>NC_091462.1:74497254-75099754 GCF_027789765.1 Dendropsophus ebraccatus
AATTTTCTTCATTTCCAATCTCTTAACCGCTTACATCCTTAGCTAATATTGATACATTGCTGCTGTTCACTTCCCACTAAAGCAGTCCTCAGTCACCACAGCCAGAGGAGAAAAACAAAACTAAACAGGTTTGGCCTTTTGCCCTTTACCAGATAAAAATAGTAAGCCTTTTTAAAAACTGGATTGTTCAGGAGCAGCTGGGGTAGAAATATTAGGAGCCGCATTAATCTTCTTAGCTGATAAAGCATGTGGAGTCAAGGTTTCAGAAGATGTAATTCCATAGACCAAACATGTTATTGGAGACAGAGATGTTTTCTTTAATGAACCAGAGAGAACATCTGCATCTTAAGCAGGCGAGACACGGACAAATTTTACCCAATTAGATGAAGACTCAAGTGCGATAATTGTACACTTAAAATGTTACATTCTCCTGTTCACTTTTCCCTCCTCTCTACATAGAATCCTTTGATTGTGAAATGAACATTATGGGTCATTATATCAATTAATAATATTTATTGGAGGTAGAGTGAAGCAAACATAAAGAAATACAATTATTGTAACTCTGTATATAACTAGTAATTGCTTCCAAAGCCCCAGCGTCTAGCCAAAATAATACAGTATGAAGACTGATAAAAGATAGACTGAAAGACAGGCTGGCAGCAGATAAGTCACTTTCTGTATTTAAGGGGTTATCCCACAAAATGATAGATGAATATGCAAAAGAAGAGCCCATGGTTTCCTTACAGGAGCCACCCCTTGGCTGGGTCCTTCCCGGAGGGATATCTGGCTAGTCCTGTGTTTCGAGACTCTTTGATGAGGCTCCACAGGCTCTTCTTTTGCATATTCATGTTTCCCAGGGAGCAATGCACCTAGGATTTAACTGCATTGGGTGCTTTAACTAGCAGCCGGCAGCGTTGTCGTTTTGCTGGTCTCTCAGAGATCAGCGATCTGTTTCTCTTACAAAATGAAAGAAATACAGCTGTATTCTAAAGGCCCTATTACACAAAGCAATTATCGGCCAATATCGGCCCATGCTATCCAGTCACTCTCTGGGGTCATTTATACCCTTCTTAATCTATATCTTCACATTTCTGCAGTTCTGATCTCTTCACTTTCTGTGGGTGGGCTCCAGTGTGGTCATGTCACAAAAAGCTGCTGTATTTCCCAAAAGTGAATTGCAGTCTGGCCCTTAAAGGGAAACTAACCTGCTGATATTTCCCTGTAGCGCATAGGGTGCTGAAGATGAAGGTAAGTTTCTTACTTTCATCCTCAACGCTGTGTCCTTAATTTTAGGAGTTTTATTCATAGTCCCACCCCGAATTTTGGTGCACTGGGGGTGGGACTACTTCCCCAGTGCACTGATCTGGCAGGGGGTGGATTGGTGCGAGGGGGTGGTAGTCCCACCCCCACTGCACCCGACCAAAATGACTTATTGGCATAGGGAATAAACTGCTAGTGTCACAGAAACTATGCCCTGTGCCTTATAGGGAGATATCAACAGGTTAGATACTTCTTGGGTGCTTCTATAGATTTCTGTTTAGTATTATTTTAACTCTCTTGACACATGCATACAGCCTTGAAAGCATATGATATACAAATGCACACAGGTACCAATGTATCTGGTGAGAACATCATTAATAAAACTTCAGAAATCAGCAGAACAAGAACCTGGTATGATATAAAAGAATTTTTAATCAATGTCTATGGATAGTTCCAGAGGTTGCGTCCAGAGTTTTCATTACATGAGGTGAGTGGCTGCCATTACATGAAGCTTGTCTAGTACAACTAACTTCCAGTAAGCTACAACATTAGTGTAATACACACATACAAGTAATGAGACCCTTAGAGGCCAAACACACATATAACTTATTGCCACAGCGAGGGGCTATTGGTACAGCTAAGTGTCTTATAGACCGACTATATTTTCTGATGTGATCTCCGGATCACAGATTTTAAATATATTTCTTGTCAATGAATGTAATAGGAGACAAAAAGGATCAGAAGAGAAGAGAAGATTAAGGAAGGATTTACTGGTACTTTTCGGTGTATTTTCTATGTTCAGATTCCTTTAAAATACAAGATCTTCTTTAATGCCATCAGAGGGTATTTCAGTATCAAACTGTCAATATTCTTGAATGTGCACCAAGTAGGACATAGAATGCAAGAACAATTCGGTTCACCTCTCCTTATTGTTGTTTATGCCTGAGCTCTCCTACCATTTATCCAAAGCTACAGTATACATAACCTACATACCTATTAGTATGACAGCTATATCATTTATATTACTTTCATGTTTTTTGTCCATTATGTTGCAGAACATGTTTTGCCCTTCCTTGAAGGATGACATGTAGCTTTAGTCTATGGGTCCAGCATAAGAAAGTCGTTTTCAAATTTTTATTGGGTGTGGTATTAGTCTGTGTTTCCTTATAACACTCTAAGATATATAGCTGCTATATAAAAGAGAAAGTAAATGAATGACGCTGTAAAGGACTATGGTGATAGAAATCCAATGGGAACTGAATTCTAGAAACTGGAAAAGTTAATTTAATGCGAATGTACCATCAGGTACATTCGCTTTAACATGACCCACGTTCTATCCATGACGCCGTTCTATCCACGGGTACCAGGCTGGGGCTGAAGCACTAGAGGCATGCTGGGACGCCCCCAGTGGGCGGAATCCCCCACCCCTCTATGGTGCGGCTCAATTGATTTTAATGGTACATTCGCTTTTAGATTAATCAAATCTTTGCTTTGTGCCCAGGAAAACCTTTGCATACAGAAAAATCTAAACTTCAAGGCTACATTCACACATATAGTAATTTTTTAGGACCGTATATGTTATCTGAAATTATCAGCAATCTTTTTCCACAGTCCACAAAAAAATCATCCATATTGCATCTGTAACCTGTATTTTTGCGGATCAGAAAAGAAGGTAAAGGTAATAGTTAAATAAGCTATAATACTGTGTAGGAACATAGCCTTAGACTGGATTCTCTAAAAATATGCTGGGTAATGTGCTTTTTGACTGTAATAAAGTTAGACCCTGTGGTAACAAGGTAACAGGGGCATAGCTAGGATTCATGCAAAAAAAATTGTATGGGGACCCCCCTCCCCTACACACAACACAAAGCACGATTATAATCTCTTGTGGCAGAAGCCTTCCTGCAGCCAAAAGTGTGACTGGCAGAGCAGAGAGCCAATGGCTGCTTGCTCTGTCAGTCCACTGTATTAAGCCCATTAGGAGCCCATTAGGAGCCCATATATTTAAATACATAGGTGTACAGGCAGACTACATTCTGCTTAACCCCTTATGTACGGCAGTGTGTAAGTGCTTCACTGATAACCCCTGACCTCTTAAAGTAGCTCTGCACATTTTCCTACTTGATTGTGGCAGGCAGAGAAGGGAGGTCAGGGGTCATCAGTGTGAAGCAAAGCTATTCATGTATTATGCTTTTAACCCTTTTTGTGTTGCAGCATGTGAGTGAACTTTGGGTTCCTCCCTTCATGGTAGCTACATCACTGCTACTATGTCTACTAAAATTAAAGGGAAGGTGGAACTGCATGTGTATTTTTTTTTATTATTTAGAAATCAAGATTTTTTTTCTCCACCAAAGGCCACAAGCTCCAGAGTGAGGCTAGGTTCACACTGTGTAAAACTGACAGCTATCTTTCATAATGACGTCTGTCATTGCGCAAATCACAGCCATTACTTCTGATATTATGGATGTTATTTGTGCAATGACGGCCGTCATTATGTAAAATGGCAGTCATTTTTGCATAGTGTGAACTTAGCCTTAAGCAGGTTCAAAGGGGGGTAATATGGCTGCATTTTTTATTTCGGTATTGCGGCCAAAAGACCTGGCCTGACAAATTTCAGCTTAAGCTCTAGATCAGGATGGGATTTGTGGCCATAATATGAGTATAGAAATGTGGTCACATTGGGGGGAGATTTATGGACGACGCCCCCCGTCAAATGCCCGGGAGAAGGCGCAGATTTCCCCTTTCTCCCTGGCATATGCCAGCCGTATCCCGCTCACCTTATGGGTGGGCAGGGGTGGTGAGGAAAGGTGGGGAGGAGGCATGGCTTCTTCCTATGCCTGATTAACAACAAAATATAAGAAAGCACTCCATAGCGTAATTCAGACAGGGCTGAAGTGGTGAAAGTAAGCACATAGAACTCTCACCTGAGTAGGTTGTGCTGATGTAAGGCACATCTCTTACTGATCGCATGTGAATGAACCGCAGCCACTCCTGCAGTATCCTCCTCCACTCCAAGGCGGGTAAAACAGGCGCAGGTCCAAGTGGTAATAGTGATATAAAATATCATAAAATTTATTAAAAGAATTATGCCAGCGACACAACGCGTTTCGAGACTGGTCCTGTCTCTTTATTTAAGACTGGCCTATGAGTACAAGCAGGTATTCTGTGTTAATCAAGCAGGGAATCATTCAATCAAGCAGGGAATTACGACCAGAGTGTATACACATAGTATGCACTCCGTCCGGGATCCTCAGCGGCCGCAGTGAAAACTGACAAGTCAGTTTTGTGTGGCCGCTATGCATTGAATAGCGGCTGCACAAGCCTGAGAGATCACACAATGGAGAGTGCGGCTCCGGCTGCACTCTCTATTGTCGGCCATGGTGAATTGGGATGCGCCCGCATCCCAATTTAGCACAAACGAAGATCATTTGGCCTTTCTGTGACGTGGCCAGGTCACAGAATGGCCAGTGTCATACACAGTGTGAACCCAGCTTGATACTGCATTAATGCCCACTTTGTGATAAAGATCTATACTGTATATAAAATCTATTATGTTTCTTATGTTTATGCATCATTTATATCATAGCATTTTAAAGTTAGTCTCCTCCGCCATGTTTAAGACCTTGTGAGTCAATATTGAATCTTTGTTTTTGTGGTGAATTCTCTATATTCTCACACCAAGGCCAGAGTTTAGTTATCCATTTTGAGCAGAATTCATGCATCAGATTTTTTTTTATTTAATTTTTATTTTTATGTTTACCTTGTTTTACGTTATCGAAGGCTTTGTGGCTAAGATAAAGCCTTGACACCTGCTTAAAAATAGAAGTGTTTCTAAGAGAGAAAAATGTCCAATTGAACTGTTGGAGAGAGAATGCATTACAGTAAACCTGTGGTAATCTGCCACCTAATGGTCCAGAAATCCTGCCGGCCCATTATTCTGATGAAATAGTTCCAAAGTAATTCTGTTTAGTATTTTAATGGCTTTGAGACTTCAGGGTGGAAGGTCATTATTACATGTTCAGGATTCTAGCTATTTAGGTGTGGATTCTGTGCTTAAATCCTGAATCCGCCAACAGCAAATGTAAGTGAAAAGGATATCCTGTACCCCATTCAAACACAAAGTTGAAAAGTCTGTGTAGGATATGAAACATGCCCTAGACTTTAAAACATACATCACGGCTGGCGTTTGTTAACTAGTGTGTTATATTAAAGTTTATGGAAAATGGTAAAAATAAAAACAATTGGAGTGCTGTAAAAAAAATAATGGTAGAGAAAACAGCTACAAAACAGTAGAAATCAGCTGTAAAAATGTCAAATAACCTGCTGAATTTTTAACCAATTTCTCCAACTTGGCCTTATTAGAAAAACAGATTTTTGTAATGCTAAAGAAACAGCCCAAAAATTGTATGTCAACATAGCCTGAATGTCCAGTAAAAATCTTTTTCTTTCAAAACAACTGGTGTCAGAAAGTTATATAGATTTGTAATTTACTTCTATTAAAAAATCTCTAGTCTTCCCATACTTATCAGCTGCTGTTTGTCATGCAGTAAATGTTTTATTTTTAGTCTGACACAGTGCTCTCGGCTGACATCTCTGACCAAGAAAGGAACTGTCCAGAGCAGTTACAAATCCCCATAGAAAACACTTCCTTTTAATAGAAGTAAATTAAAAATCTATACAACTTTCTGACACCGGTTGATTTGAAAGAATTTTTTTTTTTTTTTGCTGAATAACCACTTTAAGGTCTCCTTCACATATTTCTTATGGCTGTTTTGCCTTAAAAAATCTGGCACTAACCTTTGAAGTACATGTTTAGAAGTCCGGCCAAAATTATTTTTTGATATGTTATTACTTATGGAAAGACAAATTTCTAATGTACATTCATTATGGGAAATGCACATATATGGCTATTTCCCTTAATTTATTAGATCATGGAGTGTTAGAATACTCTCAGAAACTGTCACAACGAAGGGTGTAATTCCTATGGAGTGTCCAGATGGGGACCCACTATATATAGAAGTCAATGAGTACCATTGATTTTTATATATAGTGCGCCCCTGCTGGACACTCTATTGAATCAATGGATGTGTATGTAAAAATGTTATGTACAGTACGTTTTGATTGAATACATTTATGGAATACTTTGGGGAGCAAGTGTCCTCTCTCCCCAAAGTATCCCATAAATGTATAAAATACGACATGGAGAGAGAGGAGCGGCTACACATCCCACCTATGGCTGATACTAGAGCCACTAGGCTATTTTTAAAAACCAACGCCAGGATGTTGGTATATAATTTGATCAAACCATATTGCCCCGTGTACCACGTGCACGTCCCCTGGTTCACACGGGTCCCTACGCTAACTCCACACTGTGGCGGTCAGCGACTGCCAACCCCGCAAAGCGTGCAAATGCAGGGAAGGGCGGCCATGGAATAGCCCTGCAACCCCAATGTCACAGGACAAACCCAAAAATGCCCCACCAAAACCCAGCCGACACCACCGGCGGGGAAGGCTGCCCCCAAACAACACAAGTATGAATATGGTATTGCACTCACCACCACTGCTGCAGACAGAATGGGAAAGACATAAGGTACCGACATGTGAGCACAGGTATATCCTGCCAATTTGGGTCATGTGGGTCTTATGAAGGGGAGTGCCAGCTGCTCAGAAAAGGGAAAACTATAAAATATGACATGGAGAGAGAGGAGCGGCTGCACATCCCATCTATGGCTGATACTAATGCCACTAGGCTATTTTTAAAAACCAACGCCAGGATGTGCCAGGGGCAATATGGTTTGATCAAATTATATACCAACATCCTGGCATTGGTTTTTAAAAATAGCCTAGTGGCATTAGTATCAGCCATAGGTGGCATGTGCAGCCGCTCCTCTCTCTCCATGTCATATCCCATAAATGTATTCAATGAATACATTTAGAGGACACCGAGCAGGGAGGGAGAAAGGTGCCTGTGCCTCTACCTCCCCCCTCTCTCCCTACTCTGTGCTGGGCACATATACACAGTACTACTCCTCACATCATCTGCTCATAGTATGAGCAGGTAATGGGGGAGTAGTACCTGCGCTATCCCCATCACATCGCCACTGCCCGCGCCGCTACGCACACAAGGGCCGCTCCTCACAATATCCCTCCGCTGACTCCCCACCGCCGGCCGCCTCTCTCTGCTCCTACATACCGGCTTCCGGTCTGCACTGCATGCGTCAGCCCACCCCCACCCCGCAGGGAGCACAGCGCTCTCGGTGCTTTCTGGTGTCCCCTGCCTCCCTGTGGGGTGGGGGAGGGCTGACGCGGCCGGTAGGCAGTGCACTTGCTCCCAAAAGTATTTCATAAATGTATTCAATTAAAACGTACTGTACATTACATTTTTACATACACATTTATGAGTGTCCAGCAGGGGTGCACTATATATTAAAGGCAAGTATATGTGCATTTTACATAATTAATGTACATTAGAAATGAGTAATAACGTATTAAAAAATACTTTTGGCTGGACTTCTCCTTTAAGTGAGAAAAACCCTCACTTGAAATGCTGGATTGGTGATGGTGATGGCCCAGCACTCCAATTTGCCATACACCACAGTGTAAAGTACGGCCGGAAGCCGTAATTTACACTGTGAGCACAGCATATTTTATACGGCCGCTGTTCACTAAACAGCAACCATACAAAATAGACCTGTCAAATATTTTGTGCGGCCGTTGCTCCATTCGCCAAAATTAGCATTTGAACTGATAGGACAAAATTACAATGGAAATATTTGCACAGTTTATTGTGTTTTCAATCCACTCCTGGTTTTGGTTGAAAAAAGACTGATGGAAATGCTGTGTGTGAACATAGCCTTAGTGGGGCTAATCAGAGGGGATCTGTGCCGGAGTTTATACACATAGTATAACCTCCGGCCGGGATTCCTAGCGGCTGCACGGAAAACTGACATGTCAGTTTTGTGCGCCGCTGTTTATTGAATAGTGGCTGCACAAGCCTGACAGGTCACACAATGAAGAGTGTGGCTCCAGCTGCAGGCTCCATTGTGTGCTATGGTGAATTGGGATGCGGTCGATTGGTGGGAGGGGAGTGGGGGAGAACCATGGTCAGCATAGCGGGGTCTACAGCCCTGTACTTTGACCCGGAAAGTCTCCCTCACCTTCCAAATCATAGCAGATTCACTTCAGGCTGGGGCTTGCATCAGGGGACAGGATGTGGAGGTAATCTCTCTATAGCTGTAACCCCTCTATGTGCCCACATTATTTTGGGGTGTGGAACTATTTGTCTGCATTTCAATGATTCCTTATGGGAAAATTTGCTTTGGTTTAAGATTTGGATTACTAGCACAGTCCCGGAACAGATTACAAGTAACCTATTTTTATAGATATTTGCAGCTTTGCTCGTACTTAGTATCCATTGGGTTATTCACCTCTCAAGCATCTAGCACATTCCTGGAGAGGAATGCCTTCCTCTCTCAGGCTGATGTTTTTCAGCTTTCCGGTCTTTTCATTACATTAACCATAGAGATTAGTGCAGGGCAAGCGATAAGTTACTGTTGTCTCTGTAATCAGGGCAATCTCTACAATTGGGCAATGGTGCAATCACCTGGGTGGCTGGATTCTTTAGTAAGAGAAGGAGGCAAAACAATGTTTTGTGAATAGTGATGAGCGAACATCCCAATGTTCGGATCGGATCCCAAACACGAAATAAATCTATCTATCTATGTTCTATATATCTATGTCCTAGATAGGAGATAGATAGATAGATAGAAGACTGTTTATCTAAGTAAAGCCCCCCTGTGTAGCAGACAAAAAAGGATACTCACCTCTCACATGGCTCCTCAGCAGCAGCTTTCTCCTCCTGAGGCTCTGGTCCCAGTAGTGGCTATTTCCACAGCAGGTCACATCTACTACATTATCTGTACTCAGAGATATCACTGTGTTATCTGTGGTGTTACATAGGACTGCAGGTGACATCTTCTACATTATCTGTACTCAGAGAAATATCACTGTGTTATCTTTGGTGTTACATAGGACTGCAGGTCTCAGGGAGTTGAGCTCTGCTACATCTGCCACCCTGTAGTATATCTGTATCTCCTGATACTGTGGAGTGGCTTGTGCACAGATGTGACCCAGAGCCGCTTCTAGGACCAGGCGGGCCGGGCTGTTGGGTTAGTGTGTCTGTTGGAATGGTGGGCAGGTGGGGTAGTGTGTGGTGGGGGTTCATGTGGGGTAGGGTGTGGGGTAGGGACAGAGCTGCTTCCTGTCAGGGAGAGCGTTAGAGAGGGAATTAGCTGTCCAGTAGGCAGGGAATACTAGTGAAACAACAACAAATTTGTATTACTACAGACTGCTGGCTGGGACTTGCAGTGCAGCCACCACCAGTATATTTTCTGATTTCTGTATTTCTTACTCAAGGCATATCTAAGCTCACTACTGATTGCCCAGTGTAAGGGGGTGTCACACAGTGTATAGCTGCAGCCACCAACAGATTGTATACCACAGCCTCCCAAAAACTAGTGGGACCTGACCACCAGTATATTTTCTTATTTCTGTATTTCTTACTGAGGGCATACTCAAGTTCACTGCTAATTGCCCTGTGTTAGGGGGTGTCATACAGTGTATAGCTGCAGTCAGCAACAGATTGTATACCACAGCCTTGAAAAAAAAATAGTGTGACCACCAGTATATTTTCTGATTTCTGTATTTCTTACTGAGGGCATATCCAAGCTCACTGCTAATTGCCCTGTGTAAGTGCTGCTATACACCATATAGCAGCACTTACACACAGACTCTATACAACTACCTCCAAAAGTAGTCTGAGTAATATATTTTTTTGGCTTGCTGTAATCTGTAGTGCAGCTATCTCAGTCTTGACTGTGCAGTGACCATAAAATGGTGAAGCCCAGGGGTAAGGGTCGAGGACGAGCGCGTGGGGTTCCAAGCGATGCAGTGGGCAGAGGCTGTGATTGTCAAGTTCAGCCACAGGACAGGTTGGAAGAGGAAGAGGGGTGGGCAGAGGGAGAAGCAGGGCCAGAGCAAGTATATCAGCAACTGTTTCATGGAGTCAAACTCCCATGGCCAGGCCTAGATGTTCGCAAGTCTGGAGGTTCTTTAAAAAAACTGTGGATGACCAACGGACTGAAGTGTTCAACCTGTGCCACGCCAAGATCAGAAGGGGAGCCACCACTACCAGCCTAACTACTACCAGCATGCATAGGCATATAAGTGCTAAACACCCCACTCAGTGGAACCAAGGCCGTTCACTTAGTTGGTGCTCCTTCCCCTATGTCACATACTGGCTCTGTCAGTCCCCCTGCCCAGGCCCCAGGCACAAGTGCCTCCTGCCCTACTCCCACCCCTTCACCTTGACTATGCTCAAAGTCAAACTCAAAGTCAGACTCCAGACTGCTGGCTGGGACATGCAGTGCAGCTACCAAGATTTTAGCAGCACACTGTGGTGATTGGCTGTTGGCAGAAAGGGGACAGGAGGTGTTGCATACAGACCCCTAAGAAGTCCTCAGTACTATTATATTATTATTACTATTAGATAGTATATGCCACCATCTTTCACAGGGCAATTTGCAGTGAGCTTGGATGTGACTGCAGTCATAAATGAAGAAATAAGAAAATATACTGGTCACACTAGTTTCTGGAGGTTGTCGTCTACAATCTGTGGGTAACTGCAGCCATATCCAAGCTCACTGCTAATTACCCTGTGTAATTAGCAGTGAGCTTGGTTGCGTGTGACAACGGGCGGAACCTGGTGGCGGCTCTGCAACTCGGCAGCCTCACACATGTACCATGCCTGGCCCACGTCTTCAACCTAAAAACCTACCCCAATTTGGCTGACTTGCTCACCAAGGTGCACCGCATCTGTGCGCATTTCCGCAAGTCAACCAGGGAAAGTTACCCCAATTGCTACAGTCAAATTCAAAGTCAAATTCAAACTCAAAACAGTAGTGGGGGAAAAGTGGTGAGTGACATGATGCAGGGAATATTACCCCAACTGCTACAGTCAAATTTAAAGTCAAATCCAAACTCAAAACAGAGGTGGGGGGAGAAGTGGTGATTGACATGATGCAGGGAATGTTACCCCAACTGCTACAGTCAAATTCAAACTCAAAACAGCATTGGGGGGAGAAGTGGTGAGTGACATGATGCAGGGAATTTTACCCCAACTGCTACAGTCAAATTCAAAGTCAAATTCAATTTAGCATCCTTGTCTTTGTCCATTTCGAACCATATTATGTGTGGATGTCATCTTACGGTGTCCTCTGCCGTCCTTTCACCAGTACCTTCTACCTTCCCTGGATGTTATTGTTATTCTTCATCCCTTCCTCCAAAGATATGCCTCTCACGCACAATTGCATGAGGGTGTGAGGTTAAATCTAGCCATAATCCGGCTATTTTTAGTGGATGATTGTATTGTCCATCTTGGTCTGGGTCAATGGTGTCAGGCTGTTTTTGGGTGGTCCATATGCTACCTGTGTTTGAATGGTTCCCTGTGTTCTCACCGCCATGCTGTGTAAGGCCTAATTTTTGGGAGGCTCACTTGCTACCTCACTTTAAATGGCTCTCTGTGTCCTCACTGCCAAGCTGTGTCAGGCTAGATTTTGGGGTGGTTCATAGGCTACCTCTGTTTTAGTCCTTCACTGTGTGATCACTGCCGTACTGTTGCCCACAATTTGGCGTAATAGTGCAATTAGGCAGCCTCAGAGACATCCATGCACCCCTGCTGTTTCCTGTCCATTTCCGTGGTGTTTCTATAATTTTCTGAAGTTAATAGGTTTTCACACGACCTTCCCTCTACCGAACATGGGTCCCCTACAAAAATGCTCAAGTTTACCATTGACTTCAATGGGGTTCGTTACTCGAAACGAGCGTCTCGAGTAACGAGCACCCAAAATTTTAGTACACGCTCATCGCTAGTCTGGTTTAATATTTGATAGAATTTAGGGTCTGGCCTGAAATCTGATTATTTTAAGATGAGGGTCTGGTCTGAGGTCTTAATTAATTTAAGATTCTTTTTTAATATAATAATTTGTATTATCAAATGTGCAGTCTGAATTCATTTAGGTGGTGTAGTCTGGGGTTTGATTAGTCTAGGATCCTGGTCTGGGGTATGATTTCATTCCTAATGCATCTCCTTGGTACTGCTCTGTCTAGAACTGGAAGCTGAACAGTGGTCACTGTATAGTGGTACCGTATACTGGTCTTTGTAGAGTGGTAACATAAACCCGTTTGTGACTGTAAAAGCAAGTGTGCGTCTGCCTCTGACAGTGTGGATGACAGTTTTCATGTTCCGCTTTTATTTTTTTGTTATTTTTCTGTTTCCCTAGTGACATTTGATGTATAGTTTAGTGCTGCAGCTATGCAATACATACTGTATATGCCATGGTGATAGTGTGGGCACAGGAGCAGAGTCCATGCTATGAATAACTGATGGCAGCTGTACATAACAGTCCACATCCAATAGTATTGATGAGGATTAAAGAAAACACTGATGTTGGCAATCTAACCCCTCATATTTCAAACATTTACAGCCAAGACAAAGGTTTCAGATGTAGCTACAAGTCTAATTAAAGGGGATTTCTAGGCAAAAGGTATTGATGACCTATTCTTAGTAGAGATCATTAGTGGAATGCCTACATCTAGCACTGTCACCAGTCATCCAGCCAACACACTGGCAGTAAAACAGAGCAGAAACTGTACAGATTCATACATTGTGTAAAGGCCAAGCTGGGTTACTGCAGCTCAACTAGAAGTAAATGAGGGTTGAGTTCACTAGCAGTAACCCAGCGTGGCCCCTAGACAACGATTGGAGCCACCTGCTTCCTGCTCTGTCTGTGTTTAATAGTAAACAGCTGGTTGTCAGGGATGGCAGGTGTAAGAACCCCACCAATATCATACTAATTGATATTATTGATATTAATTACTAAAGATAGCTCATCAATAGTGATGAGCAAGTACTAAAATGCTCGGGTGCTGGTTACTCAAAACGAATATCTCCCGATACTCGAGTGCTCGTTTCGAGTAACGAACGCCATTGAAGTCAATGGGAGACTCAAGTTCGGTAGAGGGAAGGTCGTGTGAAAACCTGTCAACCTCAGAAATCGATGGAAACACAATGGAAATGGACAGAAAACAGCAGGGGCAGCATGTATGCATGCCTCTGAGGCTGCCTAATGGTACCATTATGCCTAATTCTGTGCAACAGCCTGGTTAAAACAGAGGTAGGCATAGGGACCACCCAAAAACTCAGCCTGACACAGCATGGCAGTGAGAACATAGGGAACCATTAAAACAGAGGTAGCATATTATGAACCAGCCAAAAATTAAGCCTGACACAGCATAGCGGTGAGGACAGAGTGAACAAGGTAGAAGCAGTAGCCAGTCAGCCTTCCAAAAATTATACCAGACCTAGCATGGCAGTGAGCTCACAGAGAACCATTAAAAGTGAGGGAGGAAGAAAGTGAGCCTCCCCAAAATTAGGCCAGACACTGCATGGCACTGAGCACACAGAGAACTCCTGGGAGCAGCAGTAGCCAACATGGAGGCCAGGCAGGATCAGCAGTAGCCAACATGGAGGCAAGGGCAGGCACACCAGTAGTCAGCAGTAGTCAACATGGATGCCAGTTAAGGCCCAACAGTAGCCAACATTGAGGCAAGGGCAGGCACAGCAGTAGTCAATATGGTTGCCAGTAAAGGCCCAGCAGTAGTCAACATGGATGCCAGTTAAGGCCAAGCAGTAGCCAAAATGGAGGCAAGGGCAGGCACACCAGCAGTCAGCAGTAGTCAACATGGATGCCAGTTAAGGCCAAGCAGTAGCCAACATGGAGGCAAGCGCAGGCACACCAGTTAAGGCCCAGATGCTGGTTAAGGCCCAGCAGTAGCCAACGTGGAGGCAAGGGCAGGCACACCAGTAGTCAACAGTAGTCAACATGGAGGCAAAGGCAGGCACACCAGTAGTCAACATGGATGCCAGTTAAGGCCCAGCAATAGCCAACATGGAGGCAAGGGCAGGCACACCAGTAGTCAACATGAATCAGGGAAGGGTGCAGAAAAGAGTTCCTGGGAGGATGGTGGTGGTGGATCTGATTCCCTTGTTTCCCTGGAGGGGCTATGCTGTGGGGAAGGAGGCTGAGCTAATGGAGCAAGGGTTTCACTCCCTTGGGTAGCGTAGGTGGACTGCGT
Source organism: Dendropsophus ebraccatus (assembly GCF_027789765.1). Classification (NCBI taxonomy): domain Eukaryota; kingdom Metazoa; phylum Chordata; class Amphibia; order Anura; family Hylidae; genus Dendropsophus; species Dendropsophus ebraccatus. The sequence goes on from NC_091462.1 coordinate 74,511,709, forward strand.
GGAAGACTGGGTGGTGGATTGGTTACTGGACACATTATCCGCTATCCACGTGATCACCTGTTCACCCTGCTGTGGTTTCAATATCGGTCTACCATGAGACCCCGTAAGTTGGACAAAGATGCTAGGGAGTGGACGTCTGCAGTGTGCCACTGCTACTTCCTCAACAGGTGCTGCTGTGTCACCCTGCCCTGAAAAACGGCCTCCGGCAACGGCATCACTCGGGACCCCATGCCCATGCCCATGCTCTCGTCCTCGAACCCTTACCCCTGGGGTTCTCCATTTTATTGACACTGCACAGTATGGAACTTAGGCCTTGCGTATGAAATACAGAAATCAGAAATCAGCTCCCACAAGTTTTGGGGGGCTGTACAATCTGGTACTGGCTGGACCTAGATACACACTGTGATACCCCCTTACAATGAGCAGTGAAGTTTTATAAAGGTGCACTAAAAATCCCAGCAATACAATGTAGTCCCCACTAGTTTAGTGGGGGGCTGTATGGTACAATCTGGTATTGGCCGGAACTATACACACACTCTCTGACACCCCCTTACAATGAGCAGTGAAGTTCTATGCAGGATATACTACAAATCCCAGCAATACAGTGTAGTCCCCACAAGTTTAGGGGGGACTGTACGGTACAATCTGGTATTGGCCGGAACTATACACACACTCTTTGACACCCCCTTACAATGATCAGTGAAGTTTTATGCAGGATGTACTACAAATCCCAGCAACACAGTGTAGTACAGCAGGACCACCAGCCCCAAAATAAAAAAAAAAGTACACTGAGCACTTCTTAGGGGTCTGTATGCAACACCTAATGTCCCCTTTCTGCCAGCAGCCGATCACCACAGTGTGCTGGTGAAATCGTGGTAGCAGCACTGCAAGTCCCAGCCAGCAGTCTGTAGTAATACTATTAAAAAATGCTTTTAAGCCCTGAAAAGGGCTGTTTGTTTGTATTGCTACTATTCTCTGCCTACTGGAACGCTAAATCCTACACTGACACTCTCCCTGAGAAGAAGCAGCTCTGTCCCTGATCTCTCCCAGCACACGTCTGAAGCGAGTACTGCCGACTGCGCGTTTTATATGGCAGGGTCATCTGATATGGCCAACCAATCGCTGATATCGACATGTATGGGTCCCATGTGATCGTAGGATGCACCAAAGAGTCTCCTGCAAGTTTATTGGCTGAGAAATAGCACAGAAACGGATGATGAGATTTTCTCGAGTTTTGCCATCGAGTACCTTCGAGTACCCTAATACTCGATCGAGTACCAAGCTCGGACGAGCATGCTCCCTCATCACTAGTCATCAATAAATTTTGCCTGGAAAACCCCCTTAAAGGAATATTCAGGCACTGATTAAAAAAAACAATAAATCAATCAATCAATCATAAACATAGTTTTTACACTTACCATCCCTCCTGAGTCTGTCTCTGTTTGAATATCCCGCTGTTTGCAGGTCCCTGAAGCTCCAGTTGGTGGCTTCATTTTTTCTTTGCTTCCTGGTTTGGGCTTTCCTATGATGCACGTTGTCTCCTGTGATGTCTAACTGACTCTTTAAAAATGTTAGATGGCTTACATCTTGTTCAGCCAATCAGAGCTGAGCAACCTGTGTCATCTGACAAAGGGAGGCTGGCTTAACAGGGCACAGACCCGCATTCCTCTTGATGAGGTCATTGTCACAAAATGGCTGCCACAGAGCAGCCTGGGGTCAACAGTCATTAGGTATGAATGAGTTTACTTCACTTCCTGGTGAGGGGTTGAGGGGGGGGGGGGGGTTAACATAGGGAAGGGGGGCAGATAGGTGATTAAAGCATATTACAAATGTATATAACTTTGTAATGTGTTTCAATTACAGGGAAAAAGCTTTTAGCTGGAGTACCCCTAACCCCCTTAAAGGGGAACGATCAGCAGTTTAGACAAATCTAATCTGCTAATATGTCCTTATTGAGCAGAAGGCGCCAAGGATAAAGGATTCTTGGTGCCATTCCCATGCACTTAGTTGTTTACCGCTAGGAGCACCACCCACCCCACAGCAGCGCTCCGTCCGCCCCTTAGCCGTCCCGCTGCATTGATTATCAATAGAAGAGGCAGGCCGCCCCGGGGCACTATGAGGGCTGGCAGTGCTTCTAAAGGTGCTCTAGTGCTCCTAACGGTCTTACCTAAGTGCACAGGAACGGTGCCGAGGATTAGGGTTAGAGACATACCTTCATCCTTGGCGCCCCCTGCGCAATAGAGCGCAGGGCTCGCAGGTTAGCAGGCTAGATGCATCTTACCTGCTAATAGGTTTTTTTTTGTTTTTTTTGTTTTCACAGTTTAAAAGACATTTTATGGCCAGTTTATGTGGTTCCAATTGTACTTTGTAATGACACTCTACATTTTACCATAAAATATACTGCAAAAATAAAAATGATTATTTGTATGGTTATTATAAAAGAAAACACTTTTCAGCAGAGTACTGAGCTTGTGCTATACAATGTTCATGGCAACCGGACGAGTCCTGTGTCTTCATTTAGTGAAAGCCCTTAGATGAAATATTCTAGTGTAAGAACTCGACCTAGTAGCACAGTTAGGGTTAGGGTGAGGGGTGTGTACGACTAGGTTGGCACCAAAAACCAGCAATTGTAAATAGTAGTAATAGTAATTTAGCGAAAGCCCTTAGAGCTGGTATCTCTGTATTTCTATTAGTTACAGCTAGAAGTCACAGAAATATTGCAAAGTTAAAGCTCCATTGGATCAAGTAATCACATGATCCAGAGGGACTAAAAGGTCTAAAATAACATTTTTTAAAAAAATAAAAAAAAGTAAAAAAAATAAAGAATTACACAAAAATTACTTGTTAAATATCCTGAATATCTTGATACAGTTAAACTAACACGCTGCCTATCTTACTCTCTGCATGCCATAAAAAGAAAAAAACTACTACAAAATAATGCCAGAAAACAAACACAGCTCTGTTGATGTAAAGATAAAAAGTTATCTTAGAATATTAGCATCTTAGAATATGGCTAAAACCCTAATAATATATATATATATATATATATATATATATATATATATATTTTTTTTTTTTTATTTATTTAAAATTTATAATAAAAACACAGAAGATTGTCGGCAGAAAAAAAAAAACACTGGGTCCATCTATTTACATATTTGGTATCGCTGCGTTCGTAATTGACTAAACTATTAAACTATTACATTTCTGATCTTGCACGGTAAACGATGTATGTGCAAAAATTTTTTATTAAAAAGCAATCAAAAAGTTGCATATACTGTATGCAATCAAAGTACCAATAGAAAGTACAGATTATGGTGCAAAAAATGACACATCACACAGCCCCATAGACCAAAGGATAAAAGCGTTATAAGCATGGTCGTAGAGCAATTTTAAGGAACATTTAGTTTTTAAAAGATTTTAGTTTTTTAAAAGCTGTCAAATAAAATAAAAGTTATGCAAGTTGGCTATCATTGTAATTGTACTGATTTGAGGAACATAGATAATATGTCAGTTTTACCTTAGGGCATAAACACACACAAAAAAAATGCATTTTATTTTCAGTTTCACAGCGCATATAATTTTTTTGATGGTTTCGCAGCACATTTTATGCAAAGATTAAGTCTGTCATGGCAAAGTACAATTAGTGGCATAACAAAAAGGGTTCGTGTGGATCTGTAGGTGAAAAAATACAGGTGCTATGGCCTTTTAAACAAGAGGAGGAAAAAAATTAAAAGCGCAAAAATGAAAATTGGCTCTGTCCTTAAGGGGTTAATAAAAATATGAAAGATAACAGTATGAGGCCATGTTCACACAAAGTATGTTTAGCATAAATTACGGCCTTTGTTGCAATTTGCAACAACGGCTGTGATTTATGCTAAATATACCTTGTATTTGAATGAATGGAATCCCGGTTGGAGCGTATACACAGTCAGCTTTCTGTGGCCACATTCATTGAATAGTGGTCTCACAGAACATGTCAGTTCACACAATGGAGCGCACGGCTCTGGCTGTGTGTGCCTTATCCACATTCCCCAGAAATGAAGATTACCCAGCCGGTACTGCAGTACCAGCCGGGATGATCTTCAAAAAGACTGGCCGGGTCACAGAACGGCCTGTGTTATACACAGTGGGAAAATGGCCTGAAACTACTAAGGCTAAGGCTACTAAGGCTGTCAGATATCACTAACCCTAACTCCTTCTGTTCTGAAGTCTTTGCCTTCACAGAACTGCCAATATGATACTGTAACTCAATAGAGGATTCCTTCTCAAGTGCATTATTTTACATTAGAAAACATTGACCTGCAGTTTTCACTGTTTGGACCACTTATCTAGTAAAGCTAAATAATTTTCCATATTACTGACACCTCCAGGAATTTCAAACCTGCTGAACATTTTTATGTCATCAGCAAACAGACAAACTTTGCATAATAAATACTGTAAATTGAAAAGAGAGATGCTATTACAGCTCTCTGCTTGTTCTCTATTGTTTTTACTTCAAAGGTATTTTAGATCATTGCAGATCATTTAAGACCTGACCCAAGACTGCTGAAACCCCAGCCATCCATGGTTTGACCATCTGTAGTATATATGTATTCCAAGACTACAACTTCTGGCATGCACATAATGGGGGTTGAATTCATACAAAGATTCAGGTAAAAATGGTTGGAGATACCCGACTGGTATAAAATTCTCCACCAAACATAATCCAGCCCTATCTGCACATAGTTAAAAAAAACAAAACCATATACATACACACAGAATTTCCTTGCTGATGATGTCCTTGAAGGGATTTGAACCCAGAATGCCCCAACTGCAAGGAGACAGTACTAACCAATAAGCCACCAAACAGCAACCCAAACTATACAGTTTTTTTAGGTTTAAAACCAGAACTCTGCATTGCAAGGGCACAGTGCCAATCACTAAGCCGCCATGTTGCCTTATAAGCATACAGCTGTAGTAACACTGAGATCAGGGGGATTAGAGACCAAAAAGGTCGGAGGAAACAATAAGTGAAGGGAAGGATTACACATGAGATTGTATTCCAAATTGGACCCCCTTAAAGAGGTACTCTGGTGAAAAAAATGGTTTTTAAATCAACTGGTGCCAGAAAGTTATACATACATAGTTATATATACATACATACATACATACATACAGATTTGAAAATTACTTCTGTTAAAAATCTCTAATATTCCAGTACTTATCAGCTGCTGTATGTCTTGAGAGAAGTGGTGTATTCTTTTAAGTCTAAGGCTGGGTTCACACACAGTATTTTTCTCAGTATTTTGGTCCTCATATTGCAACCAAAACAAAGAATGGATTGAAAACACAGAAAGGTTATGTTCACACACTGTTGAAATGTGATGTATGGCCGTCATTTTATGACAAATAATTGGCGTTATTTTAAAACATCGGCCGTTGTATAAAATAACTGACATTATTTGTCAGGAAATGACAGCCATCCACTAAATTTTAACAGTGTGTGAACATAGCCTGTGTCCATTCCTGGTTTTGGCTGCAATATAAGGACCAAAATACTGAGCTAAAATACTGTGTGTGAACCCAGCCTAACATTGTGCTTTCTGCTGCCACCTCTGTGAATTACAGGAACTGTCTAGAGCAGGAGTAGTTTTCTATGGGGATCTGTCTCTCCAGGCTTGTGCTTTCTATGGGGATCTGCTACTCCTCTGGACAATTCCTGTCATGGACAGAGGTGGCAGCAGAGAGCATTGTGTCAGACTAGAAAGAATACATCACTTCCTGCAGGACAAACAGCAGCTGATAAGTACTGGAAGACTTAATTTTTTTAAATAGTAATTTACAAATCTGTATTACTTGCTGGCACCAGTTAAATGTATTTTTTTTTTTACACCGGAGTACCTCTTTAACCTTTTGGTTATCTCATTAACCGCTTTTAATCAATATAAGGGGATATTTATCAACAAGGGATTTTTGTGTGTGGTCTATTTTTCTATAGCATTTTGAAGGGTAGTAGTGTGCCTTTTAAATGCCATCTACTATCAGGAATAAGCCTAGTCTGCAGTATTTACTGTGGTGCTCATTTATTTGTCTCAGTATTGTCACAAGGTAGTCTCAGAATTGTCTCTAAATAGTTCCATTGGACTAGATATACCCCCTAAGCAAAAAGCCTTGACCAAACACAGCATAAAAGCTGCAGCTTCAAATCTGCTGCAGATCCTGTACAGGTAAACAGACCCTAAGTCCCAAAATATGCACCAGACAATGTATTTTGGCAATGTAAATTAGCACTTAGTTTTATGTTCGTAAAAAGATATAGATGTAAAATTAAACTGTGTGAAACAAAGTCATTATCTCATTGCATTCAGTATAATTTTATGGGAAAAAAATTGCTTTTTTTCAGCTATTTTTGAGAGGTTAAGCAGCCATTCTAAAGCCACATTATATCTCAAAAATGGCACAAACTAGAGAGTGAGAAAATAGCCTGAAGGTGCTCTTACACAGGCTATTGCAGCCATGAGTAGTGCCAAACGGCCAATAATTGTCGGACGGCACCTGGACTGGAAACAATGGCAGGTCCAGTTGCGGAAGACGAATGGCGGTAAATCACACGCTCTAGCCCTAACCCCTAACACTGTGTGTAAGAGCAGACGTCCTAGTAGGTAAATGAACATTTTACAGTTCAATTAAAACCAATGTCTGCGCTTAGGTGTCTGGATTTAGTAGATTCCCCTACTGAGATGCCCTTGAATATGAACTGAAGGCAGCTGAAGGAATGAAGAATTACATTGTACATATTGCAGTGTACTGTATAAAATAAGAGCATATGGATGTCCCATAGGGGGACTAAAAGCGTTAACAATAATTAAAATAAATCCCCCCCCCCTTTCAAGTTTTCTTTCCAATTTTATTGAAAATTTTGAGTAAATGGATAAATAAAAGACTATAAGGGACAAAATTTAGCGACTTTTCCCCGATGTACCCCGATCTTAAGCTGAAAGTAGGCATTATTTATCAAGTGCGACTATCTTAAATAAATGCACAGGCGCCGCGGATCGACTGCACACTACAGGTGGAGTATTACACCGCCTAATGTGGAGGCGATTCGCTCCATGGGTCGGGCGCAGAGCATCACTACTTAACAAACTTAACAAAACTTTTAAGCCATGTTATGGCTTAAAAAGTAGCCCTAAATACTCTTTCACTTACTTTTTTTAGATACCTTTATGCTGAGGACTACATCGGATTTGTTTGGACTACATTGATAATCAGCAGATCTTAAAGAAAAAAAAAAAAGAAACCTAAAAAAATGCTCATTTGTTTGTCTCAGTATTGTCACAAAGTAATCTTAGAATTGTCTCTAAATAGTTCTGTTGGCCCAGATATGCCTCCTAGGCAATAAACATTGACTTGACCTAACACAGCATAAAAGCTGCAGCTTCAAATCTGCCTCAGATCCTGTAAGTGTGAACAGACCCTAAGTCCCAAAATATGCACCAAACAGACAATTTATTTTGGCAGGTAAATTAGCACTTAGTTTATGTTCGTAAAAAGATACAGATGTAAAATTAAACTGTGTGGAACTAAGAGTCATTTTCTGATTGCATTCAGTATAATTTTATGGGAAAAAATGACCTTTTTAGCCATTTTTAAAAAGGGTTAAGAAGCCAACTTTAAGTCATGTTATGTCTCAAAAAATGGCCCAAAATACTCTCTTTCTTTTCTTTTTCAGATACATCGGACTAGAGTTTGCACTACATTAATAATCTGTACGATTTAAATGAAAAAGAAAAAAAAACACAAGAAAAATAAACAAAATCAAAGTGTGCCCACACCAGCAATTAAGGGATTAACCCCTTACTTGCTGAGGTTAGCAAGTGGGGGGAGGGACAAGGCACTAAACAGTCATGTGTATGGCCCGCCCCCAGTTGCTAAATCAAGCAAGTAAAGGGTTAAGTGGGCATACTGTGCACTTAACACCTGGCACTGCATTCAGCTAAGCAAATGGGGGGAGGGGCCAGACACTAAGCATTGATGTGTAGACATTACGGAATATTGTTGATCCCTTCACCCACTTACTGGGCTGAATGCAGTGTGCCTACCACTGGCAAGTAAGGGGTTAAGTTACTTAACCCTTGGTTGCTGGTGGTGGGGCAATCATACATACCATCCCTAGGGACACCACTGCACCTGATGATTATCTCTGTGCATTATACTGCAGCAAACCCGGCACATAAGGCGCTCAGGGTGCTGGGTCTGATAAAGGAGATGGGATCCATGGGGATGGTATTTATGATCGCCCCCCTTCCCCCACTGCAAGCGCATCACGCCCGCCTGGCAAAACTGGCGAGAAAGGGGGTCACTTCACTTCCTTGCTGGTGTGGGTGCAGTACTAGAACAGTCTGGCCCCCAGAGAGTTAAGCCTCTGGGAGCCAGACAGTTAAAAAAGCCCAACCTTAGGCAGCAGCTTTCTGCTCTTGGGTGGGAAACCCCGTAGAGCTGGGAATTTGAGGAGATTCCTTGTAGAGCTGGGAATTTGTGGAGATTACTTACTCCTGTACAGTAAGGAGCGGTGTGCTATGCACCACTCTTTACTGCACAGCTCCAGAAAATAAGTAGTGATGCTCTGTGCTGAAGTAGGCATGATTGGGGTACATCGGGGAAAAGTCACTAAATTTAGCAACTTTTCCACGTCAGTTTCAATCCTTGATACATCGCCCTCTTTTATTTATCCATTTACTTTTCAATAAAATTGGAAAGAAAACTTGGAAGGGTGTGTGTTATTTATTTGAATTATTAATAATGATTTTAGTCCCCCTATGGGACATCCATATGCTCTTATTTTATACAGTACACTGCAATATGTACAGTACATGTTCTATCAGTCTGATGATGTACTACTGATCGCAGTGTGCTGTCACTCTCATAATTTACTAGGCTGTACTAATAGATGTGACATGGCAACCACAGAGGCCCGAGAAAGCCCATGGCTGCCATGACAACTGCTCAGCTTCCTGTGATTCCATTTTGGGGAGGCCGATGCATGTGACAGGACCGACATCTGCTAAATAACCCTCTCCATACTCCCTAAGTCCACCATAAATGTATAGTGGATGTCCCCAAAATAATCCCAGCTTGCCTCTTCCCACCACTGAAGAGCGACCTCTGCACAATGTATGCTATACACACCCTATATGCAAACCATGTAACTAATATTTAGATCTGACCCTGTAGAGTCACAAAATTTCATTTTGTAGAAAGCCATTTGCTGACAATGTAATTCTTCATTCCTTCAGCTGCCTTCAGTTCATATTCAAGGGCATCTCAGTAGAGGAATCTACTAAATCCAGACACCTAAGCACTGACATTGGTTTTAATTGAACTGTAAAATGTTCATTTACCTACTAGGACGTCTGCTCTTACACACATTGTTAGTGGCTAGGGCTAGCGCTTGTTATTTACCGCCATTTGTCTTCTGCACCTGGACCGTCATTGTTTCAAGTGCAGGTGCTCTCCGACAATTATTGGCCGTTTGGCACTACTCATGGCTGCAATAGCCTGTGTAAGAGGACCTTCAGGCTATTTTCTTACTCTGTATTTCAGCCATTTTCTGAGACATAACATGGCTTAAAAATGGCTGCTTAACCTCTTTTTAAAAAATGGCTAAAAAGGCATAAAATGCATAAAATGATATGAAAATAACTCTTAGTTCCACATAGTTTAATTTTACATCTGTATCTTTTTATGAACATAAAACTAAGTGCTAGATTACTAGTCAATATACATTGTCTGTTTGGTGCATATTATGGGACTTTTTATGCTGTGTTCAGTCATCAAGTCAGAATGATATCTGCAGCATCAAATCTGCAGCAGATCCTGTACATGTGAACGGACCCTTAGGCTATGTTCACACAACGTACTTTTTATGAAAAGAACGCGTGCTGTATTCAATTTACACTACAGCTGTACTTTTCATAATGAAATGATTTGCACTGAAGTCAATGCACGCATTGACCAATGTTCACACAATGTAGTGAACAAAATAGCCGTAGTTCAACTGAGCAGGAAAAATAATGAACATGTCAATTTTTTCTGTCAGTTTTTTTGTTCACACACAGTACTTTTTCTTTGCATTGAAGTCAATGGAATTTTATTACAGGACACACCCAAACGGGACAGCGGTCAATGTTGAGCTAATATAATGTTCCTACAGCTGATATTGCAATGTGAGTAGGAGGAACAATGGAAGTTGTTGACACTCAAAACAACGGCCGCTGTTTTGAGGCCAAACAATGGCCGTTGTTTGTAGAGTGTGTGAACATAGCCTTAAGGTCCCAAAAAGCTTCATTTGCAAAAAAGGAAATACAAAAATAAAGGTTTAGGGTGCCTTCACACCTACCGACTCGCAGCGTTAATAACACTGCTAGTCGGCTAGGTCCTGGCAGATCACTGTCAGTACATAAACGCAGCGGTCTGAACGACCGCTGCGTGTATGTAAATCTGTCGGCCGCTTAACCCCTTCTGATGCCGGCCGCCTCCTGCTCCGCTCTGTATACATACCTCCTCGCTCCACGGGGTCCCGGCGTCCTGCTCTCATGCCCGGCCAATCAGTGTGTTGCCCTGCCGCAGCCACTGATTGGCCGGGCGGGAGAGCAGGACCCCGTGGAGCGAGGAGGTAATGTATACAGAGCGGAGCGGGAGGCGGCCGGCATCAGAAGGGGTTAAGCGGCCGGCAGATTTACATACACACAGCGGTAGTTCAGACCGCTGCGTGTATGTACTGACAGTGATCTGCCAGGACCTTAAGTGTGAAGGCACCCTAACAAAAGATTACAAAGGGCAGAAAAAAAAGGTTTCAGACAGGCGTACATTTTCCCCATGATTTACACCTGCTAGCAGACATAAATCATGATGAATCAGGTGCAGGAGAAGGCCACACTTCCTTCCCACCTTGTTTTGTCCCACTGCCCACCCTATAGGTGAACAGGGCTTACACTTGAAAATAATTCCAGATATTTGCACAAACCGAGTGATTTCTGCAATAATCTGTGATTATTTTCTCGGATTTGCCAGGTGAGGCTTGATAAATCTGGGCATAAGAGAATTTGAAAAAATGCAACCCCCCCCCCCAGTCCTAATAGTAGGAAAAATAAAATGTTAATACAGTACATTCTCAGACCTTCCTCTCATGTGAATAAGCTAGATTTACACATTGCCGATTTAACTATTGTGTATAGATGTGAAGAGATCAAAAGTTATATACAAGGCAGCCTGATATTTTGAATAAGCGAGCACTGTTCTGCTAGATTGGCGCTCACTTTCTGAGCCTATTATGTGGCTCAGTAATGGTTAGCAATGTCCATCTAGCCTTTGCGTTGAGAGTAAAATAATTAACTTTATACAAACCTCTCCATGCTCCCCAGTGTTCTTCTCGCTTCTGTCCATTGCCCGCAGATCCGGTCTCTGAAGTGAGAGGCCACTTAGTCCATCACTGGCTAAGATGGGACAGCACAGTGATTGGCTGAATGGCCTGTCACTTCATAGACTGGTATGCAAGCTTTAGAGGAGGCGTGGAGCGGGCAGAAGCAATGTGCGCCCGGCAGCCGATGATTTTTAGGCAGGACCAAAGTACATGATCAGCCAATCGCCGTCTTTAGTACACTGAGTGATAATCTGCTGAATTGACCTGATTCGGCAGATTGATGCTCCCTTAATTTATAGAAAATAGTAGGTGTACTTTTAGGCTATCCAAACACCTTAGAAGAATCTTTTGGCACCCACCAATTGGACATCACAAAGGCATATCTTTACTTTCGTTACAAGATCTCAAGACACAGACATCCAATTGCATATTCCCGATGTCCAAGTCCCGAAACGGTAATCGATTACAGCTGTTAATTTATACCTAGTGTGCACTGCCATTCAATTTCCCATTGATTTCAATGGAGCACATTTTCACATTAAACAATACTGCTGTATTCTTATTTTCTTTTACTGTGTTAACATGAATGTTTTTCAATATTAAAAATATCTAACTCAAAGCTCTATAGTTAACATAATGACATAATTAATGTTATTTAAAAAAAAATGTGCAACACATTGTATAAATCATAGAAATTTAGTTTCGTTTAAAACTCTGCATTTCAGTTGTAATGGTCCTGAGCTATCTGAGCTATGAATCCTTTGTTAACATTTTTGTAAGTATTCATTTTTGCCAGGGATTCATGTATCTATATCTGCCCATTTATATAACTGATCGGCGATGGGTAGGTTGGAGCAATCTTATTGGAAATGGTCCCAACTTATAACAGTTTTTTTTTTTTTAGAATATTTGCCCTTTAGCATGGCATTTAGACTAGGCTGTGTGCTTGTTGGGTGCCTCCTTCTTTTCTTCTTTTTACATCTTGGATGGGCATCACCAGGTACTGCCATATACATAGTTAACATGTAGTATACTGTATATAGAGTTAATAGATATGTACTTCTTTTCAATGAGGTGGAATACACTTGTCTAATCTAGTAATGTTTTGTAGACTATTGTGCACTATTGTGCATTGTGCATTCAAAATAAAATTATATATATATACACACACATATATATATATATACATACATATATCTACATTGACCGTATACCTTTTAACCTGTGAAAAATTAGCAACATATACATGCTTTGCTAGGCAGTGACTCAGCCTATGCCAGTAATATATCTTCTTTGCCATCTGTGTTCAGATCCGTTTTACTGATTTTGGAAATCCCATAAAGGACATGGAGCATATGAAGCCTGGCCAGCTGGAAGATACAGCGCACCGCAGGTGTCAATGTTACTTTCAAGACCAGGCCAGAAAAGTGTGTCCCAGCTGTCTTTTCTGCTTGAGGTCCTGCACTCATCAGTAGTGTAGTCTCCTGCCATAGTATACAAGTGAGTGGAATAAACAACACTTAAAGGGACACTACCGGTTGAAATCACTTAAGAAAAAAACTAGTCTGCAAGACTTTCTACAACTCTGGAATGGAAAAGAGGTGGAGCTTTTCAACTTTTGTCTAGAGACCTGCTGTAAGGATTTCTTAGATCTTTTGGTGGGTTTCCATTATAGACAGCAGAGTAAAAGGAACATTTATTTTGCTACTATATGCCTACTATATGGTAAATAATTGTAGGTAGAACGTTTAAAACAAGACTTAAAAAAATAAATAAATATATATATATATATATATATATATATATATATATATATATATATACACACACACACACATGAGAGCCATAAATACCAATAGCATGCTGGAATAACATAAAATATGCATAAAAGTCTACCAATTTAATTTACCAAGTTATTGATGAGTCTGGCAGAAATCAACCACTTTACATTGGCAAACTTTTCTTTCTTTTTTTTTTAAGCAGAATTAGATTGGTTTGTCTATAGGTGAATTATTACTCCCCGTCTCTGTAATGTAATTACAGCTGTGAACCTTATCATAATTTATCGCTTATGGAAATAGAGCTGAAATCAACAAGAATAAAATAAACCCTCTCACATATTGTCAGACCTTTCCCATTGTTACTGTCTTCTTATTTATAACCTGGTTAATTGAGACTCATTTGCATTTTTAATAAAACAAAAAGCTGATTTCTGAGCGGCGTAATATAAGACGGATTTCATTAATCACCCAAAGGTGTGATTGAGCAATTACTAATCAGGCGGCACTCACCAAAACAGCAACAGGCAGCCAAGCCTCAGATTAAGGCTACATATTCCCTTAATCTTTCTCTTGACCTTTAGGTCCTTAGAGTAAGCAGTGCAATAAACTGCACCGAATCACAAAGAAATAATGCAAAACCATTGCATATACAATGAGATAGGACAGATGTGCATACAGCTTTCAAGCAGCAGTCAGCAATAATTCTGTATTGTACGAGGCAAGAACAGATTTTACATGAGCCGGATGCAAGTGACGACAGCAATCAAATGAATTCATATTAACTTACCAGATCCATTGATATTTTCCTCGCAGGAGTACCATATCCCTGTGTGAAAGTATCTGAAGAGAAACCTGTCATCCCCTGTCTCCCAGCTGTAGTGAACCACATTGGGGTTGGTCTCATTATGACTCTCATCACCATTGTAGTTGATACAGTTTGTCTTCCTGCCTTTTCCACAGTTTGGCTTAGGCACCCTCTGTGTCCCCTCGCACCAGTATGTTGTAATGAAAGCTGTAGTTGAAAACAAAAGGGCTACTAAGTTCAAACACACAGCAAGCAGGGCTCTGTGTCTTCTCTTTGATTTCCTCATTATTCACCCATGCCCAAATGACATGCAGTTTGAGTAGTGATGCAGAAACCCTTTCAGTTCTGTTTCCTGTCTTCCAAACATATATGCAAATCCACTTTCCAACTAAGCTGCGACAAGGATGAAAAGAGCATTTAGCCACCGATATGACACTGTCGTGCAATTGTAAATATGCTGCAGATAAGACGCCAAGTGATGCACTCCAGCTACCTAAAGATGTCACAGTGTGGCGATAAGATCATATGTGCTCTGCCTCTCAGGAAGCAGGGATGCTGAGTTAAAATCTGTTAACATGAGCACATGATATTGAGAGGTCTGGAAAGCCTCCAATGGGAGACACCTGCAGGCTGATTGGTTTCTTTGTCATTGTAGCCTAGTTAGAATATAAATAAAGAATGAAGTCACACAACACACCGCTTGTTTTTTTTTTAATAAAACACCATAATTTTGAATAAATATCATGCATTAATAACAATAATAATAGTAATACTAATAAAAAAAAATATTGAAACATCAAGCAGGTCAGTGCTGAATTAATGTAATTTAAAGATAATTTTATAAATATCACAAAGATCTACATATACAAATAATACAAATCTACAACATATACAAATAATACAAGATGCACAAGATGTTTATGCATGGTTTATATATTTAATAGTAAAATAAAAAATATTGATAATACAAAATAGGTTTACACCTCAAATATTTCTACAGAGGTGTTGACAATCTTAGGTCACATACAGTACACGGTTATCACTTCACTTTAACCCTCTTTAAAAGTCAGAGATAAAGGGTTTGGTCTTCTTGTCATAGTATCTGACACTCTTAGACTAGGGCAAATGTAAAAGGTTTTAGTAATATAGCAAAAATTCCAAAAGTAGACAATATGTCCATTAATAGCTTATGGTTGTAATTTAAACAATCTGGGTGATGGACTCATAGAAATAGAGAAAAATATGATTTAACGTTCATACAAAAGGGTAAATACATTGGTGATCAACTCCTGTATGTCAGGCAAGAGAGTCTATTACCACACCCCTAACACCCTGAGATAGGCAGAAATGTTAAGTCTGTGCCCAACTCAAGCAGAAAGTGTCTGAGTTTTGCACTTTTTTTTGTTGTTGAGATGCAAAAGGAAGCAACTTTTTAAATAGATTTGCAAATTAGACAGTAGACAGAGGCTGATTTACTGTACCCTCGAGAACAGTTCACACAGGCTGGAGAAAGAGAGGATGCAAGTCAGTCTGAAGGAGAATCATATAGGCATTGGAGAGAAAAAATAATTTTTAAAAATTAAGATGAATAAAATATTTTAGCACCAAAATAAGTCCAAAGCAAGAATAAAGGATAGCCTTTTAACCCCTTCACGTCAGTAACATGTATATATACGTTCCACGTTGCCCGTAACCACCCCATGTTTCCCGTAACCACAGCAGGTTGCCTGTAACCACCCTAGATTTTCTATAACAGCAGGTTGTCCGTATCCACCCCACGTTGCCCGTCACCAGCCCAGGTTGCCTCTAACCACCCCAGGTTGCCTGTAACTAACCCAAGTTTCTTGTAACCACCCCTGGTTGCCTCTAACCACCCCAGGTTGCCTGTAACTAACCCAAGTTTCTTGTAACCACCCCAGGTTGCCTCTAACCACCCCAGGTTGCCTGTTATTACCCCAGGTTGCCGTAACCACAGCAGGTTGCCCGTGACCACCCCATGTTGACCGTAACCACCTCCAGATTACCCAGAACCACCCCAGACTGTGCGTAATCACCTCCAGATTACCCGTAACCACCCCAGACTGTCCGTAACCACCCCACATTAGCTGTAATCTCATTTTTTATTTTATTTTAGTAACTGCGCTATTCTAATAACTATTACTAGCTGCGGTTTTGCTCCAGCAAATTGCCACTCCTTCCATTCTGAGCCCTGCTGTGTCCCCATACAGTGGTTTATGCCCACATGTGGGGTACCGTTCTACTCAGGAGAACCTGTGTTACAGATTTTGTGGTACATTTTTTCTGCTGTTCCTTGTGAAATTTTGAAATTTCAAACTAAACCAACATATTATTGGAAAAAAATCGAGTTTTTCATTATTACTGGCCAATTTTGAATACTTTCCTCTAATACTTGTTGGGTCAAAATGCTCATCGTACCCCAAGATCAATTCTTTGAGGGGTGTACTTTCCAAAATGGGGTGACTGTTGGGGAGGTTCTATTCCACAGCAGGTTGCCTGTAACCACCCTAGATTTTCTATAACAGCAGGTTGTCCGTATCCACCCCACGTTGCCCGTAACCAGCCCGGGTTGCCTCTAACCACCCCAGGTTGCCTGTAACTAACCCAAGTTTCTTGTAACCACCCCTGGTTGCCTCTAACCACCCCAGGTTGCCTGTAACTAACCCAAGTTTCTTGTAACCACCCCAGGTTGCCTCTAACCTCCCCAGGTTGCCTGTTATTACCCCAGGTTGCCGTAACCACAGCAGGTTGCCCGTGACCACCCCATGTTGACCATAACCACCTCCAGATTACCCAGAACCACCCCAGACTGTGCGTAATCACCTCCAGATTACCTGTAACCACCCCAGACTGTCCGTTACCACCCCACATTAGCTGTAATCTCATTTTTTTTATTTTATTTTATTTTAGTAACTGCGCTATTCTAATAACTATTACTAGCTGCGGTTTTGCTCCAGCAAATTGGCACTCCTTCCATTCTGAGCCCTGCTGTGTCCCCATACAGTGGTTTATGCCCACATATGGGGTACCGTTCTACTCAGGAGAACCTGTGTTACAGATTTTGTGGTAAATTTTTTCTGCTGTTCCTTGTGAAATTTTGAAATTTCAAACTAAACCAACATATTATTGGAAAAAAATCTAGTTTTTCATTATTACTGGCCAATTTTGAATACTTTCCTCTAATACTTGTTGGGTCAAAATGCTCATCCTACCCCAAGATGAATTCTTTGAGGGGTTTACTTTCCAAAATGGAGTGACTTATGGGGGTTTTTCTCTCTGCTGACACTACAGGGGCACTGCAAACGCACGCGGCGCTCAGAAACTTCTTTAGAAAAATCTGCACGGAAAATGCTAATTGGCACTCCTTCCCTTCTGAGCCCTGCTGTGTGCCCATACAGTGGTTTATGCCCACATATGGGGTACCGTTCTACTCAGGAGAACCTGCGTTACAGATTTTGGGGTGAATTTTCTCTCCTGTTCCTCGTGAAATTGAGAAATTTCAAACTAAACAAACATATTATTGGAAAAATTCGAGTTTTTCATTTTTACTGTCTAATTTTGAATACTTTCCTCTAACACCTGTGGGGTCAAAATGCTCATCCTACCCCAAGATGAATTCTTTGAGGGGTTTACTTTCCAAAATGGAGTGACTTATGGGTTTTTTTCTCTCTGCTGACACTACAGGGGCTCTGCAAACGCACCTGGCGCTGGAAAACTTCTTCAGCAAAATCTGCAATGGAAAAGCTAATTGGCGCTCCCTTCCTTCTGAGCCCTGCTGTGTGCCCATACAGTGGTTTACGCCCACATATGGGGTACTGTAGTACTCAAGAGAACCTGTGTTACAAATTTTAGGGTGCTTTTTTTCTCATGTTCCTTTTGAAAATGAGAAACTTTAATCTAAATGTATATATTATTGGAAAATTTTAATTTTCCTATTTTTTACGGCCTAATGGTGAATACTTTCCTCCAGCCCCTGTAGGGTTAAAATGTTCATTATACCCCTAGATTAATTTATTAAGGTGTGTAGTTTCCAAAATGGGGTCACTTATGGGGGTTTCCAGTATACAAACCTCCTAAATCAACTTAAAAAAAGAACTGGTCCCTAAAAAAATCCGTTTTGGAAACTTTCACGAAAATGTGGTAATTTGCTGATAAATTTCTAAGCCCTGTAACACCCTAATTAAAGTAAAATATGTTTAGGAAATGAAGCCAAAATAAAGAGCACATATCAGTAATGTGACTTAGTAACTAATTTATGTGCTACGACTTTCTTTTTTTAGAAGCAGAGAATTTCAAAGTTCATGAAATGCTAATTTTTTAAATTTTTTATATTTTGATGTTTTTCACAAAAAACACACAAAGTAGTGAACAAATTTTGCCACTTATTTAAAGTGCCATATGTGACGAAAAAACAATCTCAGAATCACTAGCATACGTTAAAGCATCACTGAGCTATAAGCGCATAAAGTGAGACAGGTCAGATTTTGAAGAATGAGCCTGGTCATTAAGGCCCAAATAGGCTTGGTCTTGAAGGGGTTAAAGGAAACACTGGACATCTTGAATAGAAGCAATCATTTACTAAACAATTTAAAAGTATCTACCATGAAATTCAAGTCTCTGGATGATAGTAATTGAGGGGCCAAACCAGCGGGTAACAAATCACTACAAACTCTGTGCTGTGGTATCAATCCATAGGGCTCAAGTTATGTCGCATAACAAGTAATAATATGTCGTATAACTAGTATAGTAATAGTTGCCCCTATGCCCCATATAGTAACAGTGTCACCTGTGCTCCCCTATAGTAACTATTAGCCCTATGCCCCATATTGAAACAATGCCCACATACAGTTATGTGTCCTGTCTCATCATACAATAGTAGTGCACCCTGTGTCTCCATATAGTAACAATGCCCCTGTGCTCCCCCTATAGTAAAAGTGACCCCTTCAAGACTGAGCCCATTGTTGCGCGGATGTCCGCGTCAAATTAATGCAAAGTTTCTTATGCCTTCTAAGAGCCATAGCGCTGGTGGGGGGGTGTCATTTTTTGCACCATGATCTCTAGTTTTTATTGATATCATATTGGTGTAATAGAAAAATTTTGATAGCTTTTTATTAATTTTTTTATGATATATCATTTAAAAAAATCTGCAATCTTGGTGGGGTTTTTATTGTTTACGCCGTTCACCGTGTGAGAACAATAATGTTATATTGATCGGACAATTCCGCACGCTACAATATACAATATGTTTATTTATTTATTTATTATTTTTTTAGTTTTATAATGGGCAAGGGGGTATTTTAAACTTTTATTGGGAGGGGAGTTTATGAGGTTTTTTTTCTATACTTTTAAAAACTTTCTTTTTTGTTACACTTTTTTAAAACATTTTTTTCACTGTAAAACATGCTATTATTATATTGCATATACTGATCTATGCTATGCTATAGCATAGCATAGATCAGTGTTATCGGTGATCTATGCATAGAGCCTGCCTTAGAGCAGACTCTATCCATAGATGGCTGATCCGACAGGACGGAGGTAAGTGGATTACCCCCGCCCGTTGGTACAAGCAATTGGGACCCCCGCAGCATATCGTAAAAGTACGGCCGTTGTTGCTATCGGCGGTGAGTTCTGATGCGGGCGCATGCTCATCTGCCCGCATCAGAACTCTGCGGGCGGAAAGATCATCTTTTCAGAGACCGGCTGCTCCGTGACCCGGCCAGGTCATGGATCGGCCGGTCTCTTACGCCATGTGAGCATGGCTTTAGGGGTAAATGAGAGGCAACTGTGGGATAGTAGCTGCCTCTCATTATCCTCAACTCCTGGGACACTGATGTGTGCGGGGCCACTCTCACTGCAGCGGTCCTGCACACATCAAGCCCCTTCAGTGTCAGGAATGTATATATACATTCCTACTGCAAGGGGTATGTGCAGTAGGAACATATATCTACGTATTACTGATGTGAAGAGGATAATAATGCCCCATCATGGCCCCCAAAAAATAATAATACATACGTAGTCCAGACTTCCAGGATGAATGGATTGGCTCCATCTGCTTCTTCAGGCCTGCAACCTATAGGCTGCAGGTCTGGGATCCCAAGGCAGGTAGGATGATGTTATATCCCATCGGCTCATGTAAGGACCGTGTCCCAGCGGCTCACAGGCTGCAGGCTGAAGTGCCTGGAGACTGTAGGTGGATGGTGGAGGGGGGAACTGACAACTTCAACTTCTCTATTCCACTTCATTGAATTGGATGCAGATGCAGTGAAAAGTGAAAGTCATCTAAAGATCCAGGTCACTGGGCTACAAATATTGGGCTTGTGCTCCAAATGCCCGGAGCTAGTGATATCTCTGACACTTCTAGGTATTTCTTTCTGGCATATTATAGAGGTGTAAAGAACTATTTTTATCCTGGCAGCTGTCACCTATCACTGTATAATTGTCACAGTGATTATGTTCTGATCTTTAATGTGTACCTCTCATGTGCTGCAGTACTTACTATAAGCTTCAACTTTCTAATGTAGTTCATAAGCGCAGACACCTGTATCCAGCAGGAAGCCTCACAGCGCTGCTCCTATTATAATCAGTGGAAGCTTTACAAGCAAAGATTTCCTGCTGGCTATGGATACTTGGGGGATGGAGCACATGACTCTGTTACTCATGTGTCACATTTATCATAGGTTTTGATACAATCTCATGCATGTAAATGGGGAATCCATACCTCCCAAGTGTCCCTCTTTTGGAGGGATAGTCCTTACTTTTGAGCCAAGTCCCTCTTTGCCCCTTACATGTCCCTCTTTTTGACCTAGGAATTAGATTTACATTAATATACTTTTTTATGTTGCTCTAAAAAGTGTCTGGTTTCTTACTGTATAATACACCTTGCATATTATTCTATCATGTGGTGCAAGTTGGATCCTAAAAACTGTCAGATTCAGATAAATCATGTGACATTATGGCCACTGTGACACATCATATCACACATGCAGTTTATATGGCCCCATACACACATCTGTAGATGTTACGGATCTGCTTTGGGGCCAAGTTCCGTGACACTAAAAATAAGTAAGCCACCTATTTGACAATTTTGGGTTCCTGCAAATGCAAACAGTTATTGAAACACTGAAATGTTGTCTGTGGTTGCAGGTCTGCAATTGCAGTCAGGGTTACTGATGTGTGACTGATATCTAAGGGTATGTTCACACTGAGCAAAACAGGCAGAATTCCAAGGTGGAGCTCCCCACTGCAGAATCCCGCCTGCTTCAGTGTCATACAGTGTCTCTTTGGGATGGCTCTACTCCCACCGATCTCCGCTCAAAGAATTGACATGTCATCCTACAGGCTACACAGGAGAACGATGCAAGAAGCGTACCCCATATCGGCTGTATGGTGATCTGGTGGCACAATTACATTGCTAAATTCTTTGAATTGAATGGGATCATTTCTAAGATGTTTCCCTCTGGCGCTTTTCTCTTGCGCTGGAAGGAAACGCTACCGGATCAACGTAAACCCAGCCGTACATGGTAACATGATTTACAAACTGTAGATAAACCTTGTGCAGATCCACAGCACCGCAATTTTGCAGCACATTTATGGAAATTCACATTGAGTTGGAAAGTGACATCTGAACAAACCCATAAGAAAGTGTTGGAGTCTGGTCAACACATACGTTCCCCTATTTCAAATATTGTACGAAAGTCGTAAATGCCCACAAAAATTTAAAAAAATTTGGATCCACTGGCTGATGTTGGACTCCACGGCAGGTTAACTGCCCGGTTACTCGAGACCTGGGCGTGGGGGTGGGGGGGGGGGGGGGGGCCGTTGCGGTATGAGTGTGTGCGTGTTTGTGTGTTGTTAGTCTCATGGTTCGCCCCCCCCCCCCCCCGCTTGCCGGGACACGGTAACCACTCGATGGTTTGCTCCAGATGGACTTGCGCTCTTAGACTGCTCCTTATTTCGTTTTCTATTTACACAGCTTCTGGTGATGTTTTGATGCTCCTGGGTGCAATGTCACTTACTTACTGTCCTCGCAAGTGGATGTATGATGTCTTTTTCCTTTTGTTGTTGTAACCTTCTATGCAAAATGTTCAAAAATAAATTCTTTTGTGTTGGAGTGTGTATCAGAGGAGACTGTGCCCCCTGACAATGTTAATGGAAGATGACTGTGCTAATAAAATATAATGCAAACATATGATTTTTATTTAGAGGTGCATAAAATAAAATATAGAAAAAGGCAGCCTTAAATAAAGTCAGCCTAAGTACTTTGCCTTGCTTTCCTTAAATTGGAGGAAAACACTAACATAACAATGTTAAAGTTGTTTTGTATGGGCTAAATTTCCTTAAAGCCAATGTGTATAACTAATTACCAATTACCTAAAACTCGGGCTAGACTGGCCATCTGGCAGTTCTGGCAAATTCTACATGGGCTGGAGATCATTGGGCTGGCTGCTGGCCACCCACACCATAAGTATTAGACATTGGTGGGCTAAGGCATGCATATTGCAGTGGTTGCTGCCATCTAATGTTGAAAACTACATGGTGCCGAGACATGCTTTGCAATAAATGGAGGGTGCAGTGCAGAAATCAAGGCGGAGGCTCGGCTATTGGGTATTAGACATGTTTCCTGGACTGCTGCTAAGCTCACAGCTGCACATCACTACCTCAGCAAAAGGGGAAATCCTAGTTGGCCAGTACATATTGCTAGTGCTAGTTGGCCAACTTTCAACCAGTCAATGGAATGCTTGCATTTTGCACTGCCCCCAGAGCAAAGTTGCACTCTTAGGGGGACATTTGCTAAGTCTGGCCTTTTCTGCGCCAGGCTTAAAAATGTCCCCACAGCGCCGACAGTACGGAGATTTATGTAAAGGCGCACTACCTCTACATAAATCCTGTGCGCTCCAGTGTGCGGGCCGAGGAAACCTGCGCCAGCTCAGAGCTGGGTAGCTTTCTTTGTCATTTTTCATCTAGAAAAATAATAAATTAAGCAGATCCAGAGTCCACATCCCCCGTTCCACCCCCTCTATACCCGCCCCTCTGGCGAAGCCTGCGGAAAATGGCCAGATGCGAATATTTATTTGCAAAACGTCCATTTGCGAATAAATGTATTCGCATCTGGCCACTTTCCGCCGAAAAATACACCTTTTTGGGATGATAAATGTCCCTCTTAGTGTGCAGCACAAGGAGACTCCTCAAGCAGGCATGATTCTAATGTCAGCAGCATGTTTACTGTTCCTGCATCATGTGAGCTGCAAGCAGCCAGTTAAAGACAAGGAGGCTTGTACACCAGCCTGATGCTGGCAGCTGTGAATGGTTTGCAATAAGGATGGTCCGAACCTGCCGAGGTTTGGGTTCGTATGAACCCGAACGCTCGGCATCAGATTCCCGCTGTCTGGCTGCTCTGTGCAGTGGGTGGAAACAGCGGGAGGACCATCTGGAAAACTGGGATACAGCCTATGGCTATGGCTGTATCCCAGTTTTCAAGGCGGTCCTCACGCTGTATTCACCCTCTCCACGGAGCGGGCAAACAGCGGGAAACATTGTCGAGAGTTCGGGTTCGTACAAACCCAAACCTCAGTAGGTTCGGACCATCCCTAGTTAGCTATGAGACTGTGTATTTTAAAGTGGACCTCTCACTGTGTTTTAGGTGGTTAAACTAAGTGTATGGCTGAATAGGGATTCTCTGTCTAATTTTATGCATACCTTGATTTAACAGATTGAGCCCTCCAATGTTGAAATGTATTTTTTGTTAATATGGAAATGAGCTACAAAAGCCCAGTAGGTGTTTCCACTGGAAACAAAAGCCCAGCTACATCATTTCGAGTGCTTTTCTGAAATGCCCCTTTGCTTGCTTCTATCCACCTCTAGATTGACTTAATTTTCAACTACCCCTCCTGAGATAAAATCCTGCATAATTGCTCTGCCAACCATACTCAGTGCATGCACAGTTCTCTGAGTTTCTCCTGGCTCCTTCTAGAGCTTTTCTGAGCTGTCAAACGTCCAACTGCAGACCAGTCATTGAGGCTGCTGGGAAAAGCTCAGAAAATCGTGGAGGGTTCAATCTGTAAAAATAAGGTATGCGTGAAGTCATACAGAGAAGTACTATATAAACCCTGTGACAGGTCTTCTTTAACCCCGTTACTCCCCATGATGTACCTTGTACATCATTGCGGTGCGAAGGGTGTTCAGAGAGGGGTGGCGCTGGGATTCCCTTCTAAACGGTGCCACTCCTGGCAGCCGGGGAGCACCTCTATTAGCCAGCGGCAGTCCTGTTGCTGTGCCGTTAATTAAGCATTTAAATTCAGCTGTTAAACCTGACAGCTGCACTTAAATGCTGTGCCCCTTGGTGTCCCTGGTGTCTAGTGGGACGGATATCCCCCCCCCCCCCCCCTGCGATCACATCTTCTTCTGCCAGCAATCCATTCTTCTGCCCAGGCCAGGCCTCAGCATCACAATGATGCTGATCCCGGCTTGGCAATACATTGCTCTGGTCTGCAGCAGCCCGGAGCAATGTATCATTGATCTCCTCTATAAGGGGAGACTTCTAGTTAGCGTAAAAAAAGTAAAAATGATTTTTTTTTTATCAAAAAAAGATCCCCTCCCCTAATGAAAGTCCAAATCATCACCCCTTTTCCCGTTTTATAAATATAAATAATCAAATAAACCAACATATTTGGTATTGCCACATGTGTAATTGCCCGAACTACAGTATCATGATGCAAAAAACACCTCACACAGCATAGACCAAAATATAAAAGCGTTATAAGGATGGGAATACAGCAATTTTAAACACAATTAGTTTTCTTTTTTAAAAAAAGGTTAACATACGTTGGCCACTCACCGATATGTGATATTGCATTATATTCCTCAGTAAATAAAAGACCAGGTTTAATATGTTTGTCTTGTTTGCTGTGGTTCTGTTTATCTACTTTCAGGACCTGTTTGGAAATCTAATTTAGTATTAGGTAAAATATATGCAGAAATTGAAATAAATTCTGAAGGGTTCACCAAGTTTTCAGCAACACTGTAGCAGCACATAATGGGCCACATGTACAACAAGGCTCAAATATTGTCTAAGGGTCCATTTACACTGAAAGATTAACTGACAAAGATTTGAAGACACAGCCCGGCATGGATTTGAAAAGAGAAGAAATCTTAGGTTTGCCTTTATGACCTGATCTCTGTTTATAGTCTGTTTCTGGCTTTGGCTTCAAATATTTGGCAGATAATCTGTCAGATAATCTTTGTGTGTAAATAGACCCTAAAACAAATTAATGTGGTGCACAATGGCACATTACAAACCAGAATACTGACATACTATCTATGCTAGATCTGTTGTTTAGAAGTCTTTTCACAGAGAAATTTATCTGACAGAGTTTTTAAGCCAAAGTAAGGAACAGACTATATACAGAGAACAGGTCATAAAGGAAAGATTGAAATTCTACCTTTTTCAAATCCATTCCTAGCTTTGGCTTCAAAAATCTGTCAGATAAGTGTCTCTGTGGCAGCCTTATGCTACTTTTACACGGAACGATAATTCACCCGATCGTACGATTAACGATGTCAGAGTAAGGTTTTTTTTCATAACGATCAGCGTTTATACGGTACGATATATCGTACGGAAATTCGTTTTGCGATTGTTTGGCGATCGCTTAAAGCCTATCTCACACATTGGTTAAATCGGCGAACGACTGTTCACACTGAACGATCTGCAAATTTTTTGCGAACGATTAACATCGATTTGAGAACTTGTTGAAAGAGCAAAATGAATGATTTCTCGCTCGTCGTTTGATCGTTCGCTGCGTTAACACATACGATTATCGTTCAAATTCGATCGTTATCGTGCGAATTCGCACGATAATTGCTCCGTGTAAACGCAGCATGAGAGTCACGATTCTTGGCCTAAAAAAGCTGTGCATTTTAAGACTAGACTAGTGGTGTCATCAAGTCAACTGGTATATGAAAAGATAGGCATTCCCAAGGTGAAAGGAAAATTCCACTAAATAAGATAAGTACAGTTGTATTGTAGTATTGTACAGTAGTATTGAATAAGTACAGTAGGTCAGGGGCTAAAAGGGTTAAGTGTTTTCTATTATAGAGAAAAAAACATCTAATGCTTCAGTGTTTTCACTCTTAAAGAAGCAGTTCAGTTTTTTTTTTCTGGCCCCCCGGGTAGCCGCTGTCATGTATACTTACAGAAGATGATCGGTGTCCCGTTCCCGTAGGTCAGTTCCCGTCCCGCGGTGCCGTTCAAATCGGTGCGCGCTCACTTCCGCCGGCTGCTGCGAGTCCTCTTCTCTGACCAGTGATTATAAGCCGGAAGTCACTCGCTTCCATGCATTCGCTATGGAAGCGTGTGACTTCCGGCGTTCAAATTACAAGGCCGAGAAGAGGAGCCGGCGGAAGTGAGCCCGCCCAATTTGAACGGCACCGCGGGACGGGAACTGACCTACGGGAACGGGACACAGATCATCTTCTGTAAGTATACATGACAGCTGCTACCCGGGGGGGCTGGAAAAAAAAAAAACTGAACTGCTTCTTTAAATATTTAATTGCAGCTGTGCCTTGTTATCCATATTTAACCCTTTAAAGACGGGCCAAGTTCGATTTTTGTGTTTTCATTTTTCCTCCTTGTGTTTAAAAGGCACTTGCCTTTTTCACCTAGACACCCACATAAGCCCTTATTTTTTGCGTCACTAATTTTACTTTGCAATGACAGGCTGTATTTTTTCATAAAGTACACTGCAAAACCAGAAAAAAAATAAATGTGTGGTGAAATTGAAAAAAAAAAATGCAGTTTTTATATTTGGGGGGGATGTTTTTACGCCGCTCGCCCTGCCCTGGGGTAAAACTGACTTGTTATGCATGTTCCTCGAATCGTTACAATTATAACGATATGTAACATGTATAACTTTTCTTTTATTTGATGGCTTGGAAAAAATTCAAACCATTATTAACAAATATATGTTCCTTAAAATCGCTCTATTATCATGCTTAAAGTGCTATTATCCTTTGGTATATGGGGCTGTGTGAGGTGTCATTTTTTGCGCCATGATGTGTTCTTTCTATCGCTAACTTGATTGAGCATATGCGACTTTTTGATCGCTTTTTATTACAATTTTTCTGGATTTGATGCAACCAAAAATGCACAATTTTAC
Source organism: Dendropsophus ebraccatus (assembly GCF_027789765.1). NCBI lineage: Eukaryota > Metazoa > Chordata > Amphibia > Anura > Hylidae > Dendropsophus > Dendropsophus ebraccatus. Next base: position 74,538,868 of record NC_091462.1, read on the forward strand.
ACTTTGGGATTTTTTTGTAATTACGAGATTTACCTTGCGAGATCAGGAATTTAATAAATTAATATTTTGGGCGATTTTGACGCGGCGCACCAAACATGTTTAGTAATTTATTTATTTTTATTAATAACATGGGAAAAAGGGGGTGATTCAAACTTTTATTAGGGGAGGGGTCTTTTTATTAATATATATTTTTCTTTTACACATATACTAGAAGCCCCCCTGGGGGACTTCTAGTATATCCACACTGATCTCTCTCAGAGATCTATTACGGCCCAAACCCTGGCCGGCCCCAGAAACGGGAATCTCTCCCCTGTGACAACATTGCGGGGGGGCGATCCCCCCCACTAGACCACCAGGTATGGGCTGCAGTAAGTATTGAGATGCAGCTGTCAACTTTGACAGCAGATAGAGGTAACCGGCTCACCTGGGTAGTGCACGACCAATGGACCTTTGGATGCAGAGTAAACGATAATGAAGGAACTTGTAGGAGTCGGCACTTGCTGGTAAAAATTTTTTCATTTATTGATAATCTTGATAAAAAGTCATCACAAAAGTCCATAAAAGTCCATGGAAATGCATACAGGACACACAGATTATCAAGATTATCAATAAATGAAAAAATTTTTACCAGCAAGTGCCAACTCCTACAAGTTCCTTCATTATTGTCAATTTTGACAGGTGCATCTGAATACTTAATTAGCGGGCACGGCGATAGGACCGTGCCCGCTAATAGCTGCGGTCCCGGGCTACATGCCGCACCCGGGACTATGGAGGTTCAGAGCGGGGTCGCCGCGCGGCCCCACTCTGAACTCCCTTAAGGACCGCAGGGCGTGAATATACGCCTGCAGTCATTAAGGGGTTAAGTGTCACTGTTGTTTACATTTTTTTTCCACAGAAATCAATAATACAGGCGATTTTAAGAAACTTTGTAATTGGGTTTATTATCCGTTTGAAGCTCTCCCCCCTGTCTTCATTGTTCTATATGGAGAGGGGAGGGGTGGAGGGAGATGAGGCACCAAAACAGGACAACAAAGTGTTAATTTACAGCTACATTACCAGGCTATCTCTTCTGAGGTCAGCACTGACCTCTCTGACCTCTGAATACAGCTTTCACACAGTTCCTGCTGTGTAATCCTTTGTTCTCTGCTCTCTGCTGGTGACTAATCTCCCTCCTTCCTCCTCCCCCTCCCCTCTCCATAGAACAGACAGGGTCCGACTAATGTAAACCAGTCGAGATTTCCTGATAATGAACAATGGATGAGAGAGAGAGGAAGGGAGGGGGGGGGGGGTACCTGGGAAAAGTTTTTGGAATGCAGATAATGGCATATTTGCCTAATAAACCCAATAACAAAGTTTCTTAAAGGAGAAATCTGGTGAAAATTTTTAATTAAAGCATTATACAGCTCCCCAAAGGTTATACAAATTACCCATATACACTTATCATGGGAAATGCTTATAAAGTGCTTTTTTCCCTGCACTTACTACTGCATCAAGGCTTCACTTCCTGGATAAAATGGGGATGTCACAACCCGACTCCCAGAGCTGTGCGGGCTGTGGCTGCTGGAGAGGATGATGGCAGAGGGATGCTCAGTGTCCCTCCAGTGCCCTGTGTCCCTCAGTGTCCCCCTGCCATCATCCTCTCCAGCAGCCACAGCCCACACAGCTCTGGGAGTCGGGTCGTGACATCACCATTTTATCCAGGAACTGAAGCCTTGATGCAGTAGTAAGTGCAGGGAAAAAAGCACTTTATAAGCATTTCCCGTAATTAGTGTATATGGGCAATTTGTATAACTGTTGGGGGGCAATACGATAGTTTAATAAAATTTTTCACTGAACTTCTTTAACCCTTAGAGCAGTGATTTTCAACCTTTTTTGAGCCGCGGCACACTTTTTATACTTAAAAAATCCCGGGGCACACCACCAACCAAAATGGCACAAAATGACACTAAAACAGTACATATTATACATATAGTTCACGGAGTTCACTCTTGGGGGTTTTAAATCAGCTTCTTATCACCACAAGAGCTGCTTTTTAAGCCCTCAAGAGTGACATATGCCGGGCAGAGATCCTTTCAATAAATTATTCATTTTAAAAAAAGTGAAATAAAAAAGGATAACCCCCTCATATATACAATCCCATGTAACCTCATACATACAGTGCCATGTATTCCCATATATATATATATATATATATATATATATATATATATATATATAACAGTCCCATGAAAACTCATACATACAGTCCCACGTATATGAGCACATAATTATCAGCACCATATACTGTGGTGATGTGCACTGTATAGCCACAGTATATGGTGCTGATAATTATGTGGCTCATATAACTGCAGTATAAAGGGGTACAATGAGAAGTACTATGGCCATGAGGCCAGAGTACAAGTGCCCCCTGCTTTGCCCTCATACAGTAATAATGCCCCCTGCAGTATGCCCCATATAATAATAATGCCCCCTGCAGTATGCCCCCATATAATAATAATAATGCCCCCTGCAGTATGCCCCATATAATAATAATGCCCTCTGCAGTATGCCCCCATATATTAATAATGCCCTCTGCAGTATGCCCCCATATAATGCCCCCTGCAGTATGCCCCATATAATGCCCCCTGCAGTATGCCCCCATATAATGCCCCCTGCAGTATGCCCCCATATATTAATGCCCCCTGCAGTATGCCCCATATAATGCCCCCTGCAGTATGCCCCCATATAATGCCCCCTGCAGTATGCCCCCATATAATGCCCCCTGCAGTATGCCCCCATATATTAATGCCCCCTGCAGTATGCCCCCATATATTAATGTCCCCTGCAGTATGCCCCCATATAATGCCCCTTGCAGTATGCCCCCATATAATGCCCCCTGCAGTATGAGAATATGCACCAATAGTTTTAAAAAAAACAAAACAACAAACCATCATACTCACCTAATCGGCGCTGTGTGTTCTCCCTCCTCTTCAGGCTCCGTCCTGTGAGCCGCGGCGACTGAACCTCCGGCAGGCGTGATGACGTCACATCATCACGCCTGCCGGAGAGGTCACGTCCCGGCCTCCCATAGGCTGCTGGCATGAAGTGCCGCGGCCTATGGGAGTCAATGTCAGAGCAGGACGCTGACAGGTCCTGCTCTGACATTGTGCGCGATTGAATGTTTCGCCCGCTCACTGTGTGAGCGGGCGGAACATCAATCCATCGGCATATCCCTAGAAGCTGCGCGGCCGCAGCTTCTAGGGATATTAAAGGGACAGTTTCTAATTTCCGACCGGGATCCCGCGGCACAGCTGGCGGGTTCTCACGGCACACCAGTGTGCCGCGGCACCCCGGTTGGGAAACGCTGCCTTAGAGGACCCGGCCAATTTAATTGCAGCTGTGCCCTGTTATCCATATTTACGGCGCTGACCCCGGACGGGGTAAGATGTGTGGATCGCTCCTCCGGGACAACGCATCAAGTAATCAGATGCAGCTGTCAACTTTGAGCGTGGCCCTGCTCTGAACACATGGAGGCAGCCCCGGATGTACGGATACGTCCAGGGTCGCCTAGGGGTTAAAATCACCTGGACTATTGATTTCTGCAAAAAATAAAAATAAAAAATGAAACGACAGTGACACTTTAAGTCCTGGCCTAAATGTGACTGTAGACATCACTCGGCCTCTGTAGAACAGTTAGATATTAAGGTGCACTATTAAAACATCACCTACCCCAAAACTCTATACCCTCCATAACGTCCATAAAATCTCAATTCCCTAAGAGGCTCACCATATTGCATCCAACAAGAACGTGGGGTCTACATTGTTGAGGTCCTCATACACGTATGAACCCGAACGCTCGGCATTAGATTCGCACTGTCTGCCCGCTCCGTGGAGCGGGTGGATGCAGCAGAAGGACCGCCTGGAAAACTGGGATACAGCCTAAGGCAATGGCTGTATCCCAGTTTTCCAGGCGGTCCTCCCGCTGTATCCACCCGCTGCACGGAGTGGGCAGACAGCGAGAATCATTACCGAGAGTTCGGACCATCCCTAGTTAATATGGTTGAAAAAAGACACATATCCATCAAGTTCAACCAAGGAGGGGATGGATACAGGGAAGGGGGAGGGGTGAACTTGTCTAGCCCTGTTTTGAAGCCCTCTACTGTTGTTGCTGTGACCAGATCCTGTGGTAGACTGTTCCACAGATTCACAGTTCTCATGGTAAAGAAGGCTTGTCGCCTCCGGAGATTGAACCTTTCTTTCTCCAGGCGGAGGCAGTGCCCTCTTGTCCTTTGAGGGTTTTTTACCTGGAACATCTTTTCCCCATATTTCTTGTAGGGGCCATTTATATATTTAAATAAATTAATCTTATCTCCCCTTAAATGTCTCTTCTCGAGACTAAACACATTTAATTCTTTTAATCTATCCTCATAACTAAGATGCTGCATTACCATTATTAGTTTATCTTTGTATCCTCTCCAGCTCTTTTCTACTGACATCTTTTCTATTAATCGGGTTCCAAAACTGGACAGCATACTCCAGATGAGGCCGCACCAAAGCTTTATAAAGCGGTAATATTATATCCCTGTCCCGTGAGTCCATGCCTGTTTTAATGCATGCCAATATCCTGCTGGCTTTAGAAGCAGCTGACTGACATTGTGTGCTGTTCTGTAGTCTATAATCTACAAGTACACCCAGATCCTTTTCCATCAGCGACTCTCTAATGGTGGTTTTACACGGAGCGATAATTCGCCCAATCGCACGATTAACATTTTGAATGAACGTTTTTTTTTTTATAACGATCGGCGTTTAGACGGAACGATACATCGTACGGAATATTCGTTTTGCGATCGTTTTGCGATCGCTTAAGCCTATCTCACACATAGGGGAAATCGTTGAAAGACTGTTAACACGGAACGATCAGCAAATTTTTTGCGAACGATCAACGACGATTTGAGAACTTGTTGAAAGATCAAAATGAACGATTTCTCGCTTGTCGCTTGATCGTTCGCTGCGTTTACACGTACGATTATGGTTCGAATTCGACCGTTATCGTGCAAATTCGAACGATACATCATTCCGTGTAAAACCACCATAAGTCATCCTGTGACATCTGCACATGGTTGGGCCCACATGAACGGCTTTAGTTTTAAATCTTTTAAGAGAATATTTAAACTAAGTTCAACCGCACTTGATGCCTGAATAAGCAATTAAGTCAGACCCTAAAAGTTTATACCACAAACATGTGGAGAAGTCATGAGGTATATGGGGCCTTATGGTTGTTTTATTTAGTTACATTGATAGCCATGTACCTCTGAACATTCATTCAGATTGGTCATCCATTGTATCCATGGGTTAACTGAATACAAGTAGGGGCTGTATATTTCTATGATTACTTTATTAACCAAAATCAGATTATACGTTTGTTCTTTCATACAAAGAGGAAACTAGAATAAGATTTTTAATGAAACGGTTTGCCATTACTAAAGCTAAAGAATCACATTTAATTAAATCAGAAAATACATTTTGATCAGCTAGAGTAACTGGAATATTATTTGTGTAGGCGCATAAGGAAACTGTTTCCATTCTTGGTTTATAACACATTGTCAAGTGAGTGATCTGTTCTCTGGTGACCAAAATCTTTTATGTGGTTGAATTTTCTTATTGATTATTTGATTTTTTATCAGAGATGTTGTACATGAGTACAAATGGTTATTCTTTTATACGTATTTACTTACAGCCTAAGGCCATGTTCACACAGCCTGAGTTGTGTATTAATCACGATCGTTGTTGCCGATGTGCAACAACGGCCGTGATTAATACACAACTTACGTGCAGTGCAGATAGAGGGAATCCCAGCTGGAATGTATACACATAGTATACACTCTGTCCGAGATCGCTAGCGGCTGCACGAAAAACTGAGTAGCCGCACAAGCCTGACAGGTCACACAATGGAGCACAATTCAGCACAAATGAAGATCATCCGGTCGATACTGCAGTACCGGCTGGGATGATCTTCACTAACACCGGCCGTTATGTGACCACGCCTGTTGTTTCACGTTGTGTGAACATGGCCTAATTCTATATTGCCTGAATGCATTCATAGAAGCTACTGCACCAAATGCCACCAGCAGCTACTGGGTTTGCATGAAAAGTCTGTAAAACAGCTAGCCACTTATCATGCATTTGCAACAGTAATCTCATATTAAGCAGAAGAACTTTTAGGTGTCTCAAACCTGCCAACTTCTGCCAGACTGTCTAATGTGCCTCCGCAACTCGCCCCCCCCCCCCCTTACAAATGATGTCAGGGGAGAGAAGGATCGAGCATGTCTGACCCACCAGAGGAGCCAGGCAGAAGTTTACCCCTCCTCTCTTCAATGAGAACACATGAATGTTCTGCCAAGCTGATCCTTCATGTGTATGCGGGAACAGGAGAGATATCTGCTGACCAAATAAATGTTTGTCTGACAGCGATTGAAAAGATATGGGCACCTTTAGGCTACAGGACACACCTGCGACTGCAGCCTGTTCTCCCCCTAGAGTTATCGACATGAACAATCACTTCATAAACTATAATCCTGCTTTGAAGAGGTCTATTTTTCTCTAAGGCTCCACATTGCGGTATTTTCTCTCTCATCCAGCTCCTTCATGTTCAAAGACTTTAGCACAATGTCCGATCTTATGTAAATTCTAGCAGAATTATAACATTTAATTTTTGTGATCACATTAGTATTTATTGTAACTTTACTCATACAATATTTCATCTTTATTAGTCTAAAATTTAGCATAGAATAAACAGAGCTACCTACCCTCTACCTACAGTATACTTGTCAAGCCATAGCAATTACTATGCTATTGTTTTCATATGAAAAGGATATATCTGGTCATTGTATCTGATGAGACGGATAAACTTCCTCAATTGTACACATTTTTTCACAGTTTTTAATATCTGAGTTTGTCACTCCTGCTTTATATCATAAAAGTTTAAGGTCTTATCAGGGGCGTTGCTAGGGTCGTAAAACATTCGGGGCACGGGCCCTCTGAGTGCCGTCATAAGCGGTTAGCGAAGGAGCCCAGTGCAGAAGCTAGTAACCCTAATGACAGCTCTATTAGCCCAGCTCTATTGCTTCCACAATAACTGCGGTTAAGCAGACATAGGCAGCCATTTGCCCTTGGCTCCTGTCAGGGTCACTGTCATCGGTAGCGGTACACCCCAGTGGTGCACACCACTGCAAGAGTGGCCCAAGCAGCTTCTGCACAGCTCCCCCTGTGTACACAGCCTCTAGTAGGTCTGCCCTAACTCCTATCCTGTAGACCAGTGTTTCCCAACCTTTTCTAAGTCAGGGAACTCCTACCAGATAACATTCTACAAAATGCAAAAACCTCATTCAGTGACTCACAGGTGACGTCTTCTTTGATCTGAGATGTTCTCTTTCCCTTTCCTCCATACGGCCCGGAGCACCATGATTATTTCTTTCAGTTGCAATTCATCTCCTCAGAACCTGCCAGACAAACATATTAGGCTACGCAATTTTCCTTCAATTTCCTTCCCTTTTCCCACCTATAGGCTCCCAAATGTAGTAATTCCACAGCCTGGTGTCAGTGAGTAGATAGGTAGGTAAGTGTGTTGCCCCCTGTATTTAGGATCCTCTGCTGTGCCTCCATATAGTAATAATGTCCAGTGTTATGCCACATAAAGTAATAATGCCTCCTGCTGTGTTACTCCCACATTGTCCTCTACTGTGCACCCTCATATAGTAATAATGCTCCCTGGTGTACACACCCATAGTAATAATGCCCCCTATATAGTAATAATGTCTCCTGCTGTGCCCCCATATAGTTATAATGTCTCCTTATGTACCCCCATATAGTAATAATGTCCTCTATGCCTCCATATAGTAATAATGCCCCCCTACTCTGCCCCCATATAGTAAAAATGCCTCCTGCCGTCCCCTCCATGTAGTAATAATGTCCCCTGCTGTGCCTTCCATATAGTAATAATGCCCCCAGTGTGCATCCCATATAGTATTAATGCCCCTATGCTGTACCCGCTATATAGTAATGTGCCTGCTGTGCCCCCATAGAGTAATAATGCCTCCTGCTTTGCCCCATAGTAATAATGCCTCCTGCTGTCCCCTCCATATGGTAATAATGCCTCCAGTGTGCCCTCCATATAGTAATAGTGTCCCCTGCTATGCCCCCATAAAGTAATAATGCCCCCTATATGGTAAGAATGCCTCCTGCTGTGCCTCAACAGTAATAATGCCTCCTGCTGTGCACCCCATAGTAATAATGCCTCCTGCTGTGCACCCCATAGTACCCATAGTAATAATGTCCCCTCTGCTGTGCCTCCTAAATAGTAATAATGCCCCTGCTGTATCATACCATAGTAATAAAGTTCCCCTCCTGCCTGAAATTAACCCGACAGCCATCCACACACACACACTACCCCACCTGACCCCCTCCACCCACACACACACTACCCCACCTGACCCCCTTCACCCACAAACAATACCCCACCTGACCCCCTCCACCCACACACACTACCCCACCTGACCCCCCCACATACACACTATCCCATTTGACACCCCCACACACTACCACACCTGACCCCCCACACACAGACACTACCCCACCTGACCCCCCACATACACACTATGCCATTTTACCCCCACACACACTACCCCACCTGACCCCCCCACATAGACACTACCCAATCTGACCCCCCCCACATACACACTATGCCATTTGAGCCCCCACACTACCCCACCTGATTCCCCACATACACACACTACCTCACCTGACCCCCCATACACGTTGACCCACATGACCTCCCCTCCACACACACACTACCCCACCCTCCCACACACTATCTTATGCATCAAGATAGCACCATTCGCCTCCCCCCTGCTTCTCTCTCCCGCCTCCCCCCATGCTCTTCTTTCCCGTCTCCCTTGTTGCCTCCTCACCTCCGGCAGCCTCACCTACTGCCCGCCCGACGTACTCCTCAAATGCAATCAGCGTAAACTGGGAGCGTGTACTGCTGCGGCGGGCCGTGGCAAACGCGTTGATTGGATGCCTGCACCACGGCCCACCGCAGCAGCCCCACGCTCCCGCTCTGCACTGATTAGAGGAGCACGTCTGGGGGCTACGTCGGTCGGGCAATAGGTGAGGTGGAGGGGCAGTCACGGTGAGCTACGAGCCAGATGTGGCCATCAAAAGAGCCGGGACAGAAGAGATCCCGGGCAGCAGGCATTTTATTCGGGGGATGAGCCCCAAATAAAACTGCCTAGCGACGCCACTGGGTCTTATTCATATGCTCTATGAAGTTGTCCATGATCACGGATTCATGATCAAAGTTAATTTTGTAGCCTATTGCTTTCTATTGGACTGTTCACACAGTCCGTTTTTTCAAGGATCCGCAATCCATTCAGTGAAAAAATAGGACATGTCATAACTCGGATTAGATAACGGCACAGATTCCCATATGAGATGCGTGTACATCCATGCAATCTGTGAAAAACACAGATGTGATGTAATCAGTGTAATTTAAAAAGCTTTAAATAGATCCTTGAAAAACAGGGGCACAGATGCAAAAAGGATGGTTTTTCACGGATCATGGAGGTAGATAGCGGACTTCATCCACGGACCTTGAAAATAACTGTGAATGCAGCCTAACTATCATTTCAGATGACCTTTCAGGATGCACTGTCCTGTGTATGTATATGAGGAGCATCACTATATCTCTATTACTGGTTAATTCCAGTTTTCCCCCGGTTACCACCTTATGGTACACTTCTTCTACATGTCTGCTTTCCCTATGCTCAACTGCAGTGTGGATGCAGACTATCCTCTGTGCTGTCTCCTTTACACTATATATTAAAGGGGTTATTCAGTGCTACAAAAACATGGCCATGGCCAACACAACTCTTGTCTCCAGTTCAGGTGCGGTTTGCAATTAAGCTCCATTCACTTCAATGGAACTGAGCAGCAAAAATCCGGCCAAGCTGGAGACAATAGCGGGGCTGTCTCTGAAAGAAAGTGGCCATGTTTTTGTAGCGCTGGGTAACCCCTTTAACTAAAAACAACATCCTGCAATCTTACCTCACTGTAGCAAATCTTGAGGAGTTCCCAGACTAGCATTAATCAGTGTGAGGGCCCATTCACACTGCAGAAAACAGCGCCTCTGCTCTCTGCGGCTCTGTGCTGAAAGAATTAACATGTCAATATGCCATTCTCAGTAGGAATCATAGACCACCACTCTCTAGGTATGGTACTTGGGTGTTCTAGTATCAAAAATAGTAATAGTAATAATAGTATTCAAAATAAACTATCAACACAAGACATATAAGTTACCAATATAGTGTAATCACTAATAGTAGTGGCTTCAGCACACTTAACTAATTAACTCTTGACAGGAAGTTGGAAATGAATAAACTACATAATGTAGTGTTGTCTCCACCTCCCCCAATCCTTCTTCTCTCTGGAGACAACAGATAATCCTCTAATATCACACAGGAGGCTTGGCTGGATAATGTTCAGCCTGGAACCTTGAGTAATGTCATCCTTTCTTACCAGTCTCTCTAGCCTAAATCCCCATCTGCCTGTCATATACACAGGTACATATTTATATATTTTGGGGGCATATAGGACCTTGCACCCATCTATAAAATTTATCTGCACATTGTCCACAACTGCAGACAGTATCCAATTCTAGTCTATGGGTCAATGTACACGACTGCAAAACAATTCAATCCTTATTGTGATCCAAGCTCCATAGATTTTCAGGTCCCTTTACAAGTCCACAGTCCACATTTGCAGGCAGCACACAGAGTGCCCTCCATGGGCCATATAAAATCACAGACCATGCATTGTGGAGGCACACAGATGTAGGATGCCTTACACATAATTCGGGCATATTATGAACAGGTAAAAGAAAATCTGTATATGTACAGGGCTCTTCCCAGTACCCCTGGTGGCATTGGGTACTGGGGTAATAATGGGGGGTTAGTGTTAGCCATTTTATACCGGCTAACACTAGGCCCCAACTTAGTAATGGATTCCGTCTATTAGACGGCTTCCACTACTAAGTCTATAAAGTAAAGAAATAAAGACAAGACACAAGTTTAAAAAAAATTTTATTCAAATAAAAACACCCCCACACCCCTCATTGACCATTTTATTAAAAAAATTAAAACAACAACCGCTGGTCATCGACGTAGTCCATGGAATCCGACGTAATCCCCAGGATACCGATATCTGAAAAACAAAAAGGGAGAAACACACAAAAAACACACAAACAGGAGCACAACACCCATCATTGTGAGCGGTGTTGTGCTCCTTACAGTATGCAGCATCTTTACAGATCGCTGCTTACAGTCTGACCCCCAAGGGGTTAAGGGAGGATGTATTGCATCCCCCTTAACCCCCTGGGGGCCAGACTGATGTCAGACTGCACCCATCCCAGCAAGGAAGGGGTTAAGTGACCCCCCTTCCTTGCTGGGAGGGGTGCAGTGCTGGGGAGGGGGTGGGGAGAGCTCTATACTCACCATCCGATGTCCCGATGTTGTCTCTTCGCTGGTCTGCAGCACAATGAAGTCACTGTACTGCGGACCGGCTCATTATACGTGCGCTCAGCCGAACAGCCAATCAGCTGAGCGCACATATAATTCTAAATGTTTCTTCTAATAATGCTATTGTCATAACATAATTAGAAGAAACATTTGATGTTTTAATTAAAGTAAAGTGATGATTAGTACAGAATGCTCTATTGCCGGGAATATGAATTAACGGCTTATGGAGCTTCCTGTACTAATTAATATTTAATTAATAAAACACATTTTCATTGAAATAAATACAGTTTACACTTTGTTCAATAATTTAATTCTAACGAATCCATCATTGTGCAATTAAATATACTGTCAAAAAATTAATATATATATAAATATACATTTATTTATATATATATTTATTTTAACAGTATATTTAATTGCAAAATGATGGAATCGTTTACATTTAATTATTGAACAATAAAAGGGACTTTATTAGAAAGAAAATGTGTTTTATTATTTTAATAGATTAACCATGAGAGACATCGGCTATAGTGCAGAGGATCGCAAACCCCGGTAATAGCAATTCATGTAAACTGTGTTCCCTGCTTTCCCAGATGCATCCAGAGGTGTTTGCATCACTTTCTTAACATTTTATTTGTTATTTTTAGTTGAACCAGATTTCCAAGTAAATGACCGTATGTTTTGAGCCGCATGTCTATTTTTTCCCACGGCCGGAGTTTCACCCGCACATTTACAGCCGCATAAAAAATACAGCCGCACAGTTACAACGTCTGAACCGAGCCTAAGGCTATGTTCACACAACATATATATATATGAATATATATATATATATATATATATATATATATATATATATATATATATATATATGAGAATATATGGCTGTATTTTCATCATAATCATTAATTACAGCCGTAATTATAAAAATACAGGCGTATTTGTGAACATTGCCTAAAACAAGTCTCGTAATACAATATGTCAGATGGAAGCATACCTGCTGCTCCTGTGACTTACATTACATAGTGCAAGTTTCCAACTGTGGTGTAAATTTAAATATTAATTCTAAAACCTGTTGGAGAAAATGAAGCAAAGAAAACTTGTTGCTCATAGAAATGAAACATACCATTGCGGTTACTTTGTCACATTAAATGCAAGGATATCATCCCAGTCTATAGCGCAGTCGGCAGCGGAGCTGTACAAGTTGCACGTTATTTGCAGTGTGGTTATTAAAATAAAGGGTGTTATACACACAGGGAGTGAATGCAAATAGAAAAAGGTACAGGAATGGAAGCACTGGTTTCAAACAGGTTTAAGCTGGTTATTAAAAAAAAAAAAGTATGATGACCATAAAACCATATTTTATCTTCTAATAAGCTCTGAGGACTGAGCAAGTATTCTGCTTCAATGTGACTGATCTGTAATAGCTATCAAATATTGTGTGCTCCAAATAATTTGACTTAATAAAGCGGAGAGAATGAGCGATCAATAATGGTTATTAAATATAAATTGTGTGTTCCAGGGTACAGCTAGGGGCAAAATTCACAAGGCATCTGTCCTTTGGAAAAAGAGAAAAACTGACACACACACACACACACACACACACACAGACACGCATACACACACACACACATATATATATATTACCAAAACAAAGTTTCTTAAAATCTGTTACTGAATAGAAAAATAGAAAAACCATATTACCACATTACACTCACCATAGACCAGTGGTACATACAAACCCTATATACACTATGTGAGCGCTCTGCAGAACTCTGTTTATATATACTGTACAGTTAAATTCAAAAACCTACAAGAGTAATTTGTGATTGAAGTTCACTTATCTTCTCTTCCCCATCGAGCTCAGATCACCTTGATGACTTCTCATGACTGCTTACTTGCCTGCCAGATATCATTCTTCCACTCTCAAAAGCAACACAAACCTCCCATTATTTAAAGAGAGTAACTAAGAGAAGGTTAGAAGACTTTAACCTGTGGTTTTCTCACCTTCACAGAGTTTAATAAGTCCATTGAATTTAATAGTAAACAAAGGTGAAAGGATAGTGAAGAAAAAACAAATGTGTGTGAACAACTAAAAAATAACGTCCGTTCATAACGTCATGATCATTATTTTGACGTCCGAACAAACAACATTTATTATTTATTACACTGTGTGCATTGGGTGGCCATCATACCATTGCCATTGACTTAAATGCATCGCATTGGCTTCAGTTATAATTCGGCAATAACGGATTTAATTTTAAAATGAAAAAGCAGATGCCTTTTCTTTTTTTTGTACTTAGCAACAACATAGTCATAGAGTGTATTCAAGCCCTTCAAGAGATTCTCTATCTATTTATCCATTTATCTGGCAGATGTGTACTAGGGGTGTATGAAGGGGCATAGGAGTCTAGCTGTTATCAGCAGCTGACACTCAATGTCAATGATCGACATCAGCAACCCCATATATATGGCAATCAATAGAGATTGCAGCATTTAGGAGGTTGTTTGACAGGTCCCATTCTGTCAGACCTCTGATTGGCCCTCCTAAAATGTAATTGCAGTACATTAATTGGTTACCATGGCAGACAGATACCTTCGGAAGGCCTCCATGCCTGCCATGCAATTTCATTACACTCTGACTAGTAGAGTGCTGATTTGATATAGATATACATACATATTTGAAACATATACACTGTATATACCGTATTTTCCGGCGTATAGGATGACTTTTTAAACCCGAAAAATCCTGTCAGAGTTGGGGGGTCGTCTTATATGCCGGGTATGGTCGCCCCATGTGGTGGGGGAGCTCAAAAATGGCCCCCATCCCCACTGTATGGGGCGACCATTTAAAAAAACAAACAGTTAACTCACCCGGGCCTGTTCCCGGCCTCCGCGCATCTTCTTCTCCGCTCCCATTCCCGGCGCAGTCAGTGTGACGCACACTGACTTCGCCGCGGAAGCCCAAAACTCTCCAGAGCAACCGAGCGTCTAATCGGAGACGCTCGGCTGCTCGGGGGAGCTTCGGAAGAATGACAGAGGCTTCGGGTACTTCCTGAGCCTTCCAAAGCCTCTGTCACTCTTCCGAAGCTCTCCCGAGCAGCCGAGCGTCTCCGATTAGACGCACGGTTGCTCGGGAGAGTTACGGGCATCCACGTCGCAGTCAGTGTATGTCACACTGGCTACGCCGGGAATGGGAGCGGAGAAGAAGACACACGGAGGCCGGGAACAAGTTAACTGTTTATTGTTTTATTAATTTTGCTGCAGTTAACCCCTGCCTGTCCGCAGCAGGGGTAAACAATTTCCGGCATATAAGGCGAACCTCTGACAATCTCTTTAAAAGTCAGGGGTCGTCTTAGACGCCCAGCCGCCTTATACGCCTGAAAATACGGTAACATTGATCTATATAAGCAAATCGAATATCATTGCTCATAAATCAAAAAAAGGTTAAAAATTTAAAAAATATATTTTAAAAATTGCTCTAATAAAAATGTAGATATAAATTAAATTTAAAATAGCCTTCTTTTTTGCTTTTTAAATAAAAAAAAAGTAAAATTTCCCCCCAAATGTGGAAATGTCCAAATTATTGAAATATATCATTATTGAAACTAAACAGGCATAAACAAAAAACTAAAATCTAACGCCAGAATTATTAATTTGTTGGTCATTTCACATCCCAGAAATTTTTAAAGGGATTTTCTCCACCCCAAAAGAATACAATAACATGATAATGATAATGATCACATGATAATGATAAGAATTACTGAGCACACATACAAAAAGCTCACACTATTTAAAGGTTACCGTCCATCTTGGTGCACTGCTGGCTGTCGGGGTAATCTATGCACAAAATAGGAGGCACAGTAAAAAAAGATCAAATCTTTTGCTGACACAACATGAACAACATTTTACACTTTTTTGAGCATTAGTACAGGTACATACTATGGGAAAATGCATGTATCCAGGCTGGTTACATCAATAACCATGTTGTCAATAATGGTGCCTCATATAACGCCATTGTCATAGTAACTGTCTGAAGGAATATCCCTGTGGAAACTGCAGGTTTGCTTCCTTATTGTTTTATACTATTCTAAATGCATGTTTTTTTTTTAGGTGTAACACATTGACAGGCAGGAATATAGGATAAAACAGATTAAATAGTACAGTGACACAGTCACAGTGCATGTACCAGAATCCCTAGGCAGCCATCTTCCTTGACAATATCTTTTATGAGGATGTAACAAAAGTGTTAAAGCTTTATATGGCCGATTATCGGGCATTACGGCTGATAATCGCTTTGTGTAATAAATGGCAATGATCAGCTGACATGCATGGTGTTGGCTGATCGTTGCCTTTTAACCTCCTTTAACATGCTGAAAGACGAAAGGCAAGAATAGCAACAATCTGCTGCCATCACTCTGTGTAATAGGAGCGACGGCAGCAGACCACCGTTATGTCCTATAGGCTTCAACCCCGCAGCAATTTATGATGATGGGATGAAAGGCTCCAACACTCCCCTGGACGTGGTCAGCACCTTCTTCAAGCTATGATATGAATTGAAAAATAATTTTCAGGGAGCAAGTGTTATATATCCCAAATGCAGTCACAATGTTCCTGCTATAGTCCAATTGAAAATGGAATGGAGGACTAGTCAGAGTAGAAGGTAATGGTAATGGAGAGGATAACAACAAGGACCATTTGCAAATCTGGATGCAGCCCGGCTACTAGAATGACAACAGGGAGGAGGAGAAGGACAATCTTGGTTACACTGCTGGCTAGTTTTGATTTTTCCACATGTAGAGCTCCTCTGCTAGTGGAATTCTTCAGCAAATAAAGAGTTAATGCTGCTCAGACTGTGCGCTGGGGTGGGATTACACTCAGAGCTTTCCAGTGCAGTGATGGATAATTAAACTACAAGACCCATGATCCCCCCAGGGTCAGTGGGTAAGGAGCTGGGAGGAGAGGAGGAAGGCGGAAGATGCTGGGGGTGGAAGAACAGGTTTAGGGATGCTGCTGGAGTCAGGGAAGAGGCTCCTGTGGTTTTTCAACTAAAGGACATTTATCACCCCAAAAAGCACCTGCAAAGAACCTGCCTGTCAACAGACACATGCCTGGGTCGTGAGTACAACCAGTTACAGTGTGCAACAAGTTACAGTGTTGGTGTGAGGCTGCCACCATTTCAGGAAGGACAGCCCGCAGCCTGAGGCTTCCCCACATGTAAAGATAGTAGAGACTACAGCCAAAGCCTATTAGTACACCTGCACTGTTATCTGTCATCTATTTGGGAGCTACTTCATTCACAGCTGTGCACATCTTGGACCTCTGTGTTTTTTTTGTACTAGAGGACTATGGACACATTTTTCCTCTGAGGGCATTTTTGAATCAGTTGGATCATAGAATATTAGTTTATTGTGTAATAAGATGTATATTCATGTGTAACTAATAACATTCCCTTAAGTTCATTATTGGTGGTTAATTAGCAAATCATTTGATTTTGTTGCTGTATGCTGTCTATTGTGTTCACTGCTCTAATGACAATTCTACTAACGTGTTTCAATAAATGTGTTTTTCCTGCTGTCAAAGAAAACTGTGTCAGAGAGTTGGGGAATATTTGGGGTGTCACCAAGGTTTCAGACAGGGGTCCCATCCAATTAGTATAATAAAGCTCCACCTATGGGTGTGCTACACACATAAGCAGATGGTGCCATTTCATGTAATGAAGAATAGCCATAGTTTCTACATTGTCGAGCGCTGTCCTTCAATATTTCATGAAAACTTAGTTACTCCTTAAACTAAAGTCCATTTCCTATTGATCCATTTCCTTTAAAGGGGTTTTTCATGAAAAAATGTCTAATGCACAAAATGAGTCATCATTAGCCAGAACCCCTAATGATCAACTGTTCTGCACAACCACAATGCCCAGATATAAACAATGTGCAGAGCCAGGTTACTGCAGTGCCGCTCCCATTCATTTATGGCAGTGCCAAGTATAGTGTCCTACTGGAAGCCCAGTTCTTAACAAAGACATATGAATGGTAAGAATATGGTTAAAACGTGTAAATTTCATTTTTATGAAAAATATTCCTGCAACTAATGCACATAAGAATAATCACATTATTTACAACTGATCCCACAGAAACACTGCATATAAGCCTGCAGATGTGTTCATGTTTCCAAAAAAATAACTTATAGCAGGAACAGATCTTTTTATACATTAATTTTATTCGGAAACAAAAATATTTAATTAATGTAAGCAAATTGTGTATCTGTTTGTGGCGTATTCCGTAATTACTCTCAACAAAGACGGATGTTTAACAGTTTGTACTGTGAATCGAACACTTACTTTTATTTGTGTGGCTGTGATAACAATATCTCAGCACATAATTACTTGGTTATTTGCAAGAAAAAAAAACATGACAAATGATGTTTGCTCAATAACAATGCTAAGTTAGAGATGTGGTGACTATTAGGGAAACATTCTTACCACTAATGGAAGTATAAAAAAAAAAAAGAATGGATATTTTATTTACAAGTGATGGTACAAAAACACTCTGCGTGGGCCTGAAGTTGTTTTTATGCTTCCAAAAAATGACAAGTAAAAAGAACACTTTTTTGAACATGCATCCTTTTTATCCTGATTTTTTTTTTTATTCATTGAAGTACCTTTTGTATTCACTTTTAACAATCACAGCGGTTTATTGAGTTGACTGTCAGTGACACATTTACTTTTTTTTTTTTTTTTTGCATCAACATTATAATAGTATCCTAACTAATAATTACTTCATTATTATTATTACAACAAATGATAAGTGTTTAATAACAATGCTAATATATCCTCCTGCAATGGGAGTTAGGCCTCGTTCCCACTGAGTAAAACTAGCGGAATTCCGACAATTCCGCCGCGGAATGCCGTTAGCCTCCCTCTCATAATGGGAGTCTATGGGAGGCGCGCGCTCCTGCTCTGTCCGTGCTGAAGAATGAACATGTTCATTCTTCATTCCGCTAGTTTTGCTCAGTGGGAACGAAGCCTTACAATGACAACCATGATCAGAATCAAACACACACACTGAAACTTACTATATACGAGAGAGAGAGAGAGAGAGAGAGAGAGAGAGAGAGAGAGATAGAGTGTAAAGTGAATGTACCGCCAGGAATATCATTTGTTTTTTTCACATTAACATTTACAAACACCAAATACCAACCCCAGGCATGGGGTACAGAAACGCCGCTTAATGTAACTTCACCTTATTAACATATAACTTTAATTGGTTTTACTATAATATGGCATTCAAAGAGAAAAGATGTGATTTAATTTTCTTTATACAACATATAACATTTGTCTATCAGATATGATATCCTAAAGAAACATGTTAAAGTGGCTCTAAAGTTTTAAATAGTGTTCCCATTGTCTATGTATTGTGACCCGGCCATTCTGTGACCCGGTCGGGTCACAAAACGGCTGGGGTCAGTAAAGATCATCCTGGCCGGTACTGCCGGGATGATCTTCCTTTATGCTGAATTGGGATGCGGGTGCATCCATGTGTGCCTGCATCCCAATTTACCATAGCACACAATGGGAAGTGCATAAAGAGCCGCACTTTCCATTGTGTGAACTGACAGTTCTGTGTGATCGCTATTCAATGAATAGCAGCTGCACAAAACTGATACGGCAGTTTTTCCTGCAGCTGCTAGGGATCCTGGCTGGAGTGTATACTATGTGTATACACTGCAGTGCAATATAAATTACTATTAACCCCTTCGTGCTGCAGCTAGTTTGGGCCTTAATGATCTGGCTCATTTTTCAAAATCTGACCTGTCTCACTTTAAGCGCTTACAGCTCAGTGATGCTTTAACGTATGCTAGCGATTCTGAAATCCTGAAAACCCCCATAAGTGATCCCATTTTGGAAACTAGACACCTTAAAGAATTCATCTTGGGGTATAATGAGCATTTTAACCCTACAGTTGCTGGAGGAAAGTATTCACCATTAGGCCGTAAAAAAATGGAAAATTTAAATTTTCCAATAATATATACGTTTAGATTAAAGTTTCTCATTTTCAAAAGGAACATGAGAGAAAAAGCATGCCAAAATTTGTAACGCAGGTTCTCCTGAGTAAAATGGTACCCCATATGTGGGCATTAACCACTGTATGGGCACACAGTGAGGCTCAGAAGGGAAGGAGCGCCAATTAGCTTTTCCAATGCAGAATTTGCTGAAGAAGTTTCTGAGCGCCAGGTGCGTTTGCAGTGCACCTGTAGTGTCAGTAGAGTAAAATCTCGCCATAAGTCACCCCATTTTGGAAAGTGCACCCCTCAAAGAATTCATTTTGGGGTGAAGTGACCATTTTGACCCCACAGGTGTTAGAGGAAAGTATTCAAAACTAGACCGTAAAAATGAAAAACTCGAATTTTTCCAATAATATGTTCGTTTAGTTTGAAATTTCTCAATTTCATGAGGAACAAGAGAAAAAGAGTACCCCAAAATTTGTAATGCAAGTTCTTCTGAGTAAAAAGGTACCTCATATGTGGGCATAATCCACTGCATGGGCACAAAGGAGGGCTCAGAAGGAAAGGAGCGCCAATTAGCTTTTTTAGTGCAGATTTTGCTGAAGAAGTTTCCGAGCGCCAGATGCGTTTGTAGTGCCCCTGTAGTGCCAGCAGAGTAAAATCTAGCCATAAGTCACTCCATTTTGGAAATTGCACCCCTCAAAGAATTCAAATTGCACCCCTCTGTGGTGAGCATTTTTACCCCACAGGTATTAGAGGAAAGTATTTAAAACTAGACAGTAAAAATGAAAAACTCGAATTTTTCCAATAATATGTTGGTTTAGTTTGAAATTTCTCAATTTCACGAGGGACAAGAGAGAAAATTTACCGCATAATCTGTAAATCAGGTTATCCTGAGTAGAACGGTACCCCATATGTGGGCGTAAACCACTGTATAGGCACACAGCGGGGCTCAGAAGGGAAGGAGAGCCAATTAGCTGTCACATCCGCGGCCGCGGCACATACCTCTCGCCGCGCCGCTGCTGCCCCATCTCCTGCTCTGTGCCGGGGCTCCTCCTTCAGCTCTCTGTCAGCCCGAAGGGCGCGTCCCTGTCTCCTAGGGCGCGCGCGCGCCGGCTCTGCTATAACTTAACTATAAAGGGTCACTGTGCCTTTAATTGATTGCTGCTCTGCTTTGAGATTCTCCTATAAATTGAAGCCCTGCCCCACCACAGGTGTTGGAGCCTCTGCATGCTTCCTAGTGTGTTTAGTCCCAGCTACCTGTTTGTGCCTATCCTGGGTTCCTGCACATTGTTTATGCTACCTGCGGTTCCCTGTATCCAGCTGTCTACCTGCCTGTCTGCCTGCTTGCCTACTGTTCCAGCTACACCTCGTCCGCCGTCACTAGCAAGCCAAGCCAGGGGTAGCGACCTGGGGGTCGCCTGCCGCAGCAAGTCCATCCCGCCTTGCGGCGGGCTCTGGTGAAAACCAGCGGCCCCTTAGACTCCGCTCCCTGGTGCGGCTTACGCCATCGCTAGTGACGGTCCAGTGGATCCACGACTCCAGTCGTTACAGTAGGCTCCAACCATGGATCCTGTCGAGGTGCCTGACATCCATGACATTGCCAGAGTGGTCGCTCAGCAGGCTCAGCAGATTCAGCAGCAGTCCCAGCAGATCCAACAGCTGACTGCTGCCTTACAGCAGCGCACCGCAGCTCAACAGTCGCCTCAAGCATCACCGCCTTCTGCGCCTGTGCCGTCTCCTCTTGGTCCGAATCTACGGCTTGCACTTTCATCCAAATATGGTGGAGATCCCAAGATGTGCAGAGGATTCATCACCCAGTGCGCTATGCATATTGAGCTTCTCTCCAACCAGTTCACCACTGAGCGCTCCAAAGTGGCGTTTGTCTTCAGCCTCTTGGAGGGAAAGGCCCTAGCCTGGGCTACACCGCTGTGGGACCGAGACGACCCGGCTACTGCCAACCTCTGGGCCTTTCTGGCAGAGTTTCGCTGTGTTTTTGAGGAGCCAGCCCGAGCTTCTTCAGCAGAGACCGCTCTTCTTAACCTGCGACAGGGGAACTCCTCCGTTGGCGAGTACGCTATTCAGTTCTGCACGTTGGCGGCAGAACTTGACTGGAATGAGGCTGCCCTGGTTGCCACCTTCAAGAAGGGTCTTTCCAGTCGGGTGAAGGATGTGCTCTCCGCACGAGATCTTCCGACCTCTCTGAATGACCTCATCCTTCTGGCTACCCGTATTGATGTCCGTTTCTCCGAGAGAGAGGAGGAGGTCCGGCAAGAGCGACGACAAAGCCTCCCTCGTCGCACCTTCTGAGGAGCCCATGCAGGTGGAACGAGCTCGCCTGACCCCTGAGGAAAGAACTCGCCGTTGGGAGCTGAACCTCTGCCTTTACTGCGGTGCTTCTTACCATTTCCGTCTGAACTGTCCTCAGCGTCCACAGCGTCCGGGAAATGCCCGCACCTAGGTCCGGTAGGAGAGGCCTCCCTAGGTGTGAATGCTTCCTCTCCAAAATTGTCCATGCCAGTTTCTATTTTGGCTCCTTCTGTGGAGAGCTATCAGTCCACTGCTTTCCTTGACTCGGGGTCTGCTGGCAGTTTTATAGCGGCAATGTTGGTCCAGAAATGGCAGCTACCTGTGGTCCAGCTTGCAAGATCTCTGACCATCTCTTCTGTCACCGGTGAGACTCTAACTGACGTTGTTCGCTTCCAGACTGCTCCACTAATCCTCCAGGTGGGCACTCTGCATCGGGAGAAGATCACTCTCTACGTCTTGCCCTGTTCCTCTTCAGCCATCCTGCTGGGTCTCCCTTGGCTGCAATTGCACTCTCCCAATTTAGACTGGAGGACCGGGGAGATTCTACATTGGGGTCCGGACTGCTTGAATCGGTGTCTGAAGACTCCTCAGCTCAGGTGTTCTATGTCTCCACCTGACTCTGTCAAGCCACTATCTGGTCTCCCAGCAGAATATCTAGACCTGACAGACGTGTTTTCTGCCAAAGAGGCTGACACTCTACCTCCTCACCGACCATATGATTGTCCCATTGACCTCCTTCCCGGGACCTCTCCCTATCGTGGTAGAGTGTATCCTCTCTCTCTGTTCCAAAGACTGAGGCCATGTCCTCCTACATTAAGGAGAATTTACAGAAGGGCTTTATCCGCAAGTCCACGTCTTCTGCCGGCGCAGGATTATTCTTCGTCCAGAAGGACGGTTCTCTCCCTCCATGTATCGATTACCGGGGCCTTAATAAGGTGACGGTGAAGAACCGGTATCCCCTTCCGCTCATCTCTGAGTTATTTGACCGTCTCCGTGGAGCTCGGGTCTTTACTAAATTGGATCTGAGAGGAGCCTACAACTTGATCAGAATCCGTGAGGGGGACGAGTGGAAGACCGCTTTCAACACCAGGGATGGGCACTACGAGTATCTGGTCATGCCCTTTGGCCTTTGTAATGCCCCTGCGGTCTTCCAGGAGTTTGTCAACGATATCTTCCGTGACCTTCTCTACGTCTGTGTCATAGTGTACTTGGATGATATTCTCATCTATTCCCCTGATCTGCAGACTCATGTGGCTCAAGTACGCCAAGTGCTACGTCGACTTAGGACTAACCGCCTGTATGCCAAATTGGAGAAGTGCGTGTTCCACCAGCCCAGCCTTCCCTTTCTTGGATACATAGTCTCTGATTGTGGACTGCAGATGGACCCTGCGAAGCTCTCATCAGTGCTTCAGTGGCCACGTCCCGTTGAACTCAGAGCGATTCAACGATTTTTGGGCTTTGCCAATTATTATCGGCAGTTTATTCCGCATTTTTCCAACCTGGTAGCACCCATTGTGGCTCTTACAAAGAAAGGAGCGGACCCTACGCGATGGCCTACTGAGGCTGAACAAGCCTTCACCAGTCTGAAGTCAGCCTTTGCTTCTGCTCCGGTTCTGTCCCGTCCGGATCCCACCAGGCCTTTATCATTGGAAGTCGATGCTTCTTCTGTAGGTGCTGGAGCTGTTCTCACACAGAGGAACTCTTCGGGCAGGGCCAGGACCTGTGGATTTTTCTCTAAGACTTTTTCCCCGGCTGAGCGAAACTACACCATAGGGGACCGTGAGCTATTGGCGATTAAGTTGGCCCTAGAAGAGTGGCGCCATCTTCTAGAGGGGGCAAGACATCCAGTCAACATCTTCACGGATCACAAAAATCTTCTCTACCTCCAGTCGGCTCAGCGACTTAATCCCAGGCAGGCTCGATGGTCGCTCTTCTTCTCCCGGTTCAATTTTGTCATCCACTTCCGTCCTGCAGAGAAAAACGTGAAGGCCGACGCCCTCCTTCGAGCATCCGACGTCCTAGGACAAGCGGAGACTCCTCGCCACATCATACCACCTGACCGCCTAATGCCGGTCGCCATCTCAGCCCTTCGGAATGTTCCTCCCGGAAAGACCTTCGTGCCTGCCCCACTCCGTAAGAGAATCCTGAAATGGGGACATTCTTCCTTGGTTGCCGGGCATCCAGGGGTCCACAAGACTAAGCTATTGATCTCTCGTCTGTACTGGTGGCCAAATTTATCTAAAGACATCAGAGATTTTGTGGCTTCCTGCACCACTTGTGCCCAAAATAAGTCCTCCTGTTTAAGACCAGCCGGTTTGCTGCTCCCCTTGCCAGTACCAGATCGCCCCTGGACGCACATTGGCATGGACTTCATCACCGATCTGCCCCCTTCTGCAGGGAACACAGCCATCTGGGTGGTTACAGATTGCTTTTCTAAAATGTCTCACTTTGTGGCTCTTCCTGGTCTGCCGTCCGCTCCTCGTCTGGCCAATTTATTTTTCCAGCATATCTTCCGTTTGCATGGACTACCTCAGCATATCGTCTCTGATAGAGGGTCACAATTTATCTCCAAATTTTGGTATGCTCTCTGCTCCCAGCTCCAGGTGAAGTTAGACTTTTCCTCGGCTTACCATCCCCAGACTAGTTGAGAGGGTCAATCAGGTCCTGGGAAATTATCTAAGGCATTTTGTGTCTGCCCGCCAAGATAATTGGTGACAAGGTTTGGCTTTCCGCCAAATATATACGCCTCAAGATCCCCAGTTACAAGTTGGGCCCACGCTTCCTAGGACCATTTGTAGTGTTGAGGCACGTTAACCCGGTCACCTACAAGCTTCGCCTGCCTCCCACCATGCGGATTCCCAACTCTTTCCACATCTCTCTCCTGAAGCCGGTGGTCCTTAACCGGTTCTCCCAGAAGACCATCTCTATTCCTCCGCAAACAGCATCTTCTGACATCTATTCTGTTAAGGACATCCTGGCAATAAAGACTGTTAGAGAAAGACACTTTTTTTTGGTTGACTGGAGAGGTTTTGGCCCAGAGGAGAGATCCTGGGAACCTGAAGCCAACATCTTAGATGGGGATCTCATTAAGAACTTCCTGCAGGCAAGAAAGCGGGGGAGGCCAAAGGGGGGGGGGGTACTGTCGCATCCGCGGCCGCGGCACATACCTCTCGCCGCGCCGCTGCTGCCCCATCTCCTGCTCTGTGCCGGGGCTCCTCCTTCAGCTCTCTGTCAGCCCGAAGGGCACGTCCCATCTCCTAGGGCGCGCGCGCGCCGGCTCTGCTATAACTTAAAGGGTCACTGTGCCTTTAATTGACTGCTGCTCTGCTCTGAGATTCTCCTATAAATTGCAGCCCTGCCCCACCACAGGTGTTGGAGCCTCTGCATGCTTCCTAGTGTGTTTAGTCCAGGGCCGATTCTAGGTTCTATGCTGCCTGAGGCGAAAATTGAAACTGCGCCCCTTCCCCCGCAAACACAACTATATACCAGCAGTGAACATTGCATATATAACTACATACCAACAGTGCATACAGAACTATATAACAGAAGTGCATACACTAAGGGTATGTTCACACTGAGTAAAACAGGTGGAATTCCGCGGTGGAACTCTCTGCCGCAGGATCCCGCCTGTCTCACTGTCCCATAGCCCGTCTATGGGAGAGCGCGCGCTCCTCCGCAGCCGCCGCTCTCCGCTCAAAGAAGTAACATGATAGTGCAGCAGCGGCTGCAGAGGAGCATGTATAAGTGCCAGTCTTAATGGTGGTGACATATGGGGAGCCAAGTGTTAGAGACCCCCAAATAGTATAGGTCTCAGACTGCCTAATACTGCCAGCTTCCAACCCTTAATAATACTGTTAGCCTCAGAGACCACCTTACCCATATCATCATACTACTCCCCCCTTCATCCTCCATCATCATACTACTCCCCCCTTCATCCTCCTGCCCTATCATCATACTACTACCCCCACCTTTATCCTCCAGACCCTCCATCATCATACTACGACCCACTTTATCATCCTCCTGCCCTTCCATCATCATAGTACTACCCCTCTCATCCTCCTGCCCTTCCATCATCATAGTATAACCCCCCTCATCCTCCTGCCCTTCCATCATCATAGTATAACCCCTCTCATCCTCCTGCCCATCCATCATTATAGTACTACCCCTCTCATCCTCCTGTCCTTCCATCATCAAACTACAACCCCTCTCATCCTCCTTCCTCCTCCATCCTCAAAGTACAACCCCTCTCATCCTCCTGTCCCTCCATCATCATACTACTACCCCTCTCATCCTCCTGTCCCTCCATCATCATACTACTACCCCTCTCATCCTTCTGCCCTTTCATCATCATAGTATAACCCCTCTCATCCTCCTGCCCTTCCATCATCATACTACTACCCCTCTCATCCTTCCACCCTTTCATCATCATACTACTACCCCTCTCATCCTTCTGCCCTTTCATCATCATAGTATAACCCCTCTCATCCTTCTGCCCTTTCATCATCATACTACTTCTCCCTTCATCCTCCTCCTGTGCCTTGATCATCATACCACTAGCCCCTTCATCTGTATTTAAAACAAAAAAAGCCATACTCACCTCACCAGTATGGACCCTCTAGTCTTCCAGGGACTCCTCTCCCGCTCTGCATGGGTGACATCACTCGCGCTCGGCAGGGGACGGGGCTTCCCGCGGCAGGGGGCGGAGCTTCCCGGGACATGGTTTTGCCGGGGCTGTCTCGTCAGAATAAGGACAGTCCCGGCAAAACCTGAGGGCCCCCACCTGCTCCCCTCCTCACCATCCGGACTAGGATCCACCGCTTCTCCTTTCCCTCGGTGACAGGAGAAGATGCCACACAGGCCCCTCCCCCAGGCCAGGTCACAGCGCCATACACGCTCTCTGTTGTACAGCATTGTGACCTGGCCTGGGGAAGGGGCCTGTCACCCAGCGGATGCCGTACAGTACAGGAGAGAGGATTACAGTGTGAGTGGGGGCGTCCTCTCCTGTCACCGAGGGCCACGAGTCTGACGGCAGTGCATCCCTAGAAGCTGCAGAGCTGCAGCTTCTAGGGATGCGGAAAGGGGGACACCTGAGCGGGCGGCGGGAGTCAGATGACAGGGCTGAAGTTGCCGCCCCTAAAGGGACCCCAGAATGTGCCGCCTGAGGCGGAATACTCATTCCGCCTCATGGCAGAAGCGGCCCTGGTTTAGTCCCAGCTACCTGTTTGTGCCTATCCTGTGTTCCTGCACATTGTTTCTGCTACCTGCGGTTCCCTGTATCCAGCTGTCTACCTGCCTGTCTGCCTGCTTGCCTACTGTTCCAGCTACACCTCGTCCGCCGTCACTAGCAAGCCAAGCCAGGGGTAGCGACCTGGGGGTCGCCTGCCGCAGCAAGTCCATCCCGCCTTGCGGTGGGCTCTGGTGAAAACCAGCGCCCCCTTAGACTCCGCTCCCTGGTGTGGCTTACGCCATCGCTAGTGACGGTCCAGTGGATCCACGACTCCAGTCGTTACATTAGCATTTTCCGTGCAGATTTTGCTGAAGAAGTTTCTGAGCGCCAGGTTCGTTTGCAGCGCCCCTGTAGTGCCAGTGGAGTGAACCCCCCCATAAGTCACCCCATTTTAGAAAGTACACCCCTCAAAGAATTCATCTTGGGGTGTGGTGAACATTTTGACCCCACAGGTATTAGAGGAAAGTATTCAATTGGCCAGTAAAAATGAAAAACTCTAATTTTTCCAATAATATGTTGTTTTAGTTTGAAATTTCTAAATTTCACAAGGAACAGGAAAAAATTTACCCCAAAATCTGTAACGCAGGTTCTCCTGAGTAGAACGGTACCCCATACGTGGGCATAAACCACTGTATGGGCACACAGCAGGCCTCAAAAGAGACGGAGCGCCAATTTGTTGGAGCAAAACCGCAGCTAGTAATTGTTATTAGAATAGTGCAGTTACTAAAATAAAAAAATAAAAAATTAGATTACAGGTAATTTGGGGTGGTTACGGGCAACCTGGGGTAGTTACGGGTAATCTGGGGTGGTTACGGGTAACGTGGGGTGGTTACGGCCAACCAGGGGTGGATACGGACAACCTTCTGTGGTTACAGACAATCTAGGGTGGTTACAGGCAACCTGCTGTGGTTACGGGAAACGTGGGGTGGTTACGGGCAACATGGGGTGGTTACAGGCTATGTGGGGTGGTTACAGGCTATGTGGGGTGGTTACAGGCTATCTGGGGTGGTTACGGCCAACGTGGGGTGGTTACGGGCAACGTGGGGTGGTTACGGAAAATCTGTGCTGGTTACGGACAATTTGCGGTGGTTACGGACAATCTGAGGTGGTTACGGATAAACTGAAGTGCTTATCGGTAATCTGCGGTGGGTACCTGTAATCTGGCGTGGTTACAGCAATCTGGAGGGGGTCATTGGCAATATGGGGTGGTTAGAGGCAAAGTGCGGTGGTCAGTGGCGACGTGCGGTGGTCAGTGGCGACGTGCGGTGGTCAGAGGCAACATGCGGTGGTCAGTATCGACGTGCGGTGGTCAGTGGCGACGTGCGGTGGTCAGAGGCGACGTGCGGTGGTTGCATGCAATCTGGGGGGTTGCATGTAATCTGGGGTGATTACGGACAACCTGAGGGGGTCACTGGCAATTTAGGGTGGTTATGGTCAACGTCTGGTGGTTATGTGTAATCTGGCGTGATTACGGACAACCTTGGGCGGTTACGGGTAATCTGGGGGGGTTACGGGCAACCTGGGGCGGTTATGGGCAACCTAAGGTGGTTACGGGCAACCTGCGGTGGTTACGTGTAATCTGGGGCGGTTAGGGGTAATTTGGGAGTAAACTGCAATTATTACTATAATAAAAAGTGTGTGTTTTATTTTTTTGTATGTTTTTCACTTTTTGCACTTTTACACATTTATTTTCACTATATTACTATGATTACTGTGATATTTTCTATCACAGTAATCATAGTTTAGTGACAGAGACCAAATTGGTCTCTGTCACTTTAAATTTTCAGAGTTGGCTGGTTATGGAGCGCATGCGCACTTCATAACCAGCCTTGACGCCGAGGAGGAAGGACCTCCCAGGATCAGGTGAGTATATGGGGCAGGGGGGGTGACTGGGGGATGGGAGTGTGACTGGGGGGGTGGGGGGCGACTTGGGGGGGACTGATGCATCATTTTTTATCCCCTGTCACCAATCATTTATGGTGACAGGGAATAAAAAGTGCCGGGCTCCACATGGCACAAGCGATCAGCGGTATATAGTATATACCGCTGATCGCTTGTACCGGGACCCCGCAGGGGGGTCCCCGATCACTGCCCCATGCTCTCTGCTACCTCCGGTAACGGAGAGCATGGGGCTTTCATTCATTCATTTTATTTTCCATCACTGTGAACAGACTATGTCTGTTCACAGTGATGGCGGAGGCCATCTTGGATCTGATGGCCGCCGCGGGGAGGGGGGTTAGAGATCGCCCTACTAGGGGGGGCTGATCTGAGGTCTTGGGGACACTTATTTCATCTCCCCCCACCGTGGATTCACGGCGGGGGGAGATGAAAGGCGGTGGCGGCTTCGCCAATGCCTGTTACCGGCGGCCACCTCTATAACGTTAATAGCGGTGATCACCGGTATGGGGGCCAGCCGGGAGGGACCCCACACACTGCCCAACCCCTCAGCTACCTCCGGTAGCGGGGGGATAGGGTGGGGGCCTTCCCAGCCCCGCTATCTTATTCTCTGCCATCGCCGTAAAAAGCTGATGGCAGCAGAATAAGGCCCCTTAGTGACCGCCGTAAAAAGCCGTATCGGCGGTCACTAAGGGGTTAATCATGACCATTGTTGCAAATTGACGCTCAGTAAACTAACTGACGGTGTAAGTTACTTACACAATATCACCATACTACCATTTATGAGTATTTTTTAAATGCCGATCATCCAGACATTTTTTCTGTCCATTTCCCCCCCTCAATAACATCGGTAATTTTTCGTTTGGGCGCCTGTCATTACAATGATGGCTGTTGGTACATTATTCTAGTTTTGGCCCCTTTGGCCGTGGTTCTTTTTTGAAGGTCCTTTAAATTTAGTAGTAAAGATGGTGAAAACACAGTAAAAAAAAGTGTGTGTGAACCACTAAAAATAACGTCAATTGTTTGCAAAAAACGTCTACAAATTGTCATGGGGTCGGTTATTTAATACACTGTGGGGGGGATTTATCAAACTGGTGTAAAGTAGTATTGTCTCAGTTGCCCCTAGCAACCAATCAAATTCCACCTTTCATTTTTCAAAGAATCTGTGAGGAAAGAAGTGGAATCTGATTGGTTGTCAGATTGGTTGTGTGAACAGAGCCTTTCTGTGTTTTTAATCCACTCCTGGTTTTGGATGCAATACTGACTGAAATATACTGACTGAAATATACGTAGTGTGAACGCAGCCTTAGAGTTGTGGTGACTATTAGGGAAACATTTTTACACATGAAAAAAAAAGAATGGATATGTTATTTACAAGTGATGGTACAGAAACACTCTGCGTGGCCCTGAAGTTGTTTTTATGCTTCCAAAAAATGACAAGAAAAAAACCTTTTTGAACATGCATCTGTTTTATCCTGATTTTTTTTTTTAATTCATTGAAGTACCTTTTCTATTCACTTTTAACAATCACAGCGGTATATTGAGTTTACTGTCAGTGACACATTTACCTTTTTTTTTTTTTTGCATCAACATTATAATAGTATCCTAACATATAATTACTTCATTATTACAACAAGTGATAAGTGTTTAATAACAATGCTAATATATCCTCCTGCAATAGAAGTTACAATGACAATCATGATAAGAAACAAACACACAGAAACATACTAGATTTATCAAAGGGTGTAAAATTTAGACTGGTGCAAACTGCCCACAGCAACCAATCACAGCTCAGCTTTAGGCAGTGCGGAAAGGAAAGAGGAGCTGTCATTGGTTGCTGTGGGTAGTTTGCACCAGTCTAAATTTTACACCCTTTGATAAATCTCCCCCACTGTATACAAAAGAGAGAGAGAGAAAGAGTGAGGCTATGTTCACACAACGCTTTTTCAGTTCCGTTTAAAATAATGTCCATAATTTTGAGTCTAAAATAACGGACGTCATTTAGCTGTCTGCCCTCCCCTTAGTGCGATGACTGGTGTTTGCACATTATTCTAGTTTGGGATTAGTAATTGGACTATGGGTGTGGCTTAATTGAAAAGTCCATAGAATTTTATTGTAAGAACGTAGAAAGAACGGTGACAAAAGAAAAACTGTGTGTGAACAACTAATAAAAACGACCGCTGTTTGTAAAAGACTTCCGAAAATAATGATCATGTTCATTATTTTGACGTCTGTGGTAAAAACGTCCGTTATTCAATACATTGTGTGCATTGGATGTCCATCTTCCCATTGACTTCAATGCATTGCCATTGCAGTTAGTTAAATTGTGTCAAAAACTGACTTTTTTTAAGTATCAAAATCAGACGCCTTTTCTCTATTTTTGCCGTTGTGTGAACATAGCCAGAGAGAGTAAAGCAAATTTTTTTACATTAACATTTATAAACACCAAATACATACAAGCTTGCAGGCCTGGGGGAAAGAAACACAGCTAAATGTAACCTCAACTTTTATTGGTATTTATATAAGGGTGGGTTCATACTGAGGAATTCTCGCGGATAACGTCCGCGGAATTCCGCTGTCTGTCCGCACGCACGGCTGCGCGCCTTTCACCATTACACCATTCACCATTACACCATTCTATGGGCCGGTGTATTCCGCTATCCGCCGAAAGAAGTGACATGTCATGGAACATTACTGAATGGTTATTTGAATTGCGGGCACCACATTGACCTTAATACAATGTATGGCCGTCAGAACAAACTGAACAACAGCCTTTGTTCACAGTCTGCCACCGGAAATAATTGACATGTCAATTATTTCCACAGCCGTAGGGGAACAGCAGCCATTGTGCAATACATTGTGTGCACAGTGGCCGCTGTTCCAGATAGGATTCAACACAGTGTATTCCTTTTTTAAAGAAATGATGTTAATATAATCGGTAACAACGGCTATTCTTGTCAAAAAAAGAATACACTGTGTGAGCATAGCTGTAAAAGAAAAATACCTGTTCCCTTTTTTTTTTTTTTTTACTTAGTGTCAACATAGCCTAGAGCAAATACTCATTAATAGACACGATGGTATTGTGTACGTCAAAAAATAATAAAGTGCATGTTATAGTGAACATATTCATATATAAAAAGACCAACTGATTCTCATCTCTTATAGAAAGGAATACAATTAGTGTTTGTGGACAAATCAGAGTGTATGTCAGTCACATGATTGGACTTCTGGCATAGTGTAAACGATTCTATAAGCTAGAATTATGTATATTGTTTGGTACGCCATATCCTATTTAAAAAGAGCATGAAAGCTGTTTTGTTTAACCCTGTTTTGTTTGGTCAAAAATGACCGACATTGAAATTACATATTTTTTTTAAATATTCATTATGCGGTTCTGAAATTGTGGTTCATTGACTTTTCCTCATTTGAGGGGTTCTTACTAATAGCAGTTTTTATTTATTTATTTTTTGTTTACTTTTTGCTCCACGTCTTTTTTTACACTTGTACTGTTAGGTCAAAAATGACCGATAGCCTTTTATACTAATCTCCAAGCATTTTTTGAAAAAAATAAAGCAGTTATAATCTCATTTTGGTCTATATAGTTCATCTACTACTATTTATCAGTTTATTTAGGTCCTTTTGGTCCATGCTGAGTTACACATACACATATATTTTATATAATGCTGGTGAAAATTTGACTGTAGATGAACAACTGGTGTCATTCAGAGGTAGGTGTCCATTCAGACAGTATATTCCAAGTAGGCCTGCAAACTATGGCATCAAAATATGGACTCTGTGCGACAGCAAAAGTTCATACACTGTAAATGCTCAGGTATACATAGGAAAAAAAACTGGAGAAAGAGCTTAAAAAAATTAAGGTTTGCGAGTAGTTTTGGACTGAACTGAGGCAAGCTATCCTCAGTAAGAGACGTTTATAGTTCTATGTTTTATTTTACAACAGTAGTTTCTTACGTTCTGATGAGCACAGTGCACCATGATAATGCAATCAGTAACTGAGATGACAGAAAGGCAGACATGATGTTACATTACAATGCCACAAAAGGGTCAGGTGATACTCTACATCAACTCTCTAGGCACTTACACCTGTAAACGCAAAACTAATCGGTGGCCAATGGTTGCTTTTTATAACATTCTTGATGTGTCGGCGTACATTTGTGTTATGGTGTGAAATAGACCCAATTTTTTTTTACAAATATGTGCAATATGCATGAATAATGCAATAAGGCCATGTAACATTTTTTGACTCAAAAAAATAAAAATTAAGTTTTTGATTTCATTTTTAATTTATTTATAAACAAGCATGTTCACACACAGTATAGTAATGCAAAAGAAATTAAAATAAAACACTTAAATTAGTTAAAAATCCAGACTTTAATAGGCCCGGTCAAAAATGACCGGAACATTATATGTGTATAGTAGAACCGAACAGAACAGCAGGGTTAAATAATGTATCCCCATACAACAAACTTGTGGTGAGCATTGCTTGGTTGCATGCTGCTACTTATAGAGAGAGGTTGGGTTCATACAGCGTGAGACACCGGACGTTTTGTGACCCGGTTGGGTCACAGAACAGCCGGTGTCAGTGAAGATCATCCCGGACGGTACTGCCGAAAAGATCTTCATTTATGTTGAATTGGGATACGGGTGCATCCATGTGTGCCCGCATCTCAATTTACCATAGCACACAATGGGAAGTTCATCCGGAGCCACACTTTCCATTGTGTGAATTGACAGTTCTGTGTGGCCGCTATTCAATGAATAGGGGCTGCACAAAATTGATACGGCAGTTTTTCCTGCAGCCGCTAGGGATCCTGGCCGGAGTGTATACTATGTGTATACACTGCAGTGCAATGTAAATTTTCTATTATTCATGGCCGTTGTTGCAAATTGGCAACAACGACCGTGATCAATAGAAAATTTACGCTGTGTGAACTAACTGACGGTGTAAGTTACTTACACAATATCACCATACCACCATTTATGATTTAGGTTTTTATTTTCAATAAGCAGAAACATACAACAAAAGAATAAGACAAAAGACAAAGGACATTGTATTCTCATAACCAGACTTACAATCAAGAACAATGGGTATAAACAGCATCCGTATGCTTCAGTAAGGCGATAAGCAGCTGAACAAATACAGTCTGCAGAAATAATGAATACAAATACATGCCGACCGGGAGATCACTCGGACATTCTCATAATGAACAAACAATGTAAGACAACCCGGCCTGGGCAGCCATCAAGGCGAAGGTACAGTCAGCGCAGTTCTCAGTTATGTACATAAGAAACAAGGTCCATGAGACGGCCCAGCCCAGACAACTGCCAAGGATGTAGGTTTAACAATCGGAGCGAGTCGTGTATACTTATGACATCGGTATAAGGGCATGGGTCGACACTTTGAAGCAAATGTTTGTAAAAACACACTTAACCAACAGGGGGGGGGATAGAAGGGGGGTTATTGCGTAAGACCCCAAAAAAGAAGGGACAAGACAAACAAAAGGAAGAGGGACGCAGAGGTCAAGGTTCCAAGGAGTACGGTCTGATAAGAGAACGAGGAAAGTCTGAACAGGTATGCCCGCCATATAGAACAGAATCAGTGGAGGAGCGAGGGGAGGAAGGAGGAACACACCCCAGGAGGGGGAAGGAGATTTACTCAGTCGCGGTCCTATAAGAGTCCTTGGAGCGAAAGAGTAGCCATGGGGTCCAGGTGGCAGTGTATTTTTTGACTGCGCCTGGAGTGATGGCAATAAGACATTCCATATCGTGGATTTGGGAAACTTCAGCATACCAGTCATCCAGAGTAGGGGGGTCTGTGGACTTCCACCTTCGGGGTATTACCATCTTGGCTGCCTGTAGTAAGTGGCGCGCTAAGGATTTCTTAAAACGTGACTGGGCTGCGGGAAACATATAGAGAAGCACCGCCTCTGGGGTATTGGGGATTAAGATATTAGTGGTTGTGTGAATAATACGCAGGATGGAGGACCAATAACCACGCAAGTAGGGGCATGCCCACCAGATGTGTGTCATAGTTCCTCAGGTCTCTCCACAGCACCAGCGCTCATCGGGTACGGTTGGGTACCACTTATGAAGAAGGGAAAGGACTCTGAACCACCGGGATATGATTTTATAGCTGGTTTCCTGCGCTTTGCAGGCCAGCACGCTTTATGTGAAAGTTAAAAGGCTTTGGCCCATTGAGGTAGTGTAAATTGTTTCCCTAATTCCTTTTCCCAAGTGGAGCAGAACGTTGGCAATTGTTGGGTGTCTGCAGATAACAACTGCTGATATACTGTATGATGGAGATGACGTGTGAAGGGCAGGAGGAGGCCACACAGAGTTGTTCAAAGTCTGTTAGCTCACAGTGCAAGTTGTGGTGAAGTAAAAGTGTTGCAGTTGAGCGTATTCAAAGGTTATGAGTATTTTTTAATGCCAACCATCCGACCTGAACTCTTTTTATATAATATAATTTTTATTCTCTATTTATTGCATGGCTGTGTTCACAAGACGTTTTTTCTGTCCATCCCCCCCCCCCCCCCAATAACATCAGTAATTTTTTGTTTGGGTGCCTGTCGTTACAATGATGGCCGTTGGTACATTATTCTAGTTTAGGCTCCTTTAGGCATGGTTCTTTTTTGAAGGTCCGTTGAATTTAGTAGTAAAGTAAAAAAAATGTGTGAAAAACTAAAAATAACGTCAAAAAACGTGTACAAATTGTCATGGGGTCGTTATTTAATACACTATGGGGGGATTTATCAAACTGGTGTAAAGTAGAATTGTCTCAGTACTATGGGGGGATTTATCAAACTGGTGTAAAGTAGAATTGTCTCAGTTGCCCCTAGCAACCAATCAGATTACACCTTTAATTTCTCAAAGAGTCTGTGAGGAAAGAAAAGTGGAATCTGATTGGTTGTCAAGGGCAACAAAGACAAATCTACTTTAGACCAGTTTGATAAATCTCCCTTTTAAATATGACGTGTGAATTTTACAATGAACAATATCATTGTATAAGTGTACTTTGTAAATACTACTAATAACATTCTAGCATAGCACTAATCACGGTTCCATAACAAACTGTATGGAGGCTCAGAGCTGGAAAAATTATAAATTCGGCGCACGCAGAGTCGGTGCCCTCTCTGCGTGCTGCTGCAACTTCAGTAACGCCCCCCACCCCACTGGAGAAGGTGGCGCAGATTAGCCCAATGCAAATATATAATATTCGCAAAAAGACCTTTTGCAATTTTTTTTTTTTCGCCGATCTGCACAGACAAAAGTTATTTTCGCCTTTTAATACGTGTCCCCCTAGGACTGTAAGACTTTTCTCAACTATTTATTTCTGTAACTTTTAATATTTTCAAAGAAGAAGCAATAAATCTCCATTTGTAAAGAAACCCTTTTGATGTCATCCTTTTGTGGCTAAACGTAATATTCCAGTCAAGTGAGTGGGATATGAAAAAGAGGTTAATATTTTCCACATTCCCCCTATGTGATTTGGGTGCTCTTCATTCCATTGACTTCAGTGCATTTCATTGACTTCAATTATAATTCAGTAATAACAGACTTTTTTTTAAAGGTGGACGCCTTTACTCTTTTTTTTTTACTTAGTGTGAACATAGGCCATTTCTTATATTACAATTATAATAACTTAATTTAATATTGTAATTGGTGCTAAGAATACTGCAAGATTATTAAGATGTATGCTTTATGATACATGGGGTGGGCTCCTCCGTAGTCTGGCGGACTTTTAAAACACCGCCAACTATGTGTTGTTATAGCTTGAAAAAGAGCTCTGTTGTTTTCTTAATTGAGATTTAATTTTAACCCCTTAACGACAAAGGGCGAGGAGCGATCTCCGTGACTGAAGCCGGCCGGGGTCCGCTCCAAGATGGCGCCGACCCCCGGCTCGGCACTCGTTTGTTTTCGGCTGCAGCAGCCGAAAGCAAACGAGTGCCGATCTCATTGATGTTTGCTGTATAAGTATACAGCAAAGATCTCAATGAGAGATCAAAGTGTATATACTAGAAGTCCCCCAGGGGGGCTTCTAGTATAAGTGTAAAATAAATAAATAAAGTGATGTTGTCAATAAAAAGCCCCCTCCCCTAATAAAAGTCTGAATCACCCCCCTTTTCCCAGGTTATAAATAAAAGTAAATAAATAAATAAACAAAGATGTTTGCCATCGCCGCGTGCGTAATCGCCCAAACTATTAATTAATCACATTACTGATCTCACACGGTAAACGGCGTAAGCGCCAAAAAATCCCAAAGTGCAAAATTGCGCATTTTTGGTCTCATCAAATTCAGAAAAATTGTAATAAAAAGCGATCAAAAAGTCGCATATGCACAATCAAGGTACCGATAGAAAGTAAACATCATGGCGCAAAAAATTACACCTCACACAGCCCCATAGACCAAAGTATAAAAGCGCTATAAGCCTGGGGATAGAGCGATTTTAAGGAACATATATTTGTTAACAATGGTTTGAATTTTTTACAGGCCATCAGATAAAAGAAAAGTTTTACATGTTATATATCATTTTAATCGTAACGACTTGAGGGACATGAATAACAAGTCAGTTTTACCCCAGGGTGAATGGCGTAAAAACAAATACCCCCCAAATAAACTAAATTCTTTTTTTTTTACAATTTCACCACACATTTTTTTTTTTTCTGGTTTCGCAGTGTACTTTATAAAAAAATTGGCTCTGTCCTTAAGGGGTTAAAGGGTTAAAAAACTGGTGTCAAATAGTAGAAAAAAATTGGAAATTAAAATAGAAAGTTAATTAAAACAGCATGCCAGTAGCTGTAAGGTGAGCTGTAAAGCATAGAGTACTGTTGTGCTCTCACACCGACTCGGCAAATGTACTTTAGTCAGTGGTGATGCATACAGTACTGGGAATAACCGGGGTCCCTTTTCTTGTTCATTTTCCTATCATAGTCCTTTCCTATCATTTCCCCACAGAATTCAGACTACCCTCACCAAGCTTCAAAATATCGCCACAATATCATTCCATCTTACCTGAACTAACAAATACAGAAAGTAATTTCATACCAAATTTAATTCTGCAATCCCGACTGCTTGTGGAACATTATGGTTTCATATTGGCTGCTACAACTGAATCCTTTATGGTTATAGTAAACCTAACCATATAATCATGGGTCAAAAGGGACAAGATATTGTAGCCATATAATAGTATATTATATTATATTAGTCCTATGAGGAGGAAAAAAGCCAGGACAAAAAAAACACCATAATTATAGTATTCTTTGTTTTAAAAACATAAAATGGCACATAAAATGACGGCCATTATTTTAAGTATTAGATAACAGCCGTTGCAAATCGTTGCGATCATGGCCTAGAAGTGTCTAGGTGTAATTAAATGTGTACTTGTTCTTGCTTGTGGAAAAGCTAAAAAAAAAAAAAAAAAAAAAAAAGTTTTGTGACAGATGCAGTTAGCTCTCTTAAATACCTCCAAACTTTTTGCCTGTAAATGACAGAATTACAGTATAATGAGGCTAAATAGCTTACAGAGGAATTAATACTACATTAAGACTTACACATTCTAAGCTTTTGTGTAAGTCACCAAGATACGATAATCTTTTTCAAGTTCTCAATAAAATTCTGGTCAAGGAGATTAAGACTTGAAATATACATTGGATGACTTTATCAGCCCAGAGAGAAAAGCAGCTGATACTGGCATGAACAAAATTTCCATCTGGGTTGTAATATTTTAATGTATTTTATGAAGACGGCAGACTGCAGCAGCTATAACTAGCACCAAATAAATCCAGCCTGTAATGAGTCCTATATAGGTTAATGATTCTTTCTCCCAAATAAGAATTCTATAAGATTATTATGCAGTGTTGCTGCCTACATTTAAATGTGTATCCTTGATCAAAAAGGTATGTTTTCATATAGTGTAATAATGGAATACAAGGAGCAATCTGATCTCAGAAACTATTAGAGAAGAGCTATCTGTCTTCAGAATGTGTCCTTCACAAAGGATGAAATACTCATCTAACAATTGCTCCGTCCTCGCTTTCCTGCACTACTCAGTTCAGGAGTAGGAAGGCAATTGCAATGCGCTTGTCCTAGGTTAACTGAATGCACCTACTGTAAGGGTACTGGTAGGCCCTGCAGTAACGGCATGTGGTAGCATTATGAATTATGGCTCCCTCACATCATGAGTTTTCTCCTGTTGACTCCTAGTGGCTGGAATATGTCAACTATTCACTATGTTCAATTCCTAAATGTATACATGTAGTTCCCAGGACTCAAAAATGCAGCAGAACATGCTTTAGAGTTTAGATGCAACAGAAAGCCTGAACATAGTCACTAAATGGATATATTTAAGCCAGTAAAGTGAAAGGGGCCACTTCCAGAAAGTGCACAGATATGTCACCATCCCATGTCCACATGAATATGTGAAATCTAGGGCAGAATTGAGCGATTAAGTGATTGTGATTGTGAATGAGCCCTTAGCTGAACTTCATCTGTAGTTGCCATAGCATCTGTAGTAGTCCTTGGCAATTCATAGTAAACTGGTTTATCATGAATTTTAGCAGAGTTGCTGCATCTATGTATAAAGTACAGATGAAGTACAGATAAAGCACAAGGTAACTACATGAGCCTACTGTCTTTGTCCATGGTCCTTAGTCTGTTAAATAGCAGTCATTGGATTATTGTATGTTGAAATAATTGTATGTTGAGACTGTAACTCTATGCAAAACTGATAATTGGTTCTGAAGCCCGCAGAATGTCATTCTAAAATGAGAAAAAATGAAGATTAAAAGAAAAATAAGCAGACTAATATGCATAAAGCAAGTGCTTACATACAAAGTCAGAAAGAGCTATTGGAACCTGTAAATTACATTCTATGTAGAAGACATACAATGTGTATGCTGCCATACAACTCGAAGGGAATGGGTATACAAGCACAGTGGGCCATAACACTAGGCCCACCCAGCTGTCCCTACCTACTTGTTTTAACTACCCTAAGTGGTAGTGGACAAATGGGTTACCTGCGCCAAATGAGTAAACACAAAATGCAGACAAGACAAACATTTGAATACAGAAGATACACAAGCCAACAAAATACAAATCCAGAAACAGGAGAATAGTCAAGAGCAATAGCAGAGAGTCAAAATACACAAGATATGAAAAACAGGAGAAAACGCCAGTCTGGGCTAGTGAACTGTTTATAGGCTGTCAGAAACCCACCCCAGGCGTGATTAGGCTGGTCCTTGTCATCCCAGCCACACACAAAAGAACAGGAGAACAAGAGTTGCAGGGAAAGATGTCAGTCACAGAAGCAAACCCGAACTTAACTGTCTAAAGACCACGGGAAACTCATGAGAGATGGGTGTGGTAGAGATTCAATTACCACTGTAGATGAAAATAGCGCTGTGTTCAGACAGGTGTACAAGAATATATTTAAAAAAAAGAAGAAAATCCTGGCCAAACTTGCATCTTCCACTGTGCTGTATCTCACTGACGGAAGATGTCGTAGAAGCCTGAACAGGTGCCAATGTCCCAACAGGGTCCCAAATAAATAAAATGAAGCCGCTCACCTGCTGCTCAAAGGAGCAGCTCATCCTCGCATAGGTAAAGAGCAGTACAGGTTATGTAGTATTAAATTGTACTGTAGAGAGGAGCTACTAAACAGCTGACCCTGCATTTATTTCAGTAATATTGGGGTTTTACCAGTAAAATGGCAACTTTTATTGGTAGATTATCTAGCTATTCACATGTACTGCAGATCCTGACTGTATGTAGTATTGTATGTTGAGTCTGGTCTCATGATACGATGGTCCAAAAAATGCCATTGTTTGTTTCAAATATTGTAACCTGAGGCCATTGTAAGTTGAGGGACCACTGTATATGGACAAAAAAATAAATTGTGGAAGTACTTACTAATTAAATGAATAGTAATATGAGGCTAAGTTAACACAGCGTGTTGGACCGGCTATTCTGAGCAGCTCATCCTCGCACAGGTAAAGAGCAGTACAGGTTATGTAGTATTAAATTGTACTGTAGAGAGGCGCTACTAGACAGCTGACCCTGCATTTATTTCAGTAATATTGGGGTTTTACCAGTAAAATGGCAACTTTTATTGGTAGATTATCTAGCTATTCACATGTAATGCAGATCCTGACTGTATGTAATATTGTATGTTGAGTCTGGTCTCATGATACGATGGTCCAAAAAATGCCATTGTTTGTTGCAAATATTGTATACTGACTGAAATATACGTAGTGTGAACCCAGCCTAAGTAGGGATGTTATTGCTGATTTCAACAACGGCAGTACTTTTACAAAAATATACGTTGTGTGAACATAGCCTAATTCTTACTTGTTACAGGGTAAAAAGAAAAACTGCTTAACTGAACCTACTGGTATCCCCCTGCAG
Source organism: Dendropsophus ebraccatus (assembly GCF_027789765.1). Taxonomy (NCBI): domain Eukaryota; kingdom Metazoa; phylum Chordata; class Amphibia; order Anura; family Hylidae; genus Dendropsophus; species Dendropsophus ebraccatus. The sequence goes on from NC_091462.1 coordinate 74,580,278, forward strand.
CTTCGTACTTCATTTGTTCTCTAGGCCCCATTGTTTTGAAAAAGTTTGAAGTATGGAAAATAGCTAGTGCACTCATGGCATTCCTCAGCCTGACATAGTACCCCCTCGGGCTGTTCGCTGCTTTTTTTGGTGACGCCTACTGTGCATATTCATAAATGCATGATCAGGCCGGTCTTTGACGCGCATGTGCAGGAACAGCAACAGGAATTGTGTGCAGCTGGAGGGGAATATCAGCAGGTTGTTTGCACAAACTTCCTCATAGTTCCCCTTTAAGGTTAGACCACTGACTCAAATTAGAACACTGACTCACCAAAACCTCACTTTCACATGTATGGCGATGATTCATAATGGAATGAGACCACAGCAAACTGTTATGTTGATAGACTTTCATTTACTATCACGTTGTCCACTGCAGTCTACACTTCATTTTATATTTGCAATAATACAAACGTATATTGAGTTTTGTCAATGAAATAATATGCCCCATCTTACCACCACCTCTAAGACCTAAGGACATGGCACCAAGACAGAATTTATTGCTGCCCTGTTTATATAGCCCTTGGAAAAATGATGTTGATTTAGCTTTTAACTTTGTAGAAAATATGCAAAACAGGAGTCCATGGAGCCTCGGTTGCGAGTCTCAAAACACGGGATAGCCAGATATCTCTAGCCTGTTGCCACGGGGTGCCTCTATGATAGGGAGAGCACCACACCACCCTGATAAATAGCCCCTTAAGTCCCACTTGGTTGCAAGTATTGGAACATAAATAGGGAAACACCAGGGTGGCCCCTTTTGTCAATGTCTAACTCAGGGTGGTGTGGTGCTCTCCCTATCATGGAGGCACCCCATGGCAACAGGCTAGAGATATCTGGCTATCCCGTGTTTTGAGACTCGCAACCGAGGCTCCACGGACTCCTGTTTTGCATATTTAAATTTTTGGGGGCATCAGTGGAGACTCTTGATTGAGTACTTGTAACGCCTGGACTAGTGGATCCACTGGACCGTCACCAGCGATGGCACTAACCTCACCAGGGAGCGGAGTCTAAGGGGCCGCTGGTTTTCACCAGAGCCCGCCGCAAGGTGGGATGGACTTGCTGCGGCTGGCGACCCCCAGGTCGCTACCCCTGGCTTGGTTGCTGGTGACGGCAGGCGAGACGTGGCAGGAGCAGTAGGCAGGAGATGGTACTGGCAATGGTCTGTAGGTGAGACCGCACGTGACAGGCAGAACACAGGAACTAAAGTGTAACGGGGAAGCAGGAACCAGGAACAAGGAGTGGGGACCAGGTAGCGGACAGGAATCAGGAACAAGGACTAGGAACCAGGTAGCGGACAGGAATCAGGAACAACAGGGAGCTGGGCCAAACGCTATGGGAAGCATGTAGAGGCTCCAACACCTGCAGTGGGGCAGGGCTGGAATTTATAGGGAGTGATTGTGTGCATGACCAATTAGGAGCGCACTGCCCCTTTAAATCTGAGACAGCCGGCGCGCGCGCGCCCTAGGAGGCGGGGACGCGCGCTCCGGCCGGCACAGCGACGGACAGGAGCGTGGAGAGGTGAGGCGCCCCCCGGGGCCGAAGTAACAGCAGCGCCGGGTCCCTGCCTATGGACACCGGCTGCTGCATGGGGAAGAGAGGAGTCGCGGCGGCGGCCCGGGGCACGGGGCGCCGCCGCGGCCGTGACAGTACCCCCCCCCTTTGGCCTCCCCCTCTTTCTGGCCTGTAGGAACCTCTTGATGAGATCTTGGTCCAGGATGTTAGCCTCGGGTTCCCAGGACCTCTCCTCAGGACCAAATCCTTTCCAGTCCACCAGGAAGAACCGTCTCCCTCTGACAGTTTTCATGGCCAGAATGTCTTTGACAATGTAGACGTCGTCAGAGACGGCTTGTGGAGCAGTGAGCGAAGCCTTATCGGAGAACCGGTTGAGGACTACTGGCTTTAAGAGGGAGACATGGAAGGCGTTCGGAATCCGCATCGTAGGAGGTAGGCGGAGTTTGTAGGTGACAGGGTTGAGGCGTTTTAGCACCGAGAAAGGACCGATGAATCGAGGACCCAACTTGTAGCTGGGAATCTTGAGTCGGACATATTTGGCCGAGAGCCAGACTTTTTCCCCAGGGAGAAAATTCATGGCGGGTCTTCTTCTCTTATCCGCCTGGTCCTTCATGCGGTCAGATGCCTTGAGCAGAGATTGTCGAGTCTGTCCCCAGATTGACTGCAGGTCAGATAACAACTCCTCCACGGCTGGGACTTCAGAGGATGGAGAGAGAGGCAGAGGAGGGCGAGGATGACGTCCATAGATCACATAGAAGGGTGACTTGCCTGTGGAGCTCGAGTCCAGATGATTGTAGGAGAACTCCGCCCATGGAAGCAGACTGGACCAGTTGTCCTGGCGAGCGGAGACGAAATGTCGAAGATAACTGCCAAGGACCTGATTGACCCTCTCCACTTGCCCATTAGTCTGGGGATGATAGGCAGAAGAGAAGTCCAGCTTCACTTGGAGTTGAGAGCAGAGAGCACGCCAGAATCTGGAGACAAATTGTGAGCCTCTGTCAGACACTATATGAAGAGGAAGACCATGGAGGCGGAAGATATGCTGAAAGAACAGCTGGGCCAGGCGAGAAGCTGATGGTAATCCAGGAAGAGCCACGAAGTGGGACATCTTGGAAAAGCGGTCAGTTACAACCCAAATGACCGTGTCACCCGCAGATGGAGGTAAGTCTGTGACAAAGTCCATGCCTATATGGCACCAGGGGCGGTCTGGGACTGGCAAGGGCTGAAGTAGGCCGGCAGGTTTTTGATGGGAGGACTTGTTTCTGGCACAGATGGTACAAGACGCCACAAAGTCCTTGACATCTTGGAGTAGGCTAGGCCACCAGTAGTGGCGGGAGATCAGTTGCCCGGTCTTTAGAGCTCCCGGATGCCCGGCCACCATAGAGGAATGACCCCATTTCAAGATGCGTTTACGGAGTGCGGGGCGCACATAAGTCTTACCGGGAGGCAATCTTTGCAGAGAAGAAGTAGCAACAGGTACTAGGCGATCGGGAGGAATTATGTGACGAGGAGGTTCCTCTTGCCCCATGAAATCGGATGCTCGGGATAACGCATCAGCCTTTATATTCTTCTCGGCTGGACGGAAATGAATGGTGAAGTTGAACCGAGAGAAGAAGAGGGACCACCTGGCCTGCCGGGGATTGAGGCGTTGAGCCGATTGGAGGTAGAGGAGGTTCTTGTGGTCCGTGTAGATGTTAACGGAGTGTCTAGCCCCCTCTAGGAGATGACGCCACTCCTCCAGTGCCAACTTGATAGCCAGGAGTTCACGATCTCCAATAGTATAGTTCCTCTCGGCCGGGGAAAAAGGTTTAGAAAAGAACCCGCAGGTTCTGATCTTGCCTGATGTGTCCCTTTGCGAGAGGACGGCTCCTGCGCCCACAGAAGAAGCATCAACTTCAAGAGAAAACGGCTTGGAGATATCCGGGCGAACTAGAGCAGGAGCGGAGGCAAAGGCAGACTTTAGGCTATTGAAGGCTTGTTCGGCCTCTGGAGGCCAGCGTTTGGGATCCGCCCTCTTCTTTGTGAGAGCCACTATGGGTGCTACCAGGGTAGAGAAGTGAGGGATGAATTGCCGGTAGTAGTTGGCAAATCCAAGGAATCGTTGGATAGCTCTAAGTCCCTCAGGGCGAGGCCATTGGAGAACAGCTGAGAGCTTGGCAGGATCCATCTGTAAGCCCTGGTCGGAGACAATGTACCCAAGAAACGGCAGGCTGCGTTGATGGAAAACGCACTTCTCCAGCTTGGCATATAAACGGTTGGCCCGTAATCTTCGTAGAACCTGCCATACATGGGACACGTGGGTCTGCTGGTCGTGGGAGAAGACCAGGATGTCGTCAAGATAGACAATGACGCAGACATAGAGGAGGTCGCGGAATATATCATTCACGAATTCCTGGAAGACCGCTGGGGCGTTGCATAGGCCGAATGGCATGACCAGATATTCGTAGTGCCCATCCCTGGTGTTGAAAGCGGTCTTCCATTCGTCTCCTTCACGAATTCGGATCAGGTTATACGCTCCCCTCAGATCCAGCTTAGAGAAGATCCTAGCTCCACGGAGACGGTCGAATAGTTCGGGGATTAGCGGAAGAGGATAGCGGTTCTTGACAGTCACCTTATTTAAGCCCCGGTAGTCTATGCATGGGCGGAGGGAACCGTCCTTCTTCTGCACAAAGAAAAATCCAGCGCCAGCAGGAGACGTGTATTTACGAATGAAGCCCTTCTGTAAGTTCTCCCGGATGTAGGAGGACATGGCTTCCGTCTCGGGCACCGAGAGAGGGTATACTCGACCACGTGGAGGAGAAGTTCCTGGAAGAAGGTCTATAGGGCAATCATAGGGCCGATGAGGTGGTAGAGAGTCCGCCTCCTTGGCCGAAAAAACATCAACGAAGTCATGGTATTCCTGCGGTAGTCCCGATAGAGGCTTGGCGTTAGCAGGTGACCTCGTAGAGCACTTGGGTTGAGGAGGTCTCAGACACCTATTTGGACAGTCCTGGCCCCAGCTGAGAACCTCCCCAGTTCTCCAGTCCAGCTTAGGGGTATGTAGTTGCAGCCAAGGGAGACCCAACAGGATGTTGGAAGAGGAATGGCGCAAAACGTAGAAGGAGATCCTCTCCTGATGTAAGGTGCCCACCTGGAGGACTAGGGGTTCCGTCTGGCAGTGCACAGCTTCGGAAAGAATCTCGCCCATGACCGAAGAGATAGACCGGGGTTGGGTTAGCTGTATCACGGGTAGCCGCCATCTTTGGACCAACGAAGCAGAAATGAAACTGCCAGCAGCGCCAGAGTCGATAAGGGCAGTAGTCTGGAGAACTTGCCCTGTGGGTGTTTGGATGGAGACTGGCATAGTCAACCTTGGAGAGGAGGCATTCACACCTAGGGAGGCCTCTCCCACCGGACCTAGGTGCGAGCGTTTCCCGGACGCTGAGGACGTTGGGGACATCTCTGCCGGTAGTGATCAGCGCCACCGCAATAGAGACAGAGATTCAGCTCCATTCGACGGGCTCTCTCATCCGTCATCAGGCGAGCTCGTTCCACCTGCATGGGGACTTCTGGAGACGACTGGGGCATAGGAGCAACGGGACTCTGGAACACCGGTGCCAGCCGAGGGTGGCGACGGGGCAGGCTCAGTCGTCGTTCCTGCCAGACCTCCTCCTCTCTCTCGGAAAATCGGTTGTCGACTCTGGTAGCCAGTAGGATAAGATCGTTCAGAGATGTAGGGAGGTCGCGGGCGGAGAGCACGTCTTTCACTCGACTGGATAGGCCCTTCTTGAAGGTGGCTAATAGGGCGGCCTCGTTCCAGTCCAATTCAGCTGCCAGGGTGCGGAACTGGATGGCATAGTCACCAACAGAGGAGCTCCCTTGAGAGAGGTTGAGAAGAGCAGTCTCAGCTGAAGTAGCACGGGCAGGTTCCTCAAAGACGGAGCGAAACTCGGCCAGGAAGGCCCGGAGATTGTCAGCAACAGGATTATCACGGTCCCACAGTGGCGTGGCCCAGGCCAGAGCTCTACCCTCCAATAGGCTGATGATGAAAGCCACTTTAGAGCGCTCGGTGGGAAACTGACTACTTAAAAGTTCAATATGCATTGTGCATTGAGTCAGGAATCCCCTGCACAACTTGGGATCGCCTCCATATTTACTCGGGAGGGCCAATCGAAGTCTCGAGGTGGCTGCAGGTGGTGGTGGGCGCTGGGCTGTAGTATGCTGCTGTAGGGCTGCAGTCAATTGCTGGATTTGCTGCGACTGTTGCTGGATCTGTTGAGCCTGTTGAGCGACCACTCTGGCGACGTCACAGAGATTAGGCACCTCGCCGGGATCCATGGTTGGAGCCTACTGTAACGCCTGGACTAGTGGATCCACTGGACCGTCACCAGCGATGGCACTAACCTCACCAGGGAGCGGAGTCTAAGGGGCCGCTGGTTTTCACCAGAGCCCGCCGCAAGGCGGGATGGACTTGCTGCGGCAGGCGACCCCCAGGTCGCTACCCCTGGCTTGGTTGCTGGTGACGGCAGGCGAGGCGTGGCAGGAGCAGTAGGCAGGAGATGGTACTGGCAATGGTCTGTAGGTGAGACCGCACATGACAGGCAGAACACAGGAACTAAAGTGTAACGGGGAAGCAGGAACCAGGAACAAGGAGTGGGGACCAGGTAGCGGACAGGAATCAGGAACAAGGACTAGGGACCAGGTAGCGGACAGGAATCAGGAACAACAGGGAGCTGGGCCAAACGCTATGGGAAGCATGTAGAGGCTCCAACACCTGCAGTGGGGCAGGGCTGGAATTTATAGGGAGTGATTGTGTGCATGACCAATTAGGAGCGCACTGCCCCTTTAAATCTGAGACAGCCGGCGCGCGCGCGCCCTAGGAGGCGGGGACGCGCGTGCCGGCCGGCACAGCGACGGACAGGAGCGTGGAGAGGTGAGGCGCCCCCCAGGGCCGAAGTAACAGCAGCTCCGGGTCCCTGCCTATGGACACCGGCTGCTGCATGGGGAAGAGAGGAGTCGCGGCGGCGGCCCGGAGCACAGGACGCGGCCGTGACAGTACTTCATTGGGATTTTTTTTTACTATTCTCCTTGAGTTCATTAACCCCTTAACGACATCGGGCGTAAATTTACGCCCTGATGCCGGTAAGGGAGTTCAGAGCGGGGCCGCGCGGCGGCCCCGCTCTGAACCGCGCCGGTCCCGGGTGCCGCGTGTAGCCCGGGACCGTAGGTATTAGCGGGCACGGTCCGATCGCCGTGCCCGCTAATACAGTAATCGGATGCAGCTGTCAAACATGACAGCTGCATCCGATTACCGGACGCAGCGTCATCCCTGGTGTCTAGTGGGGAGATCGCTCCTCCGGGATGTTATCCCGGAGGAGCGATCTCCGTAAATGAAGCCGGCCGGGGACCGCTCCAAGATGGCGCCGTCCCCGGCTCGGCACTCGTTTACTTCCGGCTGCAGCAGCCGGAAGTAAACGAGTGCCTATCTCATGGATCTCTGCAGCATATCTATGCTGCAGAGATCTCTATGAGAGATCAGATCACTTATACTAGAAGTCCCCCAGGGGGGCTTCTAGTATAAGTGTAAAAGTTTAAAAAAAAATGTCATTATTAGTAAAAAGCCCCCTCCCCTAATAAAAGTCTGAATCACCCCCCTTTTCCCAGGTTATAAATAAAAGTAAATAAATAAATAAATAAATAAACATGTTTGCTATCGCCGTGTGCGTAATCGCCCGAACTATTAATTAATCACATTCCTGATCTCGCACGGTAAATGGCGTCAGCGCAAAAAAATCCCAAAGTGCAAAATTGCGCATTTTTGGTCGCATCAAATCCAGAAAAATTGTAATAAAAAGCGATCAAAAAGTCGTATATGCGCAATCAAGGTACCGATAGAAAGAACATGTCATGGCGCAAAAAATGACACCTGACACAGCCCCATAGACCAAAGGATAAAAGTGCTATAAGCATGGGAATGGAGCGATTTTAAGTGACGTATATTTGTTGACAATGGTTTAAATTTTTTACAGGCCATCCGATACAATATAAGTTATACATGTTACATATCGTTTTAATCGTAACGACTTGAGGAACATATATAACAAGTCAGTTTTACCCCAGGGCGAATGGCGTAAAAACACATTTCCCCCAAATAAACAAAATGCGGGGTTTTTTTTCAATTTCACCACACTTTGAATTTTTTTCTGGTTTCGCAGTGTACTTTATGCAAAAATTCAGCCTGTCATTGCAAAGTACAATTAGTGACGCAAAAAATAAGGGCTCATGTGGGTCTCTAGGTGGAAAAATGCAAGTTCTATGGCCTTTTATGCACAAGGAGGAAAAACCGAAAACGCAAAAATCGAAATTTGCTCTGTCCTTAAAGGGTTAATAACTGTATTTTGTTGGTCGATTTGTAGAAAATACACAAATCCCAGATATGATGCAATGGTTGTTTAATGACTGAACATTCTGGCTTCATAAAACATTTCTCAAACAAGTAAAAGTAAATAATTTTACTTTACTTTATGTCTTCCAGTTCAATTAGAGGAAATGGAATATGGAATGTCAGAATTTTGAGAAAAAAATAATGAAAGCATTGAAGAAAAAATATCTGATGAACTACTTTGTTGCCTGAAGCTTGGAGTTTACTAAAGATAAACATGTACATCAATCTTGTTTGCCAAAGAGCAGTCGACAGATGAAGCCATTGACCAGATGAAACCATTGGACCCAGTTGTGGAGTGGAGGATTCTGTTGCTGTTACTATCCCGTTGTGGTTGCCTGGGAGTGGCTGCGGCTCATATACCTGCTGTGGCCTTGTATTTGCAAAACACCATGAGGTGATAATCTCCATTCTTTCTTTTTCCCGATACCCTTCTGCCTGATTTCTACACTATACAGCGCTGTTCATTTTTATATATTACTCTCCAGACAAAAGTGACAACTTGCTTAGCCAATCACTGGCTGCAGTGAAGCCCTGTTTTAGTCAGTAATTGGCTGAGCGGGTTTGAGGTGGTTGAAGACAGCGGAGTCACTGAGGTGCACACAGGGGAAGCACAGACAGGTGAGTATATCATTTTTTCCCCCCACAAATATTTAAACCGAAGCTTGCAAAAATTTGCTTCACTCATCCCTAATAATTAGTTCATATGGTACATTTACAGTAATGTATGGAGACCAGAATACAAAATTACTGTGTCCTAGAATTATTGTACCAGATATAGCTCCCTTTCATTATGCCAGCCACAGTGCTTCATCACTATGCCAGACACAGTACTTACTATGTCAGAGTGTCTCTCCACCATGCCAGCCATAATATCTTGCCATTACAGTAGTATCAGTGGCCTCTGATCATGCCAGCTACAATGGCCCTCAATATGCCAGCCACAGTGCCCCATCATTAGAATTGCCTCAATGACCCGTGAGGAGAGCATCCTGGAAGTTTCTTGGCATAGCATGGAGGAGTGACTGTAGTTTATGGTGAAGCACACACTGCACACATTACTAGTCTAGATATGACTATTCAATAAACAGATAACACATATTCTGTGCTCACACAGCACAGCACATGCTACTTCCACACACTGGGCTGACAGAGCCTTTGGTGTTTTGTCAGTCCTGAATATTATAGGCACCAACTACATGGCTTCAATCATTTTTAGTCCTTATCTTGATGCTTTGACATTTTCTACCCATATGTTTGCCTTATATATTCTCCCCATTTTGTCCATATTTGCTGGGAACAACCAACATCTTTTACCACACTCTGTGTTGATTTTCCATCTTGGAGGAGTTTTATAATTTTACCAACTGTTTCAGTGAAAAAAGAGACATATTTGAGACATAAAAAGCAAGGGTACAATGAAAATACCTATATCTGGCCAGTACCCAGTGATCTTAATGGTCAATAAGCCATGTGCTCCATGCATGTTCAATCCAAGATCCCCTTCAGACCCAAAACGCTTATTACTGCAGCAACAAACAGGAAGAGACAGTGCTGAAGCTACACTAAGGATGCTATAGTTGTGTAGACATGTAAAGACCTCATTCCCATAAAAGTTGCATAAATGTGGAGGGCTATCTTTTCTGATTTGAAAAAAAGTTGTACGGTTAGGTGCTGATTACATATTTTTTTTAATCATATATCATATATGTTTAGCATATATTTACAGGAAAACCCTCCTGATATATATATGATGAGGTCTCTTGCGCTCCACCCAGTGTCATGTGGAGAGATGCTGCTAAAATTATATGATGCCCAACAGGTTCCATGCACGAGCCCTACTCTAATTAGTTGGACTTGTGTATGTAACTCACTGGGTATTGTATGGTTTTCCCAGCCAACAGACAGCCCAGTGGGATCTGCATCTCCCCATGCTGAACTGTGTAGATCGCTCCTGATGTGCAAAATTGCTGATTTTGGTCAGTAAAGAAACAAAAGTGCAAAAAGGAAATTTTGCTGTGACATGAGGGGGTTAATGTATGTTTTTCTACTGGAATGGATGGAACATGGTAGACTACTCATGGACCCAATGCAGAATCTGTAAGAAGATTATGCTTAACTGGTGAGATCACACATGGTATATACTGTGTACAGTTTTGGGCACCGGTATATAAGAAGGACACAGCTGAACTGGAGCGGGTGCAGAGGAGGGCAACAAAGGTCACTAAGGGAATGGGTGGGTTACAGTACCAAGACAGGTGGGGGCTGGGTTCACACTATGTATATTTGAGGCTGTATTTGGTCCTCATGTCAGGTCCTCATAGCAACCAAAACCAGGAGTGGATTGAAAACACAGAAAGGATCTGTTCACACAATGTTGAAATTGAGTGGATGGCCGCCATATAACAGTAAATAACGGCCATTATTTCAATACCACAGCCGTTGTTTTAAAATAACAGCAAATATTTGCCATTAAATGGCGGCCATCCACTCAATTACAACATTATGTGAACAGAGCCTTTCTGTGTTTTCAATCCACTCCTGGTTTTGGTTGCTATACAGCCTCACAAATACAGCCTCAAATATACATAGTGTGAACCCAGCCTCAAGCTTATCAAGTTATGGACATTAGATTTCTGGTGATACATTGTTCCAGGGATTGTTGGAGTTGGGAAGGAATTTTCTCCCTGTGATGGGGAAATTGGCATAAGGGTTTTTGCCTTCCCCTGGCTTAACACAGTAGGGTTTCCCTAGGTTGAACCTGATGGACTCGTCTGACTATCTTCTTTCAACCTTATTAACTATGCTACTATGACGCGCCATGTGCAATTTGTAGCAATGGCATCTTCTCATGTAACATAGGTGCTTTTGGGCTCCTTTAGAAACCAGGGCCTGTTAGCAACTATAACCTTTGCACCCCTATGGCTTTTCCCCTGGCTGTATTGTTTGAATAGGACTAAACATCAAATATTGTATTTTTCACAATACAATGTACTCTACAAGGGGTGCTCAACATAAAGACGGAAGACAAATTCCATCTACAATTGTATCTCCTTTTACAACATTCAAACATTGTCCAAACAAAAGATTCTCAATGGGGATTATGAGATTTTAATAATTACAACATTCTGCTGTCCTGAGTTTCTTTGTTTTCACAGATGCCGGGATATTGCAAGAATAGAAGCAGAATACAGACAATATGCTAGAGGTAACAAGGTATCCATTTAAGCAAGTGATTAGAGTATGAATACATTTACTGCTTGCATTCGATTTGTCTTTATGTTACATAGATCATGTGTTTTGCATATTTATACCATTTGCTCTAGCTTTTATACCATGCCATCATTTCTATGCACACAAATAGCATGTGAGAATTATTGTTCATTTACTGCATTGACATGTTACCATAATGATTTCTTCATTTCAGTCAAGTCCTGCCCTACTGTGAGGAATTGCTCTTCTATGAGCAGCATAGCTCACAGGATGATGATTGTATTCTTTATACAATGCTTCACAGTTTGCATATAGTTTTGTTATTGGAATAAAAACAATTTTTCCTGGGAGAGGAGCAATACTAATCTTTCCTTAATTTTACGATGACCTTAAAGCCTGTCACCCGACATTGCACCTCAGAGCCCGCTCCTGGACCCGGGACAGAGATATCACCGTCGGCAGCCCTGCGCACGCGCTCCAGAGATGAGTCCGACGCCCATATGAGAATGACGGCTCCAGTCATTCTTTATGGGCATCGGACTCATCTCTGTTAATTAGCATACAGTGCACGCTCAGCTTCGGGAGCCGACATCTCCGTCCGGGGACCGGTTCCAGGAGCGGGACTTGCAGCAAAGGGTAACTATCCGGGGCTCCAATGGGGGGTCAGGCGGGCCCTGTGCCGCAATGCCGGGTGACCGCTTCTCTTTAAAAGCATAATATAGATGGCCTTGGAAACCCTTGCAGTCTTGTCCAACCCATCTGACCTGTTATTATACAGGTAATGCAGTAGAAAACCAATTAAATCCTATGATCCGGTAACCAACCGGACAAATAGCTGTTTCTGACAATGGCTTTGTATATGTAGTATCAATTACAGGGTATCAAATCTAAATGCAGGGTCTGTTCATTTCACATAAGTTGGACTTGCTACAAAGAGGTATTTTTTATATATCTCTGTGATATAATTGTGAAGGCATATTTGGGCCAGTGACTGATAGATAAATATATACCTGCCAGCCAGAATAGGAGATAAAGGGGAAAGATCCTTGGCATGCTTCAGCAGCAGAAGCAAATTCAATGAAGTTGATTACTATGATTCTACAGATAGCAGCTTCCTGAGCTTCACAAACCACAAACATCATTGTTCAGATAGCAGTTACCAGCATTATAATATGTATTCGCTATACAGTGCTGTGCAAAGGTTTAAGCGTGGGAAAAGCCTTAGGCGTTAATAGTTATTTGTATCGTTAATATATTATTTGTAACAGAATGGCAAAATGCAAAGTGAATAAAAAGAAGAAAAACTAAATCAAATTATTATTTGGTGTGACCAGAATTGAGTAGCTTGGTTTCCTAAACGGATAGGACAAAATACGCTCCCATAGCAACCCCCCCTCCCCCCCCCCCAAAAAAAATAAAAATAAAAACAACAAAAAACATACAGAGCTACTAAATAGCACCACTATACAATATATAGACATTTAGTAGGAGATTTATGAAAGGGTGTAAATATACACCTGGTGTAAACTGCCCACAGCAACCAATCACAGCTCCACTTTTGTTCTACCAGAGCTGAAAGCTGAGCTGTGATTGGTTGCTGTGGGCAGTTTACACCAGGTGTATATTTACACCCTTTCATAAATCTCCCACTTACACTTTATATATTTATATATTACCATCATACTGTTACTGACCAAATTCAGTATATCAAGACCTAACATTACTACCAATTTACTAGGGATAAATAATACACCACACCATTACCACCTTGCAGTGACTCAATATTACCACTATACCCGTACTAAAGAGAAAACACTATTTACTGAATAAAGAGATTTTAATGGTTAGTCTTTGTTTGAAGTAATTTATTGTCAAACTACTGCATTTTCTCTTTTTAAATGATAATGACAAAGAAAAACATCCAAATGACCCTGATCAAAAGTTTATATGCCCCGTGTCCTAATACTATGTATTGCCCCCTCTAACATCAAAGACAGCTTGAAGTCTTTTGTGGTAGTTGTGAATGAGGCTCTTTATTTTCTCAGATGGTAAAGCTGCCCATTGTTCTTGGCAAAAAGCCTCCAGTTCCTGTAAATTCCTGGTCTGTCTTAGGCCCCGTTCCCACTGAGCAAAAGTAGCGGAATTCCGCGACGGAATTGTCCACCGTGGAATGCTGTTAGCCTCCTGCTCATAATGATAGTCTATGGGAGGCGCGCGCTCCTGCTCTGTACGCCCTGAAGAATGAACATGTTCATTCTTCAGCGCGGACAGGGCAGGAGCGCGCGCCTCCCATAGACTCCCATTATGAGCAGGAGGCTAACGGCATTCCGCGGTGGACAATTCCGTCGCTGAATTCCGCTACCTTTGCTCAGTGGGAATGGGGCCTTACATGAACTGTGTGCTTGAGATCTCCCCAGAGTGGCTCAATGATATTGAGGTCAGGAGACTGAGATGGCCACTTCAGGACCTTCCTTTTGTTCTGCTGTAGCCAATGACAGGTTGACTTGTTTGAATCATTGTCATGTTAGAACGTCCAAGTACGTCCCACGTGCAGCTTCTGGGCTCATGAGTGCAAATTTACCTGATTAGCTGACAACGTACTGCATTCATCCTTCCTAAACAGTAGTTTGACAATGGCTTCACCCAAGCACCAACTATGTGGGGAAAAAAAGTCTTTTTTTTAAGCACAACTATATATGGAAACAACTATAACTAATGCTCACAGCTCAGCCTCCCCCTTCCTGTTGAATAACCACTTAAAATGTCACAGAGCACACCCAGGCATCATTGATATCAACAGGACAGCTCCTATCTAATGCTGTCAATAGGGCCTGTATGTTCAGCATATCACTTAATGCTGTTAAAAACAGCCCAGGCAAGATGTCTGCCCCTATAAAAAAAATATACAGATGAAAAAAATTAATATCACAAAACATAAGCCAGCTTAGAAAAAGAACATATTCCAATATCTGTCTCTAATCAGTAACAAGAAATCTATGTGATGCATATCCTTTAACTCAAATGCTTCAATATTTATTGTTAATGCACAGTTTACATGTGACATTTAAGTCAATGACTGTTATCCAACATTCCGATTGCTGCTGTGACCAGGAGAGGTAATGGTGTTAAAGCATTGAAAGTGCACATCTAAGCAATGTTAGGCTATGTTCTCATACCATTAAAATGATGGGCATTTATATTGGATGGCCATTATTTACCAGCAAATAACAGCTGTTATCGTAAAACAATTTTAGTTTTTTGTTATTTGCTATTAAATGATGTTTGTCCAATAAAAGTAGCCTTCATTTTGACAGTGTTTGAACATAGCCTCACTAAAGGGCTGCACAGAAAGAAGCATGCAATAAGGGTTGGAGAAGGCCATGTCACTATTTGACTTGAAGTGTCACTGTCATTATAACTTTCAAATCTAAATCAACAGTAGTTGTGATATAAAGCAAGTCTGCAATTTACATTCATTCAATATTAATTTTTTTACGTATCATGGAGAAACAGGAAAACAGAAAGTCCTGTGTATCTCAGGCCATGTGAGCACTCACAGAGAGAAGGCAGCCATGTGACTGATGGACACATTGGGGGACATTTAAGTCCGGCATTTTCTGCGCCGGGCGTAAAAATGTCCCCACAGCGCCAACAGTACGGAGATTTATGTAGAGGCGCACTGCCTCTATATAAATCCCGCACGCACCAGTGTGTGCGCCAGGAAACCTATACCAGCTCAGGGCTGGCGTAGGTTTCATTATCATTTTTCGGAAAGAAAAATGATAAATGAAGCGAACCCGGAGTCTGTGTCCCCATTCCGCCCCCCTCCACACCCCCTTCCCTCCCCCCTGGCGAAGCAGGCGTAAAAGGGCCAGATGTGAATATTTGCAAAACGGCCATTTGTGAATAAATTTATTTGCATCTGGAATTCCTGTGTTTAGTTTTTCAACCAGCATAAGTCAGAAAATCTGCCTTCTGGAGACTGGACCTGGATTTCTGGTAAGTTCAGCTTTGTTTGACAGCATGATATTAACAAAAAATAATGAATGTCTATTGCAAAATTTCTTTATTTCACATCTACTGTTGATTTCGATTTTGAAAGTTCTAACGACAGTGACACTTTAATGAAAGAGTCCAAGTTTATTGAAGTTTGAGGTTATACAGAGTGGGATCTTACTTGTGCACAACTACCAGAAGTGTCTTTTGATTTTAGTCTATTAGAGGGTCCAAAACACAGAGGAGGTGTAAAACATTCCATCATAACTTTTCTCTGTGTAGTTTTTACTCCTTGGCTTACAAATATTGGTGTAAACCAGTGCTTCTCAAACTGTGAGCCGGGCCTCACCAGTGAGGCGCCCCCTAGTTGTTGGTGAGGCCCAGCTGGAGAGCCAGTTTTTTACAAAACTAACTATGATCTGCACAGTCCTCCAAAATCTTCATTTTAGCAACTTTATTAATTTATTTTTTACTTGCTTTATTAGTATATAGCTCTTGGGAGATGGGTTAAAGGTAGTCCTAGCATTATTTTCAGCTTTTAAATGGACTTTCATCACAGATAGTGAGGCCCAGACACCCTCCTGGTCAGTCTGGTGAGGCCCAGGCATTGCCTTGGTCTGTTGGTGAGGCTCCAGTAGAAAAAGTTTGAGAAGCTCTGGTGTAAACTACTGACCAAAATACTGCCATGTGTAAGTCACCTAGGAGTCCTCTATATTCTTCCCCAAATCCTAGCAGCCCCATGACAAACAATGTTTTATTTGTTCTATTTTGACTACTAGGAGTATGGACCTGGAGTTATAATATGCTAACCTTACATAATAAGCCAACAGATTGGCTTTAAAAATAAAGGATGTATATTCCCATAAAAAGAGTTGTGTGCTGTGCTATTTAAGCAAAAGATGTGCAAAAGGAGAAGTGATTAATTCTTAGGTTACAGCTAAGTAACCAGTATTGGATGTGTTCTGACTGCACAATGTCGTGAGCCTTAATAAAGAACTACTCTTTGAAAATAATGAGATAAAAATATGGTCACACTCATGTGATGTGATATGGACCATGGCAAGACCAGAGTTTGAAACTGTCCTCCTAATTTTGTTTGCTGATTGCATGAATATTTTCCATTTGCCTTCCCGGTGCTGGAGTTTTACAGACAGCAGGTAGCCTTTCTTCTATATATTTCAAATATTGGCTGCTATAATTGGCAGCCAGAAGCATCTTTGAGTTATTCCTTTAGATCTTTTTTTTATCATGCAGATAAAATTATACAACACCAGATGAGGCAGGAGCGATTACTAGTAAATGTTGGAAATATCTTACAATCCTGCCTCTCTCTTTTTTTTTTTTTTTTCATTTTACTAGTCGCTTCTTGCATTATTACTTTTTTAGGAAGACAAGCTACATTTTATGTAACATTTTTACTGTTAATTTTCGAAAGTCGTGTATTCGAAATAACTTTTACCATTTTTTTATAGTCTCCAGTACAAATATAGTGATTCCATTTACATTTTTGCTCCTTTTAGTGCTGCATTAATACAAATGTCAACACATATTCTTTGCTGATTTGTATATCTTCACACTAGCCTATAAAAGATATCTTACTTCACCCTATAGGTTAAGCAACCGTCTATTTCCTTTCTTTAATGCTTTGCGATTACTTTCATATATATATATATATATATATATATATATATATATATATATATATATAGTGGTGCCTTGGATTACGAGCATAATTTGTTCCAGGACTGTGCTTGTAATCCAAATCCACTCTCAAACCAAAGCAAACTTCCTATAATAAATCACTGAAACGCAGACAATTGGTTCCCCACCCAAAAAATAATGATTTTTTTTACATGTAACATGTAAAACAAATGAAACAAAGATTTAGAAACAGCTGAATATGTGATATTATCAGTTACTGTACAGTAATGGAGAGGGTGGGAAACACAAGGGCTGACAGAGACTGCAGGGAGCATGAAGGAATGAGCAGGGCAGATGTGGGCACAGTATAGCAGCACTCTGTCCGGGAAGAGAGGGGTTACAGCTATGAAGAGATTACCTCCACAGTCCTGTCCCCTCATGCAAGCCCCAGTCTGAAGTTAATCTGCTATGGTTTGGAAGTTGAGGGAGACTTCCTGGGTCATAGTACAGTGCTGTAGACCACCCTGTTCAGGCCATGTCCCTCCCCCGCTCCGCCCCCCACCCAGTACAGGGAGCTCTTAAACCAAAGCAATGCTCTTAAACCAAGTCACTATTTTGAAAAACTGTTAGCTCTTAAACCAAAACGCTCTTAAACCAAGTTACTCCTAAACCAGGGTACCTCTCTCTCTCTATATATATATATATATATATATATATATATATATATATAATTTGAAAAGTTATGAAGTCATTGCAGCATGTTGTTGGTTGTCGTCAAATTATACAACTTTCACTGCCATTTTTTGGGACCGCAATCGTTTTGGTCAAAATCATGGCCGTAAAAAAAACTGTTGCAAAATGGCCCAAAAAAGATGTTGTGTGAAGATAGCCCTAAAAACCAAAGTTGAAATAAACAGGGTTTATTTAGCTTGCCTATTAATCTGCATGTAAGGTAAGGGGCTTCAAACAGCATTTTAAGGGAAAAGCTACATACAAAAACTGCTACAAAATCCCCCAAATACCACATTTTTCCTACAGTTTTTCAAAATGTAAAATTAAGAGATTTTACAACTGAACAACCAAAGAAATACCATGCAATTGGTCCTCTTTGGCAAACCTTGACATAATAATTTTGCAGATAATACTGGCAACATCACTATTGGGGGGAAAAATGTTGTTGTGGTTTTGGGACCATTCGAAATGCAATTGGGGAAACACTTTCCTGGATCATCATCTGAGGCATGCCATGAACGAAGCAGGACCGGTTAACTCGAATTAACTTAAAGGGGTATTCCAGGGAAAATCAATAATTTAGCAAAGGAAAGGGTTAACCAAGGTTAACACTTTCCTAATATACTTACATGTTGTTTTTTGGCCCCCCAAGGAGATCTCCGGTCCGGTCACGTGATCTTGCAGCTTGTGGCTCGGATCCTCTTCTCCTTCCGGTTCGGTGACGTCACCACCCGGCCGGCGTCGCTCTCCGTCTCATTAGCAGCAGAGCACTGAACCCTGACTGGCTTGGTAGCGTGCAGCCAATCAGGGCTCAGTGCTCTGCATCCCCACACGCTTCAGAGTGGGGGTCCCCTGAGGCTGCAGTAAATTATCAGGGGTCGTCGGGCTCAGTGCCGGTCACCAGTTACATGGGCCGGCACTGCACTACAGCAGGGGTCTGGCGTCAATCATCACTCCGCAGAACCCCCCCCCCCCCACCTTGTCAGCGATGCCGACCGAGTCCCGGGAGGGGATGCGGCGGGCGGCATTACTTCATTCATAGCTACCAGACACCCGGCTGCCCGCCGCATCCCTTCCCCCCAGGGACTCAGGGTCGGCATCGGTGGGGAAGTAATGTTTATCGGCTGCTGATCCCCCCGCCCCCCCTCCCTGTGTCCCTGTCAGCGATCACTCACCCCCACCCCCCGGAGCGTGCTGCTGGCCCCGATCTCTGCACTGGTCTGAAGCACCTGTACTCAGCTGACAGGCGCTGTGTACAGAGCAAGAAATCTCTCCTGCCTCACTCACACAGAGCCTGTCAGCTGAGTACAGGGGCTTCAGACCAGTGCTGAGATCGGGGCCAGCAGCATGCTCCGGGGGTGGGGGTGAGTGATCTCTGATAGGGACACAGTGAGGGGTGGCCGGGGGGGATCAGCAGCCGATACACATTACTTTGCAGGACTTCCCCCCCTCCTCCCTGTGTCCCTGTCAGAGATCACTCACCCCCACCCCCCGGAGCGTGCTGCTGGCCCCGATCTCGGCACTGGTCTCAGGCACCTGTACTCAGCTGACAGGCTCTGTGTGAGTGAGGCAGGAGAGATTTCTTGCTCTGTACACAGCGCCTGTCAGCTGAGTACAGGGGCTTCAGACCAGTGCAGAGATCGGGGCCAGCAGCACGCTCCGGGGGGTGGGGGTGAGTGATCTCTGACAGGGACACAGGGAGGGGGGGCCGGGGGGTCAGCAGCCGATACACATTACTTCCCCACCGATGCCGACCCTGAGTCCCTGGGGGGAAGGGATGCGGCAGGCAGCCGGGTGTCTGGTAGCTATGAATGAAGTAATGCCGCCCGCCGCATCCCTTCCCGGGACTCGGTCGGCATCGCTGACAAGGTGGGGGGGGGGTTCTGCGGAGTGATGATTGACCTCAGACCCCGCATTCACCTGCTGTAGTGCAGTGCCGGCCCATGTAACTGGTGACCGGCACTGAGCCCGACTACCCCTGATAATTTACTGCAGCCTCAGGGGACCCCCACTCTGAAGCGTGTGGGGATGCAGAGCACTGAGCCCTGATTGGCTGCACGCTACCAAGCCAGTCAGGGTTCAGTGCTCTGCTGCTAATGAGACGGAGAGCAACGCCGGCCGGGTGACGTCACCGAACCGGAAGGAGAAGAGGATCCGAGCCACAAGCTGCAAGATCACGTGACCGGACCGGAGATCTCCTTGGGGGGGCCAAAAAACAACATGTAAGTATATTAGGAAAGTGTTAACCTTGGTTAACCCTTTCCTTTGCTAAATTATTGATTTTCCCTGGAATACCCCTTTAAGTTAACTTAAAAACCCAGGCTTTATGTGTTTTAGCAATGTAAAACCATCATGTAAAACCATCATCGAGGTTTCTTGGAACTAACAGTTTCATTCTAATCTAATAAAGGCTTCTACCTTACCTGTGTGCTGTGCAGCAATGGGTTCTGTATTTATTGATTGTGAAGCATGAACAATGATTTAACCATCCTGATAGAGCTATTAAGGCTATGTTCACACAACATATTTTTTCGGCAAAAACGGCCGTAGTTAATACGAGAAAATACGTTGGCCAGGTGTCTATGGGATCTTGGCCTGGAGTGTATACACATAGTATACACTCCGGCCAGGAACCCTAGCGGCGCCGCAACCAACTGACATGTCAGTTTTCTGTGGCCGCTATTCAGTGAATAGCGTCAGTAGACAACCATGTCAGTGCACACTATAAAGCAAACGGCTCCAGCCGCACGCTTCGTAGTGTGCAGTGGAGAGTTCTGATGTGGGCGCGCATGGATGTATTGACTGGAATGATATTTCCAGAGGCCGGTTGCTTCGTGACCCGGCCGGGTCACGGAACAGCCGGTCTTTTATGCCATGGGAACATGGCCTAAGGAAGGATACCACCAATCTACTACTTATTGTGGCAAAGGAAAGCTCATGACAAGTGTGTAAGAAACTAACTAACCCCCTCCCGCCACTGTACAGTTAATTAACATTTTAGTCTATACCTGATGCTGCAGCAACGTTAACTAACATGCACAGGATGGCACAGGCACAAAAACAGTGCCCATGCCCTCTGTGGTAGGTCCTAGTTGTTAGTGATAGCCAGGCACCCTCCGCAACAGTCGTTAACAGAGCCTTGCCCAATGCCGACAGTTAACCCATCTAGCAGGGTCAACAGAGGAAGAAATCTCCATCTGTTAACAATGAGGGCTCTGCGAAGTGATCAGAGTCCTTCATCTCTGGGTAGGGGTGGGAAGGGATAAGCATCCTGAGTGGCCATTGTCACTGTTAAAGATGATGGTGTCGCCAACCTAAATTTCCCACCTGGTCCTCTTAACCAACAGGTCTTGGAGTTTCGTCTGCTAGAGTAGGAGAATATTTTCTATCCCTAAGCTGCCTTTCTTGGGCTACAGGGGCCTCTACTACAATTTCTCTTTCACAATGTTACTATACAATAAGTATAGTAACTATTAAGTCTAGGGCCACACTGCATTTTTGTTATCCGTATGCATTTAAAGGAAGAAAACAGTTGGTAAAAACAGATGCAGTTGTATGCCATTCTGTAGCATCATTTTTCGACAGTGTCGTCCTTAGCCTAGGTCCAAAAAAAAGTTATAAGAGAGTGATAGTCAGGGCCGGTTTTAGACTAGATGTGGCCCTGGGCAAAGTTGAAGGTGGGGCCCCAAATACTGAAATATTGTAGCAGCAATTTAAGGTCCCCATACATTTTACACTTTTGTTGGTGGTACATGCTGCTCGTGGTGGGTTGGGCCATCAGTGTAAGGTGTATGGGGCTCTCTGGACAGTCCTCTGACAGATGATATCAGTGGACATAGGGGGTTAGGCTTGATGGAAAATCAACGCCCAAACTCTTTGTTCTCAGAGAGATAAGCCGCCATCAGATCTCCCATAGAGAACACAGGAACACTCAGCTGTGCCAAACATTCCTGTGTATGGGGAGGACAGGGCCGGATGGGAGAGATAATTGTCAGCTGAAGGGTTGTGGCCAGTTTAAGGGCCGTATTACACAGCCTGATATTCCGGAGAAGTGAGCGCCAATCTGGTAGAATGGAGCTCGCTTAGAGAGCCTACAACATGGCTCGATTATCGTGCAGCAAAGGCTGATATATATATCATTAGTGATGTCTGTGCAATCCTTGCTGTACATAGTAAACAATAAAGATATACTGTATACTACCTGACCACATTCCCTGGTGTCCTCAGGCCTTGTCTGTGGGATCCCTCAGTCACCGCAGCTGCAGCTCTCACTTCTGGTCCCCTCTCAGCCAGTCACTGGCCGTAACAGACAAAGCCAGAGGACACCGGGGAACGTGATTAGTTAAGTAACAGCTTTATTATGTTATACGCACGATCATCAGCCAATGATTTTTACACTTGCCAAAAGACAATGATCAGTTGATGACTGTTGTCTTTATTACACAGAGCGATATCAGCCTGACAATTATCGGTCTGTATATTAGGGCCCTTAGTCACATTGAGTCAGTTCTAGACTGCCGCTACTGTACATGCCAGGACTTCCGCTACTGTACATGCCAGGACTGTCGCTACTGTACATGCCAGGACTGTCGCTACTGTACATGCCAGGACTGCCGTGACTGTACATGCCGGGACTGCCGCTACTGTACATGCCAGGACTGTCGCTACTGTACATGCCAGGACTGCCGTGACTGTACATGCCGGGACTGCCGCTACTGTACATGCCGGGACTGCCGCTACTGTACATGCCAGGACTGCCGCTACTGTACATGCCAGGACTGTTGCTACTGTACATGCCGGGATTGCCGCTACTGTACATGCCAGGACTGCCGCTACTGTACATGCCAGGACTGTCGCTACTGTACATGCCAGGACTGCCGTGACTGTACATGCCGGGACTACCGCTACTGTACATGCCAGGACTGCCGCTACTGAACATGCCAGGACTGTCACTACTGTACATGCCAGGACTGCCGTGACTGTACATGCCGGGACTGCTGCTACTGTACATTCCAGGACTGCCGCTATTGTACATACCAGGACTGCTGTGACTGTACATGCCGGGACTGCCGCTACTGTACATGCCAGGACTGCCGTGACTGTACATGCCAGGACTGCCGCTACTGTACATGCCAGGACTGCCGCTACTGTACATGCTGGGACTGCCTGCCGCTACTGTACATGCCAGGACTGCCGCTACATGCAGGGACTGCCGCTACTGTACATGCCAGGACTGCCTTTACTGTACATGCCAGGACTGCCGCTACATGCCAGGACTGCCGCTACTGTACATGCCAGGACTGCCGCTAGTGGTGTAAACACAAAAACTATTTATATGCATTGTTTTAAAAAATAAAATAAAAAAAAACACTATATCAGGACCAAATATTACCTCCATACTGACCACTGCATAATGACACTATATACAGGCCAATATTACCACCACAGAGTGACCACTGCATAATGACACTATATACACTATATACAGGCCAATATTAGCACCACACCAGGACCACCACATAATGACTCTATATATACACACCATATACAGACCAATATTACTGCTATACAGTGACCGCCACATAAAGACTCTATATATACCATATACAGAACAATATTGCTGCCATAGAGTAACCACCACATAGTGACTCTATATACACTATATGAAGACCAATATTATCGCCATAGACTGACCACCACATAATGAATCTATATACACTATATAGAGACCAATAGTACAGCCATAGAGTGACCAGCACATAATGACCCTATATACAGACTAATATTACTGCCATAGAGTGACCGCCACATGATGACTATATATACACTATAAACAGACCAATATTACCGCCATAGACTGACCACTGTATAATAACTCTATATACACACTATATACAGACCAATATTACCGCAATAGACTGACCACTGTATAATAACTCTATACACACACACTATATACAGACCAATATTATGTGGCGGTCACTCTATGGCAGTAATATTGGTCTGTATATAGTGTATATATAGAGTCATTATGTGGTGGTCACTCTATGGCAGTAATATTGGTCTGTATATAGTGTATACAGTATATAGTCATTATGTGGCAGTCATGGCAGTAATGACTCTATATATACACTATATACAGACCAATATTACTGCCAAAGAGTGACCACCGCATAATGACTCTATATATACACTATATACAGACCAATATTACTGCTATACAGTGACCACCATCTAAAGGACTGAATATCACCTTATTTTTTTCTCAATAAAATACACTGTAT
Organism: Dendropsophus ebraccatus; assembly: GCF_027789765.1. Taxonomy (NCBI): domain Eukaryota; kingdom Metazoa; phylum Chordata; class Amphibia; order Anura; family Hylidae; genus Dendropsophus; species Dendropsophus ebraccatus. The sequence goes on from NC_091462.1 coordinate 74,604,113, forward strand.
TACCTTAGTGACATCATCATAAGCTATACATAGGAGCTGCAGCCAATCAGCGGCCTCAGTTACACTATACATAGGAGCTGCAGCCAATCAGCGGCCTCAGTGGTCACCGGCAGCAATTACATAGGACTGATGAGGCCAGAGAATGGCTGCAGCTCCTATGTGCACTCTATTCACTTCTACACCTCTGCTGGACAGTGGAGTTAGCAGTGCTGATATACACTATATATATATATATATATATATATATATATATATATACACACACACACAGTCACACACATACTAACACATCCATAAAAAAACACATTATACAGATCCAAACCATCCAGTCCATACACTATACACAGGACATGTAACACACACTACATTCATCCATTATACACATAGCATTCATACACAGTACACACTACATACACAGTATACTTACTCCATCTAGCAGCATGTTGGGAGTAGTTGTGCATCCCCCTCATGTTCCTTGCAGCAGCAGCAGGCTGGGATCCTCATCCTCCATCGTCCCGGAGAAGAGCTTCCTGCAGCCTCTGTGTGACCCCTGGTAGCAGCCATCAGCTGTAGCCAGGGATCACATCCAGACGCTGCCAGCGCACTCCAGCCCCTAACACTGCCGTAATGGGCCCCCAGGGGATGGGGGCCCTGGGCAATTGCCCTCTTTGCCCTCCCCTAACGCCGGCCCTGGCGATAGTAGCAAAACATTGAATAGAAGGCATTAGGGCTGGGGAACAGTTTCTCCTCATAGTAGTAATAATAATAATAATGCTTTTATTTGTATAGTAGGAACACTCCTCCTGTACATGGTGGTATTAGGAACAACAGTCTTTGGCCACAACCACACAAAACCTTTTTTTGCATGTTTGGCTGACTTTTTTTGGACGTCCGTCATCTGTTGAATAATGTCCGTTGTTTTTAAATAACAGCAGTTATTTGGTCTCATAATGACAGCTGTACAAAAAAAAAAAAGGCTATACGACGGCCAAAAAGAATGTTGTTTGGTTGTGGGCTATGGGTGGCAAATGTACTGGTTACCTTAGAAACATTCTTATCATATTTTATTTTATTTTTTTTACAACAACCATCAAGAAACATAATCCTTTTTTAAACACAGAGCTATGCAGGGTACAGTTGTTTTGCACTTCATAGACAAGATAGTCCTCTGAATCTTGCAGTGTTCTCATGTGACACTGATTCCTGTAGAGTAAAAGTAGACATTAAATAAGCCAATATTAGGCCTGTAGTCATGTTTTCTAGCCACCGGGATTCAAATGCCGAGCATCTGGGATTGAGTGAACCCAAACTTATTGTAAGTTTACTCAAAACCCTTTTTATATTGTATGAACATGACATTATTCAGAGCTCTGTCTGCTTTTCTTTCTTTCTTGTAGACGAACATCTTCTCTTAGTGAAGAGTTGCACTTCAATTAATTCATTTCTCTTCAATTTCTATTGCAGCCACATGTTTCCCAATCAACCACCCTGCATTCTGGATTGACAACCTCACTGCCAGTCCTGACAGGATTTTGAATTAATAAGTTTTCCGCCATTAGACATCATTATTCATTTTGAATTTTAATGATTTTTTTTCTTCACTTTATATCTACAAATTTAACTGTGACAATTTTATCCGTTTCAAAAACTATATTGTTTTTGATTTTGTTAACATTAGGTATTTTTAATCCGGAGTACTCCTTTGGAAAAAAAAATGCTAAGGCTATGTTTACAAACAGTAAAATAAAAGCAAAATACAGCCATGAAATAATTAAAAATATAGACATTTTTCTTATCTAAGACATTACATTAAAGGGAATCAATCACCGTCCTGGTAGAATGTAACCTGGCCCCAGTACAGTATAGCTGCTGGGAAATGCTCTCCGATGCTGTGTCTATCAGTCTCTGGCGGGGCGGCAATTTAAAAACAAACACCTTCTGTCCCAGCTCCCGGTATCTAGGCTTTGGGGGCAGAGCCGCGACGGCATACAGTTATGCTGTCTCAGCACTCTACCCAGCCACCTAACTGGAAACGTAATGCAAAGGCCAGCGCTTAGGCTGCTAATCAAGCGTGAGTGGCTGAAAAGAGGGCATAGGCAGCATGACTACATGCCTCTTCAGATCCGCCCATATGCCTAGATACTGGGAGTCAGGACCAAGGATTATAAGGATGTTTTTTTCTAGGCACATCCTCAGAGATCTGTGCCCTGCGGCTGTAAGGTACTGGGACCAGATCATACTCCACTAGGGAGGTGATTGGTTCCCTTTAGGGTAGCTTCACACGTACCGTATCGCTGTGTTTTTATCGCTGCGTTTTTGCTGCGTTTTTTACATGCACGTTTTGATTTTCACATGATGTAAAAAACGCAGCAAAAACACAGCGATAAAAATGCAGCGTTGAAACACAGCAATAAAAATGCAGCGATACGGTACGTGTGAAGCTACCCTTAATGTAATGTCTTAAATAAGAAAAATGTCTATATTTTCCCCTTATTTTGTGACTGTGTTTTGGGGACCAATAACAGCCAGAGAGCCCTCCCCTGTCCTTATAATAGAGGAAGAATTAGGAGGCAGTTAGCAACACCTGAAAGCTTAATCCTAAGAGCACCGGAGAAGAGGAATCAGGAGAAGACATGATACTGGGTGTCGGCTCCCTGGCAGCTGAGCATGAAGTATGAATAGGTCAAAGAGAAATCAGGCGTCAGCTGATACTTCCAGACGAATTCACACACACAGAATGAACTCTAACACAAATATGTTAACTTTTTTAAGTTTAGACATTTTTATTTAAAAAATGGGAGGGGGGGGGGGGGCGTTGGGGTGATTCTGATGTTTATTAAAATTTCAAAGTATATTAAAACTTTTAAAACTATAAGCAGAACTGTAATGGCAGCCATGAAAGCCTTCAGAAGGCCTCGCACTATTATTATCAGCATCCAGCAAAAAACAAGACAAATCATATGCACAAAATGTTAACAAAACAAAGACAAAAATGCATAAAATATATTTCTTTTTGAAAATTTTGTTTTGCAAATGCTATTAGAAGTCTATGAAAACGCTCTGGTGCAAATAAATAAACAATATGTTATAATTTCTTGTAGCTATGTGTGTTCAGGTCCACACTTTTTAGAATTAAATATATACAGTATCTCACTATTTTTACAGCGGATTCAGCTCAGGTTGTACCCAATTAAAAAGAATCAAAATCTTAAAAGAACAAGAGCAAGAGATATGATTCTGGTTTTACTATCAGGAATTGGGAACTGCAAAACTTTCCTTAGAAATAGAGACAAGCCACCCTGTCCACTGAGATGAGATATCACATAGTTACTACAAGGGCTACTGTGCAAGGTAATCAAATGTATTGATAATGTTTTTAAAAAAAAAGGAAATCTGCTGTGGTATAAGGGTTCTGTAGGGTGTGTGTATATAGATAATATGTTCAATTGGCAGAAAAGGGAAATCAATCATTATTAGTGAGTCTGCATTTTATGAGATAAATGTGTTATATAACTACATATGTCAATCAAACTTATGAAATGATTATTCTTAAATAAAGCTATAATTTTCACAGTACAGTGGGAAAACATCATCCAACAACTTGATCAGGGTAAATAAGGAAAAGATAGGAAAAAACACAGCACCCAACTTTATGCCTGAATCTTTATTGGATAATTTAAACAATATTTTTGGAGTGCTGCATTGAGACATCCCAAACCCCCCCCCCCCCCCCCCCCCCCCCAATCTGGAGTTGTTAAATGGGTATTAGGCTGGAATTACACAAAGCAACTTTTTTTTTTTTTTTTTGAAGGACACTAGTTTTTGTGGCAAAACCAGAAGTGGATCCACCAGGAAAGAGAAGTACAAGTCCTCTCTTTATATTTTCCAGCTTATTTGAATCCACTTCTGGCTTTGCCACAAAATCTGCAGGGGCAGTTTTCTAAAAAAAAAAAAAGAAAAAAAAACAGCTGTGTGTGATTCCAGCCTTAACTTCTTAGACATTTATCAAATATCATGTGGGCATGCCACAAAAATCTAAGGTGCAAATACCTGTTTAACAATTAACAAAAAACCCTGTACTTAACAATAATGACTGTGATGATAAAAGGCTGCATGTGAGTAATGTATGCATATATCTCACACTACTTTAGCTGCTGGGTGTGCTGCAAGGTCTTTGAACACTAAAGGCCCTATTCCATGGGGTGACTTGAGGTGCAAACAAATGCTGTCAGCGCTCATTTGCTCCTCCTTCCCCACTCGCTGCCGTCGCGATTACACGTGGCGGCAGTGACCGGGGGGGGGGAGGGAGTTGCGGGGGGGGGGGGACTGCCCGGGTGATTGCTAGATCGTCTGGGCAGCCCATAGCATATACCAGCGGTCTGCTGCCGCCGCTCCTACTCCACGGGGCGGCGGCAGCAGATTGTTGCTACATGAATTGTTTGTCTTTCACAAAGTGCTATTATCATTATTTTTAAATAGTTTTACTCTTCTGCTATGGTCATTTCTATATATGAGATGTATATATAGGGTGGAGACATACAGTATGCAGTGCAAATTGAGTGTATGTATATATCTCCTTTCATTCATAATTAGATAAGCTGCCTCAAGAGGTGAGACTCAGAATTAGAGACGAGCGAACCTCGAGCATGCTCGAGTCGATCCGAACGCAAACTTTCGGCATTTGATTGGCAGTGGCTGCTGAACTTGGATAAAGCCCTAAGGCTATGTGGAAAACATGGATATAGTCATCGGCTGTATCCATGTTTTCCAGACATCCTTAGAGCTTTATCCAAGCTCAGCAGCCCCAGCTAATCAAATACTGAACGTTCGGGTTCGGATCGACTCGAACCCGAACCCGGTTCGCTTATCTCTACTCAGAATCAATAGAGAGGTAAGCTTGGGCCTCTGTAGACTTGAAGGTCTACAGTAGAGCTGAAGGTCCAAGAGCTGTAGTGCTAATCTTGCCCTGGCCATATCTCTAATTATAATTCAAACAAATCTATATGGGCTGGCTTCACACTGCCTTAAAATCCTGGAAAAAAGCCAAGAAAAACATCATGGCTTTTTTTTGAGCTGAAGGAGTTTAGGTCAGGCATAAACAGTCAATCTCAGGGTACAAACACACACACCGTATACGCTGCGTATTTACTGCTGCGAAACGCAGCAGACCTGCAGCAGATTAGATCTATATAACTGAACACAGCATCAAATCTGCTGCAGATCTGCTGCGTATCTGCTGCGTATACAGTGTGTGTGTGTTTGTACCCTCAGCCTGGTTCACACAATGTTTTTTTCAGCTCCGTTTGAAATTACGTCCATCGTTTTGATAGATGAATTTGTCTAAAATAACAGATGTCATTTAGCTGTCTAGCCTTCCCTTTGTGCAATGTCGGCTGTTGGTACATTATTCTAGTTCGGGTTACTAATTGCCCTTTGGGTGTGTCTTAATTGTAAAGTCCATTGAATAGTAAAAACAGAGAAAGGACGGTGTCATTCAATACATTGCGTGCATTGGACGTGTCTTCCCATTGACTGCAATTCATTGCATTGCAGTCAGTTAAATCGTGGCAATAACGGATGGTTTTTAAAATTGCAAAAGCAAACGCTTTTTCTCTACTTTTGGCGTTGTGTGAACATAGCCGAAAAGTGATGAGGAAGGTCCCTGGGCCCTCTTGATTTATGGGCCTGCAAGCCCTGCGACCCCTAACTATGCCACTGCTGCCTTCTCTATTGAAAGCCCGGCTGTTGCTGTCAGCTTGCTCTTGCATGGTTACAATTTCAGTTTTAACCTCTTAAGGAACGATGGAGTACCTGTACATCATCATGCCCTTAGGGGGTTCAGAGAGGGGCCATGCCTTGACCCCACTCTTAACCGCACGGTTGTTAGCAGACGGGGACCAGTGCTACTAGCTGACATGGGCTGATCGCCATGCCCGGCTACTTAACCATTTAAATGCCGCTATCAGAACTGCGGCATTTAACTTTAAGTTAGTGTTAAAAAAAAAATAAAAAAAACATTTACATTAATAAAAAAATCTAAAAATCACATATATGCAAGCAAGCTACCGATAGGAAGTACAGTCCATAGCGCAAAAAATAAACAATTTGAGGCTATGTTCACACTACGTATTTTACCGGCCGTAGTGCGATCCGCGAATATACGCACGTAGTTTTGAGGTTGATGCGTTCGGCCGGATCGTATACGGCGCCGTGAAAAATGAACAAGACCATTGTTTGAGGACGGAAATGTTCCAACTCACGGCCGTGGATTTCCATGCGGTCCCGTACGGAGTACTTATTTCAGCCAAATTGAACGTGATTTTTAGATCCAAAAGGTTCTGTGTGTTTTATTGGGCTGGGCGAAGATTTCCAAGTAAATGTCCTGCTATAGACCGCTTCGAAACAAGCTAGGGAAGCATAACTGTACTACGGGCATATGTTCACGGTTCGCCCGCATGTTTGCAATCCAGCCGCATGTCTATTTTTCCCACGGCCGTACTTTCAGCCGCACATGTACGGCTGCGTACGAACTACGGCCGAACATAGCCTTAAGAACATTTAGGGGGAGATTTATGAAAGGGTGTAAATATACACCTGGTGTAAACTGGCCACAGCGACCAATCACAGCTCCTCTTATATTTTACCAGAGCTGTGATTGGTTGCTGTAGGCAGTTTACACCAGGTGTATATTTACACCCTTTCATAAATCTCCCCCTTAGGTTTTTAAAAAGGTTTTAATTTTTTAAAAGCCGTCAAATAAAATAAAGGTTATATACGTACAAGATTTGAAAATCTCTATCACAAAAATGGAGCACTTTCCGCCATGAAGGGATATTAGGCAATTAATCTGCACAAACTTAAAATGACAAGATGTTACAACAAGTTGGTGGGTGGTCAAGAAAAGGTTAACATTGTTGTATATAGAATGCAGCAATTATTTCTACTCCAGTAAGTGATTAATAGGGGCATCTGATCGGATATGCGGCTCTTTGGGATTGATTTCCATTTGTCCACTAAGGTCTCCAAATAAATCTCTTTACAGGAATTGAGACAAATCCTCAGACCTCACAGGAGATTAGATTCATAGAATAATTATGGAAGCTTGAGAGTTCCGACCATGTTCTTATTTGACATTTATATAATTTAGCAGTCCACTGGAATGAAGAGTTAATAGGATTGGAATTGGGTACAGAAATTAAAGTGTCACAGTATAGAGCTTCATCAAGCTCTTTCTGCTGAGCTTCAGGATCAATGCAATTTGACAGAAATACAGCCATATGCAGATCTTCATGTCAGAAGCTTATGGATTGCATTTATCGTACAACACAGCGAGATAAATATTAGCAGGATCTAGGATTGCAAGGAATAGCAGGAAAGGAAGACTCCAGTAATGTTAAGATATGAAATGGTGCAAGAGGATAAAAGCTTGCCGTGCCCTGTCCTGTCCCTCAGTTACCCCACCTCCAGCAGGATGACTTTTTAGGGTTTTGGGGTCCCCCTTAAAAGGAGACCTTCTGCTAGGAGAACAAAGCAGGAGTCAGATTTAGAGAAGTAGAGAAAGTGGAAAAAGTTGAGAAAAAAGTAGAGAAAATAGACCCACAGATAAAGTTGAGAAAGAGGTACAGATAGGAACAGGAGAAAAGAAACAAAGAATACAGATAAAAGAACCAGATTTTTAATTTATAGTTACATATTTTTCCCACTTTTATCACTTAAAGCGTAACTATAAAATATTTTGACCATTCAGTTTTAGTTAGCTTAGGGCATGATAAGAATTTTTGCAATATACATTAATAACCTAAAATGAACAGTTTTTTAAATACATGAAGCATAAAGTCCCCATTAAGCTGTGTTAGCCTCTGACTTATTTCTGCATTCCTGCTGGACACGCCCCCTCCCTGCAGATCCGTACTTAGTGTACAGACTCTGACAGCAGCATCAGATAACAGCCCTGACACTGAGAGAAACATAAACAAAACCTCCTCCCCCACCTCCTAGCAGCACGTTCTCCCCCCTCCCCTCACAGAGGTGATTTAGCAGAGCTGAGGGTGTTGTGTGTGAGGAGCAGCGCAGGGAAGGAGCTGAATGGAGGGACAAGTGTATCCAGTGCCACCTTGACTCCAATGTGCTGCATGAGGGAGAGTGGGTGAGTCACTGAGGGGAGGACTACAAGTCCCAGCACAACACAGTAGTCCTTCCATAGTACATATAACATTCACTATCAGATGTCTGCAGCAGGTGCCCCCACCTCCATGGCTGACATTATCCTACAGTGTTATGAGAGCAGATGACTGTATCTAATCCCAATGTGTGTGATACCATCTGCTGGGGCTCTGTATCTAATCTTACATTGTGATACTGTATGTTGGGGCTCTATCTAATCCTGCTATGTGTGATACATCTGCTAAGGTGCTGGTCAGTGAATGGAGGGACGCAGTCAGGGAGATGAGGGATAGGCCACGCCCACTTTCATGCAGCTAGAAGAAAAATTCATTTATTCCTCTGAGCCAAACAACTGGGGATATCTCAGCAAGCGCACAAGCTATCAACGCAGTTTAGGGCTCTTTTTAAAGGGTAACACATGGGCTTTTTATTTGAGGAATTTCATTTTTTGGCTACTGAAATTATAGTTACGCTTTAAGTAAAGCTCTCTCATTTTACCCATAAGACAAGATCGACCTGTTTTTTGACCTAAATGCTTTTCTAAGCTTTCTTAGCTTGCAACTTTGAAGTGAAGATGAAACAAAAAAAAGTACAATGAAAAAAAAAACAACAACAAATCAGAAGACTGTTCCCTGTATACATGTTAATGTGACATAAACCGACATCATCCTAAAGGAAACAACCTATACACATTTTTTACTTCCTTACTTCCTTTTTCAAAGAGGTGCAGGGGATTGTGTGTCTTTCTGGCTTGATAAAGAGGCATAATAGCCTCAAAATGCATTGCCTTTATAGACAATAAATCCTCTGAACATTACCGACGTCTTTTCTGGCCTTATTGCGCCTGCAAATCCTCAACTGGAGAATAAAAGGATCCCCTGCACCTCTTTCTAATTTCAAAAGTTATTACAGTAATGCTTTAAGAAACAGCAAGAAAACTATGATGGAGAAGGTAGTGTAGTTGCACAAGATCATGCTGCATGCTGTTAGTGTAGGGCTTTTTAAAATTTGTTCTTGCACATCACCAGCTAATCCATGGTGCTATCACGCAACCCCAAATAACTTTGTGCAGCACCTATATTGTTCCCAACAGTGCCAACCAAACTCCACTACCTCACAGTGTACATAATTCCCTCTAGCAGTATAAAATAGATAACACAATGCCGCACAAAATACCTCCCCAACAGTGCCAAAACTACAGTGCAACACAAAATACCTTCTCAGCAACATAAAATATTAAAGTGCAGTACATAATACCTCTCCAGCAGCAGTAAGGTAGCACAAAATACCTCTCTAGCAGAAACAGATATAACAGTACAGCACAAATTACCTCTCCAGCCGCACCAAACACCACAATGCTTAACAAATAGCTCCTACTACCGTGTTTCCCCGAAAATAAGACGGTGCCTTATATAAATTTTTACTCAAAAACAGGCACTATGGGGGAAATTTATCAAGGGCTTTGCACCTATTTTTTGGTGAATAATTGGATTTTTCACCCATTGTTGGTCTAAGTTCTATTTATGAACCAGTATTCGACTGGTGAATATGTTTTAGATGCAACTTTTTTTTAATCTGCCTGTTTTGAGTGTTCACCCAAATATTCGCATAATCCGGGATTAGCACCCAATTTATCATTGGGACTTTTTAAAAAGTCACACAAACAGGTGCAGGCCTATGTCTGGTCAGAAGCAGGTGAATAATATGCTTGCCCAATTTTTGCAATTTTGCGACTTTTTGTGTGACTTAGTTACTTAGTTACTTAGTTACTTAGATACATTCACTATGGCAGTGCTACATTTTAATGTATCAGTCACAAGATATTGGAACAAAATATACACCAATCCTCATTAGAATAGTTGCACACATTAGACTCCTTAGTAAATGTACCCCCAGTAGTGGATTATAATAGGGGCGTTTCGGGCGGCAGCCCGGGGCCCTGAGCTCCTGGGGGGCCCATGACCACCCAAAAAGACTTATACTTTCAGTGGTGTACTGTCTCCTGGCTACACTTCCGCCATGATTTGCAAAAATCACAGTTTTTTTTATGGCAATTTTGCACAAATCAGGACATCATGACTGTGCTATGAACGCCAGGCTAGTGCTGCCATAGTTACAGGGGAGTGGGGGGGCCCAGGCTTGGTGAACAGCCCGGGGCCTATGGTAAAGTTAATCCGCCCCTGTGTACCCCTATGTCTTTTTTTTGGGGTAGGTCTTATTCCCCCCCCCCCCCCCCCCCCCGGCCAAACATGGGGCCACAGACCAAACTGCCTGTGGCGCCAGCAGTGAAGCTCCACAAGGGGATTAGGTGAGTCCTTGGTGGCGTGCGGGTGGCAGCGGGCGGCCTTACTTTTGGGGGGCGCCTTTCTTTCGGGGGTTGCCCTAGTTTAGAGTAGAGGGTGCCTTATTTTCGGTGGGATGCCTTACTTTAGGCTTCTCACCACAAATATCATAAATATTGTACAGAAATAAAGTGCCCGTGGTTGTGCACCTGTCTAAGGCTGCATTCATCCATACATCCATAGATTTTGTCAGTACAGTGATGCAGCGATTCAAAGAGCTTCCTCACTGCTGGCATGATATCGATACATCATGCTGGGCAGGGAAACAATCCATTGCAAACAGTCATCGTCAGTAGGTCCTCAAAATCTATGGACATGTGAATGCAGTTTAAAGGACAACTCCGGCAAAAAAAATTTTGGGCTTATTTAACACACATTACAAAGTTATATAACTTTGTAATGTGGTTAAATACCCGGTCTGGCCCCCTTCCCCCACTTTCCGACCCCCGACCCCCCACCCCGGAAGTTAAAGAATGTATACATTACCTATTACGATCGTCACGGTCCTCTTCTCTGGTGTCGGGTGACGTCAGAGCCGGGGGGCGGTCCGGGTCTTCTTCCTCTTCGGCGTCTTCATTGAGAGTGAATGGGAGAGAAAAGGCTGCTGGTGCACATGCGCACCAGCAGCCTTTTCATTGGCTGGAGCGCATCACATGGCTTCCAGCTTGCTCAGCCCTGATTGGCTGAGCTTGCTGGAAGCCATGTGATGCGCTCCAGCCAATGAAAAGGCTGCCGGTGCGCAAGCGCACTGGCAGCCTTTTCTCTCTCATGGACCCGGAAGCAAGAGACATCGCTGGACGGCGGACGCAGGTGACGGTGAGGCGGACGGCGGGCGAATGGAGTGGCGATCGTCACCGGAGGGATGGTGAGTATGGTGTCTGTGTGTGTCTGTGTTTTTGTTTTTTTTGGGGGGTCCCGTCGGAGTTGTCCTTTAAGTATCCAGGGCCATTTTTCTTGGAATATACATAAAAAGTGCTTAGGAGATCATACAGGAGGTAGCATGGGAGGGACTCTAACCTCTTTCGATACCTTCTTTGACTTGTAGTGCAGGTCCTTTTCTCATTATAATCATATTGTAAATGTGCTGGTAATGCAGGGATGGCATTATCAGTGCAGTCTCTGATTCTGAAAAATATAGAACATTTTAGGAAGGTACGCACAAACTGTTTCTGAAACTTTCATTGTGCATATTTCAAGAAAAGGACAGGTAATATACCATTCAGTCAACGCAGGTGCATCTGAGAAAAAAAGTAAAGATACAGCATATCGTATAGAGCACAAGCCCTGGATAAAAGATTCATTGAAAAAGGTTATCCAAAGAAGCTCATAAATGATGCTTTTTTTACATACTCTGTCTATAAATTAGGAATGCCTCAGAGGTGAAGAGAAGCAGCCTAACATATAACAAATGGGAAATATAGGTTTTTATTATTTTTAATGAAGAGAATGACATTATAAGAACAACTTAGGAAAAGCGTTGGAGGTTTTTTCTTTTAGATTTTAAAGGGGAACTATCATCAGGTTAGAAGCATATGTCCGTTTAGAGCATGAGGGCATTATAGGGACATAACAGCAGGTTGGATTCTTCTAACCTGCTGATAGGTTCCCTTTAACCCCTTGGCGACCCTCGACGTACCCGTACATCGCAAATTTGCTTATTTTTGGTCACATCAAATCCAGAAAAATTGTCATAAAAAGCGATCAAAAAGTTGCATATGCGCAATCAAGGTACCGATAGAAAGAACACATCATGGATCAAAAAATGACACCTGACACAGCCCCATAGACCAAAGGATATAATCGCTATAAGCCTGGGAATAGAGCAATTTTAAAGAACATATATTTGTTAACAATGGTTTGAATTTTTTACAGGCCATCAGATACAATGAAAGTTATACATGTTACATATCGTTGTAATCGTAACAACTTGAGAAACATATATAACAAATCAGTTTACCCCAGGGTGAATGGCGTAAAAACGAAAAAACCCCAAATAAAAGAAATGCGTTTTTTTTTTTTTTTTTTTCCACTTTCACCACACATTGAATTTTTTCTGGTTTTGCAGTATACTTTATGAAAAAATTCAGCCTGTCATTGCAAAGTACAATTAGTGGTGCAAAAGATAAGGGCTCATGTGGGTTTCTAAGTGAAAAAATGCAAGTGCTATGGCCTTTTAAGCACAAGCAGGGAAAAACGAAAACGCAAAAATTTAAATTGGCCCGGTCCTCTAAGGGTTAAAATCTAATAGTAAGACCAATGCTTTCCCAAAGTTGTTTTTATAATGTTGCAGGCGTTTTAGTGCATTGGGGGTGGGCCCTGGCCAGCCTGCTCCTCTGATTGGCCAGGGCAGATTGGTGCACTGTGGGTAGTAGACCGGCCCCAAGTGCACTAAAATGCCTTGTTGGGATAGAAAATAAGCTTCTAATATCACAAACTCTGTGCCAAAGACAAGGGTAAGTATTGGAATGGAAGCATCGTAGGCATGCAGAGGTCTAACTGTAGCAAATAGAGGCACTTTGCTGATTACAGAAGAAGAACGGTTTAAACTTTTCAGTCCGGCACAGTACACACAGATGGGACAAAAGGTTTACCTAACTCCCTGATCTGTCATACTGACTCTTTGTGCGTGCCAGGGATCTTGGATCTTCCAGGTTCTGGATAGTAGGGGCATCCATTCTCATTTCAAGCTTCTTGCCCATCAGCTTAGCACCATCGAGCTGCCTTGGTGGCCTGGTTTTGTAGCTGGCCTTATCTGTAGTAATGCTTGGCACCTTGCCTTCTGACTTTTGCTGCTCTTGCTTTCACCCAGAGCATTACCTTAGCGGTACATGAACATGGCATCACATCTCCTTAAGCTACTTAAAACACAGGCCCAGCTCCTGGTGGTTCAGACAACAGCCATTTCCAGGCTACATAGCCTAGATACCAAATGGCCAGCTTGCCATCTTACCCATAGATGAACTTTTGGGCTGCCATGGCAACTTAATCAGGCCATATTTGCATACAATAACATGCTTAACCCCTTAAGGACAGAGCCTGAAATGGCCTTAATGACAGAGACAAATTTTATGAAAATGACCTGTGTCACTTTAGTCATTAATAACTTTGGGATGCTTTTACCTATCCGGCTGATTCTGAGACTGTTTTCTCGTGACATATTGTACTTTACATTTCTGGTAAATTGGAGTCAATATTTATAACGAAAATATATGAAAAAACCCTTAAATAACGTGAAAAATTGTGAAAAAATGCATTTTTCCAACTTTGAAACTTTTTTGCTTATACAGAAAGTGGTTATACCACATAAATTATATATTAAATAGCATTAGCAACATGTCTACTTTATGTTGGTGGCATTTATTAAACGATCTTTCATTTTTTTTAGACAATAGAAAGCTTAAAACATTAGCAGCAAATTTCCAAATTTTCAGTAAAATTTCAAAATCAGATATTTTTAGGGACCTGTTCAGGTTTAAAGTGTATTTGAGGAGACTGTATGTTAGAAAGCCCCATAAAGCACCCCATTTCAGAAACTGCACCCCACAAACTCTGCAAAAGCACATCCAGAAAGTGTTTTAACCCTTTAGGAGAGTCACAGAAATAAAAGCTAAGTGTGTAAGAAATTTGAAAATTTTTATTTTCTGTGCAGAGATTTTATTGTAATCCAATATTTTTCATACTTATAAACGTATTACCAGAGAAATTTACTCCAATATTGATTGCCCCGTTTCTGCAGTTTATAGAAATACCCCATATGTGGCCCTTGACACAACCACAAGCCTCAGATACAAAGGAGCGCCTAGTGAATTTCAATGGCTCTGTTATATTTGGTCATTTCTGACTGTACCACTTCAGGTTGGCAGAGGCTCTGGGGTGCCAAAACCTAAAAAGCACCCCTAAAGGGACACCATTTAGAAAACTAGACCCCTCAAGGAATGTAACAAGGGGTGCGGTGAGCATCTGGGCCCCACAGGTGCTTCATAGATTTTCAGAACAATGTGGCATGAAAAAAGAAAAATGTATTTTTTTTACACTATAACGTTGTTCTAGCCTTCAATTTATCATTTTCACAATGGGATAAAAAGAAAAAAAAACAAAAAGCGTGTAGCACAGTTTCTCCCGAGTACAGAAATACCCCACATGTGGACATAAAGTGCCAAGCGGGCGCAGAACGAGCCTCCAAAGGGAAGGAGCGCCAATTGGCCTTTGCGAGCTGGATTTTACTGGAATGGATTTCAAGGGCCATGTCGCATTTACAGAGCCCTCGTGCTGCCAAGACACTTGAAACCCCCCACAAGTGACCCCATTCTGGAAACGACACCCCTTAAGGAATCTAACAAGGGGTGCAGTGAGCATATGAACCCCACTGGTGACGGGCATAAATGTGGAACAATGTTACGTGAAAGGGAAATTTTTCATTTTTTCACTTTCACGGCACAAATGTGCCCGTCATCCAGGGGTCCATATCCTCACTGCACCCCTTGTTAGATTCCTTGAGGGGTGCAGTTTCCAGAATGGGGTCACTTGTGGGGGGTTTCCAGTGGTTTGGCAGCACGAGGGCTCTGTAAATGCGACATGGCGTTCATCATCCATTCTGGCCGAATCCAGCCTCCAAAATCCAAATGGTGCTCCTTCTCTTCGGAGGCTTGCTCTGCGCCCACATGGCGCTTTATGTCCACATGTGGGGTTTTTACGGACTCTGGGAAAATTGCTCTACACATTTTGTGTTTTTTTTTTTCTTTTAAACCCTTGTGAAAATGAAAAATTTAAGGCTAAACCAACATTATAGTGTAAAAAATGTAATATTTCATTTTCACGCCACATTGTTCCACATTTGTGCCCTCGAAATCCATTCCATTCCAAATCCAGCCTCCAAAAACCAAATCATGCTCCTTCCCTTTGGAGGCTTACCCTGCACTCGCATGGCGCTTTATGTCCACATGTGGGGTATTTTCGTACTCATTGGAAATTGCTCTACACATTTTGTGGTTTTTTTCATCTTTTAACCCCTTGTGAAAATGAAAAAATCAAGACAAGATCAATGATTTAGTGTAAAAATTAAGCATTTTTTACTCTAAATGTTGGTCTAGCCTTGAGGGTACGTGCACACTGCGGAATCGCGACAGATATCCCTCCACGCATTCCGCAGCTGGCACCCACCGGCAGACTGATGCAGGCATGCGTCTCCGTCCGTGTCATGGACTTCATTCTATGCACGGGCGGATTCCGCTCTCCGACCAATGTGTTCATTCTTTGGATGGACGATGGAATCCGCCCGTGCATAGAAAGGAGTCTATGACACAGGTGGAGACACGCGCCTGCATCGTTCTGCCGGTGGGTGCCAGCTGCGGAATGCACAAAGGGTTATCCTTCGCCACTCCGCAGTGTGCTTGTACCCTAAATCTGTAAGTGTACCCTGAGGTACTCTCACAGAGTGTGTAGAATTTCACGCCATACCGTCATCTCTTATTGGGACGGTACTGGCGGAAAAGACGTGTCTGGGGGGCAGCGTACGCTACGCTACCCCCAGACACGTCACTGGATGATGAGGACGATGAGGATGAATGGAGGAACAAAGGATCCCCCCATTCATCCTCACTGGCTGTTTCGGTGTCTGAGGCAATAATAACGTATGCGTCCCACACCGAGAACACCCTGGGGGCCATCTTTATACGGGGATTGGTATATGGGGTATGTAAATGTGTTCTGGTGTAGTGTAAAACTTTATTTTGTGTAGTGTGGTGTAATGTAGTGTTTTTTTACGTTTTTTTTTACAGTAAGAAAAAATATACCTACGCCAAAAAGGATTTGCTGATCAGCGGCGCACTTACGTGCGATGATGATCAGCACTTAGCGGCAATAAAAAGAAAAAAAAAAATTGAAAAAAAAAACAAAAAAAACTTTTTACCCCAAAGCAAATGATCAGTGTATAATATACACTGATCGGCCGCTAGGGGGCAGTAGAATGGAGCTGGCGGAGATGGCCGAAGATGGGGGCGACGGAAAAGCCCGAAGAGCCAAAGATTCCCGACGAAGACCGAACGAAGACCGAACGAACCCGGAAGTGGCGACGACGAGGAGAAGAGGACGCGCGGGACCGCGAATCTTTGTTCCGGAGGTCAGGATCAGGTGAGTATGGTACACCTGCACCACACACACCTGTTCTGCACCCCTCAGCTACCTAGCTGAGGGGTACAGAACTCGGCCGGACACTTTTTAACTGTTAGATCGCCGTGATGGGCCGGCCGGTACTGGCCGGCCTATCACGTCGATCGTGGGGGTAGCACCGGCGCCATCTTTGTTGGGGACACTAATGGTGATTGGTGCTGTCCCAGACAGCACCAATCGCCATTGCTTTCCGGGTCACCGATGACCCGGAAAGCTTATTCAGCTGCTATCGGCTGATCTGTATTGATCAGCCGATAGCAGCGATCGTCGGCACGGGGGGGGGGGGGGTTTAATCCCCCCCGTGCCGACGAGCAGAGATGGCCTGCTATACATTATAGCAGGCCATCTTCCCCGATCGCTGTGTGTGAACACACAGCGAGCGGGGAAACATCGGGCGTAAATTTATGCCCTGGTGCGTTAAGTACCAGGCTGCGAGGGCGTAAATTTACGCCCGATGTTGTTAAGGGGTTAAAATAGTTAAACCTTTTAACACGGAGCATAAAATTAGGGAACAACAAGGTTATGCACTCATTCTTATTTAGGTCAAACTTAGCAATAAAGTGCAATTAACTCTTTAATGGACCTGGGTGGCCTCCTCCACTACTTACACACCTTTACAGCTGTTTGTGTTCTGTTTGTAAATGTAATATAGGTCATAATGAACTATATGCACACAACTAATATTTCACTTTCACTATATAGCAAGTGGGTTTGTATGCTTTCAAATGCCAGGGCTGCATTTCAGTCCTAGTCTAGCCCCTGGCTTAGGGGATTCCTGCACTTTTGCCATTCGCTGTTTTGATCTCTCAAAAGCCTTTGATTGAATGGGAAGTCAGATTTCTCTGTATCTGCAATACTAAGAATTTCTTCAAAGAGCTCTGTTCTCACACAAAAGCCTATGGACTGTAATGCTTTCACTGAAGAAGTTATGTTCTTTTAGCTTATTTCTCTTTGTGATTTTATTTTTTTTTGTATTTCTTTTAACAAGGAAAATACACTTCAAACACTGAGCCTCTTATTGGTAAAGTGAGGCTCTGGTCGGAGTAACCTTTTAACTCACTCGTAAACTGCCAGATGGACAATTTCTAAACATAACGCTAAAATTATCGCTCCTATAGAAACAATTCTATAGAATCAAGGGGTTTTCTTTTCTTTTGCAGGGATAGAGGTAGACAAAAAAGTACTCTGCCTTTCCTCTACAAACGTCAGCAGTAAAATAGAGACTCTACATCACAATGTTCTGAAATTTTAACATTTCTAGCGAGAACACCATTAAACATAAATGTTCAGTTTCTATTTTTAAGTTTTATCCCATATTAACCCCTTCCCGACCAAGGACGTAACTGTACGTCCTCGGTCGCGTAGGGGTGCTCAGAGCAGGGCCACGTGGCGACCCCACTCTGAACCGCTGCAATCCCGAATGTTATTAATTGCCCGTGCCCTCTGCTATTAGCAGGCGCGGTCCGATTGCCATGCCTGCTAATGAGCCGTTTAGATGCAGCTGTCATGGATAACAGCTGCATCTAAACAGCTATTTATCCCCATCCCTGGTGTCTAGTGGGCAGATCCCCCCCCCCCACGATGCAATGGCAAAGGGGGGATTCGTTTAACCCCTAGATGACCCTGGGTGTATCTGTACGTCCAGCGGTCGCTAGGGGACTTCAAAGCTGGGCCATGCGCAGGTGCTATATGTAGCCTGGGACCACGGCTATTTGCGGGCACAGTTCGATTGCTGTGCCCGCTAAGTGCCAGCTAAGTATTCAGATGCAGCTGTCAAAATTGACAGCTGCATCTGAATACTTATTGCATCCCTTTCCTGGTGGTCTAGTGGGCGGATCACCCCCCCCCCCTCGACGCGATGGTGGAGGGGTGATCCTTGCATCCTGCATCGGCCTGGGTGTGCCCCGTAATGGCGCTGACCCCGACTTGGCACTCTATTGCTTACAGCTACAGCAGCCGAAAGCAATACAGTGCCTCATTACTATACTGCACAGATCTCAATAAGAGATCAATGTGGCTATACTAGAAGTCCCACAGGGGGGCTTCTAGTATAAGTATAAAAAAGTAAGTTTTATTATTAATTAAAAAAAAACCTCCCCTAATAAAAGTTTAAATCACCCCCCTTTTCCCATGTTATAAATAAAAATAAATAAATAAACATGTTTTGTATCGCCGCGTGCATAATCGCCCAAACTATTAATTTATTTCATTCCTAATCTCGCACGGTAAATGGCGTAAGCGCAAAAAAATCCCAAAGTGCAATATTGCACATTTTTGGTAGCATCAAATCCAGAAAAATTGTAATAAAAAGCAATCAAAAAGTCGCATATGTGCATTTAAGGAACCAATAGACAGATTATGACACAAAAAAGTGACACCTTACACAGCCCCATAGACTAAAGGATAAAAGCGCTATAAACCTGGGAATAAAGTGATTTTAAAGAACATATATTTGTTAAAAATGGTTTGAATTTTTTACAAGCCATCACATAAAATAAAAGTTATACATGTTACATATCGTTGTAATTGTAACGACTTGGGGAACATATATAACAAGTCAGTTTTACCCCAGGGCAAACGGAGTAAAAACAAATACCCCCAAATAAAATAAATGCGTTTTTTTTTTTTTTTTCTGGTTTTGCAGTGTACTTTATGCAAACATTCAGCCTGTCATTGCAAAGTACAATTAGTGGCACAAAAAATAAGGGCTCATGTGGGTTTCTAGGTGAAAAAAATGCAAGTGCTATGGCCTTTTAAGCACAAGGAGGGAAAAAACGAAAGCGCAAAAATTTAAATTGGCCCGGTCCTCTAATGGGTTAAAAGTAGTGATGAGCGTGCATGCTCGTCCGAGCTTAGTACTCGATCGAGTATTAGGGTGCGTTTACACACAAAGATTTATCTGACAGATTTTGGAAGCCAAAGCTAGGAATGGATTTGAAAAGAGGATAGATCCCAGTCTTTCCTTTATGACCTGATTCCTGTTTATAGTCTGTTCCTGGTTTTGGTTTCAAAGATCTGTCAGATAAATCTGTCTGTGTAAACGCACCATTAGGGTACTCAATGGTACTCGTTACTCAGACAAGCATCTCGCGATACTCGAGAAAATCTCAGCATCCGTTTCCTGTAAGTTTGGGCGCTATTTCACAGCCAATAAACATGCAGGAGACTCTTTGGTACATCCTGCGATCACGTGGGACCCATACATGTCGATAGCAGCGTTTGGTTGGCCAGATCAGATGACCCTGCCATATAAGACTCGGCGCTGGCAGTGCTCGCTTAAGACGCATGCTGTGAGAGATTAGGGACAGAGCTGCTGCTGGTCAGGGAGAGTGTCAGTGTAGGATTTACCGTTCCAGTAGGCAGGGAATACTAGCAATACAAACAAACAGCCCTTTTCAGGGCTTCAAATAGTTTTTTAATAGTATTACTACAGACTGCTGGCTGGGAGTTGCAGTGGCTGCTACCACGATTTCACCAGCACACTGTGGTGATCGACTGCTGGCAGAAAGGGGACATTAGGTGCTGCATACAGACCCCTAAGAAGTGCTCAGTGTACTCTTTTTTGATTTTGGGGCTGGTGGTCCTGCTGTACTACATTGGGTTGCTGGGATTTGTAGTACACCTGCATAGAACTTCCTTGCTCATTGGACGGGGGTATCACAGCGTGTATCTAGGTCCAGCCACTACCAGATAGTACCGTATAGCCCCCCTAAACTAGTGGGTACTACACTGTATTGCTGGGATTTGTTGTACACCTTTATAAAACTTCACTGCTCTTTGTAAGGGGGTATCACAGCGTGTATCTAGCTCCAGCCACTACCAGATTGTACCGTACACCCCCCAAAAACTTGTGGGAGCACAAGTATTTTTCCTGATTTCTGTATTTCATACACAAGGCCTATCTAAGTTCCATACTGTGCAGTGTCCATAAAATGGTGAACCCCAGAAGGCCGTGGTTCAGGGCAGGGTGACACAGCAGCACCTGTTGAGGAGGTAGCAGTGGCACACCGCAGACCTCCACTCCCTAGCTTCTTTGCCCAACTTACGGGGTCTCAAGGTAGACCGATATTGAAACCGCAGCAGTGTGAACAGGTGATCACGTGGATATCGGATAATGTGTCCAGTAACTTATCCACCACCCAGTCTTCCACGCAGTCCACCCACGCTACCCAAGGGAGAGGAACCCTTGCTCCATTAGCTTAGCCTCCTTCCCCACAGCCTGGCCCCTCCAGGGAAAGAAGGGATTAAGATCCACCACCATGCTCCCAGAAACTCTTTTCTGGACCCTTCCCTGAGCAACCGGAGAAGTCGATCCATCCTGATGCCCAAACTATGCAGCTCACGCAGTCAGTGGGTGATGAGAGTGGGGACTTGCAAGCGGGGTTGGAAGAGGTGTCTGATGATGACGATGAGACCCGGTTGTCAGACAGTGAGGTTGTTGTCATGGATGTAACTCAAAGTGAGGAGGAGAGTGAGGAAATGGAGTTGACAAAAATGACATTTAGGATACACACTGTCACAGTTAATAGTTTGTTAATGCTGTTTGTGCCTTAAAGGGGAGGGTAACTATCACTTCATAGAACGATTGACATGACTATAACTTTCATATTGACATGTCAGCCTCCTTACCCCCAACAGTTGCCAAAATAGGGCAGAGGTAGTCAGGTCGTCACCTTTTTGTTTCTGTTTGTCTATCCGGGAAGTGATCAGAAAGGAACAGATGCCGCACTCTGCTGAGGGCCCTCTACCCCTTCCTTTAAGCAAGTAGGGTTAGGGTCAGCACTTGGACCCTAACAAGTTTGGTGACATGTCAGAAATTTGGAAATTATGGTTACCCTTCAGTTTAATTTGTTGGGATGTATACATATTGTAAGTTTGCACAGTATGAGAGAGAAATCTAGCTGTGCTCATGCTTGTTTGTTAGCACTTAAACCAGTTAGCACTTAGAATTGTGACTTGTCACATTAGTCAACTAGGGAATGGGATGTCACTATTGATGGGTTCATAGTTTTCAGTTCCTAGTTTACATAGTTAGGCTATGTTCACACTACATAAAAGTACGGCCGTTGTTGCTGATGGCAACAACGGTCGTACTTTTACTGTGGTGGAACAATGCTTGTTATTCTATGGGATCCCGGCCGGAGTGCACACACATCGTGTGCGCTCCGGCCGGGATCCCATACGCCGCCGCAAACAACTGACATGTCAGTTCACACAGTGAAGCGAGCGGCTCCGGCCGCTTGCTTCATTGTGGGCTATGGGAAGCTCTGATGCGGGCGTGCGCTGATGCGCCCGCATCAGAGCTCTGCGGCCAGAAGGATCATCCGGCCGGTGCTTAAGTACCGGCCGAGATGATACGGCCAGAGACCGGCCGTTCCGTGACCCAGCCGGGGTCACGGAACGGCAGTCTCTTACGTAGTGTGAACATAGCCTAAAAGTTTAAAGTTCTGCACTTATCTCACTTTTCATTGGTTGTTGTTGTTTGATTGCACAGTGAGGGGGAGGTTTATCAAAGGGTGTAAAATTTAGACTGGTGCAAACTGCCCACAGCAACCAATCACAGCTCAGCTTTCCTTTCAGCACTGCCTAAAGCTGAGCTGTGATTGGTTGCTGTGGATAGTTTGCACCAGTCTAAATTTTACACCCTTTGATAAATCTCCCCCTTTGTGTTCACTTTTACCACTTTGATAGTTTAGAAGGATGTGTGCTTTCCCCCCAAAACATTTGCACTATGATCTACCGCACCACCCCTTACTAAGACATCATGTATAGATATAGTGTACTTTTTTCTTAATTTAATATTTTCTTATTTTTTTCTTAAAGGAGAACTCCGGATCGAGGCAAGAAAAAATGAAACTTCTGCAGAAGCAGGTAGCATTATTTATTACCTCTCTATCCCAGTTTTGAAACTACCAAAAATCCATTTGTTTTGTGTTTTTTTGTTCTGTTTTGTGTTTCTGTATTTCCTGGTTGAGCAGATGTACTCAGTACTACCAGAATGCATTGCTGTCCCTCTGTTTTAACCAGGCTGTTGCCCAAAATTAGGCATAATGGTGCCATTAGGCAGCCTCAGAGGCATGCATGCATGCTGCCCCTGCTGTTTCCTGTCCATTTCCGTTGTGTTTCCATCAATTTCTGAGGTTGACAAGTTTTCACACAACCTTTCTTCTACCGAACTTGGGTCCTCGCAAAAATGCTCGAGTCTCCCATTGACTTCAATAGGGTTCGTTACTCGAAATGAGCACTCGAGTATCGGGCGATATTCGTTTCGAGTAAAGAGCACCAGAGCATTTTAGTACTTGCTCATCACTAGTTAAAAGCCATCAAATAAAATAAAAGTTACACAGGTTACACATCCCTGTAATCGTACTGATTTGAGGAACATAGATAACACGTCAGTTTTACCATAGGACAAACAGTGTAAACAGAAACACCCCCCCCCCCCAATAAAAAAAAATGCGTTTTATTTTTAATTTCACTGCAAAAAAAAAATAATTCTGGTTTCGCAGCATATTTTATGAAAAATTAAGTCGTCATTGCAAAGTACAATTAGTGGTGCAAAAAATAAGGGTTTGTGTGGGCCTGTAGGTGAAAAAAAGGAAGTGCTGTGGCCTTTAAAACACCAGGGGGAAAAAAAGAGTGCAAAAATGAAAATTCATACGGTCCTGATCAAGCTAGTGCACAGGGCTTGTGATATAGAGATATAGAGCAGGGTCACGACAACCCCCCCCCCCACACACACACACACACTCGGCTGCCGACACTATAGCATGGCAGCCTCTGCATAGCACATGGTCACCCCTTACTGCTGCCACTCAGTGAAAGTGGTTAAAGGGCTTGTCCGGCGCTAAAAAAATTATTCACAGAATAACACACATTACAAAGTTATACAACTTTGTAATGTATGTTATGTCTGTGAATGGCCCCCTTCCCCGTGTCCCACCACCCCACCGTGGCCACGTCATCAGCCGCTCAGCCGCGATTGGCTGAGCACAGTTATGCTCAGCCAATCGCGGCTGAGCTTCGGATGACGCTGCAGAGGGCGGCCGGCACTCGGGAAGATCCGCCGGCCTCCCGAAGAAGACGTCACTGCTGAGGATCGGAGACCGTGGTCGGCACGTGACAGGTATGTATAGCGCACCACACTTCCGGGTACACGGGTGGGGGTGGTGGGACACGGGGAAGGGGGCCATTCACAGACATAACATACATTACAAAGTTGTATAACTTTGTAATGTGTGTTATTCTGTGAATAATTTTTTAGCGCCGGACAACCCCTTTAAATAAACCAAAAAACTTTATTTTTATGAAGTTATGTTACAAAGTAATATTATTTTATTAAAAGAATGTATGAGTGAAAAAGAAACTCTCTGGAGTACCCCTTTAAACTCTTCCTATCACTGCACTGCACTGACTATTAATGTCCCAATAGACTGAGCCACTTTTCACAAGGACTTCAATTACCATTTTTCTTTTCCTTTTTGTAAAGCATTACAGTGCTTCCCCCACTCTCTCTTTATTTGTTTTTTTGCTGCCAACATCAACCTTGCCTTTGCCCAGTAGTATCTGAGCCAATAGACCTGGTTGCTGACCTGTAATAGTGCTGATCACAGTGTTGACAAAGAAGAGGACTCCATTTATCACCTGTCTGCCAAACTTGTCTCCAAGTTTTATATGGACAGCCTGGTACTCAACAAAGGTGAACAAGAGTGTCCAGAAATAATTTATGTTAGGGCATAACTAAGGTATGTCCAAAGAAATGCTTTAATGTTTTATATGCACAGACATCAATGTAATGTCATATGAACTATATTAACCCCTTCGTGCTGCAGCTAGTTTGGGCCTTAATGACCAGGCTAATTTTTCAAAATCTGACCTGTCTCATTTTATGCTCTTATAGCTCAGTGATGCTTTAACGTATGCTAGCGATTCTGAGATTGTTTTTTCGTGACATATGGCACTTTATGATAGTGGCAAAATTTGGTCACTACTTTGTGTGTTTTTTGTGAAAAACATCAAAATATCATGAAAAATTTAAAAAATTTGCATTTTATGAACTTTGAAATTCTCTGCTTCTACAAAAATAAAGTCGTAGCACATAAATTAGTTACTAAGTCACATTACCAATATGTCTTCTTTATTCTGGCATAATTTGGTAAACAAATTTTACTTTTTTAGGGTGTTATGGGGCTTAGAAATGTATCAGCAAATTATCACATTTTCGTGAAACTGATTTTTTTAGGGACCAGTTCTTTTTTTAAATGGATTTAGAAGTCTGGTATCCTGAAAACCCCCATAAGTGACCCCATTTTAGAAACTAAACACCTTAAAGAATTAATCTAGGGGTATAATGAGCATTTTAACCCTACAGGGGATGGAGGAAAGTATTCACAATTAGGCAGTAAAAAAATGGAAAATTTTAATTTTCCAATAATATATACGTTTAGATTAAAGTTTCTCATTTTCAAAAGGAATATGAGACAAAAAGCACCCCAAAATTTGTAATGCAGGTTCTCTTGAGTACAACGGTACCCCATATGTGGGCGTAAACCACTGTATGGGCACACAGCAGGGCTCAGAAGGAAGGGAGCGCCAATTAGCTTTTCCAATGCAAATTTTGCTGAAGAAGTTTCTGAGCGCCAGGTGCGTTTGCAGTGCCCCTGTAGTGTCAGCAGAGAGAAAAACCCCCATAAGTCACCCCATTTTGGAAAGTACACCCCTCAAAGAATTCATCTTGGTGTGTGGTGACCATTTTGACCCCACAGGTATTACAGGAAAGTATTCAAAAGAAGACAGTAAAAATGAATAACTTGAATTCTTCCAATAATATGTTCGTTTAGTTTGAAATTTCTGAATTTCACGAGGAACAAGAGGAAAAAGTACCCCAAAATTTGTAACGCAGGTTCTCCTGAGTACAATGGTACCCCATATGTGGGCAAAAACCACTGCATGGGCACACAGGAGGGCTCAAAAGGGAAGGAGCGCCAATTAGCTTTTTCAATGCAGATTTTGCTGCAGAAGTTTCCGAGCGCCAGGTGCGTTTGCAGTGCCCCTGTAGTACCAGCGGAGTAAAATCTCGCCATAAGTCACTCCATTTTGGAAAGTGCACCCCTCAAAGTATTCATCTTGGTGTGTGGTGACCATTTTGACCCCACAAGTATTAGAGGAAAGTATTCAAAAGTAGACAGTTAAAATGAAAAACTCAAATTTTTCCAATATTATGTTCTTTTAGTTTGAAATTTCTCAATTTTATGAGGAACAAGAGGAAAAAAGTACCCCAAAATTTGTAACGCAGGTTCTCCTAAGTGAAAAGGTACCTCATATGTGGGCATAAACCACTGCATGGGCACACAGGAGGGCTCAGAAGGAAAGGAGCGCCAATTAGCTTTTTCAATGCAGATTTTGCTGAAGAAGTTTCCGAGCGCCAGGTGCGTTTGCAGAGCCCCTGTAGTGTCAGCAGAGTAAAATCTCCCAATAAGTCACCCCATTTTGGAAAGTGCACCCCTCAAAGAATTTATTTTGGGGTGTGGTGAGCATTTTGACCCCACAGGTATTTGAGGAAAGTATTCAAAAGTAGACAGTAAAAATGAAAAACAGGAGAGAAAACGTACCCCAAAATCTGTAACGCAGGTTCTCCTGAGTACAACGGTACCCCATATGTGGGCATAAACCACTGTATGGGCACACAGCAGGGCTCAGAAGGGAAGGAGCGCCAATTTACAGGAGCAAAACCGCAGTTAGTAATGGTTATTAGAATAGCGCAGTTACTAAAATACAATAAAAAAAATGAGATTACAGGTAATGTGGGGTGGTTACGGGCAACCAGGGGTGGTTATGGGCAACCTGAGGTGGTTACAGGTAATCTGGGGTGGTTACGGACAACATGGGGTGGTCACGGGCAACCTGCTGTGGTTACGGCAACCTGGGGTGGTTACAGGCAACGTGGGGTGGTTACGGGCAACGAGGGGTGGTTATGGGCAACGTGTGGTGGTCACAGGCAACCTGCTGTGGTTACGGCAACGTGGGGTGGTTACAGGCAACGTGGGGTGGTTACAGGCAACGTGGGCTGGTTACAGGCAACGTGGGCTGGTTACAGGCAACGTGGGCTGGTTACGGGCAATCTGCTGTGCTTACAGACAATCTCGATGGTTACGGGAAACGTGGGGTGGTTACGGGCAACCTGCAGTGCTTACAGACAATCTGGGGTGGATACGGGCAACGTGGGGTGGTTACGGGCAACCTGCAGTGCTTACAGACAATCTGGGGTGGTTACAGGCAACGTGGGGTGGTTACGGGCAAGCTGCAGTGCTTACAGACAATCTGGGGTGGTTACGGGCAACGTGGGGTGGTTACGGGCAACCTGCAGTGCTTACTGACAATCTGGGGTGGTTACGGGCAACGTGGGGTGGTTACGGGCAATGTGGGGTGGTTACGGATAAACTGAAGTTCTTATAGGCAATCTGGGGTGGATACCTGTAATCTGGCATGGGCACCGCAATCTGGAGGGGGTCATTGGCAATTTGGGGTGGTCAGAGGCGCCGTGGCGTGGTCAGAGGCGACGTGCGGTGGTCAGAGGCGACGTGCGGTGGTCAGAGGCGACGTGCGGTGGTCAGAGGCATCGTGGCGTGGTCAGAGGCATCGTGGCGTGGTCAGAGGCAACGCGCGGTGGTAACGTGCAATCTGGGGGGGGTTACATGTAATCTGGCATGATTACGGGGAACCTGGGGAGGTTATGTGCAACCTGGAAGGGTTACAGACAATCTGGGATTTTTACTGATAAACTGAAGTGCTTATAGGTAATCTGGGGTGGGTACATGTAATTTGGGGTGGTTACGGGCAATCGGGAGGGGGTCACTGGCAATTTGTGGTGGTTACGGGCAACGTGCGGTGGTTACGGGCAACGTGCGGTGGTTACGGCCAACGTGCGGTGGTTACGGGCAACGTGCGGTGGTTACGGGTAATCTGGGGAGGGGATAGGGGTAATTTGGGAGTAAACTGCAATTATTACTATAATAAAAAGTGTGTGTTTTATTTTTTTGTATGTTTGTCACTTTTTGTACTTTACATATTCATTTTCACTGTATTACTATGATTACTGTGATATTTTCTATCTCAGTAATCATAGTTCAGTGACAGAGACCAAATTGGCGCACTTCATAACCAGCCAGGACGTTGAGGAGGAAGGAGCTCCAGGAGCAGGTGAGTATATGGGGAAGGGGAGGGTGACTCGGGGACGGGGCTGACAGGGGGCGTGGGGGGCGACTTGGGGGGTGGGGGGACATCACTTTTTGCCTGGATGCACATGGTACAAGCGATCAGCGGTATATAGTATATACCGCTGATCGCTTGTACCGGGACCCAACAGGGGGGTCCCCGATGACTGCCCCATGCTCTCCGCTACCTCCGGTGGCGGAGAGCATGGGGCTTTCATTCATTTTAACTTTTCCATCGCTGTGAACCGACATTAGTCGGTTCACAGCGATGGCGGCCGCCATCTTGGAAATGATGGCCGCCGGGGGAGGGGGGTTAGTGATCGCCCTACTAGGGGGGTCTGATCTGAGGTCTGGGGGACACTTATTTCATCTCCCCCCACTGTAGATTCACGGCGGGGGGAGATGAAAGGCGGCGGCAGCACCGGTAATCTCCTTTACCGACGGCCGCCGCTATAACGTTAATAGCGGCGATCGTCGGTAAGGGGGGGGCCGGGACGGACCCCACACACTGCCCCAACCCCTCAGCTACCTTCGGTAGCCGGGGGGATGGGGTGGGGGCTGTCCCGGTCCCTTAGCCTTATTCTCTGCCATCGCCGTAAAAAGCTGATGGCAGCAGAATAAGGACCCTTAGTGACCGCCGTAAAAAGCCGTATCGGCGGTCACTAAGGGGTTAAAATGGATTTAAAAAAACTTCACAAAAAGTTAAATATTCCAACATACAATTGTGCCAAAGTGTGCCCCCAATTTAATCTATTTTTTGGTCTCTTTCCAGCTAAACTTTGCTTAACTTAGAAAAAAATCATAAAGCTAAATCAAATATTAAATTGTAGATACCAAAAAATCTAAATACATTTTGCTGTTCCTTAATATAAGATATCCATATCTGATAAAAAGGGTTATACAGCTACTTTTTTTTTTTTTGCAAAAACAGTACCACACCTATTTTGAGGTTGTGTGTGGGGATTTAAAGGACAACTCTAAGCAGGGTGATTTTTTGTCCCCTTTCTAACCAGGAAGCAGCCGGGGACCCGGGGGACCGGAGCGGTGGTATGCGGCATCAGCGCTGGAGCCGGGGAGGTGAGAGCATGTCATTTTTTTCAGCCTCCCCTGCCTCCCACTTTTTTAAAAAAAATCGTCCTGCCTGGAATTGTCCTTTAAAGGAGAAGTCTGGCAAAACTTTTTATTAAAGTATTGTATTGCCCCCCAAAAGTTATACAAATTACCAATACACTTACAGTATTATGGGAAATGCACATAAAGTGCTTTTTTCCCTGCACTTACTACTGCATTAAGGCTTCACTTCCTGGATAACATGGTGATGTCACTTCCTGGATAACATGGTGATGTCACGACCCGACTCCCAGAGCGGAGCGGGCAGTGGCTGCTGGAGAGGATGATGGCTGAGGGACACTGAGCATACCTCTGCCATCACATACCTTGAGGCAGAGTAACCATCGGAATGATTGTTGGCTGTTACTGGCGAAATTGTCCCGTGTAATAGAAGGCAATGATCAGCCATCATGAATGTCGGCTGATTGTTGCAGTCGTTTGTCTTTCAATATGTTGAAAGACAAACGACTCATATTGCAATGATCTGCTGCCGTTGCTCCGTGAAACAGGAGTGGCGGCCGCAGACTGCTGCTATGACCCGGGCAGCTCCCCGCGCCCCCCCTGGACTCACCCGCTCACTGCTGCCGCGTGCAATAGCGGCATCAGCTAACAGGTAACGAGGAGCAAATGAGCCCTGACAGCACTCGTTTGCTCCTCATCGAATAGGGCCTTTAATCAACAAGATCCTATAAGCCCTTGATAATGGTAAGGTGAGCCAAATGTTAATTTTACAAGGGTCTTATCAGAGGTATTATATTAGGAAGAACAAAGTCCATCAAGTCTTTTTCACAAACATAATCTACAACGAATTTTGACCAAACTATATTAAAACCAGAATTTTTCAACTGTATGTACAACTTACTGCATTGACTCCTGAATATAAATTAGGACATTGTTAGCAAATAATAATATTTTATCTTTAATCCCCTTACATGGAATAATTTCATCTTTTTAACTTCCCTTATCATTATTGCTAAAGGCCCAGTAAACAGCAAACATCTTAGTACCCCTGGCCAAAAAAGTCTGTTCCTTACCAGCTTAACACATGCACTGGGGCATCCGTACATTAACCTAACCTTTTAAATAAATTGTGCCATCACTTTCCAAAGTAAGTGCCACTCCAACTTGGTGTGTCCTAACAGATGCTTGAAGAAACCCTATAATGTTGTATAGAAATATAATGTTACAAAAAAGATATTTAAAAAAAAAGGCTCTTTAAGGGATTAAAACCTTTTTTTAATAAATTTATGGTAATAATAATTTTTAAAAAAAGAAAGATAATGAAGCAAAAGGATAAAAATAACTAAAATAATTTCACGTGTACTGCATCGCAGCAGATTTCACATTGCAAGTTTCACAGCAAAATCCACTGCGATGCTCGATACAGTTATGGGCTATGACCCTGTATTCTCGCAGCTGGTTTTCATTAGGCTGCAAGAATCTTGCCACTGCCTACTCAACTAATTGGATAACGGGCTTTAAACCAGCTAATACATTACCTACCCAATGAGTGGCTGATGTGGGACAGCAAACTGATTGGCTGAGCGGGTCGTCAGTGACTCAGAAGCCGAAGAAGCAGGCGGGAGCACGGGCAGGTAATATATTAGCTTGTTTAAAGTTCAGCATCCAATTAATTGAGTAGGCAGTGGCTACATTCTCACAGCGGAATGAAAATCTGCCGTCATAGGCCATAACTGTACCAAGCAGACCAAGCGTACCAAGGGGATTTCACTGCAAAACTCACAACATGAAATCCGTTGCAATGTGGTACATGTGAAACCAGCCTAAACATTATTTAGTTAACAAATTGATTTCTGGATATCTAGTGGTCACATGACCCGGCACTGGCATTAAAATTAATAGACACAGCAGAGCTAGGATGAAACAGATGATCCTGCAGGTATACAGGGGGTGAGTGTACATTATATGGGCAAAAAATCCTGACGTTTGTCTTTAAGGCTATAGCTGTCCAGTGGAAAATTTTTCAATTGATCTGAGAAGGCGAAAGAAGATGTGAGCAGCCATCAATACTTATTTATAGAGGAGGTTAAGGGGTTTTAATCTCAGGTAAAACTTTTTGTTTTATGGCACCCAAATCTTGTGGTTACATGAGAGATTGCACAGCTCACATCCAGATGCACCTGAGATAACATAAAATTGGTTCTTAACCACTGCTGCTTTTTCAATGACTAAATGACATGATCATCAGGCATTCAGTGTTCAGAGGTAGCTGCTGGATCCTATTAGACCCAGCTCACCTCTCTGTGACAGATGTCTCATAAAATGATACAATGATAAATAAATAACTTTCGTTTTAAGAACAGAAATAAAAATATTACTATAATGTGTCTAGCCCCACCGACAGCAGAACTTAAAGGTGCAGAAAAGCTATAAAAATGTTAAATGATTTGAAATTAAAAACATCTGGATGCATAGAGTGAAGCCAGCGGAGCACGGCATAAGAATTGTTTGTAAAGTTATGATCGAGCAGGGAGCTTTAAAGATTACATTTTATAATCTGTTTCTGAAATCCAAGTAATTAGTGCAAAATTATATATGATTTTTCACCTGGCTTGTTAGTCTAAGAGATGGAACGATCCACACAGAATGGCTGATTGTATTGCAATGTAATTATGGTGAATTTTAATAGCATGGTCTACGCTATGAAACGAATAAGGAAAATATTATTCAATTGTAGCTGTTTTTTATAACAACAATGCACTTTCTACAATAAGCTGCCTACAAAAAAATGGTCATTTTGGCTTGCTTGAAAACACAGTATTCTACAATGTTAAGATGACACGATGCAGAGCCCCATCATCTGAGAACCATTGCAAGATGAGATGAAGAATCAGCACTTCAATGTCAGAGATCCCTATTTATGACACCACTGTGATGTTTTGGTGACTGACACCCCTCTTATGCCACACCTGTCAGTCCACTCACTGCATACCACAATGGCATATAAAGCAGGCTCAGGTCCTGACCACTGAACCAGCATAAAGTCACACCAGTGGTTGTTAAGAGGGTAAAGTATGTTGTATTTTATTTTAAAGCTATGTTCACACTTTGTAAAAGACCGGCCCGGCCAGTCTCTGCTAAGATCATCCCGGCCGGTACTTAAGGCCATAGCGTTCTGATGCAGGCGCATCAGCGCGCGCCTGCATCAGAACTCCCCATAGGACACAATGAAGCAAGCGGCCGGAGCAACTCACTTCATTGTGTGAACTGACAGGGTTTCCTACTGAATTGCAGCCGCAGAAAACTGACATGTCAGTTCTTTGTGGGCCGGCATGGGATATGATGTGAATACGCTCCGGCCGGGATCCCATAGAGGAATAGGCAATGTTCCACGCTGCATAAAGTACGGCCGTTGTTGCCGATGGCAACAACGGCCGTACTTTTACGTAGTGTGAACGTAGCCTAATATTGTAACATGCTCTTTCATTATAGGCTGCTCCTTCTATACTTATTGAATGATGAAAAAACTAAAAAATATAAAATGTTATTCCAATATTTCTGCTTTGGGTTCCTAAAATCAAAGTACTGAGCTGTCGCCCACATTTTACACTGTAGCATTGCTTGTTCAGATTGCTCTGTATAAACACAAACCTGCCACATGCTCACAGGAGAAAATGAAGTTGAGAATGAATTGCACTTAGTAGTTCCTGCTGGCAAGTGCACCTATCAGCAGGTGATATATATACCGTATATCTTCATTATTTTTCTTATCTATTAGACAGTACTCACATTACACAAACTTTAATACATAAAAAAAAATAAAAACATCTAGCATTTGGTCGATGGATACCTACCTACATAAAATCTAGATTTATAAATTTCTATGAATAATAAAAATTATTTTTCAAATAAAAATGAACAATATGTGAAAATCTGAAGAGGTACATGAAAAAACAAGACGAATGTGAACTTTTTATACATTTTTTTTACTACTGTTTGTATTTGAGCAATAGATTAGAGTCATATCTGTTCTCATCTATGAAATGTTTGGATACTAATTCTGATCTATGTCACACAGGAATAGTTTAACACGTAAGAAAATGAGGGAAATTCTACAATAAAATAAATAAAGGAAGCCGACTGCTACAAACAGTATTACTGATAAAGAATAAGGTAGCCTGGATGCCCAGTGCATATGGCAGCACAGTGTGATAAATGTATCGTATCAAGGTTGACCATATGTGTATATCAATTGCCTTGCCAGCTGAATAATTTATATAACTGCTTGTTTTTCCTCCTTTTACCGAACTAAAATAGAAAAAATTGAGCAGATTTTCATGGAACCTGCTTTTCTTTCATACCTCTTTAGGCTCCCTTCACACATTTTTAGGTTTGTTTTTTTTTTTGTTTTTTTTTTTAACCTCTTAACAACCCAGGAAATGTTCATTTTTGTATCAATTTATTTTTTTGCTTCTCGCCTTCTAAGAACCATAACTCTTTTACTGTTCTAGAGGGCCATAAGAGTGCTTGTTTCTTATGGGACCAACTAAACTTCGTAATGGATCTTGTGTCATTATGTAAATATATATATATATATATATATATATATATATATATATATATTTATATACATCTGTATGAGTGTTTTTTTAACATTGATAGAGAAGGTAGTAAGAATTGGACTTAAAGAAGTTGTCCAGGCAAAATCAACTTTTCCCCTATCCACAGGATAGGGGAAAAGTAACAGATCGCAGAGGATCCGACCTCTGTACACTCCTTATCTGCGTATCAGGCCTCGACTTCTGTATTATGAATAAAGCCGTGGGTTTAGCACGTAAACTGTGGCTCTATTTATTCCTATGGAGCCAAGTTAGCCGTAAGAGCACTTCCTCTTTGTAGTTGGCTGAAGAATATGACAGGGTTGTTGTTAATGGAGTGTATTCTGAACAGAGACTGGTTACAAGTGGTGTGCCACAATGGTCTCTTCTGGATAATATTCTTTTTAACATGTTTGTAAGTTTGTAAGAGAAGGTTTGATAGGTAAGGTTTGTCTGTTTGCTGATGACACAAAAGTGTGCAATAGGGTTACTATTCCTATACTTAATATGGTACATGATTTAGCTTTGCTAGATAAGAGGTCAAAACTATGGAAACTGCAGTTCAATGTTTCCATGTAAAATAATGCACTTGGGGAGAAGGAATCCTCTATCCGAGTAACATATCGGCAGTTCTATGTTGGCAAAGACTGCAGAGGATTAGTCAAGTAGCAAAATGAAAGGTCATAATAAACAAGATATGAGATACAGGAGAAAATGCTGGCACACTTAACAGAGACTAATAGCTAGCAACCATGTGTGGGTTAGTGACCTGTTTATGGGAATCTGCCCCAGGTGTGATTGGACCAGACCCTGACATCCCAGCAATCACAGAATGAACAGGTGAAGTGAGAGTGGTAAGGAAGGATGTCAATCATATAAACAAAAATAAGGTTAAGGGTGCGTTCACATGTGCAGGATCCACAGCAGATCTGCAGCAGATTTGATGCTATGTTCAGTTATTTAGATCAAATCTGCTGCGGATCTGCTGCAGATCCGCAGCATAAATTCCTCTGCGATATGGTGTTTGTGAAGCCACCCTTAATGTTAGAGGACCAGAGGGAACTCAGCAGGGGAAGAGATGGGTGTGGTGGAGAATCAATTAGCAGAGCAGAGGAAACAAAGCTATGTTCAGACAGTGTACAACAAGAAACCTTAAAAGCACAAGCTCAGAACTGGACACATCTCCTGTGCCATACCTTACAGTTGGAGAAAAGGGCAGAAGTCTGAATGGGTGCAGATGTTACACCTTTATTGTTATCTTAGGATAGATATATGTTTAAATCAGGCAAGTTTACATTCAGTTAATGTAGATTTATCAACCACATGTGCTGGAATTTTGTTTTAAGCATCTACAACTCTTTCAGTAAAGTAATATTTCCTCATGTTGCTTCTGATCTTTACCCCAATTACCCACAGACTGTGTTCCCTTGTTCCTCTGTTTAGTTTCCTATTCAAAACACTTCTCTCCTGAACCGTATTTAGGCCTTTAACATGTTTTAATCATAACCCCCCCTTCCCTTCTTTTCCCAGACTATACAGATTTAGATCCTTAAGTCTTTCCTGATATGTTTTATGCCTCACACACGTCACCATTTTTGTAGCTCATCTTTAGACCTAGTTTATTTTATCAATATATTTTTGTAGATGAGGTCTTCAGAACCAAACACAGTATTACAGATGTGGTCTCACTAGAGCTCTATACAGCGGGATCACAATCTCCTTCTTCCTACTGGTTATACCTCTAGCTATACAGCCCAGCATTTGATTAGCTTTCCCTACCACCTGGTTGCACTTGTGACTCATGGTAAGGCTGCAGCCCTGCAGTTTCTGACACAAACATCAGCAGAGGGACTTAGCCTTTACTACTGCCATTCAATGAAAGTGTATATGTAAATTACAAACAATACATTTATTTTAATGAAGTTATATTCCAAAGTAATATCACTGTATTAAAACAATGTATTATAAAATAAATAAATAAATTACTCTCCAGAGTTCCCCTTTAAGTAAAGAAAATCCCCAGTTCCTAAAAAACTTGCTTGTCCCCTTGCCTCCCCCCAAAAAATTAAAAAATCAAACAGTATGGTTAAAAATCTATACATAACTGTGAAAGTTAGGCTAGGTTCACACTGCGTTTTCAGCATCCGTTTAACGGATCCGTTTTTTTTAACGTCCAGAAAAATAGGGTCAGCAACGTTTTTTTGTCCGTTTTGGTCCGTCAAAAAAAACGGATCCGTTTTTTTTTATAATGGAAGTCAATGGAAAAACGGATGCACACAAATGAATCCGTTTTTTGCAATCCGTTTTTCATGCGTTTTTTGCAAAAAAACGGATGCGTTAAACGGATGCTGAAAACGCAGTGTGAACCTAGCCTAAACAAGCAAAGTATTAGGTGTTTGTTTTTGTTTTTTTAATTCCACCCCACAGTTTTGGTTTTTTAACATTTCAGAATACATGATATGGTACTATTAAAAAAATCTAACTATTTTATGTGGCTATGATGACCAAAAATATTTTTGGGGAAATTTTGGGCTAAAAATCTGAAATGTGTAGGAAACGGTTAATTAGTCAAAGTAGCTAGTGTCAAATATTCCCTATATTGTGAACTGGTGATGCTGAATCTGTTTTCATTAATACAGATCCTGTTACAAACATAGATTATCTGACAGATTTTTGCAGCCAAAGCCAGGAACAGACTATAAACAGAGAACAGGTCATAAGGAAAAGACTGAGGTTTCACAGACGTGAAAGAAGGGGGAGGAGGAAGAGGGGGAAGCACTGTTGTTTTAGGGGACTTCACAACTTTAGAATTGCAGGCAGGAACTTATACCAACCCCAAGTTACAATTTGTCCCTTTGTTCCCAGTATTTCAGATGTTCAAGGACATCGAAATGATGCCCACAATTCAAAGTGAGACAGTATAATAACAGACTGGCTTTTATTTACCATTCAATATGTCCATGTTAGAAAAAATTCACATACTTGAAATAATGTATAGAGTAAAATTGCACAGTTCATTGAAATAAATTTCACTCTTTGCTAAATCTGTTTGTGTCCCCCAAGTCTAGATGCTTAGACTTCGAATATTCTCTATGCAGGTGCTAGGAGACAATGCTTCTATAGCACAAATTAACATTTCAGTAGAAATGTCCCCTCAGATTCATTTTTATATAATGAATAAAAAGAATAAATGTTATTTAACTGGTTCTTAAGCTTCTAAAATTGGCAAGTGACTAATGCATTATTTTTTAAACGCTAAGACCAGGAAAGAACACATAATTCTGAAATATCCTTGAGTATATACTCTAAGCTGTAACATCTAGTTGATTAATATTCCCATGGTCTGCTGAGCAAGGCTATTTGGCTAAAAACAATTTAAGCTTCTTCTTTTTTTTTTTTTATTACTGTCTACAATGCAGATGCTCCGTCCTAAATTTATTTCTAAATACATTCTAAACTGGGATCTTGGTTTGTGTATGGGTGCAAGGGTTCGTGGATACGGTCATTCCTGCACAAATTTGTTCTATGGCTCTCATGAGTTCCACGGGTCATATTCTCCAATTTTACGTATGCAATCTAAGAGAAGAAGTCATATTGTTGATGCACATATATTGATATGTAGCCCATAAATAATATGAAAGTACATTAGACTAAATATCCATGTACTCGGCTAGTAAAATTTAATTTTCCCAACTCACACGACTCTGGAGGGAATTCTGTTGCCCCAAATATCCTCATTGCATCAATAACTATGTACATCGTAACCCTTTGGTGGAGGAAACAAACTGAGCTGATCCAGTACCCAGTTTAAGTCCTGCTCAAGGTCTGAAAAATTAACATGCATTTTCCTAAGCCCTTAAAGGGAATTGATGAGCAGTTTTATTGTGCCCCTCAGATAGTGACAAAGACACAAATTGTAACAATGTATCAATGAGATGTGTTTAATTCTTCTTGTACACCAGACCACAAACAATGCTGTTGTCCTTACTATCAGTGAACATGACTACTACATTACCTATTGTTCCCTTCCTTCCCCACACGTTCATTGGCCCTTTCAAACCGGTGGGATAAAAATTTACGCAGTTGAGTAAATCACGAGATAAATGTTCACATGTTCGATTAAGTGAATATGTTAACATTTCTGCTCATCACTACATGCAAGTAACTTCAGCATATCTAAGATAAAAAACACTGTGCCCCACTTAATAAGCTGTAATGCACTCCAGGCAGGTAAAATATATGTTGAATCTTACTTCTCCTGGAGACTAACAATTCATTTCATCCATGTCTTTACCTTTTCTGTCTCCTTCCCTCAGTTTTGAGCCTGCTGCTTTCTACTAAAAACACAAAACAACTGTATCTGAGCTGTTCAGTTCATCTCTGCTATCAACCTCTCCTCCTTCCCTCTGAAATGGCTGATGTAAACAAGTCCTTATCTGTAATTTGGTAGCAACTTTTGCAAAGTTGCAGATAAAGCCTGCCAGGGACTTGTTTACATCAGCTGCATCAGAAGGGAGGGGAGAGACTGAGAGAAAAGCTCACACAGTGTCACCAGCAGAAACCAGCAGCTAACAACTGAGAGAAGGAGACTGAAAAGATAATGACATGTATGGAATGAATTGTTAGTCTCCAGGAAGAGGGGTGATTCAACATATTTTACCTAACCAGACAATCCCTTTTATGAGGTATGCATTGTGCCCCATTAATTCACTGTGCACCTCCTTAATGTCCCATGCCCCCCATAATGTCAAATAAAACACTGTGCCCCCTTGTAGAGTATTTCATACTCACCTGTCCTGCTCCTGCACTGTCCTCGGCAGATGCTGCTCTAAGCTTTTGGGTGCAAAGCAGAAGAGCAGAGAAGCTTAAGGGGCTCCTTATGCCACAAATTCCCAGCACACACCAAACCTCTGAACAGCAGAGGGCACTTGTTCCTCTTCCTTCACACACCCCTGCATGAAAGCTCTGTATTAATGAGGTTGCACACATTATTAAAGCACTGTCCATTTTGTGACATATTCCTTTTAGGGCTAAGATATTGCAGGGCTGCATGATGCTGAAACAAACATCTTAAGAATCAGTGCATGAAAACCGTCTCATTCCTTCTTGGATAGGGGTAGGTTTCTGTGACATTTTTCAAAAAAATGTTCAATGAAAAATATTGTTCAAAAAAGAAATGTCATGGTGTATTTATTACAGAGCTCACAAGGAGGGTACCAATATCTCAAAATTACAAGTCAATTCTTTGACACGGTGACACAATCCATTAGTCATCCATCGAATTGATCATTTTTGCAGAGTAAAGCAATATGATATTTAATTTAAAGTGTATTTGCTCACATCACTAAATGACCTTTAGTAATATACCATAATAAAACAAGATATTGCTTATTGATGGATTGGAAAATCGACTTGTATAAAATCGTAAGTCATGTAATATATTATTATTATTATTATTATTATTATTATTATTATTATTATTATTATTATTAATAATAATAATAATAATATCAATTCTAACAAATAATAAAAATAATAAAGAGAGACTCACTCACTCATATAGCTACAGAGCGGGGAGACTAACCATGCCATAATGGACCTTGCTTTCTGTGCAGCAGCACTGTCATATAAAAGGGCCTTCCCCAAACTGTTGCAACAAAGGTGGAAGCATACAATAGCTCAAAATGTCTGATAAGTGGAAGCTTTAGAATTTCCCTTTATTGGAACTAAGGGACCTAGGTGAATCCTTGAAAAACAACCCCAGTATTATTCTTTCACTCAGGGGCGTAACTAGGTTTCGTGGGGCCTCATACCAAAAAATTGTAAGAGCCCCCATTCCCCTACGCACAACACAAGACACTGCATATACAGTGTATATAAAGGCTCTTGGTTGTGGCCAAAAACGAAAATCTCTGGCTGCAACCACAAGAGTGACTGGCAGAGCAGAGAGCCAATGGCTGCTTGCTCTGTCAGTCCACTGTATTTAACTAGGAGCCCTTATGATTAAATACATAGGTGCAGGAGCAGACTACCTTTTGCTTAACCCCTTATGTACTGCAGTGTGTAAGTTACCCAAAGTCCAGAAGACTAGGAGATTTCTGCTTTACTGCTGGTGTCCCTAACCTCTGCACGGAGCTCTCACATTTTCCTGCTTGATTGCGGCAGCTGAGAACAGAGGTCAGGGGTTATCAGAGCAGTCTTCTGCTTGTTAACCCTTTTTTGTGTTGCAGCATATAAGTAAACATTGGGTCACTTACACACTGCAGTACGTAAGGGGTTAAGCAGAAGGACACAGGAGGCTATTATCTTTCCTGTGCATCCCCAGGGCCCCCCTCCCCCACGGGCCTCATAGCAGCTGCCTACCCTGCCTCTTTGGTAGCTACGCCACTGCCTCCACTACTAAACCTTATAGTTTTTACTAAGCAGTCCAAAGCAGACTCCTCCATCAGACTGTTAGATAGAGAGTAGAGATGAGTGAACCTTGAGCACACTGGTAAACATGAATACAACCATAGGCAGAATTCTGTAGGGCTGCATCCAACTTCTTCATCCACCAGTAATCAAATGATTACCACATGCTCAGGTTTAGAAAAACCTGAGAGTGCTCAACGTTTTCTCATTTCTAAGGGCCCATTCACAGTAAGGAATCTGTGTGGATGACCTCCAGCTGATTCTGTGCACTCACCCCCCCCTCCTCGCTCCCACCTCCCACTTGAAGATCTGGCCGTCCCACAGGCTTCTTTCTATTCAGGCAGATTCTGCCGTCCACCCATAAAAGTATTGGCATGTCAATTCTTTGGGCAGATGGCGGAATCTGCCTGAGCATAGAATGAAGCCTATGGGACCGCCAGATGTTCAAGCAGGAGCGCACTCGGAATCTGCTGGAAGTTATCCAAGCGGATTACGTAGTGTGAACAGGCCCTTGTAGAGAAGCATGAGTCATCAATCCAAAGAAAGTGGCTTCTGAGTGCCAGAGTAACCCATGCCATAAAGCTGTCGGTGCATATTTTTGTACTAATATTAATGCCAGAAGAGGTTTGAAACTCTACAGTCTGAATTATGGATCTCAGCATTTGGTGACCCTGATCTGTAACTTAAAGTGGTCTGCAAGTTGCTGTGCTTCCTAAACACTTTCACCTTTATATGTTATCACCCTGCCTGTCCAATCCCAGCACAATATCCACTCTGATCTTCCACAATATAGTGCTTGTAAAAATGCACTGAATAAGCTGAAGCTAACCTGGACTGATGATTTACACAGTATACTTCTGTAGAATGCATGTGGAGGCGGAGGGGCAGGCTTTGACTGGCCCACAGGGGAGCAGGGGAATCCCCTGGTGGGCCCTAAAAAAGTAAATAGAGAAAATTAAAAAAAAAAATTAGACTAAACAGTCTAAAAATGCACCATATTTAGATCCCGTTCACACCAGGTTTTTACTCTTTTTGTTCCCTGACAAATCCCTCTTCATATAGTTATGATGGATGCCGCTTTATACCATCTGTTCTACATAGACTCCCAAAATTCACACTGCAATACCTAAGGTTATGACTCATAGATGATCGTGATTTGTCTAGAATGTGGAACACGTCTAGATTTTCTGTTTCTCTAAAAAAATCAGGACATATTGCCCGGTTTTATTCTGTAAAAACATAAAACACTACTACTCTCCACGTGACCATAATACATTATTATTATGCTGCATACATAGAAGACCACAACCCCAAAACATGACCATAATCTATTTTTATTATACTCTCTGCATAGATCACCACAACCCCCAACATAGCCCGACCACTGGATTAAAGCATAATACAACTTCTATAATACTGTATACCTACAACACTGCAACCCCCAACATGACCATAATCTATTTCTATTATACCCTCTGCATTGAAGACCACAACCCCAACATAACTGGACTGGATAAGAGCAAAATACAATTCTTTAATTGGTTATAGATAAAGAAATATAACCCCCATCATGACCATAATGAGCCTGCTCCATAGGACCCTACCCCATTACCCACATGTATGTACATAGGAAGGCAGGAAGAAGGTCTAGGTTCACAACAACCTGGCTGCCTTCCAACAAAAACAGTGTCACACCTGAAGTGGTACTGCAGCAAAAAGATTTTCCTTCAAATCAACTGGTGTCAGAAAGTTATAAAGATTTATCATTTACTTTTATTACAAACCCTCAAGCCATCCAGTACTTATAAGCTGCTGTATATCCTGCAGGAAGTGGTGTATTCTTTCCAGTCTGACACAGTGCTCTATCCTGCCACCTCTGTCCATGTCAGGAACTTGCATGAATAGTTACTGACATGGACAAAGGTGACAGCAGAGATCACTATGTCAGAATGGAAAGAATACACCACTTCCTGCAGGATATACAGCAGCTGATAAGTACTGGAGATTTTTTTAATGTCTGGCACCAGTTGATTTAAAAGATTTTTTTTTTTTTTTTTTTTTTTGCTGGAGTACCTATTTAATACTGTGGACTATATTTTACTTTTAAACAGCTAGACAACCCCTTTTGTACAGTCAATGCAGTTTCTCCAGTGATCACTGATTTCCTATGAAAGTCTGGGAAATGTAGTGTTACATGCCACCCATACTGCTTGTCTTTACTCTGGAGGATTTCCAGGTAGGGATCGTCTCCTTCTCTATTCATTTCACCAGCTTTATGTATAATACTCTTTGGCCGCCAGATTATCAGCAGTCTCCTTCATGTTGCAAATCGGCTGTGTAAGGCTATGTTCACACTACGTATCTTTCCGGCCGTAGTGCGAACCACGAATATACGCACGTAGTTTTGAGGTTGATGCGTTTGCTTACGCTATACGATATACGCCCGCACAATGCACACTACGTATGAGCTTACGGCCGGATCGTATACGGCGCCGTGAAAAATGAAGAAGACCATTG
Organism: Dendropsophus ebraccatus; assembly: GCF_027789765.1. Taxonomy (NCBI): domain Eukaryota; kingdom Metazoa; phylum Chordata; class Amphibia; order Anura; family Hylidae; genus Dendropsophus; species Dendropsophus ebraccatus. Next base: position 74,646,596 of record NC_091462.1, read on the forward strand.
TAAATGTTCCAACTCATGGCCGTGGATTTCCATGCGGTCCCGTACGAAGTACTTATTTCAGCCAAATTGAACGTGATTTTTAGATCCAAAAGGTTCTGTGTGGTTTATTGGGCTGGTCGAAGATTTCCAAGTAAATGACCTGTTTCAGATCGCTTTGAAACAAGCTAGGGAAGCATAACTGTACTACGGGCGTATGTTCGCGGTTCACCCGCATGTTCGCAATCCGGCCGCAAGTCTATTTTTCCCATGGCCGTACTTTCAGCCGCACATGTACGGCTGCGTACAAACTACGGCCGGACTCATACGTAGTGTGAACATAGCCTTTAACTGTATACCAGTGGATTCTTAACTGAGAGGCAGGAAATGCTGGGAATTGTAGTGTATAGAAATGTCTGTGAACCACAAGTGTCCCTCTAAAAATTTGGGAAGTATGGAGAAAGGGCTGACTGCAAAGCATTATGGGGAAGCTTAATGTCATGTGCTTTCAGTCATCATCACCCTTATAAGCTTTACAGCAATGGAGACAAAACACGGTCTGATTTGCCCATAGCAACCAATCCCAGCTCACCTTTTATACCTTAACAAGCTCTTATGAAATTAAAGCTGAGCTTTGATTGGTTGTTATGGACAAGTTAGACTGTCTAAGTTGCTCATGCCAACCAATCACAGTTCAGCTTTTATTTTACCAGAGTAATTTGAGAAACGAAAGCTGAGCTGTGATTGGTTGCTAGGGGCCACATCAAACCATATTATTTAGTGTTCTTAGTGTGGCCTAACCATAAGCTGTTTGCTTGGTAACAGGTGTGTTTAGTGACCTCTGCAGTAAAGTGCATCGCCAGTCATTAATGCGTTAAGGCTTCAGATGTGTTTACCTGCTGTGACCACGGCAACCGTACACTGTGATGACAAGGGCTTATGTCATAAAGAAGGTTCCATAAAGCAATGGACTGCGCCCTGATCAGTGCCATCTTGGATGCGCCAGAGGACCTTGAGCTTGACTACTTTATTCCCCCTAGCCTTGATATAATTTGGAGGTTCTAGCAGGGGAAAAGGTGTGTTCTGCGTTAGACTACCCCTTCATGAAGTCTCTACCTTCTTGAGAAGTGGACCTGGATCTGTGAGGAAGAAAAGATATATCTGGCTAACCATCAACTAGGTGACAGATATTGCAGCCAGATTCTCTCACATGCAGTTTATTATATTTATAGTATGGAATTACCCTCTAAGCCCAGGGAAGGGGCAACTCTCTAGCCATGGCTCCCCTGAGGTTTTCCCCACAAGGGGTTTTTCCTCGCCTTAGTGCTGGAGAGTGACTCTTTGTGAGTCTGGAATCTGCCATTTTCAGTGTCATGTAATTTTAAATAAAATTGGGACCCTTTGACACCTGATTACAATGTGTTGTGTCTTTATTTTTTTATATTCTTTGGTTTAACCAATCATAGCAACACGGACACCACCATTAATATACATCATATATACACAACCCAGTGGCTCTTCTGTGTGTGAGCAGCATCTGGGCCAAGGCAAAGTATTGCACACACACACATCCAGGTGTGGCCTAGGTAACTGACCCCCTCTCCCCCAATCCACAGGATAGGGAATATCAAGCTGATCGGTGGGAGTCCCAGTGGTCATGAGAATGTGGGGAATGTGTCCCCCAATTAAACAGAGGGGATGGTGCTCCATTAAAGGGGTTATCCAGTGCTACAAAAACATGGCCACTTTCTTTCAGAGACGGCCCCTATCATGTCTCCAGCTTGGGCGGGGTTTTGCTGGCATATGGCATATGACATTTTTGGAGGTCAAACCAGATGTTAGCTACCCCTTAGTAGGCCCCTGTTTAGCAGCTCCATGATGACATATAATCCCCTTGCACTGCTGCTCATGCCTTTCACCCAGTTACTCACTGCCTCTATATAGTAACCTGGGGTTTCATTCCATTATACAGAGGTAGGGAGCGACTGGGGGTGACAGGCAGTAGCATGTAGTGTGCAGAATTAATGCAGTCCCTCTGCCCTGGGATCCTTCCCCACCCTCTTCCTTTCAGACTGCCTCAATCTGTTCTATGTGCTGCTGCTTGCAGTCGGGACACAGGAGGAAAGGAGGGAGAGGGGCTTCAGCCTGCATAATGTTGCCTTGGAGCAGCAGATCTGACAGCATGTGAGCTGTACCTGGTGATTTCCTGTACCAGAGGTAAATCTGTAAACATGAAGTTGCAGCCCTTGTTTAAACGTTATACATTACCTGTCCAGGTTGCAGGGTTCCTCTTCCTCTGTGCTTCTCCCCTAATGTCAGAGCACTCCAGCTTCAGAGTGGCCTGTCTCAGCTGACAGGCCACTTAGCCAATCACTGGCCGCGGCGGTCCCGGCCTGTGATTGGCTGAGTGGTCTGTCAGCTGACAGGTCACTCTGAAGCTGGAGCGTGAGGACCCAGGGAGAAGCACAGAGGAAGAGGAGCCCTGCAATCTGGACAGGTATGACAATTATAGGTCTGAACCTATATCAACGATCAGCCGATGACAACGATCATTGGCTGATCGTTGTCTTTATTACACAGAACGATAATCGGCCGAATCAGGCCGATTCGGCCGATTATAGTTCCGTGTAATAGTACCCTTACAGAGAAGAAAGACATCTGATGGACACATTGAGCTGTGAATCTCTGTACTGGCTGGGACTTCATGTGTTTTGTCTCTTTTTTAAGCCAACACAAGACTAAAAAGCTGAACCTGAATTTCTGGTAAGTATAGCTTTGGTAGGAGTAGAACAGTGTTCAGATAGAGCTCAGACAAACAGAAAACTGAATAAGTCCTAATTCACAGACAAAAGCAAAGTGTTGGCCGTACTTTACAAGCTGAGGATTGCACCAAGGTCCCAACAGGAAAAGTCATAACAGGTACCCTTTAAGATTTTTTGTAGGCATTGTATGCACAGGCCTTGGGTTGGCATTCTTGGGCTCATGTGAGTTTTTTATGTGCAGAAACAAGTTTACTGTACTTTTAAAAGTTTAAAACAATGGCAGAATTGATTTTTTTAACTGTTCTTTGCGTCGTATAAATGACAATGTTAACATTTAAAGAAGAAAAAATATTATTTGTGTCAGGATAGACAAAACAGCATACACAAACAAGGACAGTGAGCCCTGACTGACTCGTCCCATCCACTTTCCCTGCCTACTTGCCTCAATGACCCTAAACAGCCGCAGACAACAACAAAGGCGTTCCCTACTCTTGATATGTGGAACACAAAACACTGACAGCCCAGCTCTGATCCCAGCACCAAGCTCAGCTGTGCAAATCTAGCAGTGCAGTGACCCCTGCACTGCCCAAAGACTGACAGGCAAGGCGGGTGTTTTTCAGACACAATTCAGACAGAGAAAAAACACAGACAGAAACTTAACGCTTCCTTGGCTGCCCGGAGCGCAAAGTTACATTCCTAACATTCCTGTTGTTTCTGTGTCACCATATACTGAGCGCCCAAGACCTTTTTTTTTCTTTTTTTTCTTTTTTTTTTTTTTAACTAACCAAGAGTGCATGTGTGTTTTTTAACAGAGGCTTTACTTTTCAGGACAGGTTGACCTTTTTAGTGGTACTATTTTGGGTACATCAAATATTTTGATAGCTTTTTACTTATTTTTAGGGAACAAGGATAAACAAAAACCTACAATTTTGATGCTTGGTATTTATTTTTTCTTTGTACAGTATAAGGCTATGTTCACACTACATAAAAGTACGGCATCAGAGCTCTGCGGCCGGAAAGATCATCCGGCCGGTACTGCAGTGTGCACATAGCCTAAATAAAATGTTACTTACTCTTTTTTTTGCTTATTTGACCATGCAGGTTAAATAATGTGATAGGTTCATTGACCAGGTCACTTGAATATGTTACAATTTTTTTTTTTCTAAAAAGGGGGAATGTATATTTTTATTTTAACTTTTTTGTACTTTATTTTTACTTTATTTTATTTTTCCACCAGGGGATCAGAGGCCGTTCTCAAGTCTCTGGTTGCCATGGCAAGCATCTGTACCCCGTAATCACTTTCCAGCGTCCTAATGAAGCACAGATGGAGTCCTCTCCCTCTGTCACCCTCTTATATGCTACAGTTGCACTTACAAGGTGTAGATGAAAGTGAAGTACTGTAAATGGTGGTTAGATTCATGTTAGAAATAGACTATTGCTAATATGAAATTTAGAACTGAAATTGGAGAGAGGAATTTTGGAGACGTGACTGCAGTCATTTGAACACAGTGACAGTGCCCCATTGGATAACATCGATGTGGCATTAGATCTGTATATGTATGCAAAATCCCAAGGTGTTCAGGCGTTTGCATTAGTGTAACATTATAATTGATATGTGTGCTGTTGTGCAACTGACGCATAAATTCCAATAAAAGAGCTTCATGTGAAAGAGTCTGAGCTATAGTGGGACCTGAAGCAAGGGTGTATTATAGGAAACTGAAGCAATTCCCATGGCACCCTTAGAGATAGGGATCTTAGTCCTGGTTAGACAAATGCTGTGTCCCCTAGTAGGTGTCCACTGTATAGCAGGTATAAGTTGGTAATGTGTGTATATATATATGCTCTGGGGCTGAAGCTTGTAGTATGCTGCTCCCACCACCAAGTGTCACTGTATTACTGTCCTGATATTTCATGGTTGAAGTAGTAAAATGTAAGGGGTGAGCTGTGAAATCACATTTTTTATTATTCTATGCCTCTCTATGATGTGTATTCTGTAGCCAATCTTGGTAATTCCTTTTTAGTCATCCTGGCCAATCAGGCTATCCCAAGGAGTATATATACTGAGGTAATATTAGTTTGGGCATGTCTTTAGTTAAAGTATTGCGTGAGCAAGACTGAATTTGAGAGAGAGCCTACTGAGGAGTTTCTTCCAGGGCCAGGCTTGGAGGTCAGGACCCATCAGTGGGCCTTTATGAGGAATAGTTTTGTATTCCCGCTGTCAGTAACTTTCCTAGCTATGTCCGGCTAGTTCTCCACGCAGTGAGGCTGTGACAATTACTCTCCTCTTGATGATCACTCCAGGATTCAGTCAGTGGCTAGGTAAGGCCTAATCCTTAGGGGTCTGCACAAAGGTCTTTTATCTCCATGCGGTTAGATTGGTGATCTGCTTCCTGGGTCTGCCTCAGCCAATAGCATCGACCAGTAAAAGCAATCTAAAAGATTGCTTATAACAGTCCCCTATGGGACTTGAAAAGTGTAAAAAAAAAATGTTTTCCAAAATATTACAAGGCCCCTCTCCCAATAAAAGTTGAAATCATTCCCTTTCCCAATTTACCAATAAAAATATGTGCATGTGGAATTGTCGAAACTATTGAAGTATAATGATATTGTTCCCGTATGGTCAACAGCGTAAATGAAAAGAGTGGGGAAAAAACAGGATTACATTTTTTGTCATTTTACATATCAGAAAAAAATTTATAAAAAGAGATCAAAATCTCCCATCTGCACCAACATGCCAATAAAAACTGCAGACCCTACCGCAAATATGAGCCCCCAAACAGCCTCATAGGTGGAAAAATAAAATCTATGTCTCCTAGAAGGCGAGGATGAGAGATTTACCTTAGCATTACCTGGACATCCATGCATCAATGACCTTTGGTCATGAAGGCGTTAATTGACTTTATAATTACACAGTACAAATTATTTATAGCTGAAAATCAATGGGAAATGCGGTACGAACATTTAACTCTGGATTCTATTTTAATGAGAAAAATGCATTATCATACCCGCTGAAAAAAAAAATATGGCCTTACCTGCATCTAATGGTTATCTAATGGATTTTCACTTGACTATACTTAAAGAAACTCCTCTTGGAAAAAAATAAAGCTTTGTAGTGCCACTTGACATTATTCACCAAGGTTGGTTTTGCTAGTTTCTTTGGTTTTATAGATTTTTATGTCAGTTGTATTTAAGTAAGTTGTATACAAAGGCTGCATGTAGGAAAGTATGATTAATCATGGTGTTATATTGTCAGGTGTTTACTACAGTTGCATTTTTTTCAAGGTTTCTGACATTTTAAGTATATCCATTTGTAAGCATTTGCCTTTTAATAAATCTGTAACATGACAATGCTTTTGTTAGTAGTATACTGTCCATGTATTATGTTGTTAGTGATAGATTTGGTATATTGTTCTAAAATACTAATCCAAGCCTAGATCTTTTCTCACCCTGATTACTTTCGGATTTTACCTGCCTACATTCAAGGGCCTTTTGAAAAATGAAAGCTGGGATCTGACATAGGCTACATACCCTCATTGCCTCTAGACCAGTGATTTTCAACCTTTTTTGAGCCGCGGCACACTTTTTATTCTTAAAAAATCCCGGGGCACACCACCAACCAAAATGGCCCGAAATGACACTAAAACAGTACATATTATACATATAGTTAATAATATAGATTCTAAATGTATTTATACTCACTCAATGTTAAACCTGGGCCTGTTTTCTTCTCCCCCCTGTGCTTCCCTCCACCATACTTCTCCCCCCTACTTCTCTCCTGTGCTTCTCTCCACCATACTTCTCCACCCTGCTTCTCTCCCCCATGCTTCTCTCCTGTGCTTCTCTCCCCCATGCTTCTCTCCTGTGCTTCTCTCCACCATACTTCTCTCCACCATACTTCTCCCCCCTACTTCTCTCCTGTGCTTCTCTCCACCATACTTCTCCCCCTGCTTCTCTCCTGTGCTTCTCTCCCCCATGCTTCTCTCCTGTGCTTCTCTCCCCCATGCTTCTCCCCCCCCCCTGCTTCTCTCCACCAAACTTCTCTCCCCCCTGCTCCTCTCCGCTGTTTCTCTCCCCCCATCCCCATGTTTCTCTCCCCCATCCCCATGTTTCTCTCCCCCATCCCAATCCCATCCCATCCCATCCCAATACTCAACCATTTAAAGAGGCTTCAAACATGACTGAAGAATAATGCTGCTTTCTTCTGGAAACAACAGGTTATCCATGGCCAGTGTCTGGTATTGCCCCTTGAACGTATGCAGTTAAATATGTGTGTTATCTCTAGTAGTTCACATTCTTTGCATTATATTGTTGCATGTGAGGACAAATGGGAAAAGATCCCTTTGGTGATATACATTAGTAGATCTGATTACTGGTGGTGCACATGAGTCATTATGGATATATATACAGTATTAGGTCCGTCACTATGGGTTTACATGTTCACATCGATAGAGACAACTACAGTAGACATTTTAAAAGCAAGCAGGTCAGTGTTTTCTCAGTAGCTTGGCAAAGCATCACACATCAATAATTATATGTGAAAATGTGTCTCTTTCTAGAAATTATGGAGCCTCAAAACAGATATAATTTAATTCTTAGAAGCCCAGGTGGTCACAGATTAGATTTAATTAAGAGCTATTTCATCATTAAATCAGATGCTGTGTTAGGAGATGTTTTATAAAATTCTTCAATATGGACATAATACATTTTAGCTGAACATTTTATGTACAATTAAGAGATTTCGGTCAATTGCAATAGAATAAAATTTAACTTTTTCTCTGCCATGGCTGTGCCTGTGCCTTAACTTCATAGGGAAAGGATTTCTTAGTCAGAGATGTCACTTTCCTATTCTGGCTACTAAAGCCTATAATGGGCTCAAAATCATGGCTGGGAACTGGAATATCATAATCTATGGCTTAATTCATGTCCCACGCTATTAATGGTTTCCCAAGTACCCCAACCTATATGCAATGCTTATCACTATCCCAAGAACAAGAGCAGGGGTACTCTACAACTTTTAGTGAAGGTCCACTTACCGGGGTCTATTGTCCGAGATGAACATCAGTAGTAAACGTGTTGTTTTGTTAACGTTTCACAAAAGTTACTGAACTGTTTACATACAGAATTGATGCTTATTATTGGAAAAACTGGCTTTTTTCCCCTCTATCACCAGCCCCAATATAGTCCCCCTGTGTGCTCCCCCAGTAGTTAATTAGCCCCCCCTGTGCACTTCCCCAGTAATATATAGCCCCCCTGTGCACTCCCTCAGTACTATATAGCCCCCTGTGTGCTACCCAAGTAGTATATAGCCCCCTGTGCGCTTTCCCAGTAGTATATAGCTGCCATGTGTGCTCCCCCAGTAGTATATAGCCACCCGCTTTGTGCTCCCCAGTAGTACATAGACCCCCCTGTGTGCTCCCCCCACTTGTATAGAGACCCCCAGTGTGCGCCCCCTGTTTGTATAGAGACCCCCTGTGTGCACCCCCATTTGTATAGAGACCCCCTGTGTGCTCCCCCGTTTATAAAGAGACCCCCTGTGTGCTCCCCGGTTTATAAAGACCCCAGCTGTGTGCTCCCACTTCCATATAGCATATACATTAAAAAAACAAACACTTATATACTCACCTGGGTTTGGCGTCTCCTGGGTTTGGCGTCTCCTCTTCTCTTCACTCTTGTGGCCACACCGCAGCGGTCACAAGAGGCCGCTCTCCCCTTGTCCTGGCGCCAGCGCACTGACATCACTCGAGCGCCGACACCAGAGATGGAGAGCAGCCTATTGTGACCGCTGCGGCCAGAAGAGTGACTAAAAGGGAGGGAGCCAATAGCTCCCTCTCTGTTAGTGCTGCTCCTGCACGGTAACTATGATTGCTCGTTACGAACACTCATAGTTACTGTGCAAAGGGGAGTAGCGCTGCGGACTGGGTCCGCCTGTTGAGGACCCCTGAACTAGAGTCTTCCTCTTACAGTTATAGACCATTTTATGAGAAAACAGGCAGTTGTTCATCTACCCCCAATTCTTAGCATGGCTGCTCTTCAATTCAACAACCATGAAGTTTTCCAACAAAACCAGTCATATGTTGTCTAGGTTATTCCAAGGAATGTAAATGTATCCCCTTAAGGTGACCCAAAATCTGACCCCTTCAAACCACTTGTACCTTTAGATAGCTGCTTTTAATCCAAGATCTGTCCTGGGGTCCATTTGGCAGGTGATGCAGTTATTGTCCTAAAAAACAACTTTTAAACTGGCAGCCCCGTGCCCAACAGCCAGGGCTTTGATTTAGTATGCATTAGGCTGGCACACCCTCTCCATCCCTCCTCCCCATCAATAGGAATGCTCCAGGCAGATTGTCTACTATTCCTCAGCTGTGTGAATACTGAACATGGGCTGGATCGTTCAGACAGGAGAAAATATTCCAGTGGCATTCCTAATGATGAAGAGGATGGGGAGGAGGGATGGAGGGGTGGTGCAAAGTTAGGGCACAGATACTGTAAGCCCCGGCCATTGGGCACGGGGCTGCAAGTTTAAAAGGTACATTATATCGATACCATTCTGGGGGACATGTGACACCCTGATAATTTTTTGTTACATTTTTTATGAGGTGATACAAATAAAAAAACACAATTCAGCAGCTGTTTTTAATTTTTTTTCTATTCCGTTTACTATACATTACACATGACATGTTAACATTATTTGTCAGGTTGGTTCAATTACAGTAATATCCATTTTGTATAGCGTCTGTTATAGTGTATGACAGTTATACTTTAAAAACTGTTTGTGTCTTGCATACTGTAATATTAAAATTTTTCACCAATAGAGTTATTTATAGGCTCTCTTTTGCAGCATAAGCTGGTGATTTTAGCAGTACACACTACGTATATTTCAGTGGATTAAAAACACAGAAAGGATCTGTTCACACAGTGTTGAAATTGAGTGTATGGCCGCCATATAACAATAAATAACGGCCATTATTTCAATACAACAGCCTTTGTTCTAAAATAACAGCAAATATTTGCCATTAAATGGCGGCCATCCACTCAATTTCAACATTGTGTGAACAGAGCCTTTCTGTGTTTTTAATCCACTCCTGGTTTTGGTTGCAATACTGACTGAAATATACTGACTGAAATATACATATACTGACTGAAATATACGTAGTGTGAACATAGCCTTAGGGTACATGCAACATTTTGATAGCTTTTTTCTATAATTTTTAGGGGGGAGCGCGGCTCCTCTCCGAGCAGTGGTGGCGGGAGGAAGCCAATGTGCGGCAGCCTCCTCTCACCGCCTGATCGCAGCTAGGGACAGCGGGGGAAGGAGGGACAGTATTACATCCAGGGACATCATGATGCAAGAAAGTCTCTGCTTTCATGACATCACTGGACGTCATTTTGGGGGAAGGGGTTAAAGTGTACCTGTTTTTATAAAAAAAAATACTTTTTTCGTAACACAGAGACATGCCAAAAGTTTTAATCAGTACAGGTCTGAGTGCTCAGACTCGCACCAATCAGGAGAAGGAGTGGGAAGAGGACCTCGCTGCAGCACCTCCGCTCCCCGCTCTGTGTGAGAGAAAAAGAGTCGGGCTCCATAGACTTACACTGAAAGCCCAATTCATCCCGTGACATAGAGCCAGGAGAGGACCACGCTTAGCCCTCTCCCGACGGGTGCGGGTCTGAACATTCAGACTTTTTTATAATGACAGGTACACTTTAAAGCGACTCTGTACCCACAATCTACCCCCCCCCCAAACCACTTGTACCTTCAGATAGCTGCTTTTAATCCAAGATCTGTCCTGGGGTCCGTTCGGTAGGGGATGCAGTTATTGTCATAAAAACAACTTTTACATTTGTATATGCATTAGGTTGGCACACCCTCTCTGTCCTTCCTCCCCACCCTCCTCATCATTAGGAATGCTCCAGGCAGACTGCTTCCTATTCCCCACCTGTGTGTATAATGAACATGGGGTGGATCGTTAATACACCTGTGCAAAGCTCAAACAGCAGTAAATGTTCCTGGATCATTACTAATGATGAGGAGGGTGAGGAGGAAGGATGGAGAGGTGGTGCCAGCCTAATGCATATACAAATGTAAGCCCCAACCGTTAGACACAGCGCTGCAGGATTAAAAGTTGTTTTTAGGACAATAACTGCATCCCCTGCCGAACGGACCCCAGGACAGGTCTTGGATAAAAAGCAGCTATCTGAAGGTACAAGTGGTTTGGGGGGACAGATTGTGGGAACAGAGTCGCTTTAAGCAGTTCACTAATACATCCTTGAAGAGAAGTAGCATTCAGTGTTTTATAACTAGTTTACCTAACAGTTTTTACCTATGAACTGTTTCTTGGGTAAATGATAAATGCATTCTGCTGTTTGTAAACCCTCTACTTTATAACCATTATGAAAGTATTTATTCATATACCTACTCAATTTTTACTTCATATGTTACATATTTCTTATCCTATATGAGTACACTGTTCTACCAAATAAAATCAAATTCAGGTGGCAATAATGTATCCTGCACACCTTATATTATACTGATGAATTCCTGCACTATGCAATGAAACTAACATTTTAACACTTTTATTAGAACACATTACTTTATTTGATAACATTTCATTACAATATTAAGTTACACGAAAGTGAAGGAATACAGAAAACCTCCGAGAGCTCCTACTGCCACTGCTGTCTTATGACTCAGGCATCCATCTGGAGGCAAACAGATTATGTATTAGTACAATACAAATTTATTTTATTAATAACAATAAATAATGACACAAAATCACAAATCAATATACTAGGCCTTACCTAAAATACTATGTAGAAAAATATTTTTACATTGAAGGGCTACCTGGTTTGGAGATTCTTTTCATTTAGGCCTCATGCACATAGCATAGCTTTGAGCTCAAAGACCCAAAGTTTATAGACAACTATGGGCTATGTTTACACAACCTTTTTTCAGCTCCATTACATCATTACGTCATTTAGCTGTCTGGCCTCCCCTACATTGAATTTAATAGTAAAAACTGAGAAAAAACGGAGGAAAAAGAAAAACCGTGTGTGAACAACTAATAAAAACGTCTGAAAATAATGGTCATGATCATTATTTTGACGCCTGTGGCAATTACGTCTGCTATTCAGTACATTCAGCCACCTTTTCTCTATTTTTGACGTTGTGTGAACATAGCCTTACACAGATTTTTTTTTATTGTTGATTTCCTTCCTGAATGCAAAAGGTAAGTTTCTAAATAGTCTTCATTAAACATTTTCTACAGTTTAGCTGCTACTCAAAGATAAAACAAATCAATCACATTCTGCTCTTGCAGTGTTAGCAGAGAGGTGGGAGATAAATTATGCACCAGCAAAAGGCATGGATGAGGTTAAAACTTTTGAAGGCAGCTGACACAGGATGGAAAAAGGACACAAAAGGCAATTTCAAAGGAAGATCCAAATAGGCTGTGTAAAAGTTTAGAGAGGAAACAGAGCTCACACCATCACACTGTAGCTAGTGTAGGAGCAAAAGTTGGATTTTAGGTGACTTTTCAGGATAAGCTGTTCTGTGTATGTCTATAAAGAGCAGAACAATATGTGTTCATCCTATCACTATTATATGCCATTCCCTGCCCGGTTACCACCCTGCAAACTCTGTGTGTCTGTTTTCCATAGGCTATGTTGCAGTGTAGATGCAGACTAGCCTCTGTGCTGCCTCCTATACAATACATACACACTGAAGACAACATCCTGCAATCCTACCTCAGTGTAGCAGATCTTTGGATGTTTCTGGGCCAGCACTGAGCAGTTTAACATATGAATCCAGAGTTCTCTGTGGCCAGAAAGGCTGCAAAATGCATAGGCTGTTTCTCTCCTCTTCCTGCTCACTCATCCCACTCCCCCTCATAGGCTTTTAATGGGCAGTGCAAACCCTAAGCTAATAACAGCTACACTTTAAATAAAGACCTATGGAAATATTTTGCGCCATAAGTAGAGAGCAAGAATATAAAAGAAAAATCACTTTATTTTAAAGGTGCCCTTAACCTTTAAGGTGGTATGCATTACTGTCGCTTATCATTCTAATTAATGTTATTTTTTCCTTGACTCTATGTTACATTCTGTATGTTAACCCTTTATCATATGAATATTAAAAATAAATAATAAAGCTAATAATACTCCTATAGACACACACTGAGCAATTCTCATGGAATTTCAAGCAGATTCTGCATCAAAATGCGCAGAATCCCCTCGAAATTCTGCTTGCAAAAGTGAGCAATCTTGGCTCCCATAGGTCTCTACTGGATTTCCACGCATTAGTGCACACAGCAGAATTTTTCCGTCCGGAATGTCACTGCTTTGGGCGGATTCTGGTAGAGGAATCCTATAGCAGTCAATGGGGCTTAAATTCTGCTCAAAATTCTGCTTGAATTCTGCTCCTATTCTGCTTCTTTTCTGCCAGAGCAGAAAAGAAGAAGAATTTCAAGCAGAAATCTTTCCTCTTCAATTCCTTGTGGAATCTGCGATAATTGCTCAATGTGCATTTACCCTTATATGGTAGTGTGCTTATACAATGTAACTAAAGATAACCAAAGCGCTCATCGAAGCGAATCGCTTCATTTGATCGGCGCTCTGCTGATCACGCTGCCAGGCTTCCCGCACTGTTCCGCTCCGTGCCACACCTTCCAGAATGCGGGAAAAAGCAGGATTCAATCCTAAGAAACTCCTCCCAGTTTTCCAGGAATGGATCCAGCATTTCCCTGGCACCCGGAGTGGTGCGGCAAGGAGCCGAGCAGTGCGGGAAGCCCGGCGGTATGATAAGTGGAGCGCTGATCCAGTGAAGCGCTTTGCTCATCTCCAAATGTAACTAATACAAGCAACCTTCCATTATTTAACCTATGTATTTTTCTTTAACATACCTAAAAACTTTCTCTCTCTTCTTTTAACTCTTTTTGGAGATCGGTTCTTATTGGCAGCATTCTCTGAATATAGGCCACTGCCTAGGATGAATTTTGGAAAAAAAATAAAAAATTACACATAAACCTTCATTTATTGTAGCCATTATGTTTTTACTGCCATTTACTGTGGGTTACAAAAGTAGACTTTATTTCAGTGCAAGGAACAAAGACCACTTGCAGATAGATGTTTGTAATGGTTTAACTACAATCTGACCTTTCATTTCACCTCTTGAACTACAGATACCTTGCTCCAAAAAGGGGACCAATTTTATAACAGCTTTCAGTGATAAACATTGGTTGGTAAAACATTGGAACAATCAGGTTTTTAGAAAATTGATTCCAAACAAGTCACAAATAACGTATCGTAGGGGAAAAAATAAAAAAATTTAATAGTCCTTACTGTAATAGTCTGAGTTTTTAGATGCATCAAAAACACCTGTTTATGTTGCAAAAACATCTCACATATGACAAAGAGTTTTAGATGAACATAACGGGAAAAGCAGCCACACACAGGAGACTAGAGCAGAGGAGTATGGATGGGAGCCAGAGAGGTAATTATCTTTTTCACCCATTCACTCCCTGGGCATTCCGGGGAAAAAAAGGGATCCTGCTCGGACAACCCCTTTGAACAAACTAAATAGGTTTAAGGGAGGCCTGGATGCTTTTCTTGAAAAATATTACAAATTATGGGCACTAGATTACATGTGATAGAACATTGATTCAGAGATTATTCTGATTGCCATTGGAGTCGGAAGGAATTTTCCCCCTGTGATGAGGCATCTGCATCATAAGGGTTTTTGCCTCTGGGCCAGCAAAGTAGGGTTTCTTTAGGGTGAACTTGATAGACTCTTGTCTTCTTTCAACCTTATTAACTATGTTACTATATAATAATACAGAAGAGAACAGGTGGTTCTCTCTCAACAAAAGAGATATCTTTTGGATATTGAAGTTATAATGCCTGGTACCTGAAAGGTTAAATGAATTGATATAATATATTATGTATATAAATCCAAATGCTGGTAGTCAAATGAATTTGCACTAGTAGGCAAATGTGGTTGTTTTTTGTTTTGTTTTGTATAAAAAATATATTTTTATGTATCCTTTTTTCAATTTGAGATCAGACAATAAAAAAAGTGAATTAAATGATTTAATAGTGTATGTAGAGTGGAATAAACCATAACCTAAAGGTTGATTCCAAGCAAGCCACAAATAACGTATCGTCATAGTCCTAAATGTAATAGTCTGAATTTTTAGATGCATCAAAAACACACATGTAAAAACATCACACATAGGACAAAAAGTTTCAGATGAACATAACGGGAAAAACTGCTGGTGGAAGAGACCACACACCGGGGACTGGAGCAGTGGGCTTTGTAGGTCTCTAATATATTTAAACCTTGTTTTTTATGGGAAGTGTAATCCTGTCAGGACTCTGCCTCAATGCAGTGTTGAAATGAAATAAAAGAAAGATTGGTGGGAGATATTGCCTCAGTGTGCTGTGTTCACATGAATCCAACATTGGTGCGTTTAGTGGAAGTCTTTTGCGCTCATTCTACATTGAGAGATTTCTTCGACTGGCCTGGTTTTTGTTCCATTGCTTCTTTGGACTGTTTAGAATATGTAACATGAGCACTGTGGCTTACCTATAGCTTTTTGGGGCCAAATTAATGTCATTGGAGTTTCTTGTTTATACATGTTTGACAGGTATACATCTGAAAACAGTTCACTGTTTGAGAGAATAAGTAAGTGTACCTCACGATGGATGTATTACTATTTTCTATATTTCTTTCTACAGGGATAGTTAAAGGGGTTGGCCACTTTATAGTACAATTGCTCAATGTACAGTATTAGTAAGTGTACTCACTGTATATACTGACAGCAGCTCCCTGTGTACCTCATAGAGCTAATATCAGACTCCCCTTCACCAGGCTGGGCTGCCCTGCTCTGTGGTGTTTTGGTCCATAAGGCCCCGCCCCCCTGTGTCCACCACTGAGCGTGTATATTCCTATGGAGGACACAGTGGACAGAGCCTGGTCACATGCTCCTCCATGTCAGCCATTTTATGGACTGAAACAAAACAGAGCAAGGCAGCCCAGCCTGGTGAAGAGAAGTCTGATATTAGCTCTATGAGGTACACAGGGAGCCCCTGTCAGTATATACAGTGAGTACACCTACTAATACTTTTTACTGACCTATTTTACTATAAAGTGGCCAACCCCTTTAACAGACAAATGAATCCTATTTCTGCTCCTCAATTTGCATACTGCTGAGTATATGTTTTTTGTTGCAAGAGAAAATACATGTTTTGCTGCAAGCCGCAATATACCGTATGTCCAATGTGAGGCAATAATGTTTAAATAATCTAGAGTCTTCTATTGCAAATTGCACAAAATAACTGATATACATGACTTAGGTCTTTAGGCAAAAAGACAGCCATTGTATGAAAATGACGGCCGTTAATCATGATCATTATTTTTTAGAAAGTTTTTGCACCTTATTTGACAAGGGAATGTAACTTATTTAACTTATTTATTTAAAGCTTCATATGTTGCATGTGCCAAAAATGGCAAATAAACAATATTTTACATTACTTCATCTAACTCTCCTACGTAATGTCGTGAAGTGCTGTCTTTGGTTCCTACGATCCCCGGTGAGCACCACGGTTCAGACACTTCATATCTTGCACTTGTATCATCTGCGGATTGTGCTTCCTGGGCAGGGCTTCACGGACGCAGCACCACTTACCCCCGCTCACATCACCACCAGAGGCCTCGCCCCTCCGCGACTTCATCTTTGCGTAGGTCCCACCCTCTCAACAGCCATTGGAACAGGCTGGCCTGAAGGTCAAGGCCCCACCCCCTCTAGAGGGGGTGGGGCCTAGACCTTTAGGCCAGTCAGTTCCAATGGCCGTCGAAGGAGCGCGACCTATGCCGATGTCGCAGAGGCGCCGGGTCTACAGCATCATTGTGGGTGGGGCTAAGTGTTGCTTCTGATGACAAGTCCCGCCCAGGTGGCACAATCCGCAGATGATAAAAGATCAATTTTAACTGGAATAAGCACCATGACGTGTGATATAAAATAAGGTATGAAAACTGCTAAATTTACCAGCTACACCTGTGTAGAGATGATCGAACAGCACTGATGTTTAGGTTCATATGAACTAGAACCATCGGTATTTGACTTACGCAGTCTTCCCGTTTCATGGGGAAGGTGGAGACAGCTCGAGTCCCGCCTGGAAAACTGAAATACAACCTATGGCCCAGGCTGTATTCCTGTTTTCCAGCCGGGACTCGAGCTGTCTCCACCTTCCCCACGGAACGGGAAGACTGCGGGAGTCAAATTGTGACAGTATCACTTGAAATTGCCAACTGTAAAGGCCCTTTTACACATCCCGATTATTGCTAACAAGCATTCCAAGGAACACTCATTCATCTCATAATTGGTCTGTGTAAAAGGGTCAGTGATCAACTGATGAGCAAGAAAACTCTTGTCGGGTCATTTGATCTGTTATGTGGCCATAAAAATCATTATATCTTCGCATATCTTCCTGTTCAAACAGTAGATGTGTGGTTGATGACAATGCACGTTAAAGACCACACAAATGATACAGCAATTGTTCGTGCAGCATGGTTATGTAGTTAAATATGCCCTGTAAAGACAATGCAAGTTAGTGCTGATTAACAAATTGTGGCATGTAAAAGGATCTTAAGTAAAGCTTAAGTAAAGCTTGAGAAAGGCAGTAATTCTAAAATGTTGCATGCTGTGTGTTTAAAAGTCACTGTTCACACTTAGTAGTGCCCTATATCATTTTTTTATATCCCTGTACACTTCTTTAAGTAACCTAAAATATGATATATAATATAATGAATTGTAATAAGAGCGTAATATAATATCACAATAAGCATTGCAATCCATTTTGTAATATACTATGCCTATATGATGTCATATTTGTGAGATTGTTCTTTTAAATATTCCTTGCTCTTTACATAGACAGCAGGTGTTTGTGTCTATGGGAAACTATTTAAATGAGGAGTCTAGATCACTTAATGAGTTTACCCAATCAGCGTGACATTGACTTATAATCAAAAATATAATTATAGAGGTTACTGATTAAATTGTAAGACTGAGCATTTCCAAATAACTTGGTGATTATACATTTGCTTTAAAAATGAGAGGAAAAGAACCCTGCTTCATAAGGATTTTCTGTAATAAAAGATAATTGTTGCTGGAACAGAATTGCTGCACTAAGTAACATAATGAAACATATGGATGAAATATTTGTATATGCGGAGAGCAGAAAATGATGCTCATAAATCTTACCTGTATTACTAAAACAGCCAATGATCGGATCTTGCCAGCTGATAATTTTATTCATCCATTCTAGTTTGTAGAAGTCTGAATATCCACATAAACCACACAGCATGACTGCAAGAAAAACAAGTAAACCATGGGAAAACACAGAAAATATCTGTTTTTAAAGGAGTTGTCTCATCAGATGCAAGCCCTTAAAAAAAAAATTCTTCAAACTAATCAGCTGTTCTCCCTGGGTCCTGCTACCAACTCCTGCCATAGGGCATGAGACATCCCCTTTGTGTCCTCTTATGAATATTAACATATAGAAAGTAATATACATTAGTCTGCAAATTAGGAACTTTACCCCCGATAAAAAAATAAGTGAAATACCAGTCTACTTGTAAGCAGGATGAACTGTTAATTCTCCTGCCCACAGCTACATTATTTTTTATTAATAGTTGTCTATTTTTAAAACACTCCTCTTACACCTAAGAGACAGCTAAGTGAATACTGTCGTAAGCTTTGACTTGATATATTAATTTATGATGTTATGTAGCAATGTATAAGTACTGTATTATGTTTTCTTTTATTATAGGTGCAAAGGCCTCCTAGACTAACAATTAGCAGAGGTACAGGAATGTGCATAGGCCATGAAGTGGCACAATACTGGAATGGAGATGAGGGATGATGCCAATGTGCTATACGCAAAAAAAAAAGTAAAAAGGTGTGACTCTTGCGACCAAAAAGGAGAGCGTTAGGTGACAGCTTTGTGAGAGGCAGTAAGAATTCCATGTCCATTGTAGTATCCCTTGGCTTGGATAACAGGGTGCTAACTAAACTCTCTGCAGAAAAGGCTAATAAGGTGTTGGTGTGCTGAAAGGTGGGGGAGAAAGAGCAAATATGGGTGGAGCCAAGGTTGCGGAGAGAACAAGTCTTTACAGGAGGAGCAGTAATGCTGCAAGCCAACCTGTAAGTTGTGGCACTGACAGTGAGCGGGTAAAGTGGTGATTTTTACTATCCTGGGGCGAGATTGGGTTTGGACCTGAACGCAGGTGGCTTGCAGTGTGCTGTGTAAGCTTTCATGAAGTGGTTTAGGCTGAGCACATTGTCAGACTAAGTATCCAGCTCTAGGGCGTCCACTAAGGCTATGGGAAAAGTATTGGTAACCCATGGGGGTAAGTGATAACATTTCTAAAACCAGGGGGAGGCTGCAGTTTGGTTCCTTGTGGGAACTTAGTGGAGACCCCTAGTCCTGGTGGGCATGGAAATAGTTATAGCTTGAAACAGAATTGCCCTTTTAAAGTGACCTGAGTAATTAGCTCTGAATGGTTTAGCCTAGTTTGAGGGACCCATGTAAAGGAAATCCCGTAAGCAGTGGGCTGGGCCCACTAGACACCAAAAGGAGTAATACATTGGGGTCCCTGTCAGGGCTATAATAACAGCTGCTGCTGTTCTATGCACTAAGCCTGAAGACGGTCAATCTTGGGGAGCGTGAGGGAGAGTAATTTCGGCCACATGCATTTCTCTACATGTAGAAACATTGCCTGAGTCATGCTTTTCATGTTTTTTTAACAGCTTAAAACATAAACAAATTTCCACATTGAATAAATGATTAGAGCAGTCTACATATTGTCTGAGGGAATTCTTATATTGTCTGAGGGAATAATAGCTTTAGGCGTCACTTTTACCACAACCCCACCAGACCTGACCAATACTGTGACTGGATAACACCTCCATACCAGACCTGACCAATACCGCCATACTGTAACTGGATGACACCGCCACAACGGACCTGAACAATACCACCATAATGTGACTGGATAAAGTAGCCACACCAGACCGGACCAATGCCACCAAACCCCCCTCTCCAACAGACACTAGATTTACTGGCTGAATGGGGGGTGGGAGACAAAAAAAAAAAGTTGTTTCCTTCCCCTGCTCCCTGAAAGATGCTGCCCTAGTCACCGGACCACGGTTCCCTAGTGGTAAATATGTCCCAGGTCCCTGTGAGTGAGATCAAAATATGTCAGTCTGTTTCCCAGCTGATTTGGGAGAAATGTATGTGGAACTTACAGGGGCCTAGAGGTGCCATTAGCAAGAGAAAGAATACAGGGTACTCATTTGCCAGGGTCAATGTTCTTAAGATCGGTTGTGACAGAGGCAAGCATTTTCCACATAGAAGGCTAAATGGCTGCAGTCTTATGTAAAGTAGCACAGACTGGACATGGGCCCCTTTTAAGCCAACATGATCTTGAGACTATCTCAAGTGAAATCCAGTTATATCCCTGTATTATCTATAACGTTCAAGAAACCTCACCACCTTGTGTAGTGATAACAGCTAAATTTTTCACCAACTTTTTATATTGCAGCCACCAAGACTGCTATACCACTGTATGAGATAAAGAACCATAATCTTGTTTGGGTTACATTGGTCTGTAAACTTTTGTGCCCTATCATGCATCCATGCTTATTTTTTAATTGAGGACTTGGAAAAAAATGGTGCCTCGCCTGTTCTCAGGTTGCGTTGGGTATTTCAAACTGGCTCCATTCACTTTAATGGAATTGAGCTATCTTACCACACACAAACACAAAAATCATGCTGCTTCTGGTAAAAATCAGCTATGTTTTATTCTAATCCTGCATAACTCCTTTAATCTCTTAAGGACCACGGACGTACATTTACGCCCCCGCGGCCTTAAGGCAGGAGGGCGTAATTGTATGCCCTGCCGCGGTCCCGGGTTATGGAGGGGGCTCACAAACTGAGCTTGCCGCATAGCGGGTGAGGACTGGCTGCTTTCTGCAGCCAGGCCCTCACCGTTAATGACAGGTGACTGCGATCTCACGGGTGCCCGCCATTAACCCCTTTAAGTGTAAGTGACCGGAGCACCTCCGGTCACTTACCGATCGGGACCCCCGCAGCGTGTCTCGCACTGCCTGACTTCCGAGGTCTAATCCTTACCTCCCTGCAGTCCGATCTTCTGGTAGAGTCTGCCACAGGACACAGGCAGGCTCTATCAGAAGATTACAGATAACACTAATCCCTGAAATGCTATGGCGTAGCAGTAGAGATGAGTGAACCGGGTTCGGGTTAGAGTCGATCCGAACCCGACCGACTGCTGAACTTGGATAAAGCTCTAAGGTTGTCTGGAAAACATGGAAACAGCCAATGAATATATCCATGTTTTCCACATAGCCTTAGGGCTTTATCCAACTTCAGCAGCCACCGCTAATCAAATGCCGAAAGTTCGGGTTCGGATCAACTTGAGCATGCTCGAGGTTCGCTCACCTCTACATAGCAGTGATCAGTGTGAAAAATCTAATGTAATGATGTAAAAGTCCCCTAAGGGGACTAAAAAAATGTAAAAAAAAAAATCTATAAAAGTTTTAAAAAATTTCCCAAAGTCCCTCCCCCAATAAAAGTGAAAATCACCCCCTTCCCAATTTTTTACATAAAACACATTAAAATAATAAAGTTAATGAACATATAATATACTGTAGCGTGCATAATCGTCCGATCCAATTAAATAAAACAATATTATACTCGCATGGTTAAAGGCGTGAACAAAAAGTGGTAAACAAACGCAGGGATTGCTTTTTTTAAATTACTTTTCATGTAATAAAAAAAACGAATAAAAAAGGGATCAATACGTCTGATCTAAAATAAAATTTTACTAATAAAAACTAGAGATCATGGCGCAAATAATGACACCCCATACAACCCTGTAGGTGAAAAAATATAAGTGCTATAAGAGTCACAGTAGGGTCATTTAAAATATACCTACTTCCAAAAAAAAATTGTTTCACTACTAATAAAAATAGTAAAACATTAGAAAACCTTGTAAACATGCATATCGCTGTGTTCAGACCGACCTATAGAATAAAGAAAAAATGCCAGTTTTACCGTAAAGTGCATTACGTAAACATGGACCCCATCGGCCCCAATCGGCCGCTTTTTCTCTATTTTTGACGTTGTGTGAACATAGCCCATAAATGATATTTTGGGTGTTCTGTCATTCATTTTATGGCAAATTGAAAGATGCCATTACAAAGTACACCTGCTCCTGAAAAAAACAAGCCCTCACATGGCTCTGTATCTGGAAAAATGAAAGAGTTATGGGTCTTAGAAAGCTAGGAGGAAAAAATGAAAACGCAAAAGTGACAATTAGTCTGGTCCTTATGGTCATTTCAGGCTCTGTCCTTAAGGGGTTAATATACAATGATATTTACTTCTTATACAATTCATTTCTAATAAAAGAACATTATAAACAGGATTTGGAATAACAGCTATTATGCATTGTATGCACTGTTACCTTTACACAAACTTTGCAATTCCTCACAATATACATTCTATAGACATATAAACAATACCTGACAGGATAACACAATTTATTATACAATAAATAAAAAAACTTTTAGTTTAAGTTAGTATTCCCTTCATGACTATCAGTGTTTGATATAATTCTACTTGCATAATACCTATAGGATAGAGTGTTTATTTATTGGAGATAATTCAGGCTCTCAGTGGTATTGTATTATCCTTGTAAATCCTAATAAGTAACAAAAAGTATTCATGAGTTTCCTGCATACATGTCTGTGATATCTTTGTCAACTGGGAACTGCTTTCAATGTCTTTCTCAAGGATATCCCGAGGACCATGCCATATTTTCTACAACAACTTTTAATACTTTTCTCCCTGAAGATTTTAAGATTTCACCTAATTTAAGAGACCATTTAAGCACGTTTCTTCCAATAAAGCAGTATAGCTGCATGCGCTGCATATTGTAAGCCTTTTGTTCAAGCCAGATTTCAAAGATATGAGAACTTCTAAAGGATGCATAAAAAATGCATAACTATAGTTTGGAATTAGGGAAAAAACATTTACAAAAAGGGCAAAACATTTTTTCTCTTTAGCACAAACAGGTAAATAAGCTATATAATACGAACATATATCTATGCACATTATAGAAAACAAATCTAATGTTAAAGGGGTACTCCAGAGGTATATATACTGTTGGATTGAAGTTGTGATATATATGATGCAAGAAAAAATTTAATAAAGATTTGAAAAAAGTGTACCTCCAGTTTTCTGAAAAACGGCAGCACTGTGCAGAATAGTAATTTTTAATGTACATCTGTTTTGAATTTGGCATTAGAATAGGTTTCCGAGCATCAGTTCTTCCTAGTGCATATTAGGAGCTACGAGGCGAGCTTCCTGCTGCATCTCCATAGCTCTCTTCTCCAGCAGGGAACTAATATAATTTAAGTCTATGTCACTGGGTCTAACACTTGAAATGTGAGGTATGGAGATGCAACAGGAAGTATGTCTTATTAAGTATACTTCTGTGCTAAATTCAAAATATATGTACATTAGGAAAATTACTATTAGGAACATTGGAATCCTCGATGCCAAAGTGAACATTCTTCTATCCATACAGAGAATCACAACTTTAGGTCAGAACTAGAGATGAGCGAACTTTACATTAAAGTTTGGCGAACCTGCCGAATCGAACTTTTGAAAAGTTTGGGTTTGTGCCGTACCGACCTTAAATGAACCACATTAAAACAGCTAAATGACTGCAGGTTTTTAGCTGTTTTAATGCGACTTCTAAGGGCCGATCCTTATACTTACATGTCCGTGGTCCCTCAGGGTTCTTCTTCTTCGGTCTTCTCCGGCACCTTCTACAATGAAGGCCCACTCAGCCAATCACAGACTGAATAGGATGGAGCAGCACCACAGCCTATGATTGGCTGAGGGGACTGTCACTCCTGAGACAGCCCACTCAGCCAATCACAGGCTGCATTGTTGCCTCATCCTAGTCAGTCAGTGTTTGGCTGAGCGGGCCTTCAGCACAGAAAATACTAGGATGGGACCAGAGATTCACCAAGACACACCGGGTGGTTCGTTGAACCCATCTGAACTTTGCAGAAAGTTCAGTTCAGAAGCAAACAAATTTTTTTGCTAAATGTAAAACAAATCTGGGTTCGGCACATTCAGTTTGTTAATCTCTAGTCGGATCCATTATCAGTATTTCTACTGTAATGGCTGCATGCTCATCTAGTGTTTATATTAATGGGTCCTAAGGTCCTAAAATAACATTTTATTTATATATTATATCATAGTCTAGCACTAAATATGACTAAATAATTATAAAGTATAAATTTCTTGCAAATGTGCATATGGGTTCCTTGAGATAAAATATTAATTGGTTCAAGGGAAACCATTGTTTGGTTATTGGCTCTGAAACCTCCAAAATATCATCCCAAAAGGTTTAAAGAAAGATAAGTAGATAACTAACATAGATAAAGCAAGAGCTCACTCACATCACTGCGTCCTTTGTGGATCCCCTATATAGTAGATGGCCCCCTCTGTAGCCACACCTTTAATTTATGGCCCCCTGTGTAGTCCCCCTTTAATAGATGACCCCCTGTGCAGTAGCTCTCCTAATCTTCTAGCATCATCCCCCTCATCCTCCAGCATCACCCCCTCATTTCCCAGCATCAACACCTTGACATCACCCCCTCATCCTTCAGCATCACTGTCCTCATCCTCCAGGATCAGCCCCCTCAGCATTACTCCTCTTATTTGCCAGCATTACTTCCCTCATTCTCCATTATCCCCCCCCCCCTTGCGATCACCCCCTCCAGAGGCGGATTAAAAAAAAAAAACTCACCTCCCACACGCTTCCCCGTCGCTGCATGTCTCCTGGTGCTGCCCTCCTCTGTTCTCTCTTCTGGCAAAGGCAGATCCTAACAGATGGCAGAGAATTCCAGCGCAGCGTCTGTAATATACTCT
The DNA here is from genome assembly GCF_027789765.1 of Dendropsophus ebraccatus. NCBI lineage: Eukaryota > Metazoa > Chordata > Amphibia > Anura > Hylidae > Dendropsophus > Dendropsophus ebraccatus. The sequence continues at coordinate 74,671,357 of NC_091462.1, forward strand.
GCATGCACTGCAAGAGAGAACAGCGGAGAGACCTGCAGCTACAAGGGAGCATAGGGGAGGTGATTTTTTTGTGTGTTTTTAGTGTGCTCAATGGCCCTGCAGCTGCACATGACTCCGGGGCTCAAAGGCTACATTTCCACCTCCTCCCACTTCACCATCACCAACTTGTCCCCCAGCAACTCCAGCAGTACTCAGAGTCCTCCTCCAACTTCTTCCTGGGGCCCGACATGCTGCAGGTCGGAGTGGAGGCCCTAGGAGTGGAGCTAGGATTGTAAATGCTTGTTTGTTTGAAGAAGGGGTTAGTAGGCCCAGGGTTACATAGATGCCCTCCCACAGAGGATAAATTAAGTGCTGACTTTTCAGCAACCCATCCGAATCTCCTTGCTCAGTCAATCTAGGAATTTCTCTTATTTCCAAACTAGAAAACAATGTAGCTGGTACCTGTAGTAGTATAGTTAGGCTTTTATTGTACCTGCAGAACCTCAGCAACAATCGGCCTCTTCTCTCCTAACCCTCTTTATGCCCGCAGGTAAACACCCACTCTGTTTAGATTGACCACCCAGACATTGCTGGGCTTTTGTAGCTCAGGGGAATGCCCTGTCAGATTATATAAAATCAGTGTCGGACTGGGGCACCTGGGGATTCTTGGTGTATTGTACACTGAATGCTTTGTGGGAGATCAGAATACATAGTTATGTGGGAGCTCAGTGTGTGGAAGTGACCCCAGAACAGAACTAATATATATATTATCACCATACTGTACCTCTCAACATACCATCACACTGTTACTGACCATATCATCCATCATCATACTACTAACCCCTTCATTCTCCTGCAACTCCATTATCATATTACTACCCCTCTCATCCTCCTACCCCATCATACTACTACCCCTCTCATCCTCCTGCTCCTCCATCATATTACTACCCATCCATCATCCTCCTACCCCATCATACTACTACCCCTTCATCCTCCTGCCCCTCCATCATACTACTACCCCTCCATCATCCTCCTTCCCCCTTCATCCTCCTGCCCTTCCATCATAGTAGTACCCCTTTTATCCTCCTGTCCTTCCATCATCGTAGTAGTACCCCTCTCATGCTTTTGCCCCTCATCAGCATACCAGTACCTCCCTTATCATTCTCCAGCCCCTCCATCTGTATTTAAAACAAAAAACAACTATACTTACCTCACCTGTGTGGTGCCCCAGCGACTCCTCTCCCTGCTCTGCTTGAGTGAGATCGCGAACGCCGGAAGGAGGCAGGGCTTCCCTCGGCGGGGGCGGAGCTTCCGGGACTACCCAGGACAGGTTTTGCCGGGGCTGTCTCATCAGAGTTGGGCAGACCCGGCAAAACCATGTATTTATCCTGCTGCAGCTGGGGGTCCACTGAGGACAGGCAGCATCATCGTATAGCTGTCTGGGGGCCCCAGCTGCTGGACAGGCAGTGGGAGTGGGGGAGGGGCCCAGTCCGACACTGTATAAAATGTCTAAGGCCCCTATTCCACGGGATGATTATTGTTCAGATCATCATTAAATCGCCTGAATCTAAACGATAAACGTTCATTTGAATAGCATTTAACGATTACGACCGAACGGTTTAATAAGACCTGGACCTATTTTTATTGTTGCTCGTTTGCAAATCGTTTACTGATGTCGTTCGGTCGTCCGCAGTAGTGACGAACGCAATTGAGACGACAAGACGAGTTATAAGTAACGATTATCGTTTATCGTTAACGATTATGCAAACGATAATCGTCCCGTGGAATAGGGCCCTAAGGCTAATATCCTGGGGCTGCAGTGACGGATTGAAATTAGAGTTTTATCTCCCTATTTAGGGTAAGAAGCCCTATTGTACACTACCTTTACTCTAGTCAGCAAGAGGCTGCTGACAAAAAAAAAAAAACACTTTAATACTAATTGTTCTACTATTTTTTCAATGGACACTTTTTTCTTACTAAAAAAGCATTCAAATTTTCAGTAATTACCAAGCAATTTAGTGACGGCAACAATGGTAGCCAACAGAGAAGATAGGAAAAAATTATTATACCTCCTTCTCGTACTATATTTTAAGACACCCAGCAGGCAGTACAATTATATTGCTGACTGTAAATCAAACATTACTCTATCACAGCTGAGCATCAATCTGAAAGATGGTATTTACATGTCAAATATGCAAAGACAAAAAGCAATCTGTGAAGATTTAATCACTCGTATTTTCATCACTTATTTATAAAAACAAATAAAAAGTACATGAATGGCAATAGGAAAAAAAATCTACAGTTTTGAAAGTAATCATTTCTGTTCAATTCACTACATGCCATAAATTACATATCTGAATATGCAAAATTATTCTTACTTCGTATACACATTTCACTGAAAAAAACCCACAAACCCAGTGGGTAGTGGCTGGAAAAAAACAGTGCACTGGTATGTCTAGATATTTTAATTGTTCTTACTGTTTTCCATGAAGAGGTCTTGTTGAAGCATGGGGTAACCACTGTGTTCAATTTCTAGGTTACTATTCAACATATTGGCACAAAATATGTTAGTGTAATAGCTGAGACGCTTCCCAAACAGATCATCCCTGCAGTGGTTCTGTGGAAAGCAAAAGTAGCAAAGTTTTTTTTTTCTGCTCAAACAGCAAATCAAGCTTATTCAATGTTTGACCAGCACATAAAGTGTTAATAAAAGTACTTACTACTTTATTTTTATTTATTTTTCCTGAAAATCCTTTAAAAGCTTGATCCACTTTCAGGACACATAATGGTTACATCCATGATTCACTGTGCATGTGGGCTGATCGTTGTCTTCTATTACACGAGACGATTATCACCTGTAACGGCCAATATTGGCCGAATGCGGCCAATAATAATTTTGTGTAATAGGGACTTTAAACTAGAATAACGTTCCAATGACCGTGATTGCAATGATTTAGCATGTGCCGTTGGAACATGTTAAACCACGGCCGTTGTTTGATACTCAAAACAATGGCCATTATTTTGAGTATCAAACAGCTGTTTAAAATCATTGTGTGAACATAGGCTTATTGTTCAGGCACTAGATAAAGAGAAAGGGAGGCATTTATTAAGTCCGGCGTTTTTTACGCCGGACTTAAAAATGCCCCCGCAGCTCCGGCGGTACAGAGATTTATGTAGAGCGGACTGCCTGTACATAAATCCTGTGCGCGCCGGTGCGCACCGCCGAAAACCTACGCCAGCTGAGTACTGGAGTAGGTTTTCGGCGTAGAATTGGGCGGAACGGATGGTAAATCGCGCGGACTCTGAGTCCGCGCCCTCCGTTCCGCCCACTTCCCGCCTACTTTCCGCCCCCTTTCCGCCCCCTGGCGTACTCGGCGGAAAGTGCCGATTTGCGATTATTTTATTCGCAAATCGGCCATTTGCGTATAAAATAATACGCAAATCGGCACTTTCCGCCAAAAATCATCCGTCCGCCGGATGATACATGTGGCCCAAAGAGTTCATAAGTAGCCAGGAATGACTGAGCATTGATTGGAGAGAAGAGTTACTTAAGAAGAAAAGGAAGCAGCACTAGAGGTCCCAGCGGTGTCAGCGGGATGATGACTGCGGAGGACCAAGCCAAGTAGTCTAAAGAGGGGTGCTGGGCAAAACAGTGCAGCAAGACATGTTAGCATCTTTCTCCTTATATTCCTTCTTAAAATGCTTGTTAGGAAACTATTAAGAGGATACTCCAAAATCTTCTTCATTCAAATCAACTGATTTCAGAAAGTTTTATAGATTTGTAATTTACTTCTATTTAAAAATCTCCAATCTTTCCATATTTAGCAGCTGCAGGAAGTGGTGTTTTCTTTTCATTATGACACAGTGCTCTCTGCTGCCACCTCTGTCCAAGACAGGAACTGTCCAGAGAAGGAAAGGTTTTCTATGGGGATTTGCTGCTGCTCTGGACAGTTCCTGTCTCAGACAGAGGTGGCAGCAGAGAGCACTGTGTCAGACTGGAAAGAATACAGTACTTTCTGCAGGACATACAGCAGCTGGTAACTATGGGAAGACTTAAGATTTTTAAATAGAAGTAAATTACAAATCTATATAACTTTTTGAAACCAGTTGATTTAAAAGAAAACGATTTTTACCAGTGTACCCCTTTAATACAACTTTTGAACAAGCGAAGGCGAACAGAGCCAGCAAGATTAAAAACTAACCAGTTTGGATTATAATTATATAAATAACATATATTTGTTTTATAGCAGTTCAGTAAATGGGGTATGGGTAGGCTAATGAACACTTAAGGAAACATATTTTTAGTAAAAATTGAAAAATCCTGAAAATAAACAAAGCCAAGTGCTAAAAAGTAAATCAGCAGTTCTGCAGATTTAAATGTAAAAATAAGTGGCTGAAGAAATATATACAGTATGATATGTAAAAAGTTTACAGCTCAAAGCCCAGAAGCTTATTCAGTTTATGAAATAAATCGAGTTTTTTGAAGCTTATAATTCAGGAAGGGTTTTTGACCAATATTATGAAAAAACAAACATCAATGTATATAACTGCTTTTCCAACAATAGAGAGGAAAAAGCACTTATGACTCCCAATGTGTTTCAGAAACGTTTGTAGAGAATTATCAAAACTTTTTTTTATCTAAGGTAAACTCCCAAAGTGAAGATAGTCAGATACTGTATATTTCAATTCTGTTGAGATGCTTCAGAAACCCCAAATAGAAAGGGAACAGCTTTAATCCCCACCTAGAGTAGAGGGAATGGCTGGTCCTTGGCTGCAACTGCAAATAATAAAATACCTTGATTTGACAGGTTACTATTTGAAATCTAAAAAGCATTATCTGGGGGATGTGTTGGCAGAGCTACTGCCGGTCTTTGATGAATCATGAGGGAAGACACATTACCTGCTCAATTAGGGAAGCATTGATTATCCTCATTCCTAAAGAAGAGAAAGTTCCAATAATACCTGGTTTTTATTATTTTATTTACTAGATTAAGAAAAAATATTATTTTTCTAGCAAAATATTTACTGTATTCCTCCCATGCATGATGTCTGTAAAGAATTTAGAAAAGGAGAATCTGAAGTTTTTGTTTTATTTTTTTATTTCTTTCCAGTAAGGGTGAGGGCAGAGTAACATAATATGAGAATATTGTGAGTAAATCTGAAATATATCTTTAGATATAGTAATCAGTGGCGTAGCTACCATAGAGGCAGGGAAGGAAGTTGCTATGGGGCCCCTGGGGGGAGAGGGCCCAATGCACAGGGAAGATAAGAGCCTCCTGTGTCCTTTTGTTTAACCCCCTATGTACTGCAGTGTGTAAGTGACCCAATGTTCTCTTATATGCTGCAACACAAAAGAGGGTTAATAAGCTAAAGACAATTAGCTCTCTGCCTCTCTGCTCTGATAACCCCTGACCTCTGCAGAGGCTCAGAGAACAGAGGTCAGAGGTTATCAGTGCAGGAGTAGTGAAGGAGAGAGCTAATTGTCTTTAGCTTATTAACCCTTTTTTTGTGTTGCAGCATGTAAGAAAACACTGGGTCACTTACACACTGCAGTACATGAGGGGTTAAGCAGAAGGTAGTTTGCTCCTGCACCTATGTATATAACCATGAGTCAGTCAGTCTCTCTCTATATATACTGTATACATTGTATAGTGTGTAGGAGAGGGGGGGGGCCATACAGTTTTTTGATATGGGGACCCATGAATCCTAGCTACGCCCTGATGGTAATAATTAATATATTAAAATAAAACTTTTCAGCCACACACGCCTGTTCATATATCAAATGACTTTTGCTCCCAACTTCTGAGCGTGCATGTTTACATCGGCAGGGAGATATTTATTTATGCCCTTCTTTCCCTCAACAAGGTCTGATTTGAGGGACAATTTCCCTTAATTCTTGGTGGGGGTCATAGAGGCCCATCCCTTTATAGAGGCCCATCAGTCTATGGCTATGTTCCCCCTTATAATTTTTCCTCTCTGTTTTTGAAAAGATAAAATTACATCTGTCATGACAGACATCATTTTGCTGTATGCCATTTGTGCAATACCAGCTGTTAGTACATTATTCTAGTTTGGGGTTACTAATTGGCCTTTGGGTGTGTCTTAAATTGAAAAGTCCATTGAATTTAATAGTAAAAATGGTAAAAGTACAGTGAAAAAAAAAAAAATGGTGTGTGAGCAACTAAAAAATAACGTCCGATGTTCGCAAAAGACATCTGAAAATAATTGACATGATTATTATTTTGACATCCGCGCAGACAGCATCCATTACTTTATACACTGTCTGCATTGGAAGTCCCTCATCCCATTGATTTCAATGCATTGCATTAAAGTCAATCAAATTGTGGCAATAACAGACGTCTTTTTAAAATAGAAAAGGCGTACGCCTTTTCTGTTTTTTGAATGTCGTGTGAACATAGCCAATATCTGTAGACAGTGGATGACTTTTGGAGCTGAAAATATCCCTTTAAATCAATAAAACATAGAACAAACCTTTATATTTTGGGTATTAACACACAGGTAGTGGAGCTCACTTCACTATAATATGCTCGAGGTCAATGGTCAACTTTGTACCAAAGGTGAAAAGGATATATAAATTTATAAAACAAATCTGACCAATCCTTCAGGGTATATTAAAAAATATGAAATAGTCAATTTATTAAAATGTATACTTATATTATGAAATATCCACAAATGTCAGATGGGTGTCGTCTTATAGGGTGGGTGCTTAAAAACTTTGGAACCGGACTGGAAAATCTGCTGTCTCCGCATATGGTGGGGGGAGCTCGATAACGGCTGCATCCCTGCCGTATGCTGAGACCGCATGAAGGGCAGAGTAAGCTGCAGGTGTCTGGGTATGGAAAAAAGAGACACGGTTTAGTGGCACTGTGCCCAGAAAAACACCCCTTTTTCACCCGTCTGGCGCGTCTTGTATCCTACCGGTATTACTGTATCTCCTTCTCTGCCTCTCAAATCTCGCTGCTCTCTGATGTTTTGGAAGAGAGGTAGTCTTATACGGCGAGTATACCCCAAAATCTCTATTTTAATTGGAAAAGTTGGGGGTAGTCTTATATGTCATCTTATACGCCGGAAAATACGGTAGGTCCCAGGACTTTTCACATTTTTTTATTTTTACAACCATGTATAACTTATATTACTTCATATATATTAATAATTTTATTGCTATTTTTTTCCGGTTTATATATCTTGTGTCTAATTTTTCTCATTACTATTGCTGATATAGTTTACTTTTTATGTTTAGCAATTCTAAAAGGATTTTCACCTTTGATTTATCATGATCTTTTAGGTACTATTCAGATTATGTGAGTGAGATGCATTATTTTGAAGGGAACATATGTAGCTAAATTTGGTTCTCCCTGTTCTATAAAATTTACCATGAACGAGGTTTATATAAGAAACAGGTATTTTTAAATATGAGAACTTGAACAATGTGATGACATTTTGCATCACTGCACTTCTGCTGGACATCCCTGTAACGCTGGACATTCCAGCTTTTAGAGAAAGCTCACAAAATTAATATATAGCTGTCTCTCTTTGTACTTCATATAAAACAGACTGTCATATTACTATCATAAGCTACTCAGGACTAGTGCCCTGAAACATGTTTAGCCATATGTATACACTACTGCACAGTGTCAGTACATACAGCACCTGTCCACATTGCCACGCACCCTGTCTATACATTTAAAGCAGCCAAATGGAGAGCCAGGCCCAGCTACAGGCTATATTCACACAACGTTTTTTCAGCTCCGTTTAAAATGACGTCCGTTATTTTGAAGCTAAAAAAACGGACGTTATTTAGCAGCCTGGCCCCTAGTTTGGGGTTACTAATTGGACTTTGGGTGTGGCCTAATTGAAAAGTCCATTGAATTTAATAGTAAAAACAGAGAATGAACAGTGGAGAAAAAAAACTGTGTGAACTACTAAAAAAAAAAATGTCCGCTGTTTGCAAAACGTCCAAAAATAATTATCAGGTTCATTATTTTGACATCCGCAGCAAAAACTTCAGTTATTCAATACACTGTGTGCATTGGACGTCACACAGCCCTGCAGCCATCCACCAGAGCACTACTGCTGAGCCCAGTGTTCACCATAGCGCTACTAGCAGCTAAAGGACAACATAGACGGCATGCATATTCCATACGGATGAGAGGTTTCTTTGACCCGTTCCTGGCAGCCGCGGGTCTTCTGTCCCATTCCGGGACAGCCGACTCCCAGGCAGCCGAGCAACTTATCAGTGGGGATGCAGCCATTTTTGGGCTCCCCACCATATGGGGCGACCATACCCGGTGTATAAGACCCCCCGACTTCTAAGAAGATTTTTTGGGGTTAAAAAGTCGTCTTATATGCCGGAAAATACAGTATCTTTTTATTTAAATTTTTATCTTTTATTGTGTGATATTTAAATTTTTTACCATGTTGGCCCTGTAGTTTATTCTGTATATTGCTTTTGATGTGTACGATCTGACAACTGTGGATATTTTTATAATAAAAGTATGCATTTTAGTATTTTAATAAATCTACTAGCAATGTTACTAAATCTAGCATTTTAATAAATCTACTATTTTATATTCTTTTTTTTTAAGGTCATGTCCTCCAGAATGAAACACAATACAGTAACAATAGTAAAATCATTTGTTACCCATAACAACCAAGTTCAGCTATCAAATAATAAGCTCCTTTAACCAGTGTTTTAATTTGGCCTCAGTCACTGTTTAGGCTGTGTTCACACATGCATTTTCTTTGCACCATTTCATTGGTGTAATTAGTCATTTAACTGCCGTCCAGCAATGAAGTATCATTGCGTTACTGCTATAAAACTCCAACATGAACATACTCTTATGGCTGTGGTCTGTTGGGAGGAGAATCTCACAGTATACTTTTCACCCCAGATGACGTCTTTGACTACCTTTTTTAAAAAAAACGGCTAGATAACAATTGGCTTTACAGTATACCAATTCTCCATACATGTATTATGCTTACCATTTTTCCAATCATAAAGAACAGTAATTGATGAGACAACACGTAGTCAGAACACCCCTTTTGTGTCATCTTCTTCCGGCAAGGTGTCGTCACAACACAGGGCTCCTTGTCTTTATTACTATAGAACAAAAATAAATGAATATAGTTCAATATTGTGGCCTATTACACAGGACCTCAGGCTCCTGTATTAATACATTAATAGAATCTTTAAAAAAAATAGCATCAAAGGCAGAAGAAGCAGAATCTTATCTACATGTTGCATATTTGACGGCACTTAAAACATTGGGCATAGTGCACCCTGCTGGCACAGTTAATGAGCTCACTTTGAAATAACTCGGCTCCAAATGAAGAACCATGCCTTCTATTAATTTTAGTTTTTTTTTTTTTTTCTGAGCTGCAACTCATTTTAGTTCATTTTGCTGTCACCTTTTCACCTCTATTAAATTGGTTATACTTACAAGAAAATGAATGAATCAATATGTTCAATGCTTGTTAAACTTTGTAGACAAATTAACTCATAGGGGGAGATTTATCAAAGGGCGTAAAATTTAGACTGGTGCAAACTGCCCACAGCAACCAATCACAGCTCAGCTTTCCTTTCAGCACTGCCTAAAGCTGAGCTGTGATTGGTTGCTGTGGGCAGTTTGCACCAGTCTAAATTTTACAACCTTTGATAAATCTCCCCCATAGTGTCAGGCCACACTAGTACATTTTTTAACATTAATGATACAGTGGTTCTTAAAATGGAATTTCATGAGCCATGGTAACTTGTGAATGCATTTAACCTACCGAACAGGGTGATCTGTGGCATAAGTGACTGGTTAGAAGATCTGGCTAGTTAATATGCACATTTCAATGGTACCTTGCATGTGATTGGCTGATACTAATCAATGCATCCCTTTGGGGATAGGTAGAGCCAATCAACTGGTACTGTATTCTCTATAGTACTGCTTTACTAGTTTACAGCAGGGATGGGGAACCAGTGTCCCTTCAGCTGTTGCAAAACTACCATGCCAATAAAGCATGGACAGTCAAAGTTTATATTAAGGCTTTGGAAACCTAGAATTAATATCTTTAAGAACAAATGGTTGTCTCTTCTATTCTGTATCCCCTGCATGAGAGAGTTTAACTTATGGAATATTCTATCAATGTTATAATTAAAAAAAAAAAAAAAAAACATTTTAAGGCTATGTTCTCACAACAGGAAAATGATGGCCGTCTTTCTGAACAACCATCATTTTACCGACAAAAGACGGTCACATATTGGTAATAATGCAAATAACGCTCATGTTAGTTATTTGTGTCCGTCATTGTCAATAGACAGACGTCTTATAGCACTAAAATGGCAGCTGTCCAGAAAGACGGACATCATTTTCCTGTTGTGGAATTTCTGATTCCCACAGAACTTAAGTAGTGCTGCCTTTTGAGAGGAATCCAAGCCGGAGTGTATACACATAGGGGGTAATGTATAAAATGTCGAAAATTTGGTGTAAAAATATTCGCAAAGGTTAATTTTGCGAATATTATTTCCGCATCTACCCCATCTGCGCCAACTTCGCCAGTGGGGCGAGGAGGGGGCGGCTGCATGCAGAGGGGGCGCGGCCTCTGTATGCGCCGCATTTATCATTTTTCCAGCGGAAAATGATACTAAAACCTATGCCAGCTCTGAGCTGGTGTAGATTTAAAAATTCTCGCATTTATGGGCTCCGTGCGCTCAGGATTTATGTAGAGGCAATGCGCCTCCACATTAATCCCCTGAGCTCCGGAGCTGCGGGGAAATTTGTATTTGTAAGCCCGGCGTAAAAACAGCTGGACTTCGTAAAAGTCCCCCATAGTATACACTCCGGCAGGGATCCCTAGCGGCGCCGCAAAAAAGGACATGTCAATTTTCTGCGGCCGCAGAAAACCCGGTCAGTGTACACAGTGGAGCGAGCAACTCCGGCCGCTTGCTCCATTGTGTGCTGTGGGGAGTCCTGATGCGGGGGCTTCAGAACTTAGCGGCGCTAAAGATCATCCGTAACTGTATAACAGAGCACCGATCCATGAAATCAGTGCTCTATTGCTTTGACCTGCTGCAGACCATTGCAATAGAACAAATTGGATTGGACTGTATAAGGCTATGTTCACACACAGTATTTCACTCAGCATTTTGGTCAGTGTTTTTTCAACCAAAACCAGGAGTTGGCTGAAAACACAGAAACTGGGCCAATATTCCTATTATAATTTTTCTCTTGTTGGTTGGACTTCTGATTTTGGCTACTAATACTGACCAAAATACTGACAGAAATACTGACCAAAATACTATAAGGGGAGATTTATCATCCCAAAAAGGTGTATTTTTCAGTGGAAAATGGCCAGATGCAAAAAAAATGTATTCGCAAATGGCGGTTTTGCGAATATATTTTTGCATCTGGCCATTTTCCGCCCGCTGCGCCAGGGGGGGCGCGGACTCTGAGCTGGCTTAGGTTTCCTCGGCGCACACACTGGTGTGCATGGGATTAATGTAGAGGCAGTGCGCCTCTACATAAACCAGCATACTGTCGGCGCTGCAGGGACATTTTTAAGCCCGTTGCAGAAAATGCCGGACTTAATAAATGTCCCCCTATGTGTGAACATAACCTAAAGAACCTTGGACTTGACATATGTCACTGACCACTCCCGTGCCATGTTGGCCTATTGTTTATGGGTTTATTTCTTACTCTTTTGTATCTTGCAGTTTATGTTGCATTATATTTTCTTTGTCGGTTCCACTCCTGATTTTGGTTATAAATACTGACCAAAATACTGACAGAAATACTATGTGTGAACATAGCATTATAGACAAAATATAGAAAATATGTCAGTCTGTGCACACAGTGTAAAAAAAAAAAGATATTTTTATGGTGCAAGTACTGCCATATTTTGATAATTACAGACGTAAATAATCATACTCTGTATTTACAGTCATAATTATTAAAATAAGAACATTTTTCACCTTACTGTGGGAACATAGCCTCATGTAGCACATTAGATTTAAGTCATATTTTGCATCCTGCTGTGAGTATGTAAATGCCAGCCCCCTCAACCCCCCGCCGGCCGAAGCATACATTAACTGCTCCACACTCCAGCTTAATTCAGCGGTTCCCTGCTGGTATGGGCCAGCCGGCGGGGGGTTAAGGGGGGCGGCATTTACATACTCGCAAAAGGATGACAATCCTGCTGTGAGTATGGATTCTCATTGAAACTGACAGGCAAGGGATCTGCAGCGGATTTAGCTGTGAATTTGCAGTGTGAAATCCGCTGCGGATCCCTAAAGTATTTAAAGTATTCACCAAACTGCTTACTTACAGGCTTCCAAAAAGAGAGGATATACATTCATCACTAAATGGTTCTTCAAAGCACGGAGACTTAAGAGGTAACAATTCACCGTACACCAGTCTTGGCATTGTCTGATTCCAGGAGGTGGGAGGGATCCAGAATTGATCTCCAATAAATTGTTGAAATTCTAATCAATATAAAAATAAAGTAGATTTTCTTTACATAAAGTAAATACAAAATATATTAGCCCATATTCATCAAAGTGTGAAAAATAGACACTGATCTAAACTGCCCCCAGTAACCAATCTGAGCTTTCGTTATATCAGAGCTAAAAGCTGAGCTGTGATTGGCCGAGCCAGAGTGTGCCACTGCCTTCATAAACACAGCATTCTGGTACATACATTTACTAAAGTGATTAATGGCACAAAATGCTTTACATTTATGGTACTAGCACAATGTAGTTAGCCCACAGTGCCCTAAAGTTGCAGCACCTGGATGGCGAGACACAACATCAACATTGGCTGTCAGTATATAATACTGCTAACATTTTGCTGTTATCTCCAGGATAACTCTAGATAACTCTTATACAGGTCATTTAGCCCTTCAGATGTCATGGTCAATAGCACCTTTAGTACCTAATTGGTTAGACAGAGGGAGGGGTATCTTGTTATTTTTACACTGACAAGCATCATGTAAGCACTCAATCAAATGGTCAAGTCTCCTGCTGTGGATACAAAAAAAAAACAGTTAAATAAAGTGTAAAAAAAAAAAACTCTTTTCTTCTTACAAAATGCCTTATGATCCTGGGAAAATTTTTTTGTAAGGGTACAAAATTGGTATTTCTACAAATATAACAACTGATACTATAAGGTTAGATTTACACACTATAAAATTAAAAAAACAACAAAAAAATGCCCATAAAATATTTTTTCTGTAATAATGAGTCCTATTAGGGATGGTCCGAACCTGCCGAGGTTCGGGTTCGTCCGAACCCAAACTCTCGGCAATGATTTACGCTGTCTTAAACCTCCGTGGAGAGGGTAGATACAGTGGGAGGACCGCCTGGAAAACCGGGATACAGCCACAGCCATAGGCTGTATCCCAGTTTTCCAGGCGGTCCTCCCGCTTTATCCACCCTCTCCACAGAGGTTTAAGACAGCGGGAATCATCGCCGAGAGTCCGAGTTCGTACGAACCCGAACCTCAGCAGGTTCGGACCATCCCTAAGTCCTGTTAAAGTCTATGAAAAAGCGTCGGGCAGTGCACAAATTGTGTAAAAAACTGTCCTTACTTTCAACGTTGGAATTACAGCTACTTTTTTTATACTGTGCGCACTGACAGCCGCTTTTCAATAGAATAATTGGACTCTAACACTATAAAAAAAAGACATTAAAAAAACTGCCTATTATTTTTACAGCCATTTGTCATTTTTATTTGGCAGTGTGTGATCCCTGCCTAAGGCTATTTTATAACACTGTCTGTTATTTGTATAATAACTGTCTTTTTGACAGTGTGTGAACATAGCTTTAAAGGGGTTGTCCGGGATAAAATTATATTTTACTATGCTGCCACAGTTACCACGTATGTTCGCAGGACCACATCATCCATTAGGGGAAGAGCTCCTCCCAGCCTGTAGGGGGCAGCAGTGTGAAATCTGTCTATGGATGACCAGTGGTGTAGCGATAGGGGTTGCAGAGGTCTCCTTTCCTCCTGACAGTTCATGTTGGGAGTTGTAGGTCTGCAGCATGTGACTCTCCAGGTTGCAGAACTACAACACCCATCATGTACTTCTGGCAGTTCATAATGGGAGTTGTAGTTTTTCAGCTGGAGAGTCTAAGATTGATAAAGTTATTAGGGAATAACACAGTTAAATCCATTAATTATAGGAGACGCAGTGGCCTAGTACATGAGTGACAGTGACAGTTCATTTGGACATGGTGGCATATCAGGGAGCATTACTTAAAGTATTTGGATATAATTTTTTTTAGCCTCTGACTGTGCCTGATGGGGTGGGATGAGTGGAGGGGGGCCCTTTGCGGAATGCCCTTTTGGGTTGATATATGTAGGCCTAACAAGCTGCGAATTAAGAACATGCATAATAGAAAACAATTGGGACATCAAGGCAGCACAGAAGGTGGATTTAACAGACCTGAAGGAGATGAGGAGGTTGAAACCTTTCCAAGACATTTTGGACAGGCATATCAAGGCCAGTGACAGGTGTTAAAATTCAGAGAAATTGATGTGATACATTTGGGATCAACAGGAGGTGACACCAAGAAAAAGCTAGCCCAGGAAGAGTGTAAGTGGGTGTGTACTTTGAAAACCATGTCTCCACATGGACTGATTGAACAAATAGGCTCTAGCTTTCTGTAATTTGATATTTTTCAATAGTTGGATCTCTGGTTGGTGATGTTTTTTTAGAGTGGGGGTGGGGGCAATGTTAGCACAATTTACAAATAAGTACATTGTCTGGTCGAGGGAGTGGCAAGACAGTATTGTTAATGTCATATGGAGGCTGACTCCATTCTCTTTCTTTATTTTAGTGTCCAGCATATGATGGAAAAAATCATAAACTGAAGCCAGTCATGAAAGAGAACATTGTGCGTACAATCGTTGCTTGTTTTATATAATTTTTCTAAGATTTTTCTTATATTTATTATGTTTTTATTTTCACATTTCAATTTTTCTTCTGTTTTCCTTTTTATTATGTGTATAATGTATAATACTATACATTGGGACTTATACATATACAGACTTACATATACAGTCCCATGACAAAGGATGGGTATGACCTTGTGGGCATACCTGCATATTTACGCATTTACATATATTTTAATTGGTTACAATGGGGTTATATACATTCACACAACACAAATAATCTCACTTTTGGGCATTTATTTCCATTTTTCCACACAACTGTTCAATATCACATCATTTCACATACATCCACTTGACAAATATCTGACACTACACTCACTTCAGTACACCACAATCAACAATTATTTCATGTTTTCAATATATGCAATATGGTCACGTTTAATTTTAATTGTTTATTTTTTTCACACACTTTATGGCTATGTTCACACGTATGAGACCGGCCGTTCCGTGACCCCGGACGGGTCACGGAACGGCCGGTCTCTGGCCAGATCATCTCGGCCGGTACTTAAAGTGACACTGTCACCCCCTTTGTGCATTCTGACATCTCTACACAGGTGTAAAGGGTAAATTTAGCGTTTTTCATACCTTATTTCATATCATACGTCATGGTGCTTGTTCAAGTAAAAAGTGTCCTTTTATCAATTGCAGATTGTATTAAGTGGGCGTGGCCTCGCTGCATTAGCACCACTTAGCGCCGCCCACAACACCCATTGGTTGGTCGACGTAAAGGGGGTGGGGTCTAGACCTTTCGGCCAGCCTGTTCCATGGCCGTCGAGGGGGTGGGGCCAACTGTGTTGTTGTGGGTGTGGCTAAGTGGCGCTAATGTCGCGAGGCCCCACCCACTTAACACAATCTGCAGTTGATAAAAGATGACTTTTTACTTGAACAAGCACCATGACGTATGATATAAAATAAGGTATGAAAACCACTAAATTTACCCTTTACACCTGTGTAGAGATGTCAGAATACAAAAAGGAGGTGACAGTGTCACTTTAAGTACCGGCTGGGTGATCTTTCCGGCCGCAGAGCTCTGATGCGGGCGCATCAGCGCGCACCCGCATCAGAGCGCGCCCGCATCAGAGCTTCCCATAGCCCACAGTGAAGCGAGCATCCGGAGCCGCTTGCTTCACTGTGTGAACTGACAGGGCTTTCTGGAGCCCTCCGGTGTGTGTACGCTCCGGCCGGGTTCCCATTGCACATAAGGCTTTGTTACGCACTGCAAAACTACGGCCGTAGTTCTGCGGCGAGAACTACGGACGTAGTTTTACGTTGTGTGAACATAGCCTATATGTTTGCACTGCACTTTCACCTTATGTATTTTTGCACTGTCACTAATGCACTTTAATTGTTGCATGGTCACTTTGCTTTTTGCACTGCACTTTATCTTTTATTGGTCATTTTTCATCTCTACTATCACTTTTTGTTTTAGTTTGGCATCTTTATTTTAAAACATTTCAGTATACATTTATAACATACTTATGCCACACATTCCTCATCTTTATCTTTTTTTACCCCAGCACTTGCGTCCTTACCATTAGTTTGCCACTCACCACATGGCTTCCCGAGGTTGCACGCCAGCTTGCGCATGCGCCCCGATCCAATCTGGTCCACGTCACTCTTGCTTTTGATGACAGTGCTTGAGCTCCCAATCCCAAAGTATAGACTGCGGGGATCGTGGCGGATGACTTGCTATTGGCCACCAGGTGAGGAACACTATATTTAACTACTAAATTCAATGGCTTTTCAATTAAAGACACCCCCAAAGGCCAATCAGTCCACCTTAACTACAATAATGTACCAACAGCTGTCACTGTAGTGACAGGCAGCCAGACAGCGAAATGACAGACATAATTTTTCCTTTTTAAAAATGGAGAGGAAAAAAACCAGTATGAACAAAGCCATAAGCTGTCAACTATAAGAAAAAATGTGTTATAGCTCTGTGGCTATGTTCCCACTATGTCTTTTTAGGAAAAATAACGGCCAATATTTAATAATAACGTCTGCAACGTATATGTGTTATTTATTAAAAGACGGATGTTGTTTTGACAGGTATCCCGTTGTGTAAACATAGCGTAAATGTGGCAACACAAAAACATTTAAAAAAAAAATTAGTATTGCAAAATCATAAAGTTATTAAGTAATTTTGTTAGAAAATAACTTGCTCGCCCGGCCCGCACCGCTGCCGGAGCGCGTGATCGGCCCCTTGCCAAGGGGTCCCTGACAACCGGCCTGGCCGGGTGCAGGGAGCGCGCTGACAGCGTCCCTGGCAACCGGCCAGGCCAGTTGTTAGGGGCGCAGCGACACTTCCTTCTGATGTAGACTCTTGGCACTAGGTGTTAGTTGTTTGTAATAAGCTGCCTGACATGATTTGGGCTGGGACTTCTGGTCCCCTAGTTTACTAGTGTGTCTTGACCTAGCGTTTCCCTGCATTGTGTTCTGGTATTCTGGCTTTTGGACTTTTGACTTCTCTTTTGGATCTCTCGTTTCTCTTTTGAAGTTTTTTACTGCGCTACTCGTTTGTTGCTGACTTGGACCCCCAACCCTGATGTATTGTGTAGTGTCTGTCTTGTCTTTGTTCTGTGTTCACACTTATACAGGGGACCATCATTGTGCATTGCATCCCCCTTAACCCCTTGGGGGCCAGACTGATGTCAGACTGCACCCATCCCAGCAAGGAAGGGGTTAAGTGACCCCCCTTCCTTACTGGGATGGGTGCAGTGCTGGGGAGGGGGTGGGGAGAGCTTTATACTGACCATCCGATGTCCCGATGTGTCCTCTTCGCTGGTCCGCAGCACAATGAAGTCACTGTACTGCGGACCGGCTCTTTATATGTGCGCTGAGCCGATCAGCCAATCAGCTGAGTGCACATATAATTCAAAATGTTTCTTCTAATAATGCTATTGTGATAACTAATTAAAACATCTAATGTTTCTTCTAATTATAAGTAAAGTGTTGATTAGTACAGAATGCTCTATTTATCGGGAATATGAATTAACGGCTTAATGGAGCTTCCTGTACTAATTCATATTTAATTAATAAAACACATTTTTGTTGTAATAAAATCAGTTTCGTTGTTCAATAATTTAATTTAAACAAATCCATCATTGTGCAATTAAATATACTGTCAAAAAATAAATGTATATATAAATATACATTTATTTATATATATATTTATTTTAACAGTATATTTAATTGCACAATGATGGATTTGTTAGAATTAAATTATTGAACAACGAAAGGGACTTTATTAAACGAAAATGTGTTTTATTAATTTAATATATTAACTATTAGAGGCATCGGCATTCGGCATTATTGCCGGCTATTTTTTTGAGTACTCCGTACGGACCGCCTGTCAATCCACGGCCGTGAATTTGCACAGTTCCGGCAGCAAACAATGGTCTTGTTAATTTTTTATGGGTCCGTTTACGATCGGGTCGTAGGCTCATACATAGTGTGCACTGTGCAGCCGTATATCGTATACTTTCCAGCGTATGCATGAACCGGAAAAATACGGCCAATGATTTACAGCCCGCAATACAGCCGCACAGATACATAGTGTGAACATACCCTTCTACAACATGGTGAATGACCATAAAAATTAAATCTGTTTAACAATTGCAGAATTGCTGTAATAAATGTTTAAAAGCTTTTTGACAGATTCTATGTACCCAAGAATAGTGAAACTTGTCAAGAAAAAATATAAGTCACAGAAACACTATGATTGCTGCATCCTTAAGGGGTTAATTGCGCTCCATCTAATGGAGCCCCTTAGACCTCCATTTGTGTAGTTCCATACAAAATATGGGCCCTAAAATGCGGTGAACCCTCAGCTTTAAAAGAAAGTAGGAAATAAGGAAAAGTAAAAACAGTTTAAAAAAAAAAAAAAAAAAAGCCCCTTAGACCTCCATTTGTGTAGTTCCATACAAAATATGGGCCCTAAAATGCGGTGAACCCTCAGCTTTAAAAGAAAGTAGGAAATAAGAAAAAGTAAAAACAGTTTAAAAAAAAAAAAAAAAAAAAAAAAAAAGGTTTTCCTCTTGATTTAGGTTGAGATCTGACCCGTTTTAAAGGAATATTGTGAAGTCCTAATGCTTGTAAGACAACAGATGGCTCTGTACCGTCTGAGCTTCCCCACCTGTGCAGACTTTCATTAGTCAGGCTTCAGAGCATATCAGATGGATTTGTATCATATCCTACTGAACAGTGAAATAGAAAAAAATCATTACACTTATCACTGAGAAAATAGCCTTTAATCAATCTATGAAATGTCGGCCAAGATTAAGAACGTGAGAAAAGTACACTTTTTTTTATCAACATGTTTTCTATGCAACTGTGGTTTCCCATTTATGGGTTTACTCTGTATAATACATACTGTAGATAAATAGATATTAAGAACTATAAGAGCCAGTCATGTACAAAAAGATGTCTTACCTTTAAAGTACTCCGGATCCTGTTGTTTCGTAAAGTGAGATGTCTTATTAAGTATTTCACTTAAAACTTTCTTCAGCCTATTAAGCAGTAAGTAAGCGTATGGATCCTTCTTTGTGTCAAATCTTTCAAGAGTGCCTTTAATCTGCTCTACAGTGACGGAAAAATAGGCATCTGCTTGTTATTACAGACAGGTAAGAATGGCTTCCTTATTGTTTTATAACATAACAGCAGCACAGCATCTTCAGTTTTTGCAATGCTCACATATAGTATTTCCGTCAGTCTTTTGGTTAGTATTTGATCAATCAAAACCCAGGTGTGAGTTGAAAACAAAGGAACTGTGCAAATTTTTCCATTATAATTTTGTCCTGTCAATTCCCCTCCTGATTTTGATTAAAAAAAATTACTGTTCAAAAGACTGAGAGAAATACTATGTGTGAGCATAACCTTACAGTGCTATGGCACTCCATGGATGAATGAAAATCTGCTGTGAGAATTGAGTACCATAGATGTTAAAAAGGTACTCTTTCAGTACTTATCAGCTGCTGTATATCCTGCAGGAAGTGTTGTATTCTTTCCAGTCTAACACAGTGCTCTCTGCTGCCATCTCTGTCAGTGACAGGAACTGTCCAGAGCAGGAGGGGTTTTCTATGGGTATTTGCTACTGCTCTCTTCCTGCAGGACATACAGGAGCTGATAAGTATGGGAAGACTGGAGATTTTTAAAAAGAAGTAAATTACAAATCGAAATAACTTTCTGAAACCAGTTGATTTGAAAGAAAAAGATTTTCGCCGGAGTACCCCTCAAATGGTAATCAGATTCACAGCGGATTTTTCTGAGAAATTTGAAGCGATACAGTACGTGAGGGCATACCCTTAAAGGGAATCAAAATGCATATGACTAACACCTGGAAAGCTAATCCTATTGATAGATACATGCTATGACATGGCTTTATGGCGTCACTTGCACTCATATGCTGCTGAATCAAAATAAAGAACACTGTTAGGTTACAAACCCACTTGGCGGGTCTGCAGCGAGTCTCCATGCTGCGTTTTTGCAGCGAGACTCGCTGCAGATCCCGGCCCTATGCTTTTAATGGCAGACAAACACGCAGCAGGGATGTACATCCCTGCTGCGAGTTTGTCTGCAGCCCTCCCCATTAACCCCCCGGCCGCCGGAGCTGATACTTCACCTGATCCCGGCTCCGGCGGTTCCCGATGTCTTCAGCAAGCCGGAGCGGGGACCAGGTGAAGTATATGCTCCAGCCAGCAGCCCCGGCCGCCCGATCGCCCCCCCCCGCAGCCCCGATCGCCCCCCCCCCCCCGCCACCCGATCGCCCCCCCCCCCCGCCGCCCGATCGCCCCCCCCCCCCCCCGCCGCCCGATCGCACCCCCGGCCGCCCGATCGCCCCCCCGGCCGCCCGATCGCCCCCCTCGCAGCCCCGGACGCCCGATCGTCCCCCCTGCAGCCCCGGCCGCCCGATCGCCCCCCCGCAGCACCGATCGCACGCCCCCCCCCCCGCAGCACCGATCGCACGCCCCCCCGATCGAGCGGCCGGGGCTGCAGGGGGGCGTGTAAGCGATCGGTGCTGCGGGGGGGGCGTGCGATCGGTGCTGCGGGGGGGCGATCGGGCGGCCGGGGCTGCGGGGGGGCGGCCGGGGCTGCGGGGGGTCGATCGGGCGGCGGCCGGCCGGCTGGAGCATATACTTCACCTGGTCCCCGCTCCGGCTTGCTGAAGACATCGGGAACCGCCGGAGCCGGGATCAGGTGAAGTATCAGCTCCGGCGGCCGGGGGGTTAATGGGGTGGGCTGCAGACAAACTCGCAGCAGGGATGTACATCCCTGCTGCGTGTTTGTCTGCCATTAAAAGCATAGGGCCGGGATCTGCAGCGAGTCTCGCTGCAAAAACGCAGCATGGAGACTCGCTGCAGACCCGCCAAGTGGGTTTGTAACCTTAAAGTTTTTTTTTCTTTTTATGCCAATACATATTTTTTTGAAGAACCTGCCGAATGCTTATGGAAAAGAAATAAAAGCTGAGACCAAATCAACCACACACTGATTAGAGCCTGGGTATGTGGGGTTCCCAGTTAAACAAGATGATGGCTCCAGGTTCTTGCAGTATGGAGATATACTCATTCAATTCATTTTGGATTGTAATATACAATTCATTCAGTAAGTCTTCAGAGACAGGATTGTGTGGAGGCACAGTCCTTCCTTCCTTACTTGGGAAAAACAAACGAACAAAAAAACACTTATCCCTTTAAGGACAGAGCCTAAAATGGCCTAAGGACCGCGCCAATTTTAAGTTTAGCATTTAACTTCTTTCCTCCCCGCCTTCTAAGAGCTATAACTCTTTTATTTTGTCCAGCTACATGGCCATGTAATATTTATGTTTTTTTTTAGGAACAAGTGTACTTAGTAATGGGGTCTTTCAATCTACCATAACGTGTATTATGGAACCCCCAAAATAATATTTATCAGGTAAAATTGGGGGAAAAACACAATTCTGCAAATTTTGGGGGGTTCTGTTCCGTTTATGTAATGCTTTTTATGATAAAACTGACATGATTTCATTATTCTATAGGTCAATCTAAATACAGCGATATGCAGTTTAGATAGCTTTTCTAATGTTTTACAGTAAAAAAAAATTTGCATAGGTGTGATTACAATGGCCCCTATTGGGACTGGTATAGCGCCTTTATTTTTTTTCACGGACGGGGTTGTGTGGGGTGTAATTTTTTGCGCCATGAGCTCTAGTTTTTATTAGTGTAGAAGAGACGTATTGATCAAATTTTATTGTTTTTTTAAAATAAAATGTAATAAAAATCATCAATCTTGGCAGTTTTTTACTACTTTTTGTTTACGCCGTTTACTGTGTGGGAACATTATTGATTTTAATAGATCGAACAATTATGCACGCTATGGAATATAATATGTTAATTTCCTTTTTTAATATGTTTTATTTATAAAATGGGAAAGGGGATGATTTAATTTTTTATTGGGGGGAGGGGCAATGGCATGTTTTTAAAAACTTTTTATATTTTTAATTTTACTCTTTTTATGTCCCCCTAGGTGACTTTAAAATTTTTACATTACATTATATACACTGATCATTTCTATGCCATAACATAGCATTGATCAGTGTAATCTGCGATAATTGCATAGAGCCTGCCTGTGGCAGACTCAATGCATCGATCGCTGATCAGACTGCTATAAGGGAGGTAAAAGACCTCGGAACCCCCACATCACCCTGCAGGGGTCCCAATTGGACAGTGACAGGAGCACAGCTCCTGTCACCGTTGTAAGTGCCGCCATCGCGGCGGCCCGTCATTAACATTGAGGACCTGGCTGCTGATAGCCGCCGGTCTCCATGCGCTATGAAGTGAGCTCACTGAACTCACTTCATTGCGCCGCCAGACCCACTGGTGTACCTGTACATCATGGGTCCTTAAAAGGTTAATGGCCTACCATTGTCCTGTAGCTACAAAGCAGCTCATAAAATATCAAAGTATACAGTACATAGAAGAGGAGAGGTGGGCCCAATGGAACACCACACTGAGTGACTGCGATATATTGTGCTGCAAAATAACAAATAAGAAAAATAGTACGAGGTAGACAATCAGTCCCGGCGCACATTGTTTGTGTTTTCTAAAAGGGTCATTCCTCAGCCACTCTCTAGTGGCATTATTTCCTCACTGTCTAGTGCTTCCTTGAAATGAATACAAAAATATTGAAAATTCTGAAGGGTTCACAAAACTTTTTTTTTTTCGGCTGTATTCTAATCTTTAAGGATATTTCACACAATTTTTCTTTTGGGGATTTTTTTTCACAGATCTGAAGCTGTGGATTTTATGCAGAGAGCAATGTAACTAATTGATTGAAGACAATTTTTTTTTTGCTCTGTGACTGACCCTGAAATCTCCTGAAAAATGGACATAACCCTTAATTATATGCTTGTAAAAAGTTATATCTATGGGAACAAAGGTGTTAGTGGCATTATTCATTGTGAATGGAGTTATCATTCATCCAAACAGATGGGTATGTTATTTGGTCACTGTATGGTGATACCATTCAGTGATAGTATACATTTTTTTTTATTCAAGTAAAATAAACACTGTACGCCATTATAGATTGTTCTAAAGATTACATGAATAAATCACCTGCCTTAGGCTGTCAAAATTCAAGATATTTATTATCTCAATTTGGTTTCTTATTTAACACATTTTTTTTAAATATCCCACTTTCTTCCTTACACAGACTACATTTTGGTTATTATATACTTGTAATATAAATAATGTAAACTGTGTTGTATTTTAAAGCTGTCTAGAAGACAGACAAGAAGCTGAAATTCCCTCTCTTTCTGTGCCATATACCATTTTACTCTTAATACGTTCCCATATTTATAAAGATAGATATATGCTGCCACTTAGTGGTCATAACGGGTACTGTAGCATTTTTTTCATGTTTAAGTGGCTGCCTTGGAAAAGTATAATAAAATTATCAATAATCCATACCTCCTAACCGTCCCGGATCCTGCGGGACAGTCCCAGTTTTGGGGTGATGTCCCGCTGTCCCATAACGGCTCCCATGTGTTCCGCTGTCCCCCACCCCGGCCCCGGCATTCGCACTGGCAGCTGCACTGCGGCCCTTACACTGTGAGCGCTCCTAATCAGCACTCACAGCGACACCTACTGGCCGGGCGTACGCCGCTCCCTACGCTGAGGAAGCCAAGGAGGTGATGCACAGGCTTCTGGTGCAGGCTTCCTCTTCTAGCCCCGCGGCGCCCACACACCTCTCCTGATTGCCACAGATGATGTGAGAAGAGTGCAGGCGCCGTGGAGCTGGAAAAGGAAGCCCATAGTTGCCAACAGGTATGACCCGGTAAGCTCCGCCCCCACTGCAGTAAGCCCCGCCCCTGCGCCTACCGCGGGGCTAACTAGCAGAGTACACAGGGCCAGAGGAGGAGAGACGCCATGGACAACAGGAAATATGGTAAGTATAATGGGTCAGTCTCTTACCATATTTCTAGTTGTCCATGGCGTCTCTCCTCCTCTGGCCCTGTGTACTCTGCTGGTTAGTCAGCGCTGCGGTGGGCGCCGGGGGCAGGGCTTACCGGGTCATACTGCTTGCAACTATGGAAGCCTGCACCAGAAGCTCCACGAGATTGAGTACTAAGGGGCATGCTAAGGGGGTACTAAGGGGCATACTAAGGAGGTACTAAGGGGCATACTAAGAAGGTACTAAAGGGCATACTAAGGTAAAAAGGGGGGTACTAAAGAGCATACTGAGGGGGTACTAAGAGGATACTAAGAGACATTCTACGAGGGTACTAAGGGCGTACTAAGGGGCATACTAAAGGGATACTAAGAGGCATACAACATAGGGGTATGCTATATACCATGTGGGGGCTAAAAAGGAGGGGTTATATTATGTGGAGACTATACTATGTGCTTTTTGGGGGGCTCCTGCACAGGAATGGGTCCTATACTATATAGGGGCTGCTACAGGGGAGGGCTATACTCTTTAGGGACTGCTGCACAGGAGGAGGGGAAAGATGGCAAGAAACACAAAATTGAAGCAGAGAAGACGTCCACTGTGAGTCACTGAATACCGGCAATACAATCACCTATAAGGTCTGTGTACAGGCTCATCTACCGCTATATGGTCACTGCTAAGGGAGAGTACTGCTCTGTGTATAGTGGATGTTATGTAGTAATGGTATAAGGGGGGATAAGTCACTATGTGGTGAAGATCTGGTGATAATATTTGTTTCTTATGTAATGGTAACAGGTGGTGCGGTTATAAGGGGCGTGGCTACAGGGGCGTGGCTATGGGGCGTGGCACATTGCCGTGACTGTCCCTCTTTCCTCTGCTCAAAAGTTGAGAGGTATGATAATCATATCTAGTGAGTAGTATCAAATGATTGATATAATATGATTACAGATGAGCAAATTGCTGATCTCAACAAAGCAAAGCGCTTCATTTGCTCAGCGCTCCGCTCATCAAGCCCACAGCCTTTAAGCCGCTGCTCCGCTCCCTGCCGCTCCACCCCGGGTGCCAGAGAAAAGAAGTTTTCCAGGATTGGATGCAGCTTTTCCTGGCATCCTGGGAGGAGGGGTATGGAGCAGAGCACTGCTGAAAGGCTGTGGGCTTGATGTCCAATCAAACAAAGCATTTTGTTTCGTTAAGATCAGCGATTCGCTCATCTGTAATCAAATCATATCAGTCATTTGATACTACTCGCCCCTCTTTTCCCTTTTGGTTCAGTGTCATTGCTGCTCCAATGTCTCTGGCAAAAGTGCCCCAGTGGCATTACTGTCCAGTGTGCATGGGAGAACTGTGGCCTTAGAGGCTAAATTCAGCTACAAATGCATGTCACCATTGAGGCCAGTGATTGTATGAGCATCCTGTACATCACCAGGCATTTCCAAAAAGTCAATTTAAAGTGACACTGTCACCCCCTTTTTGCATTCTGACTTCTCTACAATGGTGTAAAGGATAAATTTAGCAGTTTTGATACCTTATTTTATATAATACGTCATGGTGCTTGTTCAAGTAAAAAATGATCTTTTATCAACTGCAACAGCACCACTTAGCCCCACCCACAGCGCCACCATTGGCCCCGCCCATCCATGACATCATAGGCACATAGGCCACGACCCTCGTCAACCATTGGAACAGTCTGCCCTAAGGGTCTAGGTCCCACCCCTTCTAGGTCGGTTCATACCAATGGGCATCCAGGGGACGGACCAATGTA
Organism: Dendropsophus ebraccatus; assembly: GCF_027789765.1. Lineage (NCBI taxonomy): Eukaryota > Metazoa > Chordata > Amphibia > Anura > Hylidae > Dendropsophus > Dendropsophus ebraccatus. The sequence goes on from NC_091462.1 coordinate 74,697,478, forward strand.
CCCATGATGTCACGGTGGGTGGGGCCAATGGTGGCGTGGTGGGTGGGGTTAAGTGGCACGAAGCCCTGCTAAACTGCTAAATTTACATATTACACCTGTGTAGAGAAGTCAGAATGCAAGAAAGGGGGGTGACAGTGCAACTTTAAATACAATATATAATGTGAGATCTACGGACTGGAGTTGAGAAACACTGTGCTAGACTGTCTAATGAGGTTAACCTTAAAATCCCTTATACCCAAAGGATACCCAAGAGGATAAATAGAATAGGAATATGGCAGCATGCCATCCCCCTTCAAATCAGGGGGATGAGTCACTCTCTAACATTGTTACTGTTACCACCCCTTGGCTATTAGCATATTGAAGTTACTGAACTGTGCAACATTTACACTACATTGATACTTTAGGAGACTGTTGCTTAAAGGGGTAGTGCGGCGCTAAAAAATTATTCACAGAATAACACACATTATGTCTGCGAATCGCCCCCTTCCCCCTGTCCCACCACCCCCACCCGTGTACCCGGAAGTGTGTGGTGCATTATACATTACCTGATCTGTGTCAAGGCCGTCCGCCATCTTGTGCCAAACGTCATCTTCGCACGGACGGACGAATCCCTGGCGCCGTCCCCCCTCCGCCGCATCATCAGCCGCTCAGCCGCGATTGGCTGAGCATAACTGTGCTCAGCCAATCGCAGCTGAGCACAGTTATGACGCGGCGGAGGGGGGATGGCGGCAGGGATTCGGCCGTCCGTACTAAGATGAAGTTTGGCACAAGATGGCGGACGGCCTCGACATGGATCAGGTAATGTATAATGCACCACAGACTTCCAGGTACACGGGCGGGGGTGGTGGGACACGGGGAAGGGGGCGATTCGCAGACATAACATACATTACAAAAGTTGTATAACTTTGTGATGTGTGTTATTCTGTGAATAATTTTTTAGCGCCACACTACCCCTTTAATATACATTGCTAAACGGCTAACACAAACAGGGTTATCCAGCATTTTTTTTTTCTTTCAGATCAACTGGTTTCAAAAAGTTGTAATTTACTTCTATTTAAAAAAATCTCAAGTCTACCTATATTTATCAGCTGCTGTATGTCCTGAAGGAACACAGTGTTCTCTACTGAAATCTCTGGCCGAGACAGGAACTGTCCAGTACAGGAAAGATTTTCTATGGGGATATACTGCTGCTCTGGACAGTTCCTGTCTCAGACAGAGATGTCAGCAGAGAGCACTGTGTAAGACTGAAAAAAAAATCATTTTCTGTAGGACATACAGCAGCTGATAAGTCACTGGATAACCCCTTTATATATACTTATTTGACAAATCAGTAAAAGTTACACCTATCAACATTCACTTGTCCCCACATTGTGGGGCATGCTTCTTTACTTCTCCCAAAAAACAAATATAGTCCCAATACTGGGAAAAATTACTAAGTAAAACATAGCAATTTATTTAAAAAAAAGAGTACTCTGGGTTAAACTTAAAAAATCAGTCAGAAGCTGTTGGTGCACGTACTGTACAAGCCAAAGCCAGGAATGGATTTGAAAAGAGGAAAAAATCGCAGGTGTTCCTTTATGACCTGATCTCTGTTTATAGTCTGTTTATGGCTTTGGCTTCAAATCTTTGGCAGATAGTCAGATAATTTTTCTGTGTAAATAGATCCTAATTCCAAATCGTTCTTCCTTTTGTTGGGATCAGATGGAGTAAACGATTGTAGTAACAATTGTAACTAATGACTATTGTTCTATGTAATATGGTGAATGATTTGAGGTTAACGATAAACAATCTTGTTTGCGATAATTTATCGTTAATTGCTTAGTTTAATAGAACCCTAAGGGCCCTATTACACGGGACGATTATCGTGCGAAAAATCGGTAAATCATTCGTATTTAAACGATAATCGTTCTGTGTAATTGCAGGCATAAACGATAATCTTTCTGTGTAAATGAACCCTTAGGGTACTATTAGACCCTATTACTAGAGATGAGAGAACCGGTTCGCCCAATATGGGATCCGGTCCGGATTTTCTGAAAAATCCGAGTCCAATCGGATTTAGATTTTTGGAAATCCGCTCAGATTTTTTTTTTCTTGCTTTCTAAAATGGCAGCCGCCATTCTAGAAAGCAGGAAGTGTTCTGGGCGGGAAAAGCGCTTTCCCATGATGCCCCGATCACATCCAATCAGCAAAGATCTTGTACTAGCCCACCCCCTGTGTGACGTTGGTATTGCTTTAAAAGGAGCGGTCACATGACCGCACCATGCAGTATGTAGAGGGAGAGAGAGAGAGGAAGCAAGCTGTACTACAGACTACTGAGAAGATTGTGGGAAAGGAAAGATTAGGAAAGGAGAGGAGAAACATCCAGTGATTGAAAGAGAAATATAGAGAGGGTGAAAGATAGATAGATTAGGCATAGACAGAAAAAATACCTCCAACACCAAAACACACGGATTGTGGGGCGCAGGTCCAACTTGAAGTCAGAAAATGATAAGAATAAAATGTAAATTTATTAACAAGACCCAACGCGTTTCGGAACCGCACTGGTTCCTTTCTCAAGAGTCATGTCATGACTCTTGAGAAAGGAACCAGTGCGGTTCCGAAACGCGTTGGGTCTTGTTAATAAATTTACATTTTATTCTTATCATTTTCTGACTTCAAGTTGGACCTGCGCCCCACAATCCGTGTGTTTTGGTGTTGGAGGTATTTTTTCTGTTTGTTCCTTTTGGATATCGGGAGTGGCTGCGGTCCAGGATCTATATGTTTAAGAGTGTTGTGCCTCCATACTTGCACAACCTCACCAGGTGAGGGTTGCCTTGCACCCCCTAGCCCTTCTTATATGTTATCCCTCTGATCTTCGCTATGGAGCGCTGTCTCCCTTTGTTTTGTCTATAGATTAGGCATAGGACAGCAAAGGGTGCACGGAACCAAAACGTGCAGTACAGATATACAAGTCCTATACTTCTGATAGTGTGTATATCACATCTGTCTTATCCTGAGAGACAAAAATACCTGGTTCAGGTGTATAGCAGTGTATCTTAAAAAAAAAGTGCTATATACCCAATTTCTATACTTGGACCCTTCTGATTGAAAGTGTGTATATCACATCCGTAGATATCTGGTTCAGGTGTATAGCATTATAGCTTTAAAAAAGTGCTATATACCCAATTGTTGACTACTGTTGCTCCTGCCTGGCCTCCATGTTGGCTACTGTTGCTCCTGCCTGGCGTCCATGTTGGCTATTGCTGCTCCTGCCTGGCCTCCATGTTGGCTACTGTTGCTCCTGCCTGGCCTCCATGTTGGCTATTGCTGCTCCTGCCTGGCCTCCATGTTGGCTACTGCTGCTCCTGCCTGGCCTCCATGTTGACTACTGCTGCTCCTGTACTGGCCTCAAATGACTATTGCTGGACCTCCACTGGCCTCCAAAAACTACTGCTGCTCCTTCACTGCATTTGTGACCTTTTTCCTGCATAGACCCTGTAATGGTGAATTTCCTGCATAGACCCTGTAATGGTGAATTTCCTGCATAGACCCTGTAATGGTGAGTTTCCTGCATAGACCCTGTAATGGTGAATATTGAAGTCTAAAAAAAAAATTGACTTTGAGATATCGAAAATATAATGATGTTACTGACATGTAGAGCCCTAAATTCAACCAAATACACTACCCCCGTATCATATAGATGCTTTAAACTATGAAATCCGAAGAAATCCGAAATTCGGTCGGACCGAACTTTGTGAAAAAATCCGAAAGTCCGGTTGGACCGAACTTTTGAAAAGTTCACTCATCTCTACCTATTATAACAATGTCCCTGCAGTCCTTGTTTAACGATTATCGGGCCGTGTAAAAGGTCCAGTAAACGAGCGACGATCTAGCAGATCGCTGCTCGTTTACAGGTATTATCGGGCCCCCATCGGCCCGTGTAATACCACCCTAAGACTATGATCACAAATAATTTTTTAATTTGCTTTTTGACTCACAAATAACTGAAAAAAGCTTCCAAAGGTAAAAAAGGACAATAAAAAACTGCTGGTTTTGTTTTTGGTCAAAACCAGAAGTAGAATCTGCACAAAAGAAAAAAAGTATAATAGAGAGGACTCACTCCTAGTTGTGGCTTACAAATACTGCTACAAAATACTGACCCAAATAGCACAGCCTTTAAAGGGGTATTCCCCCAAAATTATTTTTGCATTAATACGCTGCCCACCGGTATCTTTCCATCTTTCCAATATAAAGTTATTATGGATTCTGTACAGTTTTGCTGTTATCTAGATGCATTTACCCCCACCGAATGCATAGAATCATCAGATCTCAGTCCACTCTGACACGGCTTCCTGCTCCTGGCCCGCACCCTACGAGACGGCATCACGTGTCCTCAGTTTCCTCAATGGGCCGGGCTAGAGCTTCTAACCCTGCCCATTGAAGTGATAGAGGACAGTGACAGCTGCTGCTGCAGATCACCGTCTCCCCCTGTGAAAGCAGCCCCCCACCCCCGGAACTTACCTGGCACCACAATCCAGCAAACCCACCCTACACCCCCCACCACCACTGCTCCTCTCCCGCATCGGTCCTCAGAACAATCATCCCCGACACCACGGCACTTGTCTCCCCCCCCCCCCCCCCCCCCGAACTCACCCGGCTGCCAGCGACATCCCCCACCCCCGGAGCTCTCACGGCAAGTGAGACGGCTGGCAGCCCCCCCCCCAAACTTATCCGGAATTCACCCGGGAACTGCGAACTCACCCGGCCGCCAGAGGCACAGCCCCCCGCCAGAGCTCACCCGGCAAGTGAGACCGCGGCCAGCGGCAGCTCTAGGTGACACGGCCGGCCCCCACACCCCGGAGCTCACCCGGAAAGTGACACGGCCGCCAGCCGCAGCACCAGATGACACGGCCGCCCCCCCCACCCCGGAGCTCACCTGGCTGGCAGCGGTAGCGCCTCCCCCCCCCGAACTGTCCCGGCTGCCAGCTGCATCACCCCACCCCCGGAGCTCACACGGCAGGTGACCGGGCCGGCACCCCACTCTCGGAACCTAACCGGGTGGCAGCGGCAACCCCCCCGAGCTCACCCAGTAAGTAAGATGCCTGGCACAACTCCCCCCCCCCCACCCCCGAAGTCACCCGGCAACTCACCCGGCCTCCTGCGGCACTCCACCTCCGGAAGTGATCTGCCCACCGGCTTCCGCTCCTCTACCGCACCCGGCCGCATCGCCACATCAGTTCCCCCCAGAGTCCACCGCCAACCACCATGCCTGCCGCGTCCCGGCCGACCTCTGTGATCCTGCTATCCATCTATATCTGAAACCTGATATATTGTGATGTGGATGGATAGCAGCTTGCTGGGACCTGTAGTTCTACACAATATATCAGGTCACAGAACTTCTGTAGAACTACAGGTCCCAGCAAGCTGCTATCCATCCACATCACAGTATATCAGGTCACACAGTTTCTGATTTGGACTAATGGAAGCTTGCTGAGACCTGTAGTTCTACACAATATATCAGGTCACACAGTTTCTGATTTGGATGGATAGCAGCTTGCTGAGACCTGTAGTTCTACAGAAGTTCTGTGACCTGATATATTGTGTAGAACTATGTGCTATCCATCCACATCACAATATTTCAGGTCACAGAGCTTCTGTAGAACTACAGGTCCCAGCAAGCAGCGAGAAGCACTGCATGATGGGAAATGTAGTTTCCTGGCCAGCGCCATATTGGATATAGACGGCTTTTATAGAAAAAACTTTTTCTCGGGAACGGCAGCAGCTTAAAAGGCGGGAGACGGCTCAAAATACTCAAGGGGACTTGGTGAGTAAGACCAGCTAGGTTTGGGGGCATTTAATTTTTTTAGCTCTTGGGGGGAATACCCCTTTAACCCTTAGGCGACCCTGGACGTACCCGTACGTCCAGGGCCGCCTCCCCGCATTCAGAGCGGGGCCGCGCGGTGGCTGCGCTCACATCCTGGTGCCGCATGTAGCCCGGGATCGCGGCTATTAGCAGGCATGGTGTGATCGCCGTGCCCGCTAATCAGGTAATCGGAGGCAGCTGTCAAAGATGACAGCTGCCTCCGATTACCGGCTGCAGCACTTCCCTGGTGCCTAGTGGGTGAGACGTTGTCCCGGAGGAGTGATCTCTATACCTGATGCCGGCCGGGGACCTCTCCCAAGATGCCGCCGTCCCCGGCTCAGCACTCGTATGTTTTCGGCTGCAGCAGGAGGGCTTCTAGTATATGTGTAAAAGTAAAAATAAAAAGTGATGTTATAAGTAAATAGCCCCCTCCCCTAATAAAAGTCAGAATCACCCCCCTTTTCCTATGTTATAAATAAAAATAAACAAATAAATAAATAAACATGTTTGCTATCGCCGCGTCCGTAATCGCCCGAACTATTAATTAATCACATTCCTGATCTCGCACACTAAATGGCGCAAGCGCAAAAAAATCCCAATGTGCAGAATTGTGCATTTTTAGTCGCATCAAATCCAGAAAAAATGTAATAAAAAGCGATCAAAAAGTCGCATATGCGCAATCAAGGTACCGATAGAAAGAACACATCATGGCGCAAAAAATTACACCTGACACAGCCCCATAGACCAAAGGATAAAAGCGCTATAAGCCTGGGAATGGAGTGATTTTAAGGAACATATATTTGTTAACAATGGTTTGAATTTTTTACAGGCCATGAGATACAATAAAAGTTATACATGTTACATATCGTTTTAATCGTAACGACTCCTCTATTATCCTAGAGGAAGACATAGGTTAGCGTGTTCTCTGGGGTCCTTTGTCTATATTGGGTATACTGGATGTATACTAATATTTTTATCTTTTTGTTTTATTTTAGATTTTAGTCCTGCTTGTTTAGGAAGGTAACCAGTGGAACATGAAGAAGCAGATGCAGCCATTGAATACCAACTTCAGATATACTTAACAAAAAAATTTTTTTTTTTTTTTTTTTTTTTGAAAAGACCTTTTATAACCATTTTTTACTTAGTTTTTGGATCATGTGTATTAACTTTGGTAGTATTACAGATTTATTCACTTGATCATGTATATAGTTTATTCATTGACCCACTTGATCAGGTATCACGTATTGACTAGCTATTTTTCATTAGTTACACACATTCAGCATTATATTTGATTCATATTTGCACACTGGGTATTATTTACTTTATTATTCCTTAACATATTTAATTTTTTATATATCAGTCAATACTAATCATGTATTATATTTACTATTTTTCACTTGACACTATTCACTTTGGCATTGTACACACATGCGTTTTTTGTTTTTTTTTGTGGTTTTGATTTTTTTGATTTTGCACCACATTGGCATACTTATATTACTTATTAGTTTGCTGTTGTTTCATCCCACTGTATATCACAGTAGTCATTTTTGCACTTGTACGTTACGTACACACTTCTAATGAAATAAACATAATTTTTGTATATTTTGTAAATATTGTTTGGGGTGGTATAATTATCATTATATATTTATTCATTAATTTCTTATTTCACTTGATCATGTATATAGTTTTATCTATTTGACCCACTCGTATTATTCACTTGCACACATTATTATATTATTACGAGACATTTTTCCAATTGAGTATTGATTTATGCATTGTATTTTGTGAATTTAGCGAGGTGATAATGGTTATATAGGGTCTCACCGTGATTCAGATGTTAGTTGATGCAATTATGAGTTGTTGCACACGCATATACTTAGCTATGCAGCAGAGCGCTTCCAAATGACAGGGAAATGTACACTGGGAGACGCCGTAACTCTATCTGTGAGCGTGCTGAGTGTCATGGCAACGTGACCACAGACGTCAGGGTCTCCGCCCTCTGGGGGAGCGTCTGGCGTCAGGACGCCGCGCGGTGACGTCAGTCCACGTGAACGGAAGAGGGAGGCGTCTAGATACCGGGAAACCACATAAAAGCGGCAGGTTTAGAAGGACTAGCACACCTCCGTGAACAAGCTAATCGCGAAACGTGCGTTGGAGGCGGTACAGCACGCGCATTACATCAGGTACAGTCAGTGGGACTTGGGGGGATACATTCCTTATTGTTTGGAACGGCTCTTGAGCACACTTAGACAAATTGGTTATGCTGCGAGTTGTAGTCCTTCCATAGACTACTTGCACTTTATACTTTACATACTTAAATTATATGTGATTGAGTGTATCATGTTTATAGATTAATGACTTTACCTCTATGTGCATACTTTCCCACCTTGTGATCAATTTTAATATATTTTATTGATTGTATTTTTTGGTTGTTAATAAAGTTATTTTGATTTGTGATACTAAGAATTTTTGCCTCTTTTTGGTAGGAAGTAATATGTTCGGCCTGAGGCGGGCTAGGGTTGTTTTGTAGGAGTTGACTTGAGGAACATATATAACAAGTCAGTTTTACCCCAGGGCGAACGGCATAAAAACACAAACCCCCCAAATAAAAGAAATGTGTGTTTTTTTTTTTAATTTCACCACACTTTGAATTTTTTTCTGGTTTCACAGTGTACTTTATGCATAAATTCAGCCTGTCATTGCAAAGTACAATTAGTAACACAAAAAATAAGGGCTCATGTGGGTTTCTAGGTGAAAAAATGCAAGTGCTATGGCCTTTTAAACACAAGGAGGAAAAAACGAAAATGCAAAAATTTAAATCGGCCGGGTCGTCTAAGGGTTAAACAGCTATTCGTTATATAAACAATGCCCTATTATCGGATATAATACTGAACAAATACCATGAAATGGATAGATAGTAAATTGAGAGTGAATTGCATTTTAGACTATATTCCCACTATGTATAAACAATGGTTGTTGTTTCAAATGAAAAACCGCATTGAAGTCCATGAACAATGACTGCCGTAGCCATGGTGTTCTAGTCAGTGGATAGAAAGTAGTCTACTAATGACTTCATTCGGTCTGTTTCCCAAATGTATACTTTTCTTTTGCAGGATTCAAGAGCGTGGTCTTCTGCACTTGGAAACAGACCAAATGATAGATATTTATAGACTTTGTAGAGCGCCATAACCTTACTTCAAGTTACAAAAAAAAAAAGATTTGTCCAGAAAGAAATGCTGCACAGTACTAAGAAAAAGAACATCTTTACACTGCAATCTACAAATGCATGAAATTTTAGCCAACATAGGTCACATAACATAGGTTCACATAAATTAATATTCCCTGTAAGGCTATGTTCACACATAGTATTTCCATCAGTCTTTTGGTCAGTATTTTTTTCAACCAAAACCAAAACTGGGACTGACAGGGCAAAATTATAATGGAAACATTTGCACAGTTTTTTGTTTTTTTTACCTTCACCTGGTTTTGGTTGAGAAAAGACTGACGGAAATACTAAGTGTACTACAAAAAAAAAGTTTATTTGTATCTTTATAAAAAAAAAGTTGTATTAGTTGTATGAATTCAATACTGTACCTAATAAAATCCTGAAACCTCCTATGCCATCCAGATTAAATTCCTTATATTCATTCTTCAGGAGTATTACAGCTTTCCATATGGCCGATATAACACTTCGTACAGCCGTCATATTATTTGTTGTACAAGGAGTAAACAGCGCTAAAGAAACAAGCAAAAGCAGTATCCGCATTGTCAACTGGGACGAACGAGAGCTCCTGCCTTACACAAATAGTAGTGTTAAGAGTCTCTTCAGCTTGTTTAATAGCTCGAGATCTGTTTGCTGGGTGCAGCTAAACTTATGTTCCAGTTGTGGGAGGGATCTCTGTAATGGCCTATTAACCTTTTATTACAGAGAAAAGATGCACAGGAATCAACGTACGCGCTCTAGTGCAAACCTAAAGTCATCTCCATAACATCAATATTATTGTGTGAAAAATAACATAATTATTGGGTCTAAGGTTCCGTTTACACACACAGATTATCTGACAGATATCTGCCAGATTTTTGCAGCCAAAGCCAGGAATGGATTTGAAAAAAAAGAGAAATCTCAGTCTTTCCTTAATGACCTGTTTCCTGTGTATTGGCCATTCCTGGCTTTGGCTGCAAAAATCTGGCAGATATCTGTCAGATAATCTGTGTGTGTAAACGGACCCTAAGGTCAGAACAGGTGGATTACATGTATCAGTTAATCATGTATTAACCATATGTCTTGGCATTTGCACTTTTCTGTTTTTGCGTCTGTATTTCAGCTATGGCAGCCTGCATCTGCACAGTGTGACTAGTGTTATTGGATGTGCTAGCCATTTTTTTGTTTGTCTGTGTTAGGCTAGGTTCACACAGTGTTTTTTCAGTCAATTTTTTTCATCCATTTATGCAAATGTTTTGCTCCTACATTTTTTGTCTTTCCTTTTTGTTTTTCATATATTGGTATCCTGAGAATTATCTCAGATTAAGTGGACTATGCCAATGACCAGCAACAAGGGGTGTGGGGGTGTTTTTATTTAAATAAGAAATAGTTTTTAATTGTGTCTTGTCTTCTTTTCTTTAAAAAGACTGGGGCTTAGTGTAAGCTGGTAAAATGACTAACCCTAACCGTCCCCTATTATTACCCCAGTACCCACTGCTACAGGGGTATTGAGAAGAGTCATGTAACAAACATACCAGATTGTAAAAAAATGGTGCTCCTGGAGTGGACGATGGCAGGCTGGTATTAGGTTGGGGTGAGCCAAAATAAGATGCCCTTCCCACCCTGGTACTACAAGGCTGCTGCGGTTTGGTTTTTTACTTGGCAGGTTATGGGAAACCCAACACTCTTATTAAAAGAAAAAATATTTATTAGAAAAAAAAAAGAAGTGTGTAGGGTTCCCCTCTTTACCATAACATACCAGCAAGGAAGGGAGTTAAGTCATGCGCTTTCTAGCTTGGAGGGATGCAGTGGGGGAGGCATACTAAGTTTCACGTGTGCCGGGCTCCTGAAATGTCCGCTCAGCCAATCAGCGGCTGAGGCAGGACACAGCCTTAGCTGCTAATTGGCTCAACGACCCGACACACAGCAAACTCAGGGTGCTGTGTCTGATGCCTACCTCAGCAGGGAAAGGGTAATTTAACCTCTCCCTTTCTGGCATGGGTGTGTTCGGATTGGCATTGGTAACCGATCATGGATTTCAGCGATGAAGTATGTGTTAAGGTTCCAACACCGACCCAAAAACACCAAAGTGGCACAAAACACACGTAAACACAAAAACGCCACAATCAGCATTGGCTGTTTTTCTGGGGGGATTTGTAGACACCACAAAAACGCCAATAAAAAAAACTGTGCGAGTCAGAAATCAGTAACCCTAAATCCTTCTCTTCTGAAGTCTTTACTAACATTGAACTGTCTATATGATACTCAGAGGATTCCTTCTCCCAAATTGCATTATTTTACATTTGGAAACGTTGAACTGCAGTTTCCATTGTTTGGACCACTTAACTAGCAAAGCTAAATAATTTTTCATATTAGTGACACCTGCAGGAATATTGACTCTATTGCACACTTTTATGTCATCATTAAATAGAAAACGTTCTCCTATGTCACTTCCAAATATATTATTGAGCTGCTTGGGCCAGGAGTGATTGGGCCAGAGCCCCTAATTCCAACCACAAACACCCGACAACAAAACATGCTGACTGGCAGGAGACCTGCCGGTAACCAAAGCAAAACAAAGCTTAACTCTAAAGTTGCCAAAAAGATGTCAGCTGGTGGAAACGTATTGGGATGATGAGACAGTGAACTAAGGGCCAGTGACTGGCTGAGGGGCCTGTCAGCTCAGACAGGCCACTCTGAAGCTGCAGTGCGCAGGGCCAGGATGTATACAGGGCGCAGGAGGAGACCAGGTAAAGTATTAACTGTTTGGGCAAGGACTGCATGGACATTGCTAACTATGACCGTGCAGCACTTGCTAAACGATTATTGGGCCGTGTAATAGGCCCAGTAAACGATCACCAATCTAGCAGATCAGGGCTACATTGATCGGGCCTTCATCGGCCCGTGTAATAGGACCCTAAAGAGATAGAATAGGGCCGTGTTCAGACAAAGGCAAAATGAAACACATAATAAGCACCATTTATTGCCAGAAACACAGTCTTGGTTGGACATTATGCACCAAGGTCTCAACAGGAGCGTTTATAACACCTGCCTTTGCTCAAAATTATGTCCGTTTTTTGCTTTTATTTTACTGTGTGAACATAGGTTTACTTTACTGTGTGTGAACATAGCCTAAAATGTGAACAAGTATTATGACTCTGCACTAAATTTTTATGATGCTACATAAAAATGTAGTTGTGGTTTTAAAAAGTTTTGCAAATGTTAAAAAAAAAATCAGTGGTGCTAGTGGTATCTATTATGTAACAGATTAGACTGTTAATTGTAAACCAAAAGTTGTTATTATGCTTTTAATCCTGTTTGTAATATGTGGGCCGTTGTTATCAATAAGAATTTTTTGTTTGAAGATCCTAAAAATTTGTTGTTTGAAGGCCCGTTTCAGATGAGCCTCATGGAGGTTTTACACAGAGCGATAATTCGCCCGATCGCACGATTAACGATTTTGAATGAACAATGTTTTTTTTTGTAACGATCAGCGTTTAAAGCCTATCTCACACATAGGTGAAATCGTTGAAAGAATGTTTACATGGAACGATCTGCGAATTTTTTTGGGAACGATCAACGACGATTTGGGAACACGTTGAAAGATCAAAATGAACGATTTCTTGCTCGTAGCTTGATCGTTTGCTGCGTTTACACGTACGATTATCGTTTAAATTCGATCGTTATCGTGTAAATTCGTTCCATGTAAAACCACAGATACATATTACACATGGAAGTCTAAGACCATAAGTCTAATGACAAAAACGAAAAGCTTTTTAATATGGGTCAATAAATTTGCGTTGAACTGGATTTTGTGTCTATAATATGGATGCAAAAAATACATCTGTATAACAATCATGTGGGGCTGGTCCTTACCTGAATAGATGAGGTTCAGCTGCAGTGGCAAATTGGAAACTCTTGCTCTGTTTAGCATTCTCCACTGCTGTGCTTCAGGTTCGGTTCACATGCTGCGTCTATGTTGCGATGAAGTCACATTTTTGTCAGATTTTTCCAAATAACCATTAGGCTATGTTCACACATGGTATTTCCGTCAGTCTTTTTTCAAGCAAAATCCAGAAATGGATTGAAAACACAGGAACTGTGCAAATCTTTCCATTATAACCTTGCTCTATCAGTTCCACTCCTGATTTTATCTGAAAAATGACTGATCAAAAGACCGACGGAAATACTATGTGTGAACATAGCCATATTTTGTCTCCTACAGCAAAAAGTGCAAAATAACCATGTCACAAGCGGAATGTGTGAACAAAGCCCTGTAGATAATAAATAACTGAATTATTCATGATTTTATTTATAGAAAAATGTATATTTTCATCATTTTTGCAAAGATGTAATGAATGCAACAGAAGAAACAAAAGGCTTTAAGCCTAACAAATAATCTGCTGCTCAGTGAGCGCTAGAGCTTGAAAACCTTTCCGGCTCCATATAAACACTTCTGGAACACTACAGGTTTCTAAGGACTATTCATACTCTTTCTGAAGAGTTTAATGCTGCTCTCCACATAGACCATTATTAGCTGTAGAAATGGTGAACATGTTGCTTATTTTCTATACAAATTGGAGTAGTTTTTGTCTTCTGTTTGCGAATATATGTTTCTTCAATGTTTCTGCAATGAATATAAATATAGTCTAGCTGATTTTACATACATCTGCTGAAAACACAAAACATCTCATTTCTAAGAAGCTTCATTTTTTAATGTTGTATTCTGATGTCTAGTAAAAAATATATATATCTATATATACAGTGGTACCTCGGTTTAAGAGTAACTTGGATTAAGAGCATTTTGTAAGAAGAGCTCACAGTTTTTCTAAATTGTTCTGCTTCTTGTACTGGGTGGGAGGGCCAGTGGGGAAGGGGCATGGTGGGCATGGTCCGCATAGCGTGGTCTACAGCACTGTACTCTGACCCAGGAAGTCTCCCTCACCTTCCAAATCATAGCAGATCCACTTCAGGCTGGGGCTTAAATCAGGGGACAGGATTGGGGAGGTAATCTCTCCATAGCTGTAACCCCTCTATGTGGCCACATCTGCCCTGCTCATTCCTTTTTGCTCCCTGCAGTCTGTTAGCTTTTGTGTTTCCATTCTCTCCATTCCTGCTATAATGTGCCTGCACTTACACTCAGCTATACACACTGCTGCTATAATGTGCCTGCACTCACACTTAGCTATACACACTGCTGCTATAATTTGCCTGCACTCACACTGAGCTGTACACACTGCTGCTATAATGTGTTTGCACTTACACTCAGCCATTCACACTGCTGTATAGAAAAGTTTCTGTCACTATCCTCCTGCAGAGCTCTGTGATTCTCACTTTCTGATTGGTCCATGCTGAGCACACCACCCTTCCCCATTGCTGTCATGTAACCACACAGACCTCTGACAGCGGCCGTACTTCTCTATTCTAGCCTGTTGTACTACTCTACTGCATTATAGGGATCTGCAGTTCCATCCTTTATCTACAAAGTGCTGCTGCTTTTTTAGGTTTATGCCCTTACTATACATTATACTCCATATGATGATTGCTATACTGTACAGTATTTAAAATATGACATATTCAGCTGTTTATAAATGTTTGTTTCATTAGTTTTACATGTTATTCAGAATAAACAAATTAGTATTTTTGGGGTGTGGAACCAATTGTCTGCATTTCAATTAATTCTTATCGTAAATTTTGCTATAGTTTAAGAATGTTTTGGTTTACAAGCACAGTCCCAGAACAAATTATGCTCGTAATCCAAGAGACCAATGTATACATATACATATAAATCAGCTGCTTTAAAAAGATCTCTATGAAAGATCGAAACGTTGCACATTGATTCAACTATTTGTGGATTCGGAAGCCTGGGTCTGGCTACCTGAGTTCGTGCACCCACCTGAGCCTTGAGCCACACAGTAATAAGCCATGAGACTGGTCTAGACTATCCACATTTGCACTGCAGTAATATGTGCTCATTCTATCACTGGATCAGGATCTACTGTATAATCTCTCATGTTGTCAGGCCTCAGGGTACAAACACACAGGCCGGATCGGCAGCGGAATTCTTACTGCGTATCCCTTGCTTGTACTTTCTATGGGAAGAAATACAGTGGAATTGACACCCCGCTGTGAGTATGTAAGTGACAGCCCTGTTAACCCCCCGGCAGCCCAGAGTATACTGTACCTGCTCCCCTCTCCGGCTGGCTTCAGGGGCTCCAGGCGTCTGGACATCCCACTTAGCCACTGCGGCGGGCAAGCGCACTGATTGGCTGACCAGGATGTCCAGCTGGGAGCCCATGAAGCAAGCCGGAGCGGGGGACAGGTAAAGTTTGCTCTGGGCCGGCGGGGAGTTAACGGGGTAGTCTCCTTACATTCTCGCCGCAGGATATCAATCCCGCTGTGAGTATGTCTTCCCATAGAAACTACAGACAAGGGATCCGCAGTAACAAGAATAGCTGCTATAAAAGAAGCAAACCCAAACCAGGTTACCACATTCTTCTTTTTCTATGTTCACAGTTTACAGAGAGTTCAGAGAATGTCTTGAAGACTGAGAATCTCCAGCACAAAGTCTGTTGCATAATTCCACATTACATCATGATTTGGGTCATTTTAAATACATCTGTAGAAACCAGAAAAAATGTGAAGCTTCTGGTCCCCATGCAATTTTCAGCAGGGTCCCCCACCTACCCTGTCCCCTTTATAATGGTGTTTGTTCTCATGAGACAGATGGGTTTTGGGTCTCTCTAAGGCACGAGGGCCTTCTACCTCTGCACCCCCTATGGCTAGATATTTTATTATCTTATTCTCTATAAGCTGGCCTTCTTGGTTCAGGAGCTTTTCTGATGTCATCCATTGCCTTAGGACCACTGTGAGGTAGAGGAAGAATAGTGAACCTGATATGAAGAATAATTGACGAAAACTGAGTCTGGCACTTTAAAGTACTACACCCCGGCCTAGTGAAGAGCGCAGCAATCCTGATCAACCCGGATACAGCTCATACATTTACATGAGGAAGTATCTCGTATTAAACTGATTGAGTACACTCACTTTTGTAGAACCTTATCTGAGGTAACTGCATAAAAAAAAGAAATTCACTAATGTACAGCCATGGACAGAAACTTTATATGGTACAGGAAGAAGTGACTTTCACTGAATAGATCAGTGGTAGGGATGATCCGAACCTACCGAGGTTCAGGTTCGTATGAACCCGAACGCTCGGCAGCAGATTCCCGCTGTCTGCCCGCTCCGTGGAGCGGGCGGATACAGCGGGAGGAACGCCTGGAAAACTGGGATACAGCCTATGGCTATGGCTGTATCCCAGTTTTCCAGGCGGTCCTCCCGCTGTATCCACCCTCTCCACGGAGCGGGCAGACAGTGGGAATCATTACGAGGGTTCGGACCATCCCTAATCAGTGGTATAGAGACTTATTTGTCAAGCAAGCAATGCAGCAACCCAGGGCAAGAGGGAGGGGTATGGAGGCCCAGTGGGATGATTGGACATAGGGTGGAGCTGTCACAGTCTGGTAATGATAGGATTCACAGTTGCAGAGTTTATCCATTTGACCCCCCACAGTCCCAAAGCTGACACAGTGTAGACACGGTTGCATGAGGAAGATGATGGTAGTTGTCCCCTGGGGCACTCCATGTGTAATGTCTTCTGGCTGGTGTTGGTTGGGGTGTCCATGATGATGACAAGCCAATAGTCAGCCAGAGACAGATAACACAAGTAACACGTAAAAGAAGTGAACACACAGTTCTCTACTGCAGAACACTGAAGAACTTTAAGATGGAAGCTGTATATGTAAGCTTTGCTGAGGCTGGAGCAGGTTTTCCCAAGACAATACAAATCTGCCTCTTTAGCTGTTCCTGTATCAGTAGTCATGCTTCCTCATTTAGGGTACAAACACACACACCGTATACGCAGCAGATACACAGCAAATACGCAGCAGATCTGCAGCAGATTTGATGCTGTGTTCAGTTATTTAGAACTAATCTGCTGCGTATTTGTTGCGTATTTGCTGCGTATCGCAGCAGTAAATACGCTGCATATACAGTGTGTGTTTATACCCTTAGGGTACGTGCACACTGAGGAATCCGGGCTGATCACCTGCTGCAGATTACGCAGCTTGCCCCCTCATTCTTCGGGCAGACACATGCAGATGCGAGCAGGGGCAAGCTGCGGAATCTGCAGTGGACATACCCTAACAGATAGAAAATAGTCTCTATGCAGTGTGGTTCCCAGTGCAGGGTGCACAAAACTGAGTACTGCAGTTCCCAGCTGTGGCTTATTTTGGCGTATTTTTTAAATTATTTATGGCCGTTGTTGCAATTTGCAATTGAAAATTAACAGGATCCTGACCGGGTTTTATAGACATAGCTTCGGCCGGCATCCCCAGCGGCCGCACAGAACTGACAGTACACACAATGGGTAGTGCTTCACTCTCCATTGTGTGCTATGGTGAATTGGGATGCGGGCGCACACGGATGCACAAATGAAGTTAATCCGGCTAGTACTGCAGTACCGGCCAGGATGAACTTCACTGACACCAGCCGTTCTGTGACATGGCCGGGTCACAGAACGGCCGGTGTCATACGCTGTGTGAACCGGCATAATACTGCACAAAAATACAAAGACACATAAAATTCCAATGTTAAACTACACAAATTCACACTGCCCCAGAAGGAATAAAGCTTGTATTAGCCAAACCAGAGGCTGTAATTCTCAATAGAGAGGAGCGCAACTCAAGCATTCAGCATTTGAATACCGGTAGTTGACGAAGTTGAATGCAAAACATGGATACAGCCATAGGCCATACACTGTATCAATTTTTTTTCAGGACTCCCTAGGGCTGCATCCAACTTCTTCAGCCATCAATATTCAAATGCCGAACATTTAGATTTAAAAATGCTCGAGTTGCACTCATCTCTAGTTTTCAATAAACTTAGATGAAGGGAAGACACTGATCCTGGATTCTTGCAGGAGCCTTCTGGCCCAGTGGGGAAGGAAAAAATTTGTAGGGACTTGTTATAGTCCTCATCCCTAGGCACTAGGATATCTCAGGCTATTTATAAAATAAAAAATCTGTCTATGGATGGGTATGTGCTGTTTACCGAATATGAGATTGTTTTCTATTTTCCAAGCAGCAATCGGATACGTTGTGTGTGTTTGTACCCTTAGGGTAATCTCACACGGACAATAAACACACAGTATTTCACTGCATCAATTTCTGTTTTCAAAACAGCAAAAGTATCACTGAAAAGTGCTGAAAAGAAGTGAATAGAGATGAGCGAACCGGGTTCGGGTTCCACTAGAACCCATTTAATGTATGTACCATAAAACTGTTTAGTTATAGCCAATGTGGATGTCTGGAATATACATGAGCTCAAAAGCTAACATGGTGGCTTAAACACTGAGGCCAGGGCATACCTATAGGGGATCTCATATCATCATCAAAAAAAAAAAAAAAAAAGTATCATCCCTCTGTAGACAGCTGTTTCAGAGGGTTCCATCTGAATAGGGTACTAACTTTTTACACAACACTACATGGGAAAAATCTATGCAAATCCCCTTTCCACCAGAAAATAATCTCATGCTACCCTGTTTCTCCAAAAATAAGTATGTATTTTTTATGCAGGTTTTATGAGCAGGCTTGATATATAAGCCCTACTTCAAAAATAAGCCCTGGTTAAAGGGAAACTGTCAACTCCTGGGCCCTACCTAATGGTCCTTTTACACGGGACGATTGATCGTTCGTTTTTGCACGATAACGGTCAAATTCGAACGATAATCGTACGTGTAAACGCAGCGAACGATCAAACGACGAGCAAAAAATCGTTCATTTTGATCTTTCAACATGTTCTCAAATCATCGTTGCTCGTTCGCAAAAAATTCGCAGATCATTCTGTGTAAACATTCTTTCAGCGATTTCACCTATGTGTAAGATAGGCTTAAACGATCGCAAAACGATCGCATAGCGAATTTTCCGTACGATGCATCGTTCCGTCTAAACGCTGATCGTTATAAAAAAAACATTGTTCCTTCAAAATCGTTAATGGCGCGATCGGGCGAATTATCGCACCGTGTAAAAGTACCATTAGGTGCTGAGAGGGTGCTGTAGCTGGCAGCCCCCTAGTGAACATGGTGCCTTTTGGTAAATTGTCTGCAGTGGATTATGTATAATTGTACTGTAATGAAGTGTTAAAGAGTTTTTTTGTGCCACACTTCACCACTCCATCCTCCCCCTCTTCTTTAGGCTATTTTATATGCGGGGATGCAGGGGGGGCTATTCTATATGGGGGAATGCACAGCAGGGGGGCTATTCTATTTGGGGGGATGTATAGATGAGGATGTTGCTGGAGCAAGAATCCTAAAATGTCTGTCTGGCAGATCCCGTGGAGAGGAGTCATGGCCAGAGAAGCCTTCATGATGGCCGGAGCCAGATAGAGAAGAAAAGGAAAAGTGGACGTCTCTTCATGCAGACAAGACGCCTACTGTGAGTGACAGGATGTAAATGCACTATAATCACTTATAAGGTCTGCAGAACCTTTATACAGCTGGGATCTACCTCCGTATCAGGGGTGTCAAACTCGGCCCTCCAGGTGTTGCAAAACTACAATTCCCATCATGCTTTAGCTGTCCAGTCATGATGGGATCTGTAGTTTTGTAACAGCTGGAGGGACGGAGTTTGACAACTGTATTCTATTGTCAATGTTCTGGGAGAATATTGGTCTTCATTTAGTGTCTGTTATTTGGTGCCAGTATAGTGGTATTATTCAGTCACCGTATGCTGAGAGTAGTGGGCATGGTGTGATGGTATAGTGGTATTATCCAGTCACCGTATGCTGAGGGTAGTGGGCATGGTGTGATGGTATAGTGGTATTATCCAGTCACCGTATTCTGAGGGTAGTGGGCATGGTGTGATGGTATAGTGGTATTATCCAGTAACTGTATGGTGAGAGTAATGGGCATGGTGTGATGGTATTACTCGTATTATTGGTAATATTAGTGTTTTATATAGTGGATTGTATTCAGTCACAGTGTGGCGGTATTATTCATTATGTGGTGGTAATGGCTCATGGTGTGGTGATATTATTTGTTTCTTATATACTGGTAGTATTGGAATATTGGAAGGTTTGCTTAGTAACAGTATGGGAGTAACGTGTACAGTATGGTGATAATATTTGCTTTCTGGTGTTATTAACTATGACAGTTTTATCATGCACAGGAAATTCTTACCTATGTGACCATTATATATCCTTCAATTTGTCCTGGGGCCCTACTTATACCTGAGATAGATAGATAGATAGATAGATAGATAGATAGATAGATAGATAGATAGATACTGTAGATAGATAGATAGATAGATAGATAGATAGATAGATAGATAGATAGATAGATAGATAGATAATTTCCTACTGGATATCTATCTATCTATCTAGCAGCTCATTATGTAGCTTTAAATTACACAACCAGCAGACACATTTTAATAATGAAAACCTTACTACTTATACCGCCATTATATGGAGTGCAGACATAGCCAGGATAAAAGGGATTCAAAAAATATAGTAACTTTTGTCCAAAAACAGCACCACCCTGTCCTCAGACTGTGTATGGTTATTACAACTTGGCTCCATTCACTTCAATGGAACTGAGCTGCAATACCTTACACAAACTGAAGAAGAGTGTGGCACTGTTTCTGGAAGAAGGTGGCCATGTTTTTCTCCTTTAAAGGGAATCTGGGAGGTCCATACCAGGTCTAGGGCTGTAGATCTCAGCAGACAGGTGTGAGGGAGATATCATTGACAGGACCTTTAGTCCAGTGTAAACTTCTATAATTGTCCTTTTCATTACCAACTTAAGTTTCACAACAGCAGCTGCAGCGCCACCCTATACAGTACGTCCATCAGTCAGGGCAGGAAGGGACGGGGGCAGAAGGTGCTGCTGTGGCTCCACCTCTCTGACACTTCAGCTGGTAATGAAAAGAATGATTATAAAGGTTTACACTGGACTAAAGGTCCGATCCCTGACCTGTACGCTGGGATCTACAGCTGTGTTACCTTGTATAGACCCCACAGGTTCCCTTTAAGGGCACGTTCATACCTAACCCAATGCGGATTTGATGCTTCTGATTTAATCAGTTGAAATGAATGCATAAATATGCCGCATCAAATCCACAGCAGATTATGTTATAGCATTATTTTTAGGTGCTGATGGTGGGGTTCACATGTTTAAGGGAGTAGTGGGGACACAGCTAAATGAAGCAGAATTTACTACAGCACGTATTTTACACGGCTATCCATGATATGGTATGTGGGCTGCTGGGGTTTGATTGGCAGGGCTGATTTTAAAGGGGTTGTCCAGCGCTACAAAAACATGGCCACTTCTCCCCCTACTGATGTCTCCAGTTTGGGTGGGGTTTTAAAACTCAGTTCCATTGAAGTACATGGAGCTAAATTGCAAACCACACCTGAGCTGGAGACAAGAGAGGGGGGAAAGTAGCCATGTTTTTGATGCATTTAATAACCCCTTCAAGCTCCATTTACTTCAATGGAACTAAGGAGCAAAACCCCTCCCAAGCTGAAAACAAGAGTGGGGCTGTCTCTGGAAGAAAGTAGTCATGTTTTTGTAGCGCTGGATAACTCCTTTAAAGTGACTGTACTACCAGGCCCAGGCTGAAGCACTGGAGGCGGGCCGACCCACCCTTAGTGGGAGGAAACCCTAGCCCCTCTATGATAGGGTTCCATTGATTCTAATGCAGTCTTGTCATGGAGGGGCTGGGGTTTCCTCCCACTAAGGGTGGGTCAGCCGCCTCCAGTGCTTCAGCCTGGGCCTGGTGGTACAGTCATTTTAAAGGTAATCTGTCATTAGGTTTATGCTATTTATGCACCTGCGTGTAGGGAAGTGAATTGCACCTCCGTAAGTAACAAAGAGCGTGTAATCCCTTGGTTATACCAACCGCAGCTAAT
This sequence comes from Dendropsophus ebraccatus, assembly GCF_027789765.1. Lineage (NCBI taxonomy): Eukaryota > Metazoa > Chordata > Amphibia > Anura > Hylidae > Dendropsophus > Dendropsophus ebraccatus. The sequence continues at coordinate 74,719,488 of NC_091462.1, forward strand.
ACTGTGCATCACTATTCATCTATCTGTGTAAGGCTCCGTTCACAGGGAGCAAAACTGACGGAATGCACATGCCCATTCTTCAGCGCTCAGAGACATCCCATAGACTGTCATTATGTCAGGGAGGCTGCCAGCCAGTTTTGCTCCGCGTGAATGGAGCCTAAGGGTGCTTTCACACGTACAGGATCTTCAGCAGATTTGATGGCGCAGATTTAATGCAAAGTAACTCTGGGCCATCAAATCTGCTGTGCATCTGCTGCAGATTCAAATCTGCGCCATCAAATCTGCTGTGGATCTGCTGCAGATCCTGTACGTGTGAAGGTGCGTTCACACCTACAGGATCCGCAGCAGATCTGCAGCAGATTTGATGCTGTGTTCAGTTATTTGAATGAAATCTGCTGTGGATCCGCAGCAGAAAATACGCTGCGGATCCGGTAAGTGTGAACGTACCCTAATGGTGCGTTCACACCTACAGGATCTGCAGCTGATTTTCTGCAGCAGATTTCATTTAAACAACTGAATGGTCCCCGGCTGCTTTTTGGTGTCCGACGTGGGCCCGAGACGATACTTCTCTGGTCCGCTCAGCCAGTCAGTGACAGAGGCGGGATCTGAGCAGACTTGAAACGGATCCCGCCTCCATCACTGACTGGCTGAGCGGACCTGAAACGTCATGTCTCGGGCCCACGTTAGACACCAGGAAGCTGCCGGGAACTGGAGCGCCGCAATGCGGGACCTGCCGCACGGGAGGTGAGTGGATGTCGTTTCCCTCAGCCACCTCCTCCCCGGTGTCAGGAAAAAAAATGCCCCCCTGCCAGACTACCCCTTTAATCTAATATATACTGGCGAATAGTCAGGTATTTGTCGACCCCTAGTGGCCAATCAGTATTGGTGCAGGGCAAGCACATAACACAGTGGAGAAATGTGTACAGTGCGACCTCGGGATATGGACTAATCAAATATATCATCATACCCTGACTCCGGCATATTGTAATCTTAGTGTGTGTCCTTATAATATTACCCATCACAATAAAGGTAATTTAATTTATCAATCCTTTCTGACACTTGGGAAATATAAGGCATCAATCAGATCATGAGATAGACCTTCCAGGCCCATATTTGGTGCTTCCATAATAAACCCGTGGCTCTCCAGCTGTACGGAGGCTACGACTCCCAGCATTCCCTGACAGCCAAGTACTAGTAGACTTGCCGGACAGCCAGGTAGGAGGCCCTGCTATAGAACCTCCGAGCCTGCAGGCTGCGGTGACGGGCTCGGTAAAGGCGCGGCTATAATCGCGCATATGACAGTTAGCCAATCAGCAGGAGGTGGGCGGGGCTAGCGCGATGTCGCCGGTCACAGTCACTTCCGTACACAAACACAATGGCGGCGGTCAGAGCGGCGCTGCTGCTGGCCGGTTGTACGTGTGCTGCGGCTGCTCTGCTGCTTGGCGCGGGACCCACTTGTATTCTGTGTGCGGTAACGCTGGCGGTCGCGGTGGTGTACACTACCGGCTTGTTTTCCCCCGGCAGTCCTTCCCATGTGTGCGTGCTGGTTCTGGGGGACCTGGGCCGCAGCCCGCGGATGACGTATCACGCTCTCTCGCTGGTTAGAAATGGGTTTAGTGTGACCCTCGCCGGCTTCCGTGGTAAGAAAGCTGAACTAGACGTGTAGGCTCTGAGCCGGGTATACAGCGGGGTAACTAGGGGACGGCCATTCCTTTATTATTGTCTCCCAGCGTGTAATGTACAAGGGGTATAGGGTTACTGACAGGGCAGAATTGTGGGGGCTACAGCTCGGTGACCCCGGCTCCCATTGTGTCACATGCATTCTCTCCATTATAAGTGAACCCAGACCCCTTTCCGTAAACATCTGTCAGAGTAGCTCTGGCGCCCCCTGGTGCAGCGATCTGGTTTTAGAAAGTTCCATACCTACTGTCTGTCTATGGTCCCTATTCCACCGGACGATTATCGTTTGCATAATCGTTAATGATTAACAATCAGAAACGACCGCTATTGCGAAAGACCTGAAAATGTTCACTCATTTCCATGGAACGATAATCGTTACTTATGATGGTAATTGTGATCGTTTTTCTTCGCTATTGCGTTCGTATCTATTGCGAACGACCGAACGGCGTCTTATTCAATGCGAACGATTTGCAAACGAGCAACGATAAAAATAGGTCCAGGTCTTATAAAGCGATCAACGATTTCTCGTTCTGTCGTTAATCGTTAACTGCATTTCAACCGAACGATTATCGTTTAGATTCGAACGATTTAACGATAATCTGAACGATAATCGTCCGGTGGAATAGGGCCTTATGGGTATGTTCTTGTGGTGGAACTTCCTGCAGATCAGCAGGGATTACACTGCAGTGTTCCATTGCCTACAATAGGAGTGTGTAGACATTTGGTGCACACCTTCCGTTTTACTGCATGTTTTTGCTGGGATTTTAGATGTGGATTAGTGCTGTGCAATACAGCTAATACGGATTTCTGCTCAGTCTGCGGGTGAGCCCTCTTGCATGAGGCTATCTATGTCCAATACAGAGGTAGAAGCCTCCGGATTAGACTGAACATTGCACTAGACTATACACTTTATTTCTAATGTATATAATTATCCAGTTTTTAAGCAGCCTATGGAATGTTCTGGTTGTCTGGCTACTAAAATACCATAGTGGCTCCTTGAGTATCCTACATGGTGGTAACTCTTACAGTATGGCCCTTATCTGTCTGTGTCTGCTTGTGGCAAAACATCTAGTTACTGTTTTGTATGGATCTGTATTTTTCTGACTCTTCTGCTACAGGGAAGAATCTTCTCATGCCCTAGAAGCTGCATAGAGTACTCTGCAAAGCATATATGGAGTTTAGTAAAACGCTAATCATTTGTATTGTACTGTTTTTTTTATACTACAAGAGAAATATAAGTGTAATGGATCTTTATACAGTCAAATATATAGAGAATAATAAAGTCTGTCACTACATGTCAAAAGTTATTGATCACTTTGGGTCTCATTCCATCACTGTTTTTCAATGTAAGTCTGTGAAAAAATATTGACCAAACGAGTGGCTGAGTGAATCATAATCTCTCAATGGCTATATCTTCTGATCAGAGCGGGTCTCAGCAGTGAGGCCCCATTCACACGTCCGTGTCAGTTTTTACTGTCAGGAAATCCTGATCAGGAGACCTCAAATGTCATGAGGAAAGTATCAGGATTTCCTGACAGTAATCCGTTTTTACCATCAGGAAACTATCAGGAAAAACCTTCAGGATTTCCTGATGAGATAATATGGTCTAGTATGCCAACATAAATCACAGGTACCCACACAGCCCCTAGTGTACCTGGATGGCCACAGGCTGCAGAACTACAACTCCCATCATGGCCTGTCAGTAAGGCATGATGGGAGTTGTACTTCTGCAACCCGGATGGCCGCATGCTGCAGAACTACAACTCCCATCATGGCCTGCCAGCAGAGCCATGATGGGAGTTGTACTTCTGCAACCTGGATGGCCACAGGCTGCAGAACTACAACTCCCATCATGGCCTGTCAGCAAGGCATGATGGGAGTTGTACTTCTGCAACCTGGATGGGCACAGACTGCAGAACTACAACTCCCATCATGGCCTGCCAGAGAGCCATGATGGGAGTTGTACTTCTGCAACCTGGATGGCCGCAGGCTGCAGAACTACAACTCCCATCATGGCCTGTCAGCAAGGCATGATGGGAGTTGTACTTCTGCAACCTGGATGGCCGCAGGCTGCAGAACTACAACTCCCATCATGGCCTGCCAGCAGAGCCATGATGGGAGTTGTACTTCTGCAACCTGGATGGCCACAGACTGCAGAACTACAACTCCCATCATGGCCTGTCAGCAAGGCATGATGGGAGTTGTACTTCTGCAACCTGGATGGGCACAGGCTGCAGAACTACAACTCCCATCATGTTTAACTCACCTGTCGGCGGCGGCGGCAGCTCGTGGTGAGTTTCGGGTGGTGGTGGGGGTGCGGGTGATCAGGCGGCTGCTGTCCGGGACGAGTTTGGGGCGGGCTGCTGTCCGGTCCGGGGGGGGTTGGTGATCGGGCGACTGCTAGCAGAACGATCGGGCGGCTGCTTTGCGTCCCCGGGGGGGGGGGGGGGGAGGGGGGTTGGGTGAGAGAGTGGTGTTTGCTGACCGGGCGGCTGCTTTGCGGTCCGGGGGGGGGGGGCGCATCGGGCGGCTGCTTTCTCGTTCGGGTGGCGGGGGACCGTAGTTGCGGGGACCAGCGGGCTCTCGCCTATCCGGAATCTCGTGATTCCGGCACTCCCATACTTCTATGGGGGTGTCCGGGCCGGAATTCCGGATATAAATAGGACATGTCCTATTTTTTCCGGATCTATTTTCCGGAACGGACACCCTTCCGGAAAAATCCGGAAGGGTGTCCGTGACTAATTAAAGTGTATGGGCCTGGAAATCCGTCCGGATTTTCTGATAGGAAATCCGGATGGTTTTTCTGGACGTGTGAAGGGGGCCTGAGAGCTGCAGTGATCAATAACTTGTTAGTCCCAAATGGACATCCCCCTGTGGCTTTAAAGTGACTGTACCACTAGGCCCAGGCTGAAGCACTGGAGGCTAGTGGAGGGGGGAGGGGGTCGGGGGGTGACAGGTTCCCTTTAAGGTACATCAGTTAGGAAGATGTTAATAGTTCAGGAAAACAAAACTTGCCATGATTCTTATGTTGAATTGCAAAGGTGGTATCATCTCTGTGAAATACTCTTGCATGGTATTGTGTACTCATTATCATTACAGTAATGTTAGACATAATTGTGTTGTGCTTGCTGGAAAGTAACAAGTTTGTTATTTCTATCTTCTTTATATTAAAAGAAACTGATCCTCACAGAGATGTCTTGAACAATCCGAAAATACAAATCCACCCACTGTCGGACTTCAAGGTGATAAAAGGTAACTGGAAATAGTTTTCTGTTGCTTTTTGACCATCAAAATTATTATTCTCAATAGTAACCCTTAAAGCATTACTGTCATTTAGTTATAATGGAGCTCTTCTCCTGCAATAAGTAGGATCAGCCAGCCAGCCTGGGATTGAAGAGCAATACCCACTATGACTAGCATTCAGAGGGGATCTTGGCACTGAAACCCTGAACGATGCTTGTGTGACATGTCAAAAGTTCATTTAAATGACAGCAGTGCTTTAAAGTGACCCTGTATCCACCAACCCACCCCACCAAACTGCTAGTACCATCTGTTTGATGAGAGTAAATCCTTCCCGGTCGTGTCTTTTTAAATGCGCCTGGCGCTGTGTCATACTGGCATAGCCTAGAGTGTCTGTGTCCCAGGTCTGCGACACCTCTCCTTCCTTCCTTCTCCTCCTCATTATTAGTATTGCCCCCGGGCTGGAATTCTCCTAATTATCACTTGTCTAAACCTGTATCGCTATGGCACATCTGCACTGTTTAGACAAGCAATGAATAGAAATCCTGCCTGGGGGTGTTCCTAATGATAAGGAGGGTGGAGAGGCATTGCAGACCTGGGGCACAGACACTCTAGGCCACACCAGTTTGACTCACCTGCTACAGATTAAAAGATAATTTTTTGTTCTAACCAAGGGACCAGGCGCATTTTAAAAGAATTACTGGTAAGGATTTACTCTCCTCAAACAGATGGTACTAGCGGTTTGGTGGATACAAAGTCACTTTATAGGAGTACGCTGATGTATTTACAATTCATAGTGCAGGCATTAGGGCTGTAAAAAGACCACCTGTCCCATACACAACTTGCCTGATGCAGCACTGGTGCTTCGCTCCACCCCTTACCCTGATGACACACACTACATGTTATACTCAACATTTCATACCCACTGCAACCTCGATGACTGGCCACAGTCAGCCGAGCAGGGAGGCAGCAGGGTAAGAAAAAAATATTCAGTAAAATGTAATGTTAAATGTCAGTATTTTTACCCAAAGACTTGGTAATTTTTCATCATGTCAAATCTCTGATCTGGAGTATTAAAAAATCATTATTCAAATTTTGTTAATTCAGTTGGACCAAGAGTACTTCGCTATGTGCTAAAGGTTGCTGTGCAGGCTGTTCAGCTCTTTTGGGAACTGTTAAAGATTGATCCTCCATCATTTATTCTCCTTCAGGTAAGAACTGATCAGTACAGCTTTGAGTGACTGCTACTAAACTCCCCTCGTCCTCCAGTTAGGGTTACACTACGCAATCCGCGTGGATAAGTTCCGGGGATTCCGTCGCTCGTAGCCACCTGTGGCGGCGCGCATCCCCTGCCTTAGACACCATTCTATGGCCGGACCAATTCCCCAGTTCACCGAAAGGATTGACGTGTCAATTCTTTTGGCGGACGGCTGAATTGGCAGAACACTGCAATTGAACTGACACAGCCATGAAGATCAGCACGTTTGAAGTGCCTTTACACAACACTAGAAATCTAGCAGCTGAGCTGCACAAATCATCCTTGAATTGTTCATGCAGCCCTGAAAAATAAATAAACATATATTTTTATGTTTGTCTTTACTGTCAGTTTCCAGATCACAAGCAGTGCATACAGTTGCGTCATGGATGTCTGTCACCGACACACCGACATAAATCTATGTCATGGGTCTCTAAGGTGCTATGAATATAACATTAGAGAATCTGTGTAAACCTGCATATTTTTGTGTTCAGACTGACCTATAGACTAATGGTGTCATGTCGCTTTTACCGTATAATGTATTACGTAGACACAGGAACCCCCGAAAAGTTACCATATTGCATTCATTTTCCCAATTTGACCAACTTATATTTTCATAAATAATATTTTGGGGTTCTATCATACATGTTATGGTAGAATGAAAGACCATTACAAAGTACAACTATTCCTGAAACAAACAAGCCCTTACATTGCCCTGTAGATAGAAAACTGAAAGTGCTGGAGCTCTTAGAAGAGGAGGAGGAAACAATAAAAACGCAAAAATGAAATTGTTGTGGTCCACTGCAACAATTTGGGCTTGGTCCTCAAAGGGTGAACAGACGATCAGCCGAGGATTGGGTGTTTTCCTGGTCCTTAGCTGATTGTTTTCACTTTTACATGGACCGATTATCAGCCAAAGAAGGTTTTTAGCAACACTCCTGGACGATAATCAGCTCATGTAAAAAGGCCTTAAAGGGGTTATCCAGCGCTACAAAAACATCGCCACTTTTCTCCCTTCTCTTGTCTCCACTTCAGGTGCGGTTTGCAATTAAGCTCCATTTACTTCAATGGAACTGAGTTTCAAAACCCCACCCAAACTGGAGACAACATTAGGGGGAAAGTGGCCAAGTTTCCTAAGAATTGAAAAGTTTTAGTATTTCTCCCTCACTGTGATCAGTCAATCACTGGGAGACACCTTTTACAAGAAGTGTCTTTAGAAACCAGCAACTCTGTTACAGAGCAAGCTTCGAGAGTTCACTGTATAACTCCCATTAAGGATTTTGTTCCTGTCTCTTTTAAGGTAGAATCCTCCAGGCTTACCAGCTATAGCAGTAACATGGTTCTTTTGTCTTCTGAGAAGATGTCAACTGATAATAGACTGGCATAACTATGGGTACTCTATTATGAGTCTCACAAATGGACCAGGACATCCAATTGTACGAGTTGCTAAATGGTTTGTATATTGGTAACATTTTAAATTAAAGAAGGGTTTTTCTCTTGTGCTCTGTTATTAAAAATGTAAATCAACAGTAGATGTGATATAAAGCAAGTTTGCAACATACATTCATTATTTATTTTATCATGCTATAAAACAAAGCTGTAGCTACCAGAAACCCAGGTCCAGTCTCCTAAAGGCAGGTTTTTAGACTTGTGCTGGTTGTAAATTGCAAACTTGCTTCATTTCACATCTACTGTTGATTGACTGTTGACTATTATCTGGGGTTAGGAAGTTGGAAAAAGCTTTCATATACATAGACAGAATTTAGTAAGTGGTGCAGATAAAGCACAATTTTTTGGTATTAGCTGAACACACTGCTCTATAACAATTGCAGGTCCATAGTCCTAGCAGCAGCAAAAGCGCAAAACATATTGTGCTGTTTGGCTAATAGGAGCAGTAACACAGTGGACTATGTTATTTAAGAGCAGAGTGATGCAACTTTCCCTGTTTTTTAGGATGCTGTTATCAACCAGAGGTGCTGAGAGGCAGTGGTAGCACCCACCTCATGAATATCCCACTATCATAACTATAAGCCCACAGTTTTCTTTTTTGGTGCCATTTTGACTTAATGGGCTACAGAACTGTGGCCCTAATATAATGCCTTTATTAAAAGCAGCATGTAAAGCTTGACAGATCCAACTGACAGCTGTGTTTACGTGTGTTAGGAGTCTTTTAACATTATTGAGATACTTGGCATTGGTCCATCAGGGGTAAGTTTTTTTTTTTTTTGATGACAAGAAATGTTGGTGTATATTCATGGCAGTTGATTCGTCCAGTATTAGTTTTTCTTCCGTATACATTTGTGGTATATTATGTGAATATGATGTTACAACCAGGGCCCTATTAGATATGGGTGGTCGGGGGAAAAGTTGTCGGTCACTATTTGGCAGCTTGTTTCTGAGCTGGAAGAGTCTATTGTGTGGGGGAGATCTGTGCTGTTTTCTTCCTGGATGCTTGATGACTGTATATGAGAAGTAGTGTAATATGGAGATATCCTGTGTAATATAGAGGAGGAGAAGACATAAGTAGTGTAGCAGTAACCTCTGTCCTCAGTGTGGTGTTTTCTCTCTGAGAGAAGATCGTGTTTTTTTTTCTTCAGTGTTCTATGGCTGCAGCTGTGTGTGTGCGTGCGTGTGCGCGCGCGCACACACTATAGCTGTAGCAGGCTGTGTGTGTATGCTATGGCTGCAGCAGGCTGTGTGTGTGTGTATGCTATGGCTGCAGCAGGCTGTGTGTGTGTGTGTGTGTGTATGCTATGGCTGCAGCAGGCTGTGTGTGTGTGTGTGTGTATGCTATGGCTGCAGCAGGCTGTGTGTGTGTGTGTGTGTGTATGCTATGGCTGCAGCAGGCTGTGTGTGTGTGTGTGTATATGCTATGGCTGCAGCAGGCTGTGTGTGTGTGTATGCTATGGCTGCAGCAGGCTGTGTGTGTATGCTATGGCTGCAGCAGGGTGTGTGTGTGTATGCTATGGCTGCAGCAGGGTGTGTGTGTGTATGCTATGGCTGCAGCAGGGTGTGTGTGTGTATGCTATGGCTGCAGCAGGCTGTGTGTGTGTATGCTATGGCTGCAGCAGGCTGTGTTTGTGTGTGTGTATGCTATGGCTGCAGCAGGCTGTGTGTGTGTATATGCTATGGCTGCAGCAGGCTATGTGTGTGTGTATGCTATGGCTGCAGCAGGCTGTGTGTGTGTGTGTGTATGCTATGGCTGCAGCAGGCTGTGTGTGTGTGTATGCTATGGCTGCAGCAGGCTGTGTGTGTGTGTGTGTGTGTGTGTGTGTGTATGCTATGGCTGCAGCAGGCTGTGTGTGTGTGTGCTATGGCTTCAGCAGGCTGCGTGTGTGTATGCTATGGCTGCAGCAGGCTATGTGTGTGTATGCTATGGCTGCAGCAGGCTGTGTGTGTGTGTGTATGCTATGGCTGCAGCAGGCTGTGTGTGTGTATGCTATGGCTGCAGCAGGCTGTGTGTGTGTATGCTATGGCTGCAGCAGGCTGTGTGTGTATGCTATGGCTGCAGCAGGCTGTGTGTGTGTGTGTGTGTATGCTATGGCTGCAGCAGGCTGCGTGTGTGTATGCTATGGCTGCAGCAGGCTGTGTGTGTATGCTATGGCTGCAGCAGGCTGTGTGTGTGTGTGTATGCTATGGCTGCAGCAGGCTGTGTGTGTGTGTGTATGCTATGGCTGCAGCAGGCTGTGTGTGTGTGTGTATGCTATGGCTGCAGCAGGCTGTGTGTGTGTGTGTGTATGCTATGGCTGCAGCAGGCTGTGTGTGTGTGTATGCTATGGCTGCAGCAGGCTGTGTGTGTGTGTGTGTATGCTATGGCTGCAGCAGGCTGTGTGTGTGTGTGTATGCTATGGCTGCAGAGGGCTATGCGTGTGTGCTATGGCTGCAGCAGGCTGTGTGTGTGCGTGCTATGGCTGCAGCAGGCTGCGTGTGTGTGTATGCTATGGCTGCAGCAGGCTATGCATGTGTGCTATGGCTGCAGCAGGCTGTGTGTGTGTGTGTGTGTGTGTGTGTGTGTGCGCGCGCGCATGCTATGGCATGCTCCCACAATGACCCCTCTATATCACTATGGCTGAGCCTTCTATATCACATGTATCTGGCATTGTTAGCAGTGTGTCTTTGTGTATGGTGAATAGTTAGAAACATAGAGGATTGTCAGCAGGAAAAGACCACCTGCTCCATCTAGTCTAGTTGTGAGTAGTTTAGGACATGGAGGCTGGAGACTGTGTGTGCAGTGGATGCAGACATAGGATAATCTGCTTTATATCTTTCCTTATTCCCCTTTAGAAGTCGCCCCAGGATCATGTAGGACATTAGGGAGAAGCTGCTGAGCCAGTGTGATAAATAACTCCCCTGGTATCTGACTGGCCATTTATGAAGGAGCAGGAGTCTGAGTCGGTCCTGATGAAATTCATGAGTAGGAGTTGGAGCTACGGCTTACCGACTCCACAGCCCAGGTTACATCTCGCTGTCAGAATGGATGGGCTGTGCATGGGTTGAACTAGTGGATGACAACTGAATGGGCACAGAAATGAAAAGAGAACCACTGGGTGCTTGATGTTAAAAAGATTTTTATTTTTTTTTGTTTTAAAAGCGACATTGGTTGTTAGGAACAGGGCTGGTTAGAGGCTTTAATAGATAACTATCAGCATGAAAAGGGATTCAGATACCATAGCTAATCCTCTTATATTCCTCCGTGGTGCTAGTTTGGGGTATTTTCAGCCAAAATATGTGTAAATTAGGTTGTTTGGTGCACTGGGGGCACTCCCTGGCCTGAGTGCACCATCCCGCCCTGCTTGTGCCTTACCTCCTACTTTATGCTTATTCATTTATGCATGAGTAGTGACATCTCCCTGCCCAGATCTCGCGCAATAACTTTGCCCGTCTTGTGTTACTGCTCAAGATTTGGGGCAAGAAGGGAGACATCACTACTTATGTATATATGAATATGCATAAGTTAGGAGGTAATGAATGAGCAGATGGGTGGGCTGGCCAGAGCACTAAGGTGCCAGAGAATGCCCCCATACACCAAACTGGTTTTATATGTACAAACAATCAGCAAATAGTTTCCCTTTTAAGTTGCATTTTGCAATGAACAGATTCCATTGTTGATATATTAACTCCTTAAATCTTGGTAATTAAAAAATTTCCTTTTGCAGGTATGAAAAAATCTTTGGCCGGGTGTCAAATTATAATTTCTGTGTAACAAATGCCATGAAGGAAGACTTGCTGCATAACTGGGGAATAAAGTAAGACTAAATTAGATTTGCCACAGCTGACAAATGACATGATGCCATTATGTGTAGGCTGAATAAACCTTAAAGGGCTGTTGTCTGGCTTAAAGTACAAAACTTTACTGCTGCAGGGGACACGTCAGTGTGGTATACTTACCTGTCTCGCTGTGCCCTAGCTGCAGGTTCCCGACCTGCCTGCTGTCCTCTGCTTTCTGCCACTCCTATTTCTGACAACTGTCTGTGCTGAGTGTCTTTCCTGTCAGAACGTTGTCAGAAACATGACAGTGGAGGAAGACAACAGGGACCTGGGAGCCCCAGTGGCAGCAGAGTTGTGTTCTATAGGCTGGACAACCCCTTTAAGGGAACGAGTCACATTAAACATTTTTATCTTCAATAATCCTGTTACAGAGCAGGAGGAGCTAAGCACACAGAGATCTATCTAGTTTAGTTTTATGTATAATGTTCAGGATAACTTGTGATTTATTTTATTAAATCTGTGCTCATTCCTAAGCTTAGGAGTTCAATGGGTGTTCAAACTTAGGCTGGGGTCACATTGCATTTTTGCAATCCGCAGATGAAAAAACAAGTGCATTTGTATGTATCTGTTCTAATTGTTTTTTCCATTGACTTCCATTATAAAAACACAGCTCAAAACGGATGCGTTTTGAACCTTTTTTTTTTTTGTTTTTTGCCAACTGAAAAACGGATGCACACAAATGCACCAGTTTTTTTAATCCGCTTTTTGCATAAAGCGGTTGAAAAAACTGATTGCAAAAACGTAGTGTGAACCTTACTGATTGGCAGCTGTCTTTGTATACATCACAAATGTCAAACTCGTGGCCCTCCAGCTGTTGCTGAACTACAATTCCCACCATGCCTAGACAGCTAAAGCTTTGGCTGTACAGGCATGATGGGAATTGTAGTTCTGCAACAGCTGGAGGGCCACGGGTTTGACACACCTGGTATACATGCTGATGCTGTCAAATGAGACGGCTCATTGGACTCCTAAGCCCAGGATGAGCAAAGATTGAATATGTTACTACTTCTCTTTATGCATTTTCATAGCGACAACTTCTTTTAAGTTACTTTATATTCTCTTGTTTCATGATAACCCATATAATATGCATTTCTTTACTGCTGCAGAGCCATCACCCTGTATGATAAACCAGCATCCATATTTAAAGAGACACCAGTGGAGCTTCAGCATCAGCTGTTTATGAAACTTGCAACAGACTATGCGCCTTTCAAAGATGGGTACATAAAAATTCTTATATACATAAGGACTAATGAAATGTCCTTATGGACAAAAACATATAATGTAACATGAGTTTCTCTGTAGCTAGGACCACTGGTTTCATTTTTAGTGAACAGATTCCAGGTACTGCAGCCATCATATCTTCCGGTCCATGCTCCTTTTGTCCTTTGTTTGTTCTTTTGATGATGTTGCAGAGCGGGGAAGGAGGGCGTCATTGGATGAACACAGGACCGCAGACCAGGTGATATGATTGCTGCGGAGGGTAGTGTGAGTATACAGGCACTTATCTGGTGGTAAATGGAGGCATAGGGTTAACTGGGTAAAGCGTTGGTACCAGTCTCCTGTTGTATGCCTCAGTTGCACTAAAACTAATGCAAAAAAAAGGGAAGAGCACAGCTGTGCAGTCCGAAGGACACTCTTACGCTTGGTTTTCTACTACAGGTCTCCCAGTTCAGCCCTAAAAATTCTTTATTTCTGTCCTTTAAACTTGTCCAAAAACATTGCGTAAAGTTATATGCACAGCAATGTACATTTGGGACATGGTCAATACACATTGAACAATTACGCAATTCATTTATGGTGTGCCAACTATGCGTTTTCTTTGCTAAATGCAGCAGTTTATACAGATATGTCCTTCCTTAACATCCCAAGATATTTGGCGCAAAATGTTAAAAGTGAGAAAAATTATAAATCCAACACATGATGGACACCTTCTGTTGCACACCCTTTCACATTCTTTTTGATAGATACTGTATTCACTGGATAGGCTATGAAGCGGCTGCATTACACTGACAATGGGGTTGGCACCCTACTGATCAACTATTGACAGCTGATGGTTTATTTTTTTTTTCCTGGCAAACCTCTAAGTGACCCAAGTTAAGCACATTTCTATACCAAATGCTGAAATATTCCGATCAGTTTTAGAAAATTCGACACCAAAGTTCTGTGTGACAAAACACTATACAACCAGGAGAACAGCGAATGTGTTATATAATGGATGCACACACAACAAATGAATATACAAATACAAATCTTTGTTAGCACCACAAACAATGTTAAAAACACTTAAAATTTGACCTCATAGGTCAAGCACAAAACCTAGCGACCCCCACAATCATTGGGGAAACGTCACAGTACCAGGACAAAGCAATTAGTTAAAGCGACTCTGTACCCACAATCTGACCCCCCCCCCCCCCCCCCCCCCCCAAACCACTTGTACCTTCAGATAGCTGCTTTTAATCCAAGATCTTTCCTGGGGTCCGTTTGGCAGGGGATGCAGTTATTGTCATAAAAACAACTTTTAATCCGGCAGCACTGTGTCTAACGGCCGGGGCTTACATTTGTATATGCATTAGGCTGGCACACCCTCTCTGTCCTTCCTCCCCATCCTCCTCATCATTAGGAATGCTCCAGGCAGATTGCTTCCTATTCCCCACCTGTGTGTATAATGAACATGTTAACACACACTTGAGCCCTCTCAGAAGGGTCAGGGGTCTCTAATTCAAATAAACTCCAAACCCACAGGCCGCAGCCCGGGGTAAAAAACCCCTTTAATTTATATCACCCCCGAAATAAAAATTAGCTTTTATTATGTATCTTTTAAAATAAACATGTGAACTTGTTTAAAATCACAACACACCTAGTACTACTATCACTAGCTAGTGCTATATGATATATAGGGATATAACTACCCTCTTAACTAACTATCTCAATCACTATCACAGTCTGCAGTCCTGTATAGAGGTAACTAGGAGATACTAGGTGTCTGCTATTCTAAAACCACAAATAGTGCCCCCTCTCTACATGTTTCGTTGCCACAGCAACGTCATCAGGAGAAAATTTAGGCAACTTTAGGTTGCCTAAATTTTCTCCTGATGACGTTGCTGTGGCAACGAAACATGTAGAGAGGGGGCACTATTTGTGGTTTTAGAATAGCAGACACCTAGTATCTTCTAGTTACCTCTATACAGGACTGCAGACTGTGACAGTGATTGAGATAGTTAGTTAAGAGGGTAGTTATATCCCTATATATCATATAGCACTAGCTAGTGATAGTAGTACTAGGTGTGTTGTGATTTTTAAACAAGTTCACATGTTTATTTTAAAAGATACATAATAAAAGCTAATTTTTATTTAGGGGGGTGATATAAATTAAAGGGGTTTTTTACCCCGGGCTGCGGCCTGTGGGTTTGGAGTTTATTTTATTATAATGAACATGGGCTGGATCGTTAATACAACTGTGCAAAGCTCAAACAGCAGTAAATGTTCCTGGATCATTCCTAATGATAAGGAGGGTGGGGAGGAAGGACGGAGAGGTGGTGCCAGCCTAATGCATATACAAATGTAAGCCCAGGATTAAAAGTTGTTTTTAGGACAATAAATGCATCCCCTGCCGAACGGACCCCAGGACAGATCTTGGATTAAAAGCAGCTATCCGAAGGTACAAGTGGTTTGGGGGGGGGGGGGGGGGGGGACAGATTGTGGGTACAGAGTCGCTTTAAGCTAAACAGCTAGCATGTGAGTTATACACAAAAACGGGCAATAAATACAATGAGTAAGTGCATACACTATAGCAGCAAATGAATTCGTAACGAAGTGCCAAGTGCCCTAAACTGAAATCATAGGTTAAATATCATGCAGCTATCCTGGTACAATATGCGTTCTGTTATGTTCCCATAACTTCATCAGTAGTGAACCAAAAAAACATCTATTTATTAGTTATCATATCATAGTTTATATCGTCACAGTAAACTACTGTAACAATACCTGAATCATCAAATTGGAAACTGACTGAGGCTATGTTCAAACGTACCATATCCGCAGCGTATTTTTCGCTGTGAATTCACAGCGAGACCTGCTGCGGATCCAGTGCTGTGAAGGTGAATGGGTCCCATACATACAGCAGATACACTGTTTGTATGGGACCCAGCCCCTTTAACTCCCCCCCCCCCCCCCCGCCGGCCGCACGCCCGCCGCCCCGAGCATACATTACCTGCTCGTCGCTGCGGCAGTGTGCGACGCTCACGGCTCCCATCACTCCTCATCGGCCAATCAGCCGGGAGTGTCACACACAGCTGCGGAGCTGAGCAGGTAATGTATGCCTGCAGCCCTGGCCCCGAGCATACAACTGGGGGGTTAAAGGAGTCGGGGCTGCGGCCAGCGGCGGGGGGAGGTGGGGGGGGGGAGTTAAAGGGCCCGGGTCCCATACACGCATCCGCTGCATGTATGGGACCCATTCACCTTCACAGTACTGGATCCGCAGCTGGTATGCTTAACCCTTTCATGACGCTTAAAATGCCGTAAATGACAACACCAATTTTCACTTGCTTTTTCCTTCCCCCCGCCTTCTAAGTTATAGCGTTTGCATTTTTCTATCTACAGGGCCATGTAACTGCTTGTTCTTTTCATGAAAAAATGTACTTTGTAATGATGCCTTTCAATCAAATAAAAATTAATGACATTGGGGGAAAAAAATGCTATTTTGTAACTTTTGGGTGGTTTATGTGTTTACTTAATGCACTTTACAGTAAAAGTGACATGATACCATAATTCTGTGGGCCAGTCTGAACACAATGCAATTTTACACAGATTTTTTAATGCTTTATTTATTTATTTTTGCAAATATTATTTAACGGTTTTATTTTCTCCCCTATGGGCCTGTATGGGATGTCATTGTTTGCGCCATGATCTCTAGAGTGGTCCGGTGATTGATAAAATCCTGCAGCCGGCGGGGGGGAATTAATTACTAACTTACCTCTCCCCTTGCCCACAGTGAGCCGCAGTACCCGGCCGCAGGACCCTCGTCGGCCTCTTTGATCTTCGGCGCTGACATGTCACGACCTGGCTGATGGACTTGCTGCTCAGCCTGCCGGTGATTGGGGCAGGACGCCAATCCAGTCTTCGATGGCTGAGTGGCAAGTCCAGCAGCCGGGACAGGTCTTTTCCCCCAAGTCGTGACATCATCACAACTCTGGGGGCGGGGGCCACTGCAGCCTGTCATTATCGGTGAGGGCTCGGCTGCTGATAGAAGCTGGGCCCTCACTTGCTATAAAGCGAACAAGCTCGTCTAAGGGTTTAAGAGACCCTGTCAGTAGGTTAAGGCTGTCCTATCTTAGGGTAGCATAAACAAGTGACAGAGAAACTTACATTGTTCTGTACAGCTAATTCGGAGAGATCCCCCTGAATAACATGGACAATAATGAAATTCAATAAAATATTGAACAACAAAAAAAAAACATGGACAATAAGTCCCACTACATCATGTGCGTGAGCCCAGTAGTCCTCAATATTCATGAGAAGCAGAAAACTCCGCCCACCAGCTGCTGATTGACAGTTATGTATCCATGCTGTGTATAGGCAGTCAACTGTCAATCAGCAGCTGAAGGGCGGGGGGAGGGGTGTGGCAAGAATCCCATTCTCTTACGTATTAGGAGAACAGCTGAACAAAATAATGTAGGTAATACACTGATCTGTTCAGCATTTCTGTCACTAGTTTATCCTGCCCTCATTTAAGGTGACATAAACATAGTGACAGATTCCCTTTAAACACCAAACATGGGTATAAATTGCCATAAAACATTTCATAATCTTATTCAAAATTGTTGCAATATCATGATTTTCACTGTGCAAAAAGTGACCCTATATTGACACAAGCACATGGGATTTATCAGACCGTAATAATGATTGCACAATTCCCAGATCTTAGTCACCTGTACAGAGCATCATGGGTAAGAAATATTTTCATAATTGCTGCACAGTAAAGTTCAGGGTATTGGTTGTTAGTTACCATTCCCAATGGCTGCAGGGCTCCTATTACCGTAGGTCATACAACTGTGACCATTGTGTTGAATTTACAGTTGGACTAAGATCTGGGCATTGTGCAATCATTATTACTGTGATAATTCCCATGTGTTTGTGGTGACGCTGTGTCAATATAGGGTCTCTTTTTGCACAGTGAAAATCATAATATTGTAACAATTTTTAATAAGATTATGCAATAATGTTTTATGGAAATTAATACTCACTTGGTATTTTAAGTATATTCCATTTTAGAAAATGTAGAAGACATTAACATTGACATTTTGTATACTACTTCTTACACTATACCATAGATGTCTTCACTGCTTTGTGTGATATCTATTTCATCTTCACGTGTATTGCGTCATACTTTTTGTTTATTGAGTTTCTAACAATGAGATGCGGAGGATTTTCTCTTCTCAGCACATCTTTTATTCTGTTCTGGCGTTGCAGCCCTGAAACAGAGATACAATTTTCCATACAAATAGGATAAGTTTTGATTAGCTACTTCTTGTGCTGAGCACATACTTTTGTAGTTGCCATGTATAATCTATTATATAATGAATTCTTGTAGTCACGATATTACAAGTGCTAACCCTTGCCTAAAAAACTACAAAACTACTCTGGGTGTTACTTCAGGCATCTTTATAACCTACCACACTGGTCAACCCAAATATACCACCACTTGTAGCATAAGGGCTACTACAAAATTACATATAGTTTGCATTTTAATCCTTTATTATTTTCAAGATATTAGATTGTGTAATCTAATTCATACAGTGAGTAAATGTCTATTTTCATAAAACCTTAAAAATAATTGTCATTTGTTTTTTTCCCTTGTATTTTAGATTAGAATGTACAGACATCAAAAAGGAAAGATCTGCTTTCACAGAGAAAAAGCTGACAACTGGGATTATTACATACAGGGAAATAAGACCTGCTTTGCTGATCAGTAGTACAAGCTGGACAGGTATTCTGTTACTCCCTGTTTTCTCCTTGTAAAGTATTTATACAGATACACATGCTCTGAGTGAAAGGGGTTCTCCATCGCTACAAAAACATGGCCACTTTCTTCCAGAGACAGCCCCTCTCTTGTATCCAGCTTGGGCAGGGTTTTGCTGCTCAGTTCCATTGAAGTGAATGGAGCTTAAATCCAAACTACACCTGAACTGGAAAGAAAAGTTGTCGTTGTCTCTGGAAGAAAGTGGCCATTTTTTTTTGTAGCGCTGGATGACCCCTTTAAGTATAGAGCTAGTGTATTAGATCAACATCTATGCAAAATAACTTACTATGCCAAATAGTTATAAGGGACAGAGATGTGTGTAATGTTTTGCTGTATGTGTGTAACTATAGTCACAGTGCTTTTCTTATTTCTCTAGAGGATGAAGACTTCAGTGTTCTGTTAAGTGCATTACAAGGTATGTGCGTAACGTTCTGCATAATGTCTTGTCTTTTCTTGTTATGCCTTCATTAGTGTCAGATAACAGGGTTTAGTGTGATACCACTGTTGCGATCCTGATCTTCTGGCATGTCCCTAGTGGCAGGGCACGCATGGAAACAAATGGGAGGACATTTTGGGATGGCATGGGTGCAATGGAGGCTCCTTATGGCACTCTCAATCCAGATGTGAGCCTTGTCTAAGGGGGGTGTTATCGAGAGGACTATATCATGTGCATGTCCTAAGTAAAAGAAACTTCACTGGTGTAATTTGATTTTGAGCATAACGTACGCAAAATGTTAAATCAGATGCGAAAGAAAAAAGTGTGACTAATTTATAATGGTCAGCGCTGCCTCTAAGGGCATGGCTACATTTAAAATACATAATACAAAACCAGAGCTTAACATAGGTTGTTACAGTCACATGTTGGAGACTGCCAGTGAACAAGGAGGGATTGTAATCCATCAGCCAATCCCAACAAGATACAGACATTCTCAGCATTGAGAATAAACTGATAGATACAAAGTAAATGCAAAAGTAAACAAATTAATCACATTATGAAAGCCTCTGTTAGGACCTGCCTTGCTGTATAATACCCAGTCACTGCCCCATGACAGTCAGCTGATATTATCCAGCAAGGTAGGTCCTAACAGAGGCTTTCATAATGGGATTACTTTGTTTACTTCTGCATTTACTTTGTATCTATCAGTTTACTCTCAATGCAAAGGATGTCTCTACGGGCCCCTATCTGTGAGTATCCCGTTCAGGCTATCCCCTAATTCTCCACTAAAAATATTAGCATCTTGCTAGTTTAAAACCTGATACCCACTTGGGTGATATGCATAAAGCCCAAGGGGCTTGAAGGTGAGCACCACATCAGCTCTCTGCCTATTAATATGACTTGTTTGTATGGTATCACACGAGGCGCTTCTGCCTGGCTTTTTTTTTTTCTCCCTCTACTTTATGATATGTTAAATCGGCCAGGCCATGGGAGGCCATGTCGCCTCTGTTAGTCTGTTAGCTGAGGGATGCACAACTTTGTTGTGTCCGAAACATGCTCACAACTTGTTGTTGTTGTTTGTGTTTTTTTTTTTTTACAGTAACAGGCCGGCACGGGGATGTCGGTGGTGCAGTCTTTTTATTGAACCGCCACATGGTTCCAACAGCACCGGTCTACTCTGGAGCACTGGGGACAGGCCCCACCTGTGACGCGGCTCCATTGATTCTAATGCAGCTGTGTCACAGAGGGGAGTTTTTTCACACTCTGGGCCGCTGGACCATTGCTTGGGAATAGACTGGTGCCGGTCTGTTAATGTAAAAAAAAAACAAAGTGACTCACCTGGTGGTGCATTCGCTTTAATTTATATTTACGAGTACCTAATATGCTGTGGATTTAATCAATATAAATAAACAGCAACGGATTAAGTACTTGTGAATGTACCCTAAAAGAGGGAGGCAATTTCCCAGGGTTTTTTGTATGACCTTTATCAGAGCAGAGCTGCAAGCAGAACTCTTATTTCATTTCTCCTTCAAAAATACTATTGAAGAATCTTGGATTTTAGAAACATGTAGTTTAATGATATATTCCTCTTATTGAACATATTATGTTTGTATTTTGCCTCCCTTAGATTATGATACATTTATTACAAATGGATCCGAACTTCCTTCTCTAATTTGTGTTATAACAGGTAAAGGAACTGTTCTATTTTTTTTTTTCTATTTAACCATTTAGATTTTCTTAGGAAACATCAGTGGAATTTTAGACCATAAAATTTCATTTTTAATTGACAAGTTGGTTGGCAAGGATTTTTATATAGAAAACGTGACACAAATTGTTGCAGCAGAATGTCATTTACAAGTGCCACAGGGTAGCTGCAAAATGGGAGCTTTAAAGTGACCCTGTACCTACAATCTGCTCACGGGTACTGTAGGCCACGCCAATTTGACGCAGTCCTGCAAGTTTAAAAGTCGATTTTTGGAACAATAGCTGCATCACTTGCCGAACTGACCCCAGGACAGATCTTGAAATAAAAGCACCTCACCTGCTGTTAGTTTCCCTTTAACCTGCTATTATGCTCCCTTATTTATGAGGCAGACATTGGGTGGGGAGGTCTATGCACTTAGAGGGTGGTCCATGCAATACGGTGGCACACACAGATGTGTGGATAAGGCCTAAGACCATTATTTCGTTAGTGTTTGTACTGACACTTCTTCCTCTACTAGATATTACAGGACTGTGATTATTTCTTTTTCTTTTTTTTTTAAATCATATTTTAAAGGGAACCAGTGAGCTCCCAGCTGCAGCAAATAGAGCTTCTACAAACCTCCCATACCTTATATGTGGTGTCTTTATCGATAAGGTTAGTTACTGGAAAAACATCTTATTCTGGTGTGCATGGAGGGGGAGAGCCATGAACTAGTCATCTGGGCGGTGTCCTGGCTGTCATTAGTCACGGCTCTCTGCCTGTCAGCACGCTCTGCGGGGATAATTGACAAGCAGAGAGACCCGTTAGTAGCTTCTTTGCCTGTCAGTTACCCCTGCAGAGCGTGCTGACAGGCAGAGAGCTGTGACTGACAGCCAGGACACCGCCCAGATGACTAGTTCATGGCTCTCCCCTTGCATCGCGTGTAGGAATAAAAGATGTTTTTCAGCAATTACCCTTACTGATGAAGATACCACAGCTGCAGCCATGAGCTAGATCAGCATCGTGCTGATTGGCTCCCTTTAAGAAAACACCTTTTAAGATGATCCATTTTTACTAGTAGGGTGTCCTATAGTCTGTGTGTGGATGAGACTTTGGAATACAAGTTTCTCAAAGGGGATATCCAGAGAGCAGGAAAGGTTCTGCCTTTTCTTTAGCGCTCGACTTCCTACTCCTGCCCGTCCGTGCTGATACTTTTGCAGACGAGAGGGGGGCAGGAGCATGTTGCGGGCAATGATCGCAGTTACTGGAAGTTACTGGACATTGCATGCGAGCATACTCCTGTCCCCATTTCGTCTGTGAAGTATCGGCACAGACCGGGCAGAAGGAGGAAGTGGAGTGTCGGAAAGCAGACAAGGTAGAACCTCTCCTGCTTTCCAAATATCCCCTTAAGGTTACAAACACACTTGCCGGATCTGCAGCGAGTCTCCTTGCTGCGTTTTTGCAGCGAGACTCGCTGCAGATCCCGGCCCTATACTTTCAATAGCAGAGAAACTCGCAGCAGGGATGTACATCCCTGCTGCGATTTTGTCTGCAGCCCGCCCCATTAACCCCCCGGCCGCCGGACATTATACATTACCGGGTCCCCGTTCCTGCTTGCTTCGGGGCTCCCGGTGTCTTCACGGCCCGCCCGGCCAATCAGTGCGCTGCGGCGGGGCAGCGCACTGATTGGCCAGGCGGAACGTGCCGGGAGCCGCCGAAGCAAGCAGGAGCTGGGATCAGGTAATGTATATCCTGCCCGCCCCCCTGCAGCCCCGATCGCCCCCAGCCCCATGATCGCCCCCAGCCCCGCAGCCCCCGGCCGCACGATTGCCCGCAGCCCCCGGCCGCACGATTGCCCGCAGCCCCCGGCCGCACGATTGCCCGCAGCCCCCGGCCGCACGATTGCCCGCAGCCCCCGGCCGCACGATTGCCCGCAGCCCCCGGCCGCACGATTGCCCGCAGCCCCCGGCCGCACGATTGCCCGCAGCCCCCGGCCGCACGATTGCCCGCAGCCCCCGGCCGCACGATTGCCCGCAGCCCCCGGCCGCACGATTGCCCGCAGCCCCCGGCCGCACGATTGCCCGCAGCCCCCGGCCGCACGATTGCCCGCAGCCCCCGGCCGCACGATTGCCCGCAGCCCCCGGCCG
Organism: Dendropsophus ebraccatus; assembly: GCF_027789765.1. Taxonomy (NCBI): domain Eukaryota; kingdom Metazoa; phylum Chordata; class Amphibia; order Anura; family Hylidae; genus Dendropsophus; species Dendropsophus ebraccatus. Next base: position 74,742,216 of record NC_091462.1, read on the forward strand.
CACGGGCGATCATGCGGCCTGGGGGCTGCGGGGCTGCGGGCAATCGTGCGGCCGGGGGCTGCGGGGCTGGGGGCAATCGTGCGGCCGGGGGCTGGGGGCGATCATGCGGCCGGGGGCTGCGGGGCTGGGGGCGATCATGGGGCTGGGGGGCGATCGGGGCTGCAGGGGGGCGGGCAGGATATACATTACCTGATCCCAGCTCCTGCTTGCTTCGGCGGCTCCCGGCACGTTCCGCCCGGCCAATCAGTGCGCTGCCCCGCCGCAGCGCACTGATTGGCCGGGCGGGCCGTGAAGACACCGGGAGCCCCGAAGCAAGCAGGAACGGGGTCTGGGTAATGTATAATGTCTGGCGGCCAGGGGGTTAATGGGGCGGGCTGCAGACAAAATCGCAGCAGGGATGTACATCCCTGCTGCGAGTTTTCTGCTATTGAAAGTATAGGGCCGGGATCTGCAGCGAGTCTCGCTGCAAAAACGCAGCAAGGAGACTCGCTGCAGATCCGGCAAGTGGGTTTGTAACCTAAGTCATAAATGATTATGCTAAAATGTCTTTTTAGGTAAAGGGCCTTTGAAGGAATATTACTGTAAGTTGATTAGAGAGTTGCAGCTGAAGAACATACAGATCTGCACTCCTTGGCTAGAAGCTGAAGATTATCCTGTTTTACTAGGTAAGGAAATGTTAGATGAATTCTTCACGCAGAAAAAAAAAACATAGTTGCTTTCTTTCAAAAACTGCACCTTACTTGTCATTGAGTTGTTTGGCATTGCAGCTTAAAGGGGTTGGCGACTTCATAGTAAAATTGTTCAGTATTAGAGATGAGGGAACCTGGAGCATGCTCGAGTCGATCTGAACCCGAACTTTCGGCATTTGATTAGTGGTGGCTGCTGAAGTTGGATAAAGCCCTAAGGCTATGTGGAAAACATGGATATAGTCATTGGCTGTATCCATGTTTTCCAGACAACCTTAGAGCTTTATCAAAGTTCAGCAGCCCCAGCTAATCAAATGCCGAACGATCGGGTTCGGATGGACTCTAACCCGAACCCGGTTCGCTCATCTCTATTCAGTATGCAATATAAGTACTTACAGCACTTACTGACAGCAGCTCCCTGTGTGCCTCATAGAGCTAAAATCAGACTCCCCTCCTCCAGGCTGGGCTGCCCCGCTCTGTGGTGAGTCTGTCCATAAGGTGGCCGACATGGAGGGGCATGCGACTATGCCACGCCTCTAGTGTCCACCATAGGCATATACAGGCTCAGTGGGGGGTGGGGCATGGTCACATGCTCCTCCATGTCGGCCAGCTTATGGACCGAAACACCACCGAGCAGGAAAAGCCCAGCCTGGAGGATGGGAGTCTGATTTTAGCTCTGAGGCACGCAGGGAGCTGCTGTCAGTATATACAGTGACTACACTAAGTATTTTTACTATAAAGTCGCCAACCCTTTTAACTCTATTGAAGTGAGTACAACCTTTTGGAAAGTAACCATATTTATCTAATCTAGTAAAAGCTATATACACGTACTATTATTTTACAAATAAAGCTGTATTTAGCACAGTTCTACTTCTCCTAGGATCAGCTGATCTTGGAGTCTGTCTTCATAAGTCATCTAGTGGTTTGGACCTTCCTATGAAAGTAGTGGATATGTTCGGCTGCTGTCTTCCTGTGTGTGCTGTCAATTTTAAATGGTAATAATTTCTTATTTGCAAGGACACTAGTCTACATATGTTCTGAAAAAATAATATAAAAAAGTCTCTTGTGCAAAATTGGCAAGACTTAAAGTGTACCTGTCATAACATATAAAAACCCTACCAAACATCTAATTAGTGCTTGTCCTATGTATGCGGTCCATCTTTATTTAAATTTTGCATCTCCATCGGTCCGTTTAGTGCCCCATTGTGCTGCTTGTGTTTCTGCATTATACGGTGTCTGTGGGGGGACTCTTGTTTATCACTTAGTTTGCTCAGTTACTCACTTTTTATTTTGTATGTTAGTGATCTGGCTATCTGTATTACTGAATATATTAACATATAGTCACATCATAAAGATAGGTCCGCAGCAGGAACCTACTCAAAAGAATCATCTCTTGCTCTGGTGGATTCAGAAATCCATGAATAACATGGATGGTCATTTCTCTGAATAAACACCATGTAACACCCCATTTCCTTCTAGCAGACACTGAAAGGGAAATGATCCCCGATGGCAACTTCCTTTAACAGAATCAACTGAAGGTGTCTAGGCAGCTGTGTCATGTGATCAGCAGCGTTGTGGCTACCATACTAAAGACTTTTTCCGTGATCAACCCCTTTAAAGAAAACCTGTCACAACTTTGTTTTTATAGTACATGGTCAAAGACTGTATTGAATTGGTATTGCGACAATGTATGTAATCTAACACCGTTCAAGAAAGGTTAAAGGGGTTATCCAGTGTTAGGAAAAACTTGTCTACTTTCTTCCATTACAGCGTGACTATTGTCTCCAGTGTGGGTGAGTATTTGCAACTCTGTTTCATTGAAGTGAATGAAGCTTAATTGCAAACTACATCTGAACTAGTGACAAGAGTTAGGCTGTTAAAGTGACACTGTCACCCTCTTTTTTGCATTCTGACTTCTCTACACAGGTGTAAAGGGTAAATTTAGCAGTTTTCATACCTTATTTTATATCATACGTCATTGTGCTTGTTCACGTAAAAAATTATCTTTTATCAACTGTAGATTGTGATAAGTGGGCGAAGCTTCACGGCAACAGTGCCACTTAGCCCCTCCCACAGTGCCACAGTTGGCCCTGCTTCTCTGTGACGCCATCCACACATAGGCCCCACCCCCTCGACACCCATTGGTATGGGCCGGCCTAGAGGGGGGGGGGGGCCTAGACCTTTAGGCCAGCCTGTTCCAATGGTTGGCGAGGGGGCGGGGCCTATGTCCTTATATCATGGAGGGGCGGGGCCAACTGTGGCCCACTTAGCACAATCTACAGTTGATAAAAAATTACTTTTTACTTGAATAAGACGTATGATATAAAATAAGGTATGAAAACTGCTAAATTTTACCCTTTACACCTGTGTAGAGAAGTCAGAATGCAAAAACTGGGCGACAGTGTCACTTTAAAAAAGAAAACGAACACTGGATAAACCCCTTAAAGAGTGGTCACATCTGTGCATCTATGTAAAGGCACCAACAGGAATGTAAACTATACATTAGAAATGCAGACACCAACTTTTCTAGTTGACTGAAATAGGACATGTGTACGGCTTTTAAAAAGGACAAACTGCAAAAAGGTGGACTTTCACTGTCTCCTTTACATGCCTTTGACTAAGGTTACACATTTTCTCATTTTAACCATTGATCCCTGCACTTACCAGGTATCTCTTACTGCATGTGGCTCAAACCATGTGTCAGTGCACTCACCACCGCGTTGCATGGACGCATGGGTTTATTAGCATGAGGGAACATTGCCCAAGGTGCAAGCAGCTCATTGTGTTCTATTGGGCATCAGGTGTTGCATGATGGTTAAGACAGGTTAATCTCTCTCTGATGCTAGGGTTCATATATGGCGTTCTGGCACGTATTATGTGCCAAACCGTGTGCCATGCGCACAAATTGTTTTCAATGGGATTACAAATTGTGGCACATTATTTTTTGCTGGGGCCTAATATAATATAATATAGCCTAATATCTAAAATATCTGTGTAGCCTTAGGGCCCTATTACAGGGAGTAATAATCAGCAAAACCGGCCTGATGAGGCCGAATATCGCTCTGCGTAATAGAGATGATGATCAGCTGATTGTTTCTTTAGACCCTGACCTAAAATCATCGGGTACTGACCGCGCATTGCTACGTATAATAGCGATGCACTGCTGGGGGCTGACGGTTCAACAGTTTACGTTACCTATCCACGTTCCTGGTCGCGACCAGTGATTGACTGAGCCGCCTGTTAGCTCTGACGGGCCACTCTGAAACTGCAGCACGCGGGACCAGGAAAGAAAGCAGCGCGCAGGAGACCGGGACAGGTAATGTAAACTATTTAGGTATAGGCTGCACGGACATCGATAACTATGTCCGTGCAGCCCTCGCTTAATGATTATAGGGCCATGTAATACACCCAGTAAACGAGTGCTGATCTAACCCCCCGTTACAGCCCCCTATACTCACCTGATCCCGCTTTTGGATCCGGTTGGGTCACGGAGATATCAGCTCCCGAAGCCCGGCGCGCGCGCGCTGACAGTAGAGTCCGACGCTCATGGAGAATGAATGGGGAGTCCGATGCTCTGTCATTCTCTATGGGCATCGGACTCTCCTGTCAGCACACGCGCCGGGCTTCGGGAGCTGATATCTCCGTGACCCGACCGGATCCAAAAGCGGGATCAGAGTATAGGGGGCTGTAGCGGGGGGTCTGGAGCCTGTCACCCCTGCACTGGGGGTGACAGGTCCTCTTTAATGAAGTATGTGTTTAGCTGATCAACTTCCCAGCATTTAAAAAAACAAAATGGATATACATGAAGCCTTTTTGTCTGCAAGTACTTCTCAGACTTGGCTAATTGCAGTCAAATTTACACAAAATCACAGAAAAATTCAGTAAAATTTTGGGCACATTCACGCCACTTGTCTGCATACAGATTTCTGTTTCTAGGGCTGCAGTGTAGATTGAGATGTGCAGGTTTTACAGAACCTGACATTTACCACTGAGCTGTGCTGCTGCCCCATATAACGCAGTGTACCTGCTGCAGCACATTTCCTCAGTCCGCACTGTTGCTTTCCTGACAGACAGAATGTTGCTATTTATGAGAGGCTCAGTGGGTCGTCACTCCAGCAGCGCACAATAAATTGCTACACAACACTGAAATAATAAGCATGATTATTTTCTTTGCAGTTTACATGAACTTGTAAGACACAATGAAAACGGGCTGATATTTGAAGATTCTAAAGAGCTTGCTGCACAACTAAAGGTATCTAACCCGTCACTGGAGATGCATATATTTTGACATTAACAAAATATAAACGTGGCTTATAATTGTTAAAATAACAAAGTGCATAACCTCCTGTTAAAACCTTTGCTGCTCCTGTGCTGATGACTACAGATGAGCGGACTTTTCGGATTTCTGGTTTGTGAGAACCAGAACGATCGGCGTCTGATTCCCGCTGTCTGCTCGCTCCGTGCAGTGCATGGATACCTCCTAAGGAACGCCTGGAAAACTGGGATACAGCCATTGGCATTCTCTGTATCCCAGTTTTCCAGGAGTTCCTTAGGAGGTATCCACCCGCTGCACGGAGCGAGCAGACAGCGGGAATGCGACGCTGATCGTGCTGGTTCTCACAAACCAGAAATCCGAAAAGTCTGCTCATCTCTACTGATGATCATGTGGTTCTCCACTGGTCTGTCTGCAGCCACTTGTTGATGGAACGCTTGTTTTAGCTAAACCAGACTTGGACTATGTTCTATGGTGATCTAAGTTTAGTCGGTGTTGAAGATCACAGATGACCTTTATTTTCTGATCAAGTGGATTCTGCTTTTGATCAGTCCTAAATTTGCTATGGAGATGGGGTCAGTTCTTGTCATTATGGGACTCTTTTGTTGCAGTAACAGCCTCCTCTATTTTGAGAGACTTCAATTGTGTCTGTAAAAGTGTATGCCCATTCAGTAATTTTCAATGTTAGATACATATGTTGGGTAAGAAGCACTGGTTTACCATTGACACTCCATTGTATTTCATAGATGGTAGTTAATGTGTTCAGGCATTTTAAACCATGTCTTTACAGACCTCACTTTGTGCAGTAACTCTGGAATAATGAAAACTTCCTTTCCCAAACTATTGCCACAAAGTTGGTAACCTAAAATTGTAGTAATTTATTATTCTTCCAAAGACCTAATCCTGAAAAACAGCCCCAAATCATTATTTCTACTGCACATGCTTTATGAATTCTATGTAGGTAGACCTCCACCAAACGTGAATTTGTTTAGATTGCCAGATACTGAAACATGATTCATCATCTTTCCAGTGCTCCAGTGGCGCTGGGCACTGCACATTGTCATCTTTGGCCTGTGTGTAGCAGCTCCTGCCATGCAGTGCCTGTGCTTGTCACTTGAACTCTGTAGTAAGTGATAAAACTAGGAATAGGCAAGACCCACCACCCTGCTCTAAGGGCCCTATTCCACGGGACGATTATTGTTCGCAAAATAGTTAACTATAAATGATCGCTATTGAGAAAGATCTGAAATCGTTTGCCCACTTACGTGGAACGATAATCGTTATGATCGTTCTTGCGGTCGTCTTGTCGCTATTGCGTTCATCACTACTGCGAACGATTGACTTCTTATGCAATGCGAACGAGCAACGATAAAAATAGGTCCAGGTCTTATTAAACGATCAACTATTTCTCTTTCAGTCGTTAATCGTTAACTGTTATTCAACCGAACGATTATCGCTTAGATTCAAATGATTTAACGAAAATCTGAACGATAATTGTCCCGTGGAATAGGGTCCTAAGACTCTGTAATGGGTCTTGTATAGAGATGAGCGAACCTCGAGTTCATCCGAACCCGATCGTTCGGCATTTGATTAGCGGTGGCTGTTGAAGTTGGATAAAGCTCTAAGGTTGTCTGGAAAACATGGATACAGCCAATGACTATATCCATGTTTTCTACTTAGGCTGCATTCCCACTTTCCGTGATCCTGACTGATCACAGACGTGGAATGCATGTACCGGAGTCCTCCCACGCCCGGACAGCATCTGTAATTAGATGCTGGGAGCGGGGGAGACTGTATTCATAAGCGCCGCGCTGTAATAAATCAGCCGTGCGGTGCTGTTACTACAGCACGGCGCTTATGAATACAGTCTCCGGTACATGCATTCCACGTCCGTGATCTGTCAGGATCACGGAACGTGGGAATGCAGCCTAAGCCTTAGGGCGTTATCCAACTTCAGCAGCCACCGCTAATCAAATGCCAAATGATTGGGTTGGATGGACTTGAGCATGCTAGAGGTTCGCTCATCTCTAGTCTCGTAGTATTCAGTTTGTGGGAGGTTTCAATTATATAAGTCTGTGTATTACATTGGCTAAGCTTCTACTAACATATAGATACCCCTCAGTTGTATTTTTAACTATATTAAATTGCTTTACAGATGTTGTTCAAAGACTTTACAAGCAATTCAGGCAAGCTGAAACTGTTTCGGCGGAACATTCACAAGTCGAAACAAATAAGATGGGATGAAAGCTGGGATCAGACTGTTCTGCCAATATTTAGAGACCATTGTAAATTCTAGCAGCATTTTTCTTTCATTACAAAAAAGCACAGTTAGTAGAAAGAACGTCTTGTTAAGGACATTAACCACCATGGAGACCAATGCTGAAATGCTTGGATGAAGAGTGAGAGACTTCTCTCTGAATTTTTATACTGAGGCAATGCCGCATTCCAAAGATCTGCTTATAACCTGTTACATAAATCACAATGAGGAGGACCAAATGGGGAATCTATGTTGGCCAACTACAAAGGAACCTATGGTTGTGTGCAGCTGTTCTGGCAATTACACTTCTATGTGGATCTGCATTGGCTGAACTGTACACTGTTATAATTTGTGGGTGGGGTTGTTAGCTGCTATTATGACTTTATTTAGACTGTTATGGTGGAATGGTCTGGTGAGTAAAATGCTACAATGTGTGTGCTCTGACATATTTCATGTGTTGGATTCCTATATTATCTAAGCATAAAACCTTAGGGTTGTCTGGGGTCTGAACTGTTCTGCTCCACTTCCTCTGGCTGTTTAGGAAGTATACCATTTAAGGTGGGAGTGTGCATGTTGTGAGCATTTAGGAGTACAATGAGATGGACAAAAATGTAAAAGATGTCAGTCTTGGAAGAGTGCTGTTTAGAAATGTAATTTGTATTCATAATTAGTGTTGAACAAAGTTTGGGTTTAGCAACGTTTGTCTGAACACAAACTCTTGGCATTTGACTCCTGGTAGCTGGGAAGTGCTGGAAAACATGGATATGGTCATAGGCTGTATTTATGTTTTCTTGGCGGCCCTAGTGCTACATCCAGCTTCTCAAGATGCCAAGTGTTTAGGTTTGGACAAGCGTTGCTGAACCCAAGCTTTTGGCAGGTTTGCTTAACACTACTCCTTCAGCAGTGTTCACACATGGTGTAAAGTGAAACTGGCTCAGTTGCCCCTAGCAACCCATCAGATTCCACCTTTCATTCTCCAAAGAGTCTGTGAGGAATGAAAGGTGGAATCTGATTGGTTGCTAGGGGCAACTGAGCCAGTTTTACTTTACACCATGTTTAATAAATCTCTCTCATGGTGTTTATGAAATTGTGCTACTTTACTGCAAATTGCACAAATGTGGTGAAGTTCGAATACAGCCTAATTACCCAGACCCCACCTCCAAAGACAATTATGGTTGGACCCTCATTTGGATGTAACGTTTATGACCTTGAATTGTGCAAGCCAACATGCCAATGTTATTCAATAAATCTCTTCCATAATCCTGTACTGCTTCCTTCTGCACTTAGAGACATTAAAGCAGAGACTAGCTCTAATCCTTTACTATTCTCTGAGATTACTGGAGAAGTGTATTGGGTATATGTGAGTAGTAGAGATGAGCGAACCAGGCTCGAGTCGATCCGAACCCGAACTTTCGGCATTTGATTAGCTGGGGCTGCTGAACTTTGATAAAGCTCTAAGGTTGTCTGGAAAACATGGATACAGCCAATGACTATATCCATGATTTCCACATAGCCTTAGGGCTTTATCCAACTTCAGCAGCCACCGCTAATTAAATGCCGAAAGTTCGGGGTCGGATCGACTCGAGCATGCTCAAGGTTCGCTCATCTCTAGTGAGGAGCAATACAAAACAGGTAAGTGAGCCATGGTTGTTATATAAAATGTACTTTATTACTAGCATTTACTGTACACCACTTACAACTAGGAATAAGTGAATATATAGTACTAGCGAAGCGCTAGGCTCGGCTGCCTTTAAACTGTGCTCAACTCTGGGTGCCTGATAAAGCTGGATACAGTCCTGGGAAACTTCCTGCAGGACTGCATCCAATTTTTTCAGGCACCTGTAGCAGAGTTTAATGGTAGCCAGCTGATCAGCAGACCTGCCGAATCTAGTGAAGCCCTTCACTAGTACTGTAAATTCGCTCATCCCAACTAAAAGCCTCCTGCTAAAATAGTTACACTTGTAACGTCAGTTTTAGAATTTCTACTTTACAGTTTCTATCATATGCAAATATGTTCCTCTTTTGGTCCGGAAGTACTTGCCATCTTATCCCAGTGTCATCTAGTGGGAGAAGAAAAAAAGAAAAGTCATTTTGAAAGTTTAATTGTGTATCTCAACCAATATACTTAAACTTTTAGGGCCCGTCAGGTTAAATATTTTAGCAAATATATTAACTTGTCTCCTTCCCATATGCCCGCTCTTTTCCTTCCATTGTTAGGGTAAATTCATAGGGGCGGATCCACCGGGAGTCTCACGCACAAAAGCCGCAGCTAATTCGCAATACACGTATTATTCTTATTAATACGTGTATTGCGGATTTCATGCGTGATTCCCGGCGGATCCGCCCGCGTGAATTTACCCTTAAAGAAAATCTGTCAGCTCCTGGGCCCTAGCTAATGTGCTGGCAATCCCCTAGTGAGCATGGTGAAATTTGGTAATTTTCCGTGCAGTGGATTATGCACAATCTCACGTCTCCTACTGTACTGAAAAGGCAAAGAGGAGTTGTTTGTGCCACACCTTTGCCGCCTCACCACTCCTGCCTCCTCTTCATGAATAATTAATGCTGCCTGACCTCCTGCTTGCTCAGCTGTCAGCCAGTGTCTGATTGCAGACCAGTCCTCTGTAGGCAGTTAATGTCTTAGGGTCCATTTACACAGAAAGATCCATTCCTGGCTTTGGCTTCAAATCTTTGGCAGACAATCTTTCTGTGTAAATGGAGCCGATAAGAGTAATTCAGATATAGTTAAATCTCTCTGCCCAAATCCGTTGGAGCTGTGGTCTAGGGACAATCTCTCCACAGACCTGCCAACAGTTTATTCTCTGGTTCAAATTCCCTGAAGGAAACGAAATAGAGGTCTTTACATTTTTTTTTCTTTTTCTCAGTATTGTATCATTTGTAAGGCTATGTTCACACACCAAAACCAGGAATGGATTAAAAACATAGGCTATAGAAACACTGTTGAAATTGAGCAGATAGCCTTCACAATGGCAAATATCGGCCGTTTTAAAAAAACAGTAATTATTTGCCATTAAGTGGCTGCCATAAATTCAATTGCAACAGTGTTTGAACATTGCCTCTCTGTTTTCAATCCACTCCTGGTTTTGGTTGCAAAACACTGGCAAAATGAGAAAAAAAAAGACCTATTTAATTTCCATCAGGGGATTTGAACCAGAGACCAAACTGTCGGCAGGCCTCTAGACTGGTGAGTTACAGCTTCGACACATATGGGTTTAGAGATTCAACTATATCTGAGTGTTTCTTTCAGACATAAACTGCCTACAGATCTGCAATCACAGACATTGGCTGACAGCTGAGCAGAATTATTCATGAAGAGGAAGGTGTGGTGAGATTTGGTAATTTTCTATGCAGTGGATTACAAACAAAGTCACCATGCTCACTAGGGGATTGCTAACTACAGCACACTGTCAGCACCTTAGGTAGGGCCCAGGAGCTGACAGATTTCCTTTAATGGTTCGTCATCTAGATTACGACCAGTACTTTGCTCCAAAAGCAGTGGTCTGGCTGGTATATAGCTATTACACATATATACGTACACACAAAAGGGAGGTGTGGGGTTGAGGTGTTGTTTCCACCCCCTGGAAACAGGAGGACATAGGAAATTCATTATGCAATTAAGACAGCAACCTCACCCATTTATATAGGAACTTCTGACCTAAGTAAAGTGAGTAATTATAAAGAAACGGGTTCCTTGCTTGTGGAAGGTTTGGTCGTTGGTATAAAAAGTGTTTGGGAGTTTCCTGAGACTCCACTAACAGATGATGGTGAAGAAGGGTTAGCTGTAAAAGAATTTCAACACCTCATCTGGAACCCCACCCACCACTGTGATCACCTGTCTAAGGGCGGGTAAACAGCCTCTCCTGAGTAGTATAGGGGAAAGGAGATTATCCATCTACATGTATATATGAGATTTTTTTTTTTAGATAGGCAGAAAGAAAGATACTGTATTTTCTATGCAAATCAAGCCAGTAACTGGCAGTTGATTCTGAGGTGCAATGCAGTTTCCATGGTGTTAAACTGGGATCATTTGTAAAGGTTTGAATATGCGGCTAGAAGCAGTGTAAACAAGCGGGAAAGGTGTCAAAAATTGGTGAGGTATCCACTCCAATTCACAGGTTACCAAAGTACACCCATGTCGTCATCTCTGGTCCACAGACTCACCGGGCTACACCATGGCGGCCTACAAAACTGCAGACTAGAATCCATACTGTGGTAGAACATGAAGTAAGTATCCTGCAATACAGCTCCAGGGAGCTGGGGTCTAACTCTGCAGTCACAGGGGAAAAAAATAACTTCTTGTTCTGAGCAGAGATGAAGAAACAGCCAGGCCTATGGCTAGGGGTCCAATGTGGAGCATTCCAGGTTGCAAGAATTTGTTCACATCTAGTCCTTAGCGCAGAGGTAGCTATATACCTGAGGGAAGGTCACTATCTTTACTGTATAATTAATTTCATTAAAATATTCCTGTGTCCGGCTCACAGGTGCGGAAACACTCCCATCTGTTGTGCTGCTAGGGGACACCAGGAAATACCCCTTTAATGGAGGACCATTGTCTTTTATGATCTTATATATAGCATAGATAGGTTTGTGTTAATCCTAGAAACCAATCATACATATTAACAGTGCAGAAATATTTTACAACCTACCGTATAAGTTAAGGATTCAATTACTGTGCCCTTTAAGACTGGTGCAAGCTATTACAATCTGTCCGCCAGGTCATTTCTATTATGCTGCATACTTACAAAATGTTAAAGAAGCAACTGCAGCCCATCATTGTCATAATTCTTAGAAATCACTTACCTAAGGTTTTCTGGAATAGTCTGTATGTTTCAGGGTTACGAATAGTTGATGCTACCAAAACTTCCAGGCCATTCCCAGGTTTTGTATAATGGAAAAGTTTCCTCAATATTTTTGTAAATGAGGTTACAATATCTGGATCATACACAACATCTAGATACAATAAAACATACTGTTAACTTGGCCTGCAGCAATGCAGATTCTCAAGTTCATATTCAGAAACAAAAGTGTCACTCAATAGGAAATGTATGTTGCCTTGGCCATTTTACCTGCTGTCAATGACTGGTATTAAAGTTCACTCAATTCCATCTTACCCTCTAGATATGGGGTGTCAAACTCAAATACACAGTGGGACAAAAATAAATTTTAAAAAGTTGCAGGCCAATCTTAATATTTAATGAAAAGTGCATGTGGCGTTTCTGGCACTGCCTACCCTAAAGTAATTGTCCCCACATGGTAGTTACCCATTATATCCCTCAAGCAGTAGGTAATCTCATAATTGTACCCCATGTAGTAGCCCCCCCCCATAGTGACCCACATACTAGCTAGGCCTACTATTAGAGCCCCACATGGTAGCCAGCCCTCCCAATAGTGACCCATATAGTAGCCAGCACACCTAATAGTGCCCAATATAGTAGCCAGCCCCCCGATAGCGTCCCATAAAGTAGCCAGCCCTTCCAATAGTGTCATACATAGTAGCCAGCCCTCTCCCATTGTCTCCTATTTAGTAGTCAGCCCTCTCCCATAGTCTTATATAGTAGCCAACCCTCTCCCATAGTCTCTTATATAGCATACAGCCCTCCCAATAGTCTCTTATATAGTAGCCAGCCCTCTTCGATAGTCTTAAAAAGTAGCCAGCCCTTCCTAATAGTGTCTTGTATAGAAGCCAGTCCCTAAAATAGTCTTTTATATAGTAGTCTGTGGCCTAAGAGTTTATAATATGTGCGGTCTGAGCGACCATCCAGACCACCCATATTATAATCTGCTGCAACGTCAGAAGGGCCAGATTTAGCACAGCAATGGAAAAGCATGGCGGGCAAAAAATAGTAGCGCCCACGGGCCAGAGTTTGACATGACTGCTCTAGACGCCATGGGCAACAGCTACCATCGCATCTAGGCGGTTACATGCTTGAAGCTGATCAGCTGTGATGGCAGTCGGGGGGCCTTCTATTGGCTTCTGTGGCTGCCATGACAAGTTGTGCTAGAACAATAAAATGAGTACAGTGCAATGCATAGGCTTTGTAGTGTATGGTATAAGTAAGCAAGTGATTGCATAGTAAAGTCTCCAAGAGACTAAGAGAGAAAAAAAAAAGTTAACATTTTTTTTAAATAAAATTAAAATAGATACCCTTTTCCCAGCTTAGACAGCTCTGTAGATGGAAAAATAAAGTTACAGAGGTCACAATATGGAAATACAATAAAAAATAAAAATTTCAGACCAATTGATAAACCTAGGCCACTGATGTAAAATAGCATTTTATTTCTATGGTACCTGACGCAATCACTAGGTCAGCATCCAGTTTTAGAAGTTTATGTTCTGTAACCGATTCCCAGTCTAGGTCAGTTACTGAAAGAAGAGTCTTCGGTTTTTCACTGGTAACTGAATGCTCTTCCTCCAGCTTAAAGCCATTGAGCCGGATGTTTTCTTTGAGCTGCTGAAGCACTTTCTGGTGACAGTCACTGAAGGTGTATTTCTTGGGATAACAGCTCTTGCATATGACCAGTCCAGTCAGACCAATTCCACTCCCAAGTTCTAGAATTGTTCTCAAAACATGAGAGCAATGTTAAACTTTGACCACTCCAAATACAGAATTCCTCCATCTATTTTCCCCCCCTAAGGTTATGTGCACACTGAGGAAATTTGCCTGAAAATCCATTGTGGAATTCACCGCTCACACGCGTCCCCCCACGTCATATACTCTATTCTATGCATGGGCGAATTCGGCCCCTGCATAGAATGGAGTCTATGACACGGGCGGAGACACGCCCGCCACAGTCCACGAGTGGTGAATTCCGCAACAGATTTTCCATCAAATTTCCTCAGTGTGCACATACCCTAAAAAATATCAGATGTATAAGGCAGCAAGCGAACAGTCAGTTTTTGAATTGTGTTGGCTTGACAATGCGTTTACAGCATTACAAACATGGCAGGCCTTGTGGGGTGTTTGGTTAATCTTAAAGCAAATGTACCATCAGTACATTTGCTTTAAGTGACTTCACATGAATAGATGCCGGTGCCGCGCTCCTTTTTTTTGTTCCCGCTGGGGGTGAAGCACTGGAGGCAGGCTGGCCTGCCCCCATTGGGAAGAAACCACTGCCCCACTGAGGCTGCTCCATTGCTTCTAATAGAGCTGCGTCATAGAGGTGCGATGGTTTCTTCCCACTGAGGGCCAGCCAGCCCGCCTCCAGTGCTTCAGCCCGGGTCGGTGCTCAGTAGTAGACCGATGCCATGCATGGGAACCAGGCCGCGGTTTTAAAAAGAAAGGACAGCGGCACCGGCATCCCTGCGCCAGTGCCGTTCTATTCCTGTGCAAAACTTAAAGTGAATGTAATGACTGTATAATTCGCTTTAAAAAGGGCTTGTACTTGCTGCAGAAACATCTCCATTCAGCTTTATGGAACAGATTTCTCAGCCCATCTAGCAGTAAAACAATACTAAAATACAGATGTAATTTTGAGTGAAAATTAAAGTGTTAATAATGAACATGTTTATTATTTTTACACTTCTACTAAATTATGACTGCTTTTCTGTGCTTGTGCACTGATGGTCAAATCCCCATAGACATCGATAGAGCACATTAAAAACACAGCAGTAATGTGAGATGTTGATTTCTTAAACAAATAGTAGCATGCTGCAAGTATGAATGTATAGTGGGTACTTCATTTATTTATAAGCATATGGTAGATTATAGGTGGGGAAGGAATAGAAAACTTTTCTTACCGATTATTAAAGATATCATTGTGTTCAATCGCCCATTCGGCTAAAAAAAGAGCGGCTTCCCATGTCACTAGGCCTGTGGTTCCTTCTGAGATTATTGCCGCATTTTCAGATAACGTAATAAGGTCCCCTGTGGGCTGCAAAACAAATGCTGCATCTGTATTACAGTGAAAAGTTATAGCCTGGAGCCCCATGTGGCGGCATTTATTTAGATGATCAGAAAGCATGTACGGATACTGCTTGTAGCATTGTATGTGTTAACACTGCAGAACAAGAACTGCTGAAATTCCTAACTGGAAGATCCTTCCTTTTCCTTTAAGTCATTAACACAACGTAGAAAGCTTGATTCATTACACTGCAGTGCAGCCGTATCCTTGTTACTGAGAGGAAAGCAACCAAGCATTGCCTGTTGTCTGCTTGTCATGTGGAACACATGTACTGAAACTGTGTTCACTACTAGGAAGTCATTTCTCTTACCTATAAGGTGATTACACCAAATAAAAATACACAACTTATTGTGATATGGGTTATTTTATGCTTTATCAATGGGGAAGAACTAACACAAAATGACAGCATGAGGACAGGCTGGAACCATTCAGTGATTTAGCGGGATTTAATTCCTATTCACTCACAGGTAACCTCTACATATTGCAATTCATCATGTAAAAACAAACAAACATGCACCCCAGACACCTCCTTTCTACTGCATATACATGAATGAAGGAAAATACGTGTACAGCTTTATACTTTTCACCTTCCTTTCACTGTATCAGTTTCAGTATGTTTAACATTTAACAGAAAAATGTGGGCAGCCATGTCTTGGTGTACGTTAAGGAAAGAAAAACATATTTTTCTGTTAATTTTTTTTTTTTAAATAATGTAATAATAATAAATAATAATAAATTTATTTGTATAGCGCCAACAGATTCCGCAGCGCTTTTTTTTTTTCAATGCATACAGTACAGAGGTACATAATACGCAGTTAAATTGGAATAAATAAGAACATAGTAAATAAAAATAACAAAAATACAAAATACAGAGTATAAACGAGACCTGCTCGTTGGAGCTTACAGACTATAATTTTCGTTGACACCAGGCATAAGTGCTTTATTTGTCCATGGTCCAGCCATTGTACATAATTAGAATTACAGGATGAGCCAGTAACAACGCCAATGTCTGATGCAGGTAAACATATAAAGTGCAGGAACCGTCAGAGATAGAGCAAGGGAAACAACAGAAGGGGGAAACAGTTTAGGGAACGTTATAAGCGAGCCTGAAGAGATGAGTCTTCAGGGCACGCTTGAAACTGTGGGTATTGGGTATGAGTCTGATGTGTTTGGGTAGGGAGTTCCAGAAAATTGGTGCAGCACGAGAGAAGTCTTGGAGGGGGGAATGAGATGTTCTGATTATGGAAGATGTTAAGGTTAAATCATTTGCAGAGCGCAGAGCACGGGAAGGATGGTAGGTGGAGATGAGGGAGGAGATGTATGGAGGGGCAGAGTTGTGTAGAGCTTTATAGGTGAGGGTGAGGAGCTTGAAGTGGATTCTGGATTTAATGGGTAACCAGTGCAGTGACTGGCACAGAGGAGAGACATCGGTATAGCGGCTGAAGAGGAAGATGAGTCTGGCTGCTGCATTCAGGATAGACTGGAGAGGGGAGAGCTTAGACAGAGGAAGACCGATTAGTAGGGAGTTACAGTAGTCAAGACGGGAATGGATCAAGGCGACAGTCAGAGTCTGAGCAGTGTCAGTGGTGAGAAATGGGCGGATTCTAGAGAAGTCAATAGAAAACCGATCCTGCAGTATGGCATACAACAGCATCTGTTTTTACAATCCCTTTTTTTTTTCTTTCATGTAAACATATAAGTTAATGGGGGGGAATTTATCAATGCTTTTACCAGAAAACTAGAGTAAACAAAGGGGGAGATTTATCAAACATGGTGTAAAGTGAAACTGGCTCAGAATCAGATTCCACCTTTCATTTTCCAAAGATTCTGTGAGGAATGAAAAGTGGAATCTGATTGGTTGCTAGGGGCTGCACAGTTATTTAACGCTGCTGCAACATGCACAGAAGCAGTGACCGTGCCATTTGTGGTAGGTCCTGGCTGTCAGTCATGGCCAAGCTCCAATGCTGACAGTTAACACTATAGAGATGTTGTGGTCAGCCCACAAAGTCCGGATGGCAGCCAGGGCGACTGTACACCTGACAGAGGCCTTTGATATCCTGGTCAAGAGAGACCTGAGGCAGAGTCTGATCTGTTATGCCTGTCATTGTATTCATGGCCCAATGTGCCAGGGAACCAAGCTTTCCCCTCGCTGCAATTTCCTTTTACACTGCAGCAGACTATCGACTATTCACACACTGAAGGCATAACAAGCAATCATTCTTTTACTTTTCCTATGCTAGGCCATGAAACTATGTGAAAAGAAATAAAATCAAACAAGGGCAATAATATCATAGAACCTGGGTAATAGCTGATATAAGAAAAAATATGGTAGTAAATAATAAAATAATGTTTATATATAGAATAGGATCCAGCAATTGGTTCCATTAGGTAATATGGAATCAGATACAGATATACAGTGGTGCCTTGGATTATGAGCATAATTCGTTCTGGGACCATGCTTGTAATCCAAATCCACTCTTATACCAAAGCAAATTTTCCCATAAGAAATCTGTGAAATGCAGACAATTGGTTCCACACCCCCAAAATAATGATTTTTTTTATTCTGAATAACATGTAAAAGAAATGAAACAAACATTCAGAAACACCTGAAAATGTTATATTATAAGTTACAGTACAGTATAGCAATCAGCATGTGGAGTATAATGTATAGTAAGTGCATAAGACTGAAAAACATCAGCAGTTTGTAGATACAGGATGGAACTGCAGATCCCCATAATGCAGAAGCGTAGTACAACAGACTACAATAGAGAAGCAGGGCTGCTGTCAAAGGTCTGTGTGGTCACATGACAGCAATGGGGAAGGGGGGAGGGGTCAGCATGGACCAATCAGGAAATGAGAATCACAGCGCTGTGCAGGAGGACAATAACAGAAACTTTTATATAGCAGCAGTGTGTATAGCTGAGTGTAAGTGCAGGCATATTATAGCAGGAATTGAAAGGTGGGAAACACAAGGGCTGACAGAGACTGCAGGAAGGAATGAGCAGGACATGTGAGTGCACATAAATACAGGACTCTCTGTCCAGCGTTACAGCTATTAAGAGATTACCTCCACAGTCCTAGCCCCAGCCTAAAGTGGATCTGCTATGATTTGGAAGGTGAGGGACTTCCTGGGTCCTGAGTACAGTGCTGTAAACCCCTCTATGCAGATGACGTTGTCCCCCACTCCCCCTCCCTCCCACCCAGTACAGGGAGCTCTTAAAGTGTCACTGTCGTTATTTTTTATTTATTTATTTATTTTCAGAAATCAATAGTACAGGCAATTTTTAGAAACTTTGTAATTGGGTTTATTAGCCGAAAAATGCATTTTTACCATGAAAAAGTAATTTGAAGCTCTCCCACCTGTCTTTATTGTTCTCTATGACGAGTGGAGGGAGATGAGGCACCAAAACAGGACACCAAAGATTTAATTTACAGCTATATCACCAGGCTCTCTCCTCTGACTCAGCACTGACCTCTCTGACCACTGAGTAGGGGCTTTCAGCGGCTCCCTGCTGTGTAATCCTTTGTTCTCTGCTGCCTAATCTTCCTCCTCCTCCTCCCCCTCCCCTCTTCATAGAACAGACAAGATCCGAATGATGTAAAACAGTCGAGATTTCCTGATAATGAGCAGTGGATGAGAGAGAGGAGGGAGGGGGGACCTGGGAAAAGGCTTTTTGAATGCAGATAATGGCATATTTTCCTAATAAACCCAATTACAAAGTTTCTTAAAATCACCTGTACTATTGATTTCTGCAAAAAAAAAAAAAAAAAAAAAAAAAATTTTACAACAGTGACACTTTAAACCAAAGCAATGCTCTTAAACCAAGTTACAATTTTGAAAAAATGTGATCTCTTCTTGCAAAACGCTCTCAATCCAAGTTACCGAGGTACCACTGTAGTGTATTTTAGTCTTAACATGATTGTGCTCTATGGTCCAGGATCATATAACTGATACTATGTGGATATACTAAATAGGTGTGTTGCTTTGGCTACTGTGGATATACTGATAGTAAATCTGAATCCTATCAATAGACAGACATAGGCAAGAATTTATATCAGATAAAAGAGGCGAAGGAGAGGGATTGAGGCCCATAGAATACAGCGTCCTCAGATGTTAGATTCACTGGGCCTTCTTTGTAATAGATGTCTATCTACATTACCACCTCTGAGAGAAAGGCCTTGGAAAGTAATTGCAAAAGGTGTTGTAGGGTGTTTTTATCACTTTTAAAGTGCCACAGGTTTTCACAGTGATGTTTAAAGTGTCACTGTCGTGAAATTTCTTTTTGCAGAAATCAATAGTCCAGGCGATTTTAAGAAACTTTGTAATTGGGTTTATTATCCGAAAAATGCATTTTTATCATGAAAAAGCAGTTTGAAGCTCTCCCCCCTGTCTTCATTGTTCTCCTATGGAGAGAGCTAAAGAAAAGACCAAAACAGGACAACAAAGAGTTAATCTACAAATCCCTCACGGGATATCTCCTGTGACAGTCACCAGTGACCTGTCTGAGCTCGGATTACAGCTGTCACCCAGCTCTGTGCCTGTAATCCTCTGTTATCTGCTTTCTGCTGCCGGCTAACTCCCTCCTTCCTCCTCCCCCCTCCCCTCTCCCTAGAGCAGACAGGGGACGTCTCCTGCAACAAGTCACAATTTTCAGATTTTTCAGAGTGGATGAAAAAGAGGAAGGAGGGGGGGACCTGGGAAAAGGCTTTTTACATGCAGATAATGGCAGATTTGGCTAATAAACCCAATTACAAAGTTTCTTAAAATCGCCTGGACTATTGATTTCTGCAAAAAAAATAAAAATACGACAGTGACACTTTAATGTTGCCTATGTGTTCAAGTATGTAACAGCAAAATTCTCTTCTAGTTTTTCCCTAAATATAACAGCTGACAAGGACAAGTGGCCAAATATACAACACACATTGTCTTGCAGTTAGGATATGCCATAAATATCTGATATATGTGGACCATCATCAGTCCCCAGTATGGTAGGTCCTGTGACTTTCGCCCTACCTACTCAAGCAGTCACTGTGAACTGAGAGGTAGCTGCGCTTACATGGGGAATCTCTATTTACTTCTGTGAGATTCCTAAAACCAACCAAGCACACATGCATGCATCATAAACATCTACAATGGAAATAGTGTTAAAGTTCCGCTGTGTACAGCATGGCCAGAAGTATGCTGCATCAGGAAGAAACCAGCAACACTGATAACAGTTATGGGCATGAACATCACAATCACTATGATTGTTCTTAACAGCTGAACACATGAAAATTCATCTCTACAGTAAGGATCCCGATCATCCTATTGTTCTTCCCATTAGTGTACAATACAGCACTTACCAAACAGTAACTTTTATAGCAAACTGCAGTCTCTTCTGAATTTAAGACTTCAGCCAATGCACTATATAAATCATCCAGAGGTTCTGCTCCTGTACATTCATGCTGCAGAGAATAAAGCATGAAAATTACTACTGTAATATTATCTTCAACATGTATAATTCTCATAAGATAATCTGTCTTCACCATGCAGCTTCCTATTCTAATAGAAACAATGCAGTTGTACACTCAGAGAAATTTACTTGTATTATTCAGAAGCAATATGTAGAAAATAGCAGAACATAAGGACAATCCATCTCGCCCACAGCTAAGGATGACAGCAAACGTAAAGAGCACTTAGACTCTAAAATAATGATTTACAATAAAGAGATATAACCGAGGAGACAACCCCTTGTAGACAGCAGCTGCCAAGGTTGGCACCCGCTGCCAAATGGGCCATTTTTTCTCTAGCTGCTTCCTGGTCTGAGACACCGCTACAGCCACTGAATGGCTCACGTCATGTCTCAAGTCTCGTCTCAGACCAGGAAACAGCCAAAGACCAGAGCAGCTGGATGTGGGTGGCAGCCTTGGAGACAGGGAGGTAAGTGTATGTTACTGTTTTCAGCCACCCCGTCCACGGCGATTATGAAAAAAGAAGTACCCCTTTAACGGCTGTCCATGTAATACATAGATGTGGCATGGCCGCACATCCACATGCTATACACAAATCCTCTGTTTTTCAGAGGCTGGTGATTACATGACCTGGTTACAGTAAAGTAACACATGGATCCAGCTGTGCTGGAATGAAACAGATGGCACTGAAGGATTAAATATAGTAAGTTTGTGCACTATATAGGCAAAAAAAAGGAACTTTAGCATTGCTCTTCTGCCTGTTCTGCAAAGATTGGAGTGAAGAGATGCTGTACAGTGGTCAGGTTGCCAAAGCAACTGTACAACGCCCTGTGAGTCCCCTGTACAAGTCCTACTGATAGGAAAAAGGCTTGTGCATGGAACTTGCTGGGCGTTGTATGGTTGCCTTGTCAATTGTATCACCCAGAGTGTGAAGCATCCTTTGTATTAAGTTCCTAGTGCTCAGGATGCCAATCAAGCATAAGTGGCTGGAAGGAGGATCCCATGCCTACTTACTGGACACCTGGAGCGGGGATTAAAGACCAGTATTTAAAAAAAAGTGTGAGGCAGACTCTATGAGAAGATCGCCAATTGTTCTGCACTGCAGTATGTATTTGACCTCCGGCAGGCAGGGAAAATTTTTGGGACTCCTGCAGTCACACTGCCGGGTTCTCGATCAGACAGTGGCAGGAACTCTGATGCCCGTCACTGACAGGCAGCGCAATCACTACTGCTCGTCAATGACGGTGAGGGCCCAGCTTCTAGCAGCCAGTCCTCACTCCCTATGAAGAAAGTTCAGCTCTTGAACCTGCTTCATTGAGCCCATGAACTTAATGGTGTACTGGTACAGCATGGATCCTTAAGTGACGACACTCCCATGGTGTATCGATATGCCATGGGACCTTAAAGGGTTATTTACCCTGACAAACCTCTTTTATACTGAAGAGGACCTGTCTCCAAGTGGCCATATATTGCCTCTGCAATGGTTCCCTATCACATTGTCTTGATGAGTCACCTTTTTAATCAGCTCAGACAGGAATAGTCTTCTGTACTGTAACGATGGTGGATACTTTTTGCACACTGGGTGTTTGACAGTCTACAAAGAAGAAAGGTGTCCATTAGTAACCAGGAAACCTATAGTCTAGCAAAGAAAAAAAAAACAGACTGGACTTGTTCTGTCCCTCAAGGGGCTGCAAATCTAAACTTTCCTAGTCAGCTATATAACAGCATATGTATCTACAGCATATTTATCTACCTGACTATATGGCAAAAACAACCCAATGCTACCAAGAACTCTTCTAGTTTCATATGACAAACATACCACCACAGGACTGATCACACAGTAGTTGTATCCAAGATGCACCTGTGAACCTGTGTGACCACTATATGACAACGCAAAGATTTTCATCCCCTGGATATAAATAATGAAGGTTTTTATTGAATAACATCAAGCCGGGTTTTTTGATAACCAAGTATTATGGAAATACACAAATACAGCCCCAGACTGACTTTTATTCACTATTGTAAAAGAGAAGAATAAATAAGTATGTACTGTATATAGGGATGTGCACACATATACTTTATTAGTGATACAGCCCAACCAAAAACATTAAAAACATTTAAAAACATGCCAAACAAGACCCTGAGATAAAGGGTGTACACCCCACTGAACAAGGATCTAATGCATCTGCAGAGGTGGCCGGGTATAGAATAGATGTGTACGCGTGTTGCACCTGATTGCTATATTGTTGTGTACAGTGGTGCCGGCTTTCTATATACTGTGTATGCATTGACTTTCATTCACATTAAAAAACGTAATCTTCAAAAGATATACAATCACAGAGTTCAGCTGTCTTTGCTGTATACCATCAGAAACTAAAATAAAGCTGTAAGCTTGTCTCATGATTGGTGGCTGTTCACATTACTTCTTGGCTGTATGCCATCGGAATTCCATTAATAAGGTATACTGAAGTATATACCTGTAAGCTCGTAATGTAGCAACAGATTAACAGGTCAGTCTACTTGTGACTACGTTTTGTCTGTTATATGATGGAACAAAAAGTGTGGTAGACTACACTGTATGTCCTACAAATAAAATATATACAACATAGTCCCTAGTACAGAACGTGGGCTAATTCAATTCTATGGCTGCACCGCAGACATGCTGTCATATACTGTACCTCAGAATAGCTATTTTTTTTACTGTATAATGGCAGTATACAGCACAAGAGTGATGTAAACAGCCTGACATGTAAAGGATATCTGCAATTACCCAGCATGCAGTTGTGTTATTCACAAACAGAGGTATGTTTTACCTTTTCCAAAATACAAAGAGCCAATAATGGTTGTAGGGTCAACTGATGAGCCAGGTCCTGGAGAAGAGAAATGTAATATTTCATTAAAGGGGTAGTGCGGCGCTAAACAATTTTTTTACAAAATAACACACATTACAAAGTTGGGGGGGGGATGAGGACACGGGGAAGGGGGCCATTCACATACATAACATACATTACAAAGTTATATAACTTTGTAATGTGTGTTATTTTGTGAATAATTGTTTAGCGCCGCACTACCCCTTTAATACACTGTACTGCGTGAGCTCTCTGTGGGGCTAAAGAGGGATGCTGGGGTCCCGGCTCTATTTCTAACTTCTTATAGCAGCATCTGCAGTCATTAATAGAGAATTATTTCCTTCAATGTCATTTCGCAGGTGGGTGCTGAGAGCTGTGCTGTGGGCAACAATGTACAAATCGGGTCACCAATGATAGTTTTTTTCTAATTTTTCATTTTGTTAGTTAATAAGGTTGGCACCATAATAGTGCGCAAAGAAATTAAAAGAATATTACAATGAGAAAGTAAAAACAGAGCAGGTGTAAGAAAAGGGCTGTGGTCTGAGAGTAAAAGGACAGGATTTCTGGAAAAAAGTGGCGTGGCCTAGATGCGCCACAAAATGTTTGTTTTAGTGAATTAGAACCAATGTCTGATATCCTCCTCCTCCTCCTAATGCTTACCTTCCATGGCAGGGATCCGATACGTCTGCAACACAAAAAGTCTCGCTGGAAGGTGTCACACATAGTGGCCTGTGTGGCGTCCATAAATTGATCACCGGACGGCAGCTGAAGATCCATCTATAAGGAAATTTATATTTAAGAGCAGTTTTTAATATTAAGTCTCATAAATGTCAGGTTTTGACATCAAGCTTTGATGTATCTTCTGCACCTTTCACTTACTACTGTCTGGACATTTTGCGTCATGATTTACAATGCACTATAAACCTATTACCAGAACGAACCCCCTCAATGGAGAGCACTAAGACAAGTCACCGTGCACCCCCTAATCTCCTATCTGGAGGGGGGCTAGAAGTGCAGTGTATAGTACTAAGAGCCTAAGGGTGCATGCACACTATGGAATACGCGCGTAAAGGCCGCTGTGGATTCCGTTGCTGGCCCCTGCTCGCGGGCGTGCGCATCTCTGCCTGTGCCGTAGACTCCATTCTAGGCACAGATGGATTCCGGACGGTGGAATTGGCCCAGCCATAAAATGGTGTTTATGGCACGGGAGAAGATGTGCGCGCCTGCGAGCAGGGGCCAGCAATGGAATCCGCAACGTCCTTTACGCACATATTCCGTATCGTGCATGCACCCTTACTCAGCTAGGTTCACACTGGATGTTTGATGTCTGTCACAGGTATCACAGGTATCCCTCAGATTTCTTATACAGTGGTGTACAGCAGCGGGTGTCATACACTTTATTGGGCCGAAGGTAGTCACCTAGTGAGTGACTATGCTTGGGCTGATTTTTTTCTAGTATACGCTAATTTAAAATAAAATAAAAAGCTTTTAAATCAACTGGTGCCAGAGATTTTTAATTTACTTCTATTAAAAAATCTCAAGTCTTCCAGCTGCTGTATGTCCTGCAGGAAGTGATGTATTATTTCCAGTCGGGAGGGCAGAAGAGGTTTTCTATGGGTATTTGGTACTGCTCTAAGCAGTTCCTGAAATGGACAGAGGTGGCAGCAGAGAGCACCGTGTCACACTGGAAATACACTACTTTCTGCAGGACATACAGCAGCTGATAAGTACTGGACTTTTTTTTAATAAAGTAAATAAATTGGTCTCTGTTGGTTTTTGAGATATTACAGCATGCTGTCCTATTTGTATAGTGATAACACTAGTAATAGACACTCCACACTGAGCCCTTTGCTGTAGAGCAGATATAACATAGGCAGGGTGCAGGGCTCTGCCTCATACAGGAGGTCTCTTATAAAGAGGCTGCCTCCAGCTAGAAAGTTAGTCCCAATCTACTAGAAAACCAAGGACAGCCCCTGATCCTCAGCTACAGCACCTGTGCAAGGAACTCGCTGGGCGGCAGGATATCGCTATGGCAACCGGACCCACGGCGATTGTGCCCTTCACACTGGCGGAAGGTTACACAGCTTTATAGATGCGAAGGTAGAATGCCCTTAGAGAGAGCAGCCACAGGGGGGCAGCCTATAGCACTGCACCAGTGCGCACATACAGCCGCTGACAAGCTGCAGTCAGTCAGCAGCACCTAGGCAGAATGTCCTGACCACACAGTGACTCGTCTCTATGGTAACGTGCTCAGGGGTCCCCCGTGAATCCAGCCCCACAGACCACGTGTCTACAGCGCCGCCCGCACCTTACCCGGCTCACTGAGCAGCGCCCCGGCCGGGTGCGGCAGGGATAAAGGACCTGTAATTACGTCATGATCATGTGATCGGTCACATGGGTAGGAGGAGTCAGACGCTGATGTTTTGCTGTAGGTAGTATGTTTTTCTCTTTGTGAATGCTAGAAAACGCATCCTTCCTGTCTTGCGCTGTTCACACACAACACTGTTTATTGCTGGGTTTTTTTCGCTAAACAACTTCACCCCCTCTTTTCCCATTTTATTAATAAATCACCCCCCTTTTCCCATTTTATTAATAAATCACCCCCCTTTTCCCATTTTATTAATAAATCACCCCCCTTTTCCCATTTTATTAATAAATCACCCTTTTCCCATTTTATTAATAAATCCCCCCCCTTTTCCCATTTTATTAATAAATCCCCCCCCTTTTCCCATTTTATTAATATATCACCCCCCTTTTCCCATTTTTTAAATAAAAATATATAAACAAATAAACGTATTTGGTATCGCCGCACACCTAATCGCCCAAAGTATTACGTTATCACTTTCCTAATCTCGCACAGTAAACGGCGTAAGCACAAAAACTCACCAAAGTGCAAAATTGCTGATTTTTCATCACATCAAATCCAGAAACCTCACACAGCCCCATAGACCAAAGGATAAAAGCGCTATAAGGATGGGAATAGAGCCATTTTAAGGAACGTTTTATTGTTTTGTTTTTAAGTTTTAATTTTTTAAAAGCAATAAAAAAAAAATTGCATTTTATTTTCAATTTCACAGTGCAAATCATTTCTTTCTGGTTTCGCAGCATATTTTATGGAAAAATGAAGTCTCATTGCAAAGTACAATTAGTGGCGCAAAAAAGAAGGGATCATGTGGGTCCATAGGTGAAAAAAAGGAAGCGCTCTGGCCTTTTAAACACGAGGAGGAATAAACAAAAGTGCAAAAGTGAAAATTAGCCCGACCCTGAAGGGGTTAAAGGGTTACTCCAGGGATTTTTTTCTTTAATTTCATTTTTATAACAATCAGTGATTATACGAAGTGAAAAATCGTTTAAAAAATTGTTATTGCGATCGTTTTAAGATCGCTTAAGCCCATCTCACACAAAGGGTCAATCGGTGAAAGACTGTTTACACAAAACCATCTGCGAATTTTTAGCGAACGACCAATGACGATTTGAGCACATGCTGAAAGATCAAAATGAACGATTTCTCGCTCGTCGCTTGATCGTTTGCTGTGTTTACACGGGCCGATTATCGCTCAAATGCCATCGTTATCGAAAGATAATCGCTCCGTGTAAACACACCATCAGAAAGTTGTATAGATTTGTATTTGACTTCTATTTGAAGATCTCTAGTCTTTCACAACTGTCAACACCTGTCCACAAGCTGCAGGTGAAGTCCTATTCATTTCAATGGAGCTGGCTGCAATAGCAGATACAGCCTTATACACAGGAGTGGTGCTGTTTCTGGGAGAAGGCTGTGTTCACACAATGCATATATCTGGTGACTTTTTAACATGCATTTTGATTGGTGAACTTATTGAGAGACTTGGGAGTTCATCCACCCAATCGTATCATAAACGCAGTGTGACCCCAAGTCTGCCAAGTCTAATCATGTAGCTGCGGGGAGTCACACGCTGAGTGTTTGGGTTCAGATAACGTTGCTGAAGCCAAATACTTTTTGCAGGACATACAACAGCTGAGAAGTACTGGAAGACTGGAGATTTTTTAATAGAAATAATTTTCAAATTTCTGGCACCAGTTGCTTGGAGCGCGCTTCATAGGAGGTGGGGGCCGGCTGCAGTGAGCAGCCCGGCCCTCACCGTTAATGACAGGCTGCAGCAATCGCGCTGCAGCATTTCATTAACCCTTTAAATGCCGCGATTGCAGTGCGACCGCAGGGTTTAAGTGTAAGTGATAGGGGGAGTGCCCTGTCACTTACTGATCGGGACCCCTACAGTGTGACTGCGGGGGTCCCGATAGATATATCGGACCACCGGAGGTCTCTTACCTGCCTCCGTGCAGTGCCGATCGGCTTTCTGCTCATTGAGCCTGCCACAGGCAGGCTCAATGAGCAGAACGCCTATCACACTGATCAATGCTATGCCTATGGCATAGCAATGTACAGTGTATGCAATCTGAGTATTGTATGTAAAAGGGACTTAAAATGTGTTAAAAAAAAAAAGTGAAAATCATTATTACACTACCCCAAAACCCCTCCCCCAATAAAAGTTTAAAGGGGTAGTGCACCCAAAAATTTTTTCTTTCAAATCAACTGCTGCCATGAAGTGCCAGAGATTTGTAATTTACTTCTATTAAAAAATCTCAAGCCTTCCAGTACTTATCAGCTGCTGTATGCCCAACAGGAAGTGGTATTATTTCCAGTCTGGAGAACAGGAGAGGTTTTCTATGGGGATTTGCTCCTTCTCTGGACAGTTCTTGACATGGACAGAGGAGGCAACAGAGAGCACTGTGTCAAACAGGAAAGAAAACACCACTTCCTGCTGGGCATACAGCAGCTGATAAGTACTGGAAGGCTTGAGATTTTTTAATAGAAGTAAATTACAAATCTCTGGCACTTCATGGCAGCAGTTGATTTGAAAGAAAACATTTTTTGGTGCACTACCCCTTTAAATCACCCCCCTTTCCCATTATATAAATAAAACATATAAAAATAAATAAATAACATATAATATACCGTAGCGTGCGTAATTGTCTGATCTATTAAAATATAACAATCGTAATTACTAACGGCGATCGGCGTAGATGAAAAGAGGGAAAAAAGTGCCAGGATTCCTGATTTTTTGTTACATTATATAAAAAAATAAATAATGAAAAGTGATCAAAACGTCCAATCTTCACAAATATGGTATTAGGAAAAAGTAGACACATCATGACAGAAAAAATGACACCCCATACAGCCCCTTAGGTGAAAAAATAAAACTGTTATAAGTGTTACAATAGGCCCATTTTATTAATAATTAAAGGGGTAGTGCGGAGGTAAAGAATTATTGCCAGAATAACACACATTACAAAGTTATACAACTTTGT
The DNA here is from genome assembly GCF_027789765.1 of Dendropsophus ebraccatus. Lineage (NCBI taxonomy): Eukaryota > Metazoa > Chordata > Amphibia > Anura > Hylidae > Dendropsophus > Dendropsophus ebraccatus. Next base: position 74,771,001 of record NC_091462.1, read on the forward strand.
AATGTATGTTATGTCTGTGAATAGCCCCCTTCCCGTGTCCCACCACCCTCACCCGTGTACCCGGAAGTGTGGTGCGCTATACATACCTGTCACGTGCCGACTCGTCTCCGATCCTTAGTCTGCGATGTCGTCTTCGGACGGCCGGGCCGAATCCCTCCGAGCGTCCTGAGTGCCGCCCGCCCTCTGCCAAACTGTGCTCAGCCAATCACGGCTGAGCATCTGATGAGGGCGGCCGGCACTCAGGACGGTCGGAGGGATTCGGCCCGCCCGTCCGAAGACGACATCGCAGACTAAGGATCGGAGACGAGTCGGCACGTGACAGGTATGTATAGCGCACCACACTTCCGGGTACACGGGTGGGGGTGGTAGGACACGGGGAAGGGGGCCATTCACAGACATAACATACATTACAAAGTTGTATAACTTTGTAATGTGTGTTATTCTGGCAATAATTCTTTACCGCCGCACTACCCCTTTAATTGTAAAAAAAGGATTTCATAAAAAAAAAAATATATAAACCTGCATATGGTTGTGTTCGGACTGACCTATAGAATAATGGTATCATGTCACTTTTACCATATAGTGCATTATGTAGACACAGGAACCTCCCAAATGTTACCATATTGCATTCTTTTTTACGATTTCACCAATTTATATCTTCCTAAATAATAATTTTGAGGTTCCATCATACATGTTATGGTAGAATGAAAGACACCATTACAAAGTCCAACTATTCCTGTAACAAATAAGCCATTTCATGGCCTTGTAGACAGAAAACTGAAAGTGCTAGAGCTCTTAGAAGGGGAGGAGGAAAAACTGAAAATGCAAAAATGAAAATTTGCACGGTCCACTGGGTCATTATGGGCCTGGTCCTCAAAGGGTTAATACTGTGGAGTAGTTTACTTTTAAACAGCTAGGCGACCCCTTTTGTACAGTCAATGCAGATTCTCCAGTGATCAACTAATCAGGCGATGACCGATTTCCTATGAAAGCCTGGGAAATGTAGTTTTACATGCCACCCATACTGCTTGTGTAGAAATGTCCCTCCAAAAGTTGGAAGGTATGGAGGAAGGGCTGACTGCAAAGCATTATGAAAAAGCCTGATTTCATGTGTTTTCAGTCATTATCATCATCAGTTTTCAGCAATGAAGCAGCTTTATCAATCTGCCAGAGACAAAACCTGGTCTGATTTGCCCATAGCAACCAATCACAGCTCACCTTTCATATCTTAACAAGCTCTTATAAAATTAAAGCGGAGATATGATTGGATATGAGCAAGTTAGACTGTCTAAGTTGCGCATGACAACCAATCACAGTTCAGATTTTATTTTACCATAGTAATTTGAGAAATGAAAGCTGAGCTGTGATTGGTTGCTATGGGACACATCAAACCATATTATTTAGTGTTCTTAGTGTGGCCTAACCATAAGCTGTTTGCTTGGTCACAAGTGTGTTTAGTGACCTCTGCAGTAAAGCGCATCGCCGGTCATTAATGGGTTAATGCTTCAGATGTGTTTACCTGCAGTAACCATGGCAACTGTACACTGTGATGACAAGCGCTTATGTCATAAAGAAGGTTCCATAAAGCAATGCACCGCACCCTGATCAGTGCCATCTTGGATGCGCCAGAGGACCTTGAGCTTGATTACTTTATTTCCCCCTACCCTTGATGTAAGTTGGAGGTTCTAGCAGGGGAAAGGGGTGATCTCCTTTAAACTACCCCTTCATTGAGTCTCTACCTTCTTGAGAACTTGACCTGGATCTGTGACAGAGAAGAGAGACTTCTGCCAGCCATCAGAAAGGTGACGGATATTGCATCCAGATCTCTCTCACATTCAGTTTATAACATTTATAGTATGGTATTACCCTCTAAGCCCAGGGGAGGGGCAACTCTCCAGCCATGGCTCCCTCGAGGTTTCCCCCACAGGGGTTTTTTCCTCGTCTGAGTGCTGGAGGGTGACTCTTTGTGAGTCGTGGATCTGCCATTTTCGGTGTCATGTAATTTTAAATAAAATTGGGACCCTTTGACACCTGATTACAATGTGTTGTCTCTTTATTTTGTGTTCTTTGGTTTATCTTATTATGCTGGGGAGTTGGGGATCCATCACATATTGCAGAGCCATAAAGCTGGACACCTTCCTGCTACACAGATCTATCACCTGCACAATGAGCCAAGTAGGATGGAGCAGTGGCTAGTAGAACTCCTGTATGTAAGTGTGTATTCCTGGACACTCAAATCTGGAAGAAAAAGTATACATCACAAGGTTTATACCTACATCTGCAAGGTTTGACAAAAGGTTTTTTCAAGTGACAAGGTCACGCGAATCATAGAAAGATGGACAACACCATAAATATACATCATATATACAGAACCCAGTGGCTCTTGTGTGTGTGTGGACAGCATCAGGGGAAAGGCAAAGTATTGGGCCCTCTCACACATACATCCAGGTGTGGCCTAGGTATCTAAAATCCACAGGATAGGGGATATCAAGCTGATTGGTGGAGGTCCCAGTCATCACAAGAATGTGTCCCCCTCAGATAAACAGTGTGGACGGTGCTCCATTAATTCTCTATAGGTCTTGTTATCCCTTTATCCTGTGAATAACTTTGGGAGAGGGGTATGTTCTCATGTGCTATATTTTTGGGGGTCAAAAATGCTGCGACCAGATGTTAGCTGATATGGAAATTAGTGTTTTTTCTCCAGTTCTTCAAAAAAACTGGAATCACATGATAAACTATTGATAATCACATGACTTGTGCTAAGAAAAAGAAAAAAGCAGGGGGTAAAACGCCAATAGTAATTTACACTAAAAAGAGAAAATGGCAGAAAAAGTGCCAGAAAAAACACAAAAAGCAGGAAAATATGCAACAATTTTTAACTTGGTTCAGATTTGTAGTGAAATTTGTAGAATTAAAGCTGTACGCCAGCGAATAATTTTTTCTTTCAAATCAACTGGTGTCAGAAAATTATAAAGATTTGCATTTCACTTCTATTTAAAAATCTCCAGTCTTCCATTATTTATCAGCTGCTGTATATCCTGCAGGAAGTGGTATATTCTCTCTAGTCTGACACAGTGCTCTCTGCCACCACCTCTGTCCATGTCAGAAGCTGTCCAGAGCAGAAGTTTTCTGCTGAGATTTTCTACTGCTCTGGATAGTTCCTGTCATGGACAGAGGTGGCAGCAGAGAGCACTGTGTCAGCCTGGAAAGAATACACCCTGACAGATACCTCCCCACATAGTTATGATGGACACTACTTTTTTTTATGCTACAATACCTCCCTCTCAGGAGCCGGGCCATGCGCTTGGCTCCTCACACTGCCGGGATGTGCGGTCGGCTCACTGACAATACCGACGGCGTCCTTGGCGACCGGACTGGTCAGTTGCTAGGGGCACGCCAACAGCATACCTAGTGGCTGGCTGGTTGCTGGGGGGCGTGTCGGCATTTTCCTATTGTGTTGCTGTGGCCGGGGATTTACCTCCCCCGGCCAATGAGATGTAGGTGGTTGTTATTATTGTAATTGGTGGTCACCAGCCAGTATGCTGTGTTTTCCTGGGGCTGGAGTCTCAGCCCCAATCAATTCTGGGGCTGGGACTGCAGCCCTCATATATACCATGTTCCTGTTAACCCTTTACATAGTAACCCTAGTGTATCTTGATCTAGCATTCCTCTGACGCAATTATCCTGTGTATCTGACCTCTGGCTATTGGACCTCAATGACTCTTTTTGAACCCTGATTTTGTACCTGAGTATATTCTCTGTATTTGTCTTGTTGAGTGTTGAGTGTTTCCAGCTTACAATAGGAGAGGCAATGTAGCCTAGTTGCCCGCTGGCGTTTAGGGCAGAGTGTGCAAGCAGGCAGGGACAGCTGGGGCCTGCCCCTGGCCCCTAACCCTGACCTTCCCGGTGCCCTTCCCAGCCTAGGCCCACCCAAGTCCCATAACACGTACCCTCTCTGCACCCTACCTAACCCAAATCTGCCCCAGTGCCCTAACACAGACTCTCCCATCTACCAGCCCAGGCCCTCCCCAGCTCCCTAACCCGGGCCCTCCCATCAGGGAGGCAGGCATAGTGGATGCAGTGAGCCGGCTACGTCCGCTTTCAAATACTAGGTAGTGTAACTAAATGGGCTCACTATTTGATGAATTTCTGTGGCAGAATAATGTGTTTGAATAAATGTCTTTCAAAAAATGACGCCCCCTTTTCTTTATGTCTCTCCGTCTCCACTTTATCAATGGCTTAGATATGGAGAGTATGTCCGGTTGCAACCAACGGCTAAGCAGAAGTCGCCTGGCCGTATTATGGGAATGCTTTTTACCGGTACACACCCCCTTTTGTGGGGAAAGTAGAGTGAAAAATCACAGCCTACGGTTCATTTCTGAGTCCGATCCTCCAGCGTTTTTCAGAGATTTTAAGGCAGGTAGTGGGTTCACACTACAGAATCCGCACGAATAAGTTCTGGCGGATTCCGTCACTCGTACCTGTGCGCATCTCCGCCGGCTCCATAGACACCACTCTATGGCCGGGCCAATTCCGCCCTTCGCTGAAAGGCCACATTCTACACTGCGCAAGAAGGTCTGAATTCCACGGCGGATCGCTTTGCCACGGAATCCCGCCGTGCTCAGTGTCTCACTGTGAGTGATTGAGAGGGCCCACGCTCCTCCGCTGCCGCCGCTCTCCGCTCAAGGAAATGACATGTCATTTCTTTGAGCAGAGAGGGGAGGAAGCGGATGTGCACGTGCCCTCTCCTTTACTCACAGTGAAACACTGAGCACGGCGGGATTCCGTGGCGGAGCGCTCCACCACGGAATTTCGACCTTCTTGCTCAGTGTGAACGGGGCGAAAGAATTGACATGTCTATTCTTTCAGCGGATGGTGCAATCAGCCCGGCCATAGAATGGTATTTTTGGCGCGGGCGGAGATGCGCTAGGGGCACTACAAATTACTGTTAAAAAAAAGTCCTCACCACTAATGATTGCACTGCCGCCTGTCATTAACTCCTTAAACACCGCAATAGTTCTCCCAAATTGTCTATTAAAATACAGTGATACCTTGGTTTAAGATTAACTTGGATTGAGAGCTTTTTGCAAGAAGAGCTCACAGTTTTTAAAAATTTGGACTTGGTTTAAGAGCATTGCTTCGGTTTAAGAGCTCCCTGTACTGGGTGGGAGGGGGAGTAGGGGAGGGGTATGGTCTGCATAGCGTGGTCTACAACACTGTACTCTGACCCAGGAAGTCTTCCTTATCTTCCAAATCATAGCAGATCCACTTCAGGTTGGGGCTTACATCAGGGGACAGGACTGTGGAGGTACAGTAATCTCCTCATAGCTGTAACCTCTTTCCCTGGACATCTGCCCTGCTCATTCCTTCATGCTTTCTGCAGTCTCTCGTGTGTTTTCCATCCTCTCCATTACTGTACAGTAACTTATATTATCACATCTTCAGCTGTTTCTAATGTTATTCAGAATAAAAAAACATTATTTTTGGGGTGTGGAACCAATTGTCTAAATTTCAATTATTTCTTATGGGAAAATTTGCCTTGGTTTAAGTGTTATTTGGATTACAAGCACGATCCCAGAACGAATTATGCTCGTAATCCAAGGCACCACTGTATATGTATACAATATTATTTATATAATCATATAAGAAAGCAAGCTACCAACAGAAAGTACAGATCATGGTGCAAAAATGACATAAAACATAGCCCAATAGACAAAAAGAGAAGTGTTATAAGGATGGTAATTAGCTGTTTGTTTTTTTAAAGGGGGTCTGTGGAGCCTCAATCACAAGTCTCAAACCTGAGTGGGAGTTTAGAGGCTACATATTAGGGTGGTTTAGTGATGTCCCCACTGGGAGACACCCCTTAGCTATGGGTTTCCTTGCCAAGAGGAATATCTGACTATTCCAGTGTTTTGAGACTTGTGACTAAAGCTCCACAGACCTCTTTTTTTTTTGCATCTTGAGTACTTTATTGAATTCTTTTGCTTTTTTTTTTTTTTAAAAAAAAAGGGCCATAAGAGAAACAGATCACTTATCCCAGGGAGTCCAGCCAAAGATAACACTACCGGCTGCGAGTTAAAGCGCTCAATGCAGTGAAATCCTAGGTGCATTGCTCCCTGGGAAACATGAATATGCAAAAAAAGAACCAGTGGAGCCTCATTTAAGAGTTTCGAAACAGGACTAGCCAGATATACCTCTGGGAAGGGCCCAGCTAAGGGGTGGCTCCTGTAGGGAAACTCTTAAATGAGGCTCCAGGTTGCCAATTGTTGAAATCATACTTTTTAACATTTAACAAGGCAACATTTAACATTTAACAAGGCAAATGATATAAAAACACCCCCCCCCCACCCCAATTTAAAAATAAACAAATAAGAAAAACTTTTGCAGCATATTTTACGGGGGAAAAAAATTAACATGAAGAGAAAAAAAACGAATGCTCGTTATTCGTGTTGAGTATTTCTCAATACTTGAATACTGCTGTATTAGCTGTACTAACTGTATACTGTACCACTATCAGACTGAGTAGACTAGATCTAATACTAGTATACTATACTGTATGTCAGATGCTTTTTTCTGTGTCACACAGGCATATCACTAGTCCTAAAAAGCACTTTTGGATAGTTGTGGATTAATGCCAGTACGCCTACTGCGTACTAGCTATATACCAGTATGTATCGGTATCAGTAGACATTATAGTACTGGTATATTGTATGTGTCACGAGATTACTAGTCCTGACTTTGGTTTTTTTTTAGTTAGTTGCCTATCTAACTATTAAAACTATGCCTTACACTAGCTCTGTCTCTGTTTCAGCTTCTCTCCGTTAGCTACAGTATGAGAATGCAAGTGAATGGAGCATCAGGTGACCCTGATACTCGAGCGACTCTTATACTTGAACAAGTATACTTGGTCTATTCAATTAAGGAGTAATCTTTTGTTAATTAGGTGATTTACAATTATGTTAAGGATCACATAGGAAATGAAATGGAAGCAAGTTGTTGGAAACATCAGTGTACAGTTATGGAAAGTTTCTTTTGTTAGCACATGATAAAATTTGTTGAAATAAATTCAGAAAACGAATGAAAAGAGTTAAAGAATAAAGTGAGCATACAACAGAAGAAAGTTGTTGTTACTTCTTTTAATATATGGCTCTGTTTGTTTTCCTTGTAATTAATATAGTATCAAACAAAGTTATGCGACTGTCAGTACCAGCAGCCCGGGGTAATTGTTGACTACTGAATCATGGAGCCTCGATAATCACAACAAGTAGAATTTATTTTTCTCAGTGACTTTTATTTTATGAAATTCTTTTGTTGGGAAACATTAATTTATTCATCCTATCTTGAAACTAATTACATTGCTGCATCTGCATATTCCAGACGTGAAGCAAAGAAATGTTCATTTATAGCTCAGAAAATTCACTGTAATCTTATGTAAATGTTTTTGTTTGTTATTGTTTCTGTAGAAATTGCAGAGTTAAAATCTTATAAGACGCATTTTGTGTATGTCCATATTTTTATTGATAGTTCTTCCAATTAAAGCTTAATCACCATATAAATGCAAAGTTCCAGTTCCATCAAATGCTCTGTAAGGGTGCGTTCACACCTACAGGATCTGCAGCAGATCTGCAGCAGATTTGATGCTGTGTTCAGTTATTTAAATGAAATCTGCTGCAGAAAATCAGCTGCAGATCCTGTAGGTGTGAACGCACCATAAGTGAGATACTCCAGGAGGCGCTGCACAGATCTCGCTGATACTTTGCTACATTGTATCAGTGTGGAGTCCAGGCTTTTTAGCTAAAGGAGCTTTGCCTAGACATTGGCTCACAGCAAAGATATACTAGGAAGATGCTGGGGTTTTTATTTTAAAATATGCTGTGGTAAGAAGCTTCAAGACCTGCACACTTTCTCAAAAATTTACAGCACCTTTTGGTTGTTTGTGCACATGAAAAGCCAACCCTACACTACCTATAATTTACACCGTTTTCTGACATAAGCTACAGTAAATCTTCCTCACTAAGCCATGTCTCTTTAAGCTAAATCCTTATCAGCTTTAAGCAGTGTCTTAAGAAGAAGAAACAGCAAAAAGTCTCAAATATTAAATAGTAAATTTCCCCAGGAGTATACTTGAACATTGTATAAGGCTGTGTTCACACTGAAAAAAATAGAATCTCCTTCTGAAAAATCTTTAGTCATACCTAATTAACTATGCTAAAAAGGGAATGTAGTCCCACCAATGCATTTCCAGCCCTAATGGATTCCTACTCCATGCCATGATTAAGAACCCATTAGAATTGGAAACATGTTGGAAGATTCCCTAGAAAGTATCTTCTGTTTTTAACTTACTGTGTACTCTTGGTTTAGAAAAAACATTCTGAAGTTTTAATCGGATGCTGGACTTCTATCTTATATTTCTCTGAACTGTGAAATGCCTAAATAAGTGGTCATAGGCATGAACATGCATTGCAGCAAGTAAAGGTCTTCATACACCTTCTACTTTTGTCAGCTGTACCAGCAGCTCTTTGCGGGTTGGTATGAGATGTATGGGGCTCTCCCGACTGCCCACTTTCAGATGATGTCAGTCTAGATAGAGGTCAGACCTGATGGAAAAGCTGACAGAGCTTTCTGGCTGCAACTTAACCCTTCTCATACAGCGCACATGGAGTTTCAGCCATGCAGAATGTTCCTGTGTATGGGTAGGATGGAGGCCAGATGGGAGAGATAACTGTTTGTTAGTTATTGAAGGTCTATTGGTACCTTAATATTTGTGCAGAATGGTATTTTTTTATTATCATTTTATTATGAATGCTATAGACTAGGAGAAATGGACGTTTGTGTTTATGGAAGTATATTTGGTGGCATTCTTTCCCAGTCTGAACTTGCCCTCATAGTGGGTAACCTCATGTACTAGAATCTGACTTACCGTGTACCCTAATGGATGCAGGGAGTGAGAATGGCAATGGGGGGAGGAATGCATTTGTAACCGTGTTGTTACATTAAAATATTCTATAAAAATATTTAAAAAAAGGAAAGATGGTCGAAGCCTTGCCATGTCCTACTGAATACATGTATGAAATATATCATGTGTGAAAATATAGGTATCTCATGCACGTGATTTTCTTTTCTGATCTTGCTTTTAATATAGAGAGTATAAGAATCCCTAATACTTTATAGTGGTGTCTGTGCTTGTTTGTCTTGTATGTCATCTTCGTGTCTTTTCTCTTTAATTTCTTTCTTGGCTCTGCAAAAAAAAAAAAAAAATTGGAAGAGAGAAAAATTGAATTAAGCTCTTTTCACGCAAGCTTGTCTGAATTCTGTGGGTTTTTTTTAGTTAGCGAAGTAGAGAGATCAGGAAAAATAACAATCAATGAAAGTAATAAATGTCACTGAAGAGTAGACGCACACGAACACTAAATATTCAAGTTTATTTACTGCAAAATAAAGCTGTGAAGATTATATTTATTGGATGGAGATTTTGATTAACAACCATTGTTTTAACCCTAAATGTATATAAAAAGTGATATTATCTTAGTTATTGCAGGGACACTTGCAGGTGCTTACTACTTGCAGGTACACACACCAATCAGCCATAACAGTAAAACTGTCTGCTGTATAGGATGTATAGATCTTCCTTGTATTGGCAAAACAACAGTGGCATAGAACCTTTGCTGTGTCATCAGCTGCTCAGCCGCGATTGGCTGAGCATAACTGTGCTCAGCCAATCGCGGCTGAGCAGCTGATGACGCGGCAGAGGGGGGCCGGCATGAGAGACTGCTGGAGCGGTTTAGCTGGCCTCCCGAAGATGACGTCAACACAAGATGGCGGCCGGGGTCGACAGCGAACACGTAAGTATAAAGCACCAACACTTCCGGGGTGGGAGGAAAACGGGGAAGGGGGCCATTCACTTAAATAACACACATTACAAAGTTGTTATTTAGTGAATAAGAGTCAAATGCCGCACTAACCCTTTAAAGGGGTATTCCACCCAAAATCTTTTTTACATTATGTAATAGCCCACCCATAGCTTCACATATTTCTCAAAGCATGTAATTATGTATTCTGTGTTTTTTTATGCTTTTTTTTCTGTTGACTCACCCCCTTTGGATGCAAAAAATTTGCTGATTGGAGTCCTCTCTGACATGCTCCTTCCTCTGCCCACAAAAGTGATGGAGGACACCTGACCGCTGCCACTGAAGATCACTGTGTGGTACTCTAGGTTTCTCTCTACCTCTGTTGTCCCCCTCATGCTGCCGCTGCTACAGGTCACTGTGTGTGGCCCCCTTCTCTCCCTCTCTACTTCCACCTCCTCCTCAGTTACCCCCAGGTGCCGCTGATTATCACTGTAGGACACTCTCCATCTCCCTTTCTCACAGCAACACTCCCATGCACGCCTCCGCTGCTGCAGATCACTGTATGTGGCCCTCTACTCTCCCTCTCTCCTTCCATCTCTGCCTCCTTGGTTCCCACTGGTGCCGCTGATGATCACTGTAAACATTCTTCTCTCTGACAACAGAACCCCCACTGCTGCTGCTGCTTCAGATGACTGTATGTGGCCCACTTCTCTCCCTCTCTCCTTCCACCTCTGCATCCTCGGTTTCTCCCGGTGCCGCTGGTAATCATTGCAGTACACTCTCCCTTTCTCACAGCAAACACCCCCCCCCCCCTTTGCGGCCTGTGCGTGCCACTTCTGCTTCAGATCACGGTGTGGCCCTCTACTGTCCCTCTCTCCTTCCACCTCTGCCTCCTTGGTTCCTCCCAATGCTGCTGCTGATCACTGCTGGACACTCTCTGTCTCCCTCTCTGACACCCTCCACCCCCCAGCATGAGTACAATACCAGGGGTGTTGCATTAGTAATGTCAGGAGGTGGTGCAGGTGTATAATGCCAGGAGGTGTTTGAATGCTTTGAAGCAGGGGCGTAACTAGGATTCATGGGGCCCCATAGCAAAAAAGTGTATGGGGCCCCCCCAACATATTACCTGTACCGGCAATATGGAGCTATCCCCCTGCCTTTGGCAGCTCTGAGACGCTGTGCCCTGGGGTGGGGGTGGGTGAGTGGTAGCAGGCCACTCGGAGTCCCTACTGGTTGGAGCAGCTCTGAGTCCAGGAGGGTGACCTCCATTATACTGACCACTATACAAGATGCTAGGGAGGCTGAATTACCCCATTATACAGGATGCAGGGAAGCTGAGTGACCCCCATTATACAGGATGCCAGGAAGGCTGAGTGACCCCATTATACAGGATATCAGGGAGGCTGACTGACCCCATTATACAGGATACCAGGGAAGCTGAGTGACCCCATTATACAGGATGCCAGGAAAGCTGAGTGACCCCATTGTACAGGATGCCAGGAAAGCTGAGAGTCCAGGAGGGTGACCTCCATTATACTGACCACTATACAAGATGCTAGGGAGGCTGAATTACCCCATTATACAGGATGCAGGGAAGCTGAGTGACCCCCATTATACAGGATGCCAGGAAGGCTGAGTGACCCCATTATACAGGATGCCAGGGAGGCTGTCTGACCCCATTATACAGGATGCCAGGGAAGCTGAGTGACCCCATTATACAGGATGCCAGGAAGGCTGAGTGACCCCCATTATACAGGATGCCAGGAAGGCTGAGTGACCCCATTATACAGGATGCAGGGAAGCTGAGTGACCCCCATTATACAGGATGCCAGGAAGGCTGAATGGCCCCATTATACAGGATGCCAGGGAAGCTGAGTGACCCCATTATACAGGATGCCAAGAAAGCTGAGTGACCCCATTATACAGGATGCCAGGAAAGCTGGTGACCCCATTATACAGGATGCCAGGAAAGCTGAGTGACCCCATTATACAGGATGCCAGGAAAGCTGAGTGACCCCATTATACAGGATGCCAGGGAGGCTGAGTGACCCCACTATACAGGATGCCAGGGAAGCTGAGTGACCCCATTATACAGGATGCCAGGGAGGCTGACTGACCCCATTATACAGGATGCCAGGGAAGCTGAGTGACCCCCATTATACAGGATGCTGGGAAGCTGAGTGACCCCCATTATACAGGATACCATGGAGGCTGAATGACCGCATTATACAGGATGCAGAGAAGCTGACTGACCCCATTATACAGGATGCCAGGAAAGCTGAGTGACCCCATTATACAGGATGCCAGGGAAGCTGGTGACCCCCATTATACAGGATATCAGGGAGGCTGACTGACCCCATTATACAGGATACCAGGGAAGCTGAGTGACCCCATTGTACAGGATGCCAGGAAAGCTGAGTGACCCCATTATACAGGATGCCAGGGAGGCTGAGTGACCCCACTATACAGGATGCCAGGGAAGCTGGTGACCCTCATTATACAGGATGCCAGGGAAGCTGAGTGACCCCCATTATACAGGATGCCAGGGAGGCTGACTGACCCCATTATACTGGATGCCAGGGAAGCTGAGTGACCCCCATTATACAGGATGCTGGGAAGCTGAGTGACCCCCATTATACAGGATACCATGGAGGCTGAATGACCCCATTATACAGGATGCAGAGAAGCTGACTGACCCCATTATACAGGATGCCAGGAAAGCTGAGTGTACCCCATTATACAGGATGCCAGGGAAGCTGGTGACCCCCATTATATAGGATATCAGGGAGGCTGACTGACCCCATTATACAGGATACCAGGGAAGCTGAGTGACCCCATTATACAGGATGCCAGGAAGCTGAGTGACCCCATTATACAGGATACCAGGGAAGCTGAGTAACCCCATTATACAGGATGCCAGGGAAGCTGAGTGACCCCATTATACAGGATGCCAGGAAAGCTGAGTGACCCCATTATACAGGATGCAGGGAAGCTGAGTGAACCCATTATACAGGATACCAGGGAGGCTGACTGACCTCATTATACAGGATGCCAGGGAAGCTGGTGACCCCATTATACAGGATGCCAGGGAAGCTGGTGACCCCCATTATACAGGATGCCAGGGAGGCTGACTGACCCCATTATACAGGATACCAGGGAGGCTGACTGACCCCATTATACAGGATGCCAGGGAAGCTGGTGACCCCATTATACAGGATGCCAGGGAAGCTGGTGACCCCCATTATACAGGATGCCAGGGAAGCTGGTGAACCCCATTATACAGGATAACAGGGAAGCTGAGTGACCCCATTATACAGTATGCCAGGGAAGCTGAGCCTGAGTGACCCCCATTATACAGGATGACAGGGAAGCTGGTGACCCCATTATACAGGATAACAGGGAAGCTGAGTGACCCCATTATACAGGATGCCAGGGAAGCTGAGCCTGAGTGACCCCCATTATACAGGATGCCAGGGAAGCTGAGCCTGAGTGACCCCCATTATACAGGATGACAGAGAAGCTGGTGACCCCCATTATAAAGGATAACAGGGAAGCTGAGCCTGAGTAACCCCCATTATACAGGATAACAGGGAAGCTGGTGACCCCATTATACAGGATAACAGGGAAGCTGAGTGACCCCATTATACAGGATGCCAGGGAAGCTGGTGAACCCCATTATACAGGATAACAGGGAAGCTGAGTGATCCCATTATACAGGATGCCAGGGAAGCTGAGCCTGAGTGACCCCCATTATACAGGATAACAGGGAAGCTGAGTGACCCCATTATACAGGATGCCAGGGAAGCTGAGCCTGAGTGACCCCCATTATACAGGATGCCAGGGAAGCTGAGCCTGAGTGACCCCCATTATACAGGATGACAGGGAAGCTGGTGACCCCCATTATACAGGATAACAGGGAAGCTGAGCCTGAGTGACCCCCATTATACAGGATGACAGGGAAGCTGGTGACCCCATTATACAGGATAACAGGGAAGCTGAGTGACCCCATTATACAGGATGCCAGGGAAGCTGGGTAACCCCATTATCCAAAAAAGGTAAGTGCCCACAGCTTCTAAAGTATAAATATTTCTTTATTTGCGCATCAAAACATAAAAGACAAAACAAAAAGTGAGCAGTGAGCTAAAAAACGCCGACGCGTTGCGAGGTCCTCCCTCTTAATCATGGCAAAGTCAGAACATCAGTAACAGGTTTTTATGTTGCCACATGTGATGCAAATGAAGGAAGGAACGCCCATCAAAGAGGAGGGGAGATCTCACGTCAGATAAATCACATGATCGACTTACAAAGAGTATATATGTACATAAAATAACTGACGAAAGATACAAAATAAGTAAAAATAACAATGACATTACATTAATGAATAAGTAACACTGATAAATATCAGATTAGAAGATTAGTAAATATACAGAAGGTCTGTTTTGTAATTCAGACCTTTTGGAAACCTTGTGTCCAACAGAAGAATCCACGGGGCTTCTCGTTTGCGCAGTAGGGAGGTCCAATTACCGCCTCTCCTAGGTTGATTAACCCTTTCAATCGCGCTAATACGGAGACTACTGGTATTGCCAGAATGGCACTCTACAAAATGTTTAGATAAACCTGATAGGGATCTAGTTGATCCACCAAATGTATGTGACCTGATATCTGTCAAGTGCTCCCCCACTCGGATCTTAAGTTTCCTAGAGCTAGAGCCCACGTATTGTATGTTGCAAGAACAACATCGTGCAACATACACTACATGGGTGGTGTTACAGTTAATAAACGACTTAATAGTGTAGTTGCGACCTGTACTGCATGAAGTTATGGTGTGACATTTTTCTGTAAATTGGCAGAGGCCGCACAGCGGTACCGCACACTTAAAAAATCCCTGTACCGCAAGCCAATTTTGTGTGCTCCTGCCCAAATTACCTGAGGAAATATCACTGGGTGCAAGTATATTACCCAAAGTTATACCGCGTCGTGCCACGCACCTAATACCCACATCAAGGGCCGATTCACATTTTTTATCATGATATAGTAAGGGTAAATATTTATTCACTATTTTGCAAATGTCCCGAAATTGTGGACTATATCTGGTGGAAAAAACTATGGGGTTTCGTGAAGGCTGGTTGGATGAGAGGCTATTCACACTGTGGTTCTGTGTAGCGAATCCACTCAATGGGTCACTGTTCACATTATAAACTGGTGTGTCATGTCTATCTTGTAGATGGAACAAGCAATCCTTTTTTTCTGCTATGACTCTAGCTCTATCAATTACATGACTGTAACGCCTGGAGTAGTGGATCCACTGGACCGACACCAGCGATGGCACTAACCTCACCAGGGGGCGGAGTCTAAGGGGCCGCTGGTTTTCACCAGAGCCCGCCGCAAGGCGGGATGGACTTGCTGCGGCAGGCGACCCCCAGGTCGCTACCCCTGGCTTGGTTGCTGGTGTCGGCAGGCGAGGCGTGGCAGGAGATGGCACAGGCAATGGTCTGCAGGTGAGAGCGCACGTGACAGGCTGAACACGGGAACAGATGGAGTGACAGGGGAACAGGAACCAGGAACAGGGACTAGGGACCAGGTAACGGATAGGACTCAGGAACAGGGACTTGGGACCAGGTAGCGGAATAGGACACAGGAACAACAGGGGGCTGGGCCAACGCTATGGGAAGCATGTAGAGGCTCCAACACAGGGGACAGGGCATGCTGGTATTTATAGGGGAGTGATTGGGTGCAACTACCAATTAGGAGCGCACTGCCCCTTTAAATCTGAGAAAGCCGGCGCGCGCGCGCCCTAGGAGGCGGGGACGCGCGCGCCGGCCGGCACAGCGAGAGGCAGGAGCGTGGAGAGGTGAGGCGCCCCCCGGGGCCGAAGTAATAGCAGCGCCGGGTCCCTGACAGTGGACACCGGCTGCTGCACGGGGCAGGAGGCGGTCGCGGCGGCGGCCCGGAACGCGGGACGCCGCCGCGGCCGTGACAGTACCCCCCCCCTTTGGCCTCCCCCTCTTTCTTGCCTGCAGATGGCACAGGAAGCCACAAAGTCTTTGACATCTTGGAACAGACTGGACCACCAGTAGTGGCGGGAGATCCGTTGGCCGGTCTTACGGACTCCAGAGTGCCTGGCCTCCAATGAGGAATGTCCCCACTTCAAAATACCTCTTCGAAGCGCAGGGTGAACATGGGTCTTTCCGGGGGGTACTTTCCGAAGAGTAGAGGTGACGACTGGTACTAGACGATCAGGAGATATAACGTGGCAAGGGGATGTGGGTTTGTGGAAGAGATCCTTCTGAAAGTTCTCCCGGTGGTAATAGGACATAGAGTGTTTGGTGCGGTGCTGAGGTGACTTGAGACACTGGCTGGAACAGTCCTGAACCCAACTGAGAATCTCCCCGGTTCTCCAGTCCAGCTTAGGGGCATGTAATTGCAGCCAAGGGAGTCCCAGGAGAACGGTGGGGGTAGAATGGGGCAGGACGTAGAAGGATATCTTTTCTTGATGTAAAGGACCCACCTGGAGGACTAAAGGTGCGGTCTGGTAGTACACACGGTCGGTAAGAATTTCGCCCGTGACCGAGGAGATAGTCAGGGGCCTGGCTAGGCGGGTCACGGGTAGCTGCCATCTTTGGACCAATGTAGCCGCAATGAAACTGCCTGCAGACCCAGAATCGAGAAAGGCAGTAGTCTGGTGATTTTGTCCTGAGGGAGTCCGGATGGAAACTGGCATAGACAGACTTGGAAGGGTGGCATTCACACCTAGGGACACCTGTCCCACCGGACCTAGGTGCGAGCATTTTCCGGACGTTTGAGGACGTAGGGGACATCTCAGCCGAAAGTGACCAGAACCACCGCAATAGAGACAGAGATTCAACTCCAGACGACGGATTCTTTCATCAGGCGTCAGGTGAGCCCGTTCCACCTCCATAGGAATATCAGGAGAGGGCTGGGACATCGGAAAGTCAGGATTCTGGAAAACCGGCGCCAGCTGGGGATGGCGACGGGAACGGCTTAGTAGATGTTCATGCCGAACCTCCTCCTCCCTCTCCGAAAAACGAGTATCAACTCTGGCGGCCAGTAGGATGAGTTCGTTCAGGGAGGTAGGTAGGTCTCGGGCGGAAAGCACATCTTTCACTTGACTGGATAGGCCCTTCTTGAAGGTGGCTATTAGAGCGGCTTCATTCCAGTCCAATTCAGCCGCCAGGGTACGGAACTGGATGGTGTAGTCACAAACAGAGGAGCTCCCTTGAGAGAGGTTGAGGAGAGCAGTCTCGGCTGAAGAAGCACGGGCAGGTTTCTCAAAGACAGAGCGAAACTCGAATAGGAAGGCCCGGAGATTGGCAGCAACAGGATCATCACGGTCCCACAGTGGCGTGGCCCAGGCCAGGGCTCTACCCTCCAATAGGCTGATGATGAAAGCCACTTTAGAGCGCTCGGTGGAAAACTGACTACTTAAAAGTTCAATATGCATGGTGCACTGAGTCAGGAATCCTCTGCACAACTTAGAGTCACCAGAGTATTTGCTTGGGAGAGCAAGTCGGAGTGTAGAAACAGCGTCAGGAGGTGGTGTGCGCTGTAAGGCGGCAGTGAGTTGCTGGATCTGCTGCGACTGTTTCTGGATTTGTTGCGCCTGTTGAGCGACCACTCTGGCGACGTCACGGAGATCAGGCACCTCGCCGGGATCCATGGTTGGAGCCTACTGTAACGCCTGGAGTAGTGGATCCACTGGACCGACACCAGCGATGGCACTAACCTCACCAGGGGGCGGAGTCTAAGGGGCCGCTGGTTTTCACCAGAGCCCGCCGCAAGGCGGGATGGACTTGCTGCGGCAGGCGACCCCCAGGTCGCTACCCCTGGCTTGGTTGCTGGTGTCGACAGGCGAGGCGTGGCAGGAGATGGCACAGGCAATGGTCTGCAGGTGAGAGCGCACGTGACAGGCTGAACACGGGAACAGATGGAGTGACAGGGGAATAGGAACCAGGAACAGGGACTAGGGACCAGGTAACGGATAGGACTCAGGAACAGGGACTTGGGACCAGATAGCGGAATAGGACACAGGAACAACAGGGGGCTGGGCCAACGCTATGGGAAGCATGTAGAGGCTCCAACACAGGGGACAGGGCATGCTGGGATTTATAGGGGAGTGATTGGGTGCAACTACCAATTAGGAGCGCACTGCCCCTTTAAATCTGAGACAGCCGGCGCGCGCGCGCCCTAGGAGGCGGGGACGCGCGCGCCGGCCGGCACAGCGAGAGGCAGGAGCGTGGAGAGGTGAGGCGCCCCCCGGGGCCGAAGTAATAGCAGCGCCGGGTCCCTGACAGTGGACACCGGCTGCTGCACGGGGCAGGAAGCGGTCGCGGCGGCGGCCCGGAACGCGGGACGCCGCCGCGGCCGTGACAATGACGTCTATAACCTCTAAGTAAGAGGCGATGAGTAAGTTGTTCTGCCTGATATAGATAGACATCCTTGTCTGAACAGTTTCGTATGAGGCGAATAAACTCTCCTATTGGCAGGTTTCTAGTTACGTGTGATGGGTGACTACTAGTGGCATGGAGCACCTCATAACCTGCGCTCGGTTTTCTGTACATCTCAGAATGTATTTTCCCCTCTACAAACCTCAGGGTGACATCCAGGAAAGAAATAGATACAGGTTCAAACTGGAAAATAAATTTTAGACCCAGGGTGTTATTGTTGATAAAACGCACAAAATCAACAGCCTCCTCATGTGAACCACGCCAGACTAGGAGATCGTCTATGTAGCGTCGGTAGGTATGGACGCTACATAGACGATCTCCTCCTAGTCTGGCGTGGTTCACATGAGGAGGCTGTTGATTTTGTGCGTTTTATCAACAATAACACCCTGGGTCTAAAATTTATTTTCCAGTTTGAACCTGTATCTATTTCTTTCCTGGATGTCACCCTGAGGTTTGTAGAGGGGAAAATACATTCTGAGATGTACAGAAAACCGAGCGCAGGTAATGGGGTGCTCCATGCCACTAGTAGTCACCCATCACACGTAACTAGAAACCTGCCAATAGGAGAGTTTATTCGCCTCATACGAAACTGTTCAGACAAGGATGTCTATCTATATCAGGCAGAACAACTTACTCATCGCCTCTTACTTAGAGGTTATAGACGTCATGTAATTGATAGAGCTAGAGTCATAGCCGAAAAAAAGGATCGCTTGTTCCATCTACAAGATAGACATGACACACCAGTTTATAATGTGAACAGTGACCCATTGAGTGGATTTGCTACACAGAACCACAGTGTGAATAGCCTCTCATCCAACCAGCCTTCACGAAACCCCATAGTTTTTTCCACCAGATATAGTCCACAATTTCGGGACATTTGCAAAATAGTGAATAAATATTTACCCTTACTATATCATGATAAAAAATGTGAATCGGCCCTTGATGTGGGTATTAGGTGCGTGGCACGACGGGGTATAACTTTGGGTAATATACTTGCACCCAGTGATATTTCCTCAGGTAATTTGGGCAGGAGCACACAAAATTGGCTTGCGGTACAGGGATTTTTTAAGTGTGCGGTACCGCGGTGCAGCCTCTGCCAATTTACAGAAAAATGTCACACCATAACTTCATGCAGTACAGGTCGCAACTACACTATTAAGTCGTTTATTAACTGTAACACCACCCATGTAGTGTATGTTGCACGATGTTGTTCTTGCAACATACAATACGTGGGCTCTAGCTCTAGGAAACTTAAGATCCGAGTGGGGGAGCACTTGACAGATATCAGGTCACATACATTTGGTGGATCAACTAGATCCCTATCAGGTTTATCTAAACATTTTGTAGAGTGCCATTCTGGCAATACCAGTAGTCTCCGTAGTAGCGCGATTGAAAGGGTTAATCAACCTAGGAGAGGCGGTAATTGGACCTCCCTACTGCGCAAACGAGAAGCCCTGTGGATTCTTCTGTTGGACACAAGGTTTCCAAAAGGTCTGAATTACAAAACAGACCTTCTGTATATTTACTAATCTTCTAATCTGATATTTATCAGTGTTACTTATTCATTAATGTAATGTCATTGTTATTTTTACTTATTTTGTATCTTTCGTCAGTTATTTTATGTACATATATACTCTTTGTAAGTCGATCATGTGATTTATCTGACGTGAGATCTCCCCTCCTCTTTGATGGGCGTTCCTTCCTTCATTTGCATCACATGCGGCAACATAAAAACCTGTTACTGATGTTCTGACTTTGCCATGATTAAGAGGGAGGACCTCGCAACGTTTTTTAGCTCACTGCTCACTTTTTGTTTTGTCTTTTATGTTTTGATGCGCAAATAAAGAAATATTTATACTTTAGAAGCTGTGGACACTTACCTTTTTTGGATGCCATACGGGTTGCAGCCCGCTATAATGCTTTTCCACGTGCTTCAGGATACCACTGCTAACTGAGTTAACCACCACAGCGTGTTTGGGTGAGCAGACATTTTTTCTTTTATAACCCCATTATACAGGATGCCAGGGAAGCTGGGTAACCCCATTATACAGGATACCAGGGAAGCTGTTGACCCCCATTATACAGGATAACAGGGAAGCTGGTGACCCCATTATACAGGATAACAGGGAAGCTGAGTGACCCCATTATAAAGGATGCCAGGGAAGCTGAGCCTGAGTGACCCCCATTATACAGGATGCCAGGGAAGCTGGTGACCCCCATTATACAGGATACCAGGAAGCTGAGTGTCTTCCAGCTGGCAGTGATAGTTACCATCTTCCTGCTGTGTCTCCTCCTCAGGCCCTGTGCACTGTGCCATGAGCGAATATCCCACCCGCGGTGGGCGCTGGGGGCGGGGCTTGCCGCGCTGGGGGCGGGGCTTAGCGGAACGTCCCGGGACAGTTCCACTTGTGGAGAGGGGGACACTGGTGCAGGACGCTCTGAGCCTGTGTCCGGGGGAGGTGCAGAGGTGTTTCAGAGGGGATTGCAGACGCTCCCTTCGGGAAGGGTGCTTTGCTATCAGTAGCGTAGCTACCTTAAAGACAGGGGAGACGGGCAAGGCGGCCCCCGGGCCCCCTGTAGTCCGGGGGCCCCATAGCAACTGCCTTCCCTGCCTTCATGGTAGCTACGCCATTGCTTTGAAGGTATATAATACTATATTTTATAATGATTTCACTACTGTCAGGGATTTGTCTGCTCTGTCAGGGCTGCTCTCCGTTGCACAGTCCTATGTTCACTGTGCAATGCACTAATGACCAGCAGTAAGCAGTAAAGAAAGCTAAGGGGGTGAGTACAAACGGACCAATCAGGGAGAAGCACTGCATGATGGGAAATGTAATTTCCCAGATGGTGCTATCTTGGATATAGACATGCTTTTAGGAAAACTTGTAACCCAGGAACAGCAGCAGCTAGAAAGATGGGAAGAGGGGGTGGAATACCCCTTTAAGATTTCAGAAGGTGTCTTGTGGTATCTGGCACCGAGATGTTAGATCCTGGTCTAGTAGGTTGTGGGGTATGGCCTCCAGTATATCCCACAGATTGACAGATATGCTGGTTAGATTAGATTGAGATGGGGGATTTGGAGGCCAAGTAGACACCTTAAACTCTTTGTTGTGTTCCTCAAGCCATTGGTGTATAATGCATTCACTGTGGCTGTGGCTGTGACTGTTGCTGTGGCTGCCAAAAGAGACCACTGAAGTGAACAGTATTGCTATGAAAGATGTGGTCAGCAAATGACCAATTCTAATAATTTTCTCCCAGTCTCCCACAGTGTGTCTATAGGAGGGCCTGAGCGCCTCCACTTCAGCTGCTGCTTCAGTCACTTTTAGTGGTTTTATTGTTTTGGCTGACCTGCACATGTGGCCCTTTTCTTTTATCATTTACTTTAAAGCTTGTTTATTGACCGATCGCTGAGCCTATGACACAGGGCAAGATCAGCATGTTCAGCCAATAATTGCTTTGTGTAATGGGGCCCATGTGTGAACAGTAAAAAAAAAAAAAAAGCAAAGGCATTTGATAACTAATAAGCATATTCATTATAATAGTGTGTGCACTGCCGACCAATTTGCCATTGACGTCAATAGAGCGCATTATTACACTGAAAATACTGCTGTATTTCTACTTCAAAATTATTGTACCTTCACATCTTACTGAATCATGGCTCATAGCACATATGAATGTGTGAATGGGGCCATTTAAACTTATAAGGGAATTGCAGACAGAACTACGGAACGTGTGAAAGAGGGCTTATTCACATGTCCCGTAAAGTTGTCTGTAATTACGCATCTGTAATCTTGTTTCAAGTTAGAGAACATTAATTTCTATTGAGCTATTCAAACAGTCTGTTTTAATTTTAATCCGTTATAAAAAAAAAAAAAAGACATGTCTTAGAGCAGATTGTGATTGCATTACAAATGACCAATAGTCTATGGCATCCATATTTTTCACGGACCTCACGGATATCACATGACATCCGTAACAATCACGGATCAAAATCTATGCAAACTAGTACAGTTCACATTTTACAGAAACGGATACAGGAACGGATGCAAATAAAGATTATTTTACGGGTCACAGAGAAAAAATAGTGGGAGGTTTTGCAACCCAAAAAAATCACTGAACGTGTGAATGAGGCCATAGGGATGAGAGGCATGGTCTATTAATTTCTAATAAGAAAAAAACTGGAATAGATCCCAGAAAAGTCATCTATGTTTTAATCTTAATCAAATATTTTAGGGTCACCTTTTTACAGTTCCATGTTATGCCCTCTGATTTTTAAGATATATGGGATAATAGTTTGACAATTTAAGGAATCCTTAGATGGCATGCATTTTAATAATGAGAGTAACTGTCAGGTGATGGCTATGATTATATAGTGAGTGGATGTGTATTAGGTATACATGGCCCACAATCTAAAACATTGATGCTGCCTAAGGGCCCATTTACACAGAAAAATTATCTGACAGATTATCTGACAAAGATTTGAAGCCAAAGCCTGGAATGGATTTGAAAAGAGGAGGAATCTCAGGCTTTCCTTTATGACCTGTTCCCTGTTTATAGTCTGTTTCTGGCTTTGGATTTAAATCTTTGGCAGATAATCTGTCAGATAATCTTTCTGTGTAAATGGGCCCTAACTGTATAATCAAGCTCATTACCTGATAATCACTCCCATTAATAAAATTAAGTTCATGCCCAACTGATCATTCCCCGACTTGTCAGACTATAAACCTATAAATCTAAGAATAGAAAGGCACTAATAAAACTGTAAATAGGTGTGTAACTGGGGTACCCTAAGCTATTTGAAGGTAGTAACTTTCTGGGGGGTTGGTGAAAGGTCCTCTTAACTCTATTTACCTCATGCTACCTTAACAAAAACAGTGTTAAAATATGGAAATGAGACCATGTACTGTACACAGCCTTTCTAGAATTTGTCAGTATTTACCCTTTCTTCCTCTTCACAGCTGTATATGGCACATAAAACAGGAAAATCAGCAGGAACACTCCACATACTGCAGATAGCACAATCACCGCCACAGATACTGCATCGGCTATAAAATTAGAAAAAGCAGAACAGTTTTGTTACAACATATTTGTTAACAATAGATACAAGTAAAAGAAAGTGTCAAGATACAAGTAAAAATAAGTTGTCTGTTACCACTTCTCAAACAATAAATATAAAAAGACCCCAGGCATACAGTTACTAAAATGACAATATAATTCAAGCAGAAAAATTACAAAACTACACTAGGATTTGGAAATTCACAAAAATATGGCTAGGCCAAACCACTATATATGAGTGTCTCTGGTAAAATGACCAACGTTCTTACTAAAACGTGTTTATACCCCTATCCCCAAGACTGACCCTTCAAAAAAAATAAATAAAGCAGCTACCATGGCGCAAATGGAGACGGAGGTAGAGTGCAGTAGCAAAACTTTTAGATATTTTTAGCACATTTTCTTAGTAACACTCGATTATCAACCACTAAATGGTACAAACTACTTTCCCATGCCCACACGAGATGAACAAAAGTTGCACCAATCTTGTGACAACATCATTCAGATATTGGTTTTGCCCACATACAATGAAATACCCTGAAATACCCCTCATGTCTCCAAGGGTTTACTTCTGAGACGTGGGAATATTGGAAGTGAGCAAGTATTGGAAGGTGTCAGCAGTATTCTGCTTTCTGAACAAATCCTTTAACTTTATTTTGTTTGTCAGTTCCATTCGCAAACAAAATATACACTTTAGGTATCACTATAATCATATTGACCCAGAGAATAAAAGTATACTCCATAATCCAAACTGCATTAAAGGAGAAGCCCGGCCAATTTTAAAATCTGGCAGCCGGCAGGGAAGAATTTGATCAGGAGTCCAAACGTAAACCCCTCTCTATGCCCGTGGTGAGCAGCGAGACCGGCCTTGAGACCCCCGCCGGAAGGCATTTTCCTCCAAATTGTGATGATGTCTGGACTCTGGGGGAAAATGCCTGTCCCGGCTGATGGACTGGCCACTCAGCCAATCAGTGACTTGAGCGGCGTCTCACCCGAGTCACTGCCTGATTCTATCAGCGGGGTCGTGATATGTCCATCCCAGAGCCCCGGGGGTGCCAAGGCTGGTCCCTCTGCTGACCGAGGGCACAGGGAGAGGTAGGTTCGTAGCTCTGATCAAAGTGCCCCCTACCCCATTTAAAATCGTCTGGACTTAAAAAGATGAGCTATGTAAATGAAGACATACATACAAATTAAATGATGAAAAAAATGAAGATTGGGTAAAAAGTCCAACATTGCATTGGCCACTACAGGGTTAAGTAAGCTAAATTGTTCATAAAAAAATTGTTACTTACTATTTGCACTGTTGCTATTGTTCTCACCCGGCGCTTCTGCCACACTTGCAATCATATCTTGAGTAACTGCAATAGACCCATTGTGTGGCTCTGGAATGACACCCAAGAGTTTGCACATCAGGGGATATATTTGAATGCTATCAAATGGTTCTGCAATGTAATTCTTTTTAAAATCTGGTCCAAAGGCACGAAATATCATCTTCATGTCCATTTCATTGTTGTCAAATCCATGGTCTCCTTTGTTAACATATAATATTAGTCGCTAAAAAAGAGTGGAAGGGTTGGATAAGCAACATGCAGAATATACATGGCAGCTGGGTAAAAGATACCATACAAATATCTCCTTTTTCCCATCCAAATCGAGCTCTAGGTGCCTTAAAGTGACTCTGTACCCACAAGCCGCTCACCCCAAACCGCTTGTACCTTTGGATAGCTGTCCAAGATCTGTCCTGTGGTCCGTTCGGCAGGGGATGCAGTTATTGTCCTGAAAACAACTTTTAAACTTGCAGCCCTGTGTCAAACTGACGTGGCCTACAGTGTCTGTGCATTAGGCTGGCACAACCTCTCTGTCCCTCCTCCCCACCCTCTTCATCATTAGGAATGCTCCAGAATGCTCTAGATTTTCTACTATTCATCACCTGTGTGAGCATGGCACATGGACCGGATCATTAAGGCAACTTTGCAGTGTTCAGACAAGTAAGTAATAGGAGAATACCTGGCTAGGGCATTCCTAATGATGAAGAGGGTGGGGAGGAGGGACAGAGAGGTTGTGCCAGCCTAATGCACAGACACTCTAGGCCACACCAGTTTGACACAGGGCTGCAAGTTTAAAAGTTGTGTTTTAGGACAATAACTGCATCACCTGCCAAACGGACCCCAGGACAGATCATGGATTAAAAGCATGGACTCACTGACTTCTATGGAGTCTATTCTGCAAGTAGAGATAGTATAAAAGTATGTCCTATTTTATGTGGACCATAAAAAAAACTGTTGAGTGCAGTGGTTTCTATACTGTCCATAATTATTGATCCATAATGACTCCAGACAGTATATGGATAGAAATATACAGTCATGTAAAGGAGGCCTAAGGGTTGTATTACACTGCCTGACCTGCTAGATGGGCACTCACTTACCGAGCCTATTGCATGCCTTGATGACTGTGCAGCAAGGGACATCATTAGCAATATGCTTGCAGCCCTTGATAACGTACTGTAGGTGTATATTTAAAATAATAAATACTTACCTCTTCCCCGGTGTCCTCCTGCTTGTTCTGAGCATTCTCCGCTCACTGCAGCCGCCGCTGGCAACAGACCACTCAGCCAATCACTGGTCAAGAAAAGACAGCACTGCGGGCAGTAATTGGCTCAGTGGCCTGTCACGTCAAAGATGGCTTCAGAGCAGCTAAAGTGTGTGGGGAAAAGCCAGAAGGACACTGGGGAGCAAGTAAAATCTTTATTATTTTATTTTACTCGGTCATCAGCAATTGGACATGCATCACTATTACTCATACTGATGCATGGGTGGCGATCAATGATTTTTAAACAAGCCTAACCCTAATCCTTACACGGGCTAATATCAGCCTAAATTGGCCGTATTCGGCAGATAATCACTCTATGTAATACGGCTCTAACTTTGCTTTTTCTCAGAAAGCCTGCTTTATATTATATAAACATATATATAGCTTAGCTTCCCTCACTTAGGGCCCTTTTACACCAACAGATTATCTGACAGATTTTTTTTTGAGCCAAAGCCAGGAATGGACTAAAACAGAGAACAAGTCATAAAGGAAAGACTAAGATTTCTCCTCTTTTCAAATTCATTACTGGCTTTGGTTTAAAAAAATCTGTCAGATAATTTGTTGGTGTAATAGGATCTTTAATCATATCCTGCTCTCAGAGCAATATTAAAGGCGTAGTGCGGCGCTAAGAAATTATTCACAAAATAACACACATTACAAAGTTATACAACTTTGTAATGTATGTTATGTATGTAAATGGCCCCCTTCCCCTGTTCCCCGCCCCCGCCCGTGTACCCGTTGGTGTAGTGCAGTATCTATACCTGAGCTGTCCCTCATGCCGGCCCCCCTCTGCCACGTCATCAGCTGCTCAGCCGGGATTGGCTGAGCATAACTGTGCTCAGCCAATTGCGGCTGAGCACAGTTATGACGCTGCAGAGGGGGGCCAGAATGAGGGACGGCAGGAGCGGGTCGGCTGGCCTCCTGAAGATGACGTCTTTGACAAGATTACAGACGGGGTCGGTCGACACGGATCAGGTATGTATACTGCTCTACACTTCCAGGTACACGGGCGGGGGGCGGGGAATACGGGAAGGGGGCAATTCATATACATAACATACATTACAAAGTTGCATAACTTTGTAATGTGTGTTATTTTGTGAATAATTTCTTAGCGCCGCACTACCCCTTTAATCATCTGATAGGTTCACTTTCATGTCATTGTTCCACTTATCATTACTTAGTAGCAGTTATCTTTACAGCTCAACTTCAAAGATAAATTATATATTTTTCTATTATACCTCTCTGAATATTAGAGACTAAAGGAGACTAGAAATAACAGACTAATCACACATAGTAAAAGACCCCAATAGTCTTTAATTTGTGAGACAAAAGATGATTTCAAAATTATGGGAAAGTCTTGGGACAATAAAAAAAAAACAAATAGAATTAATCGTGAAAAAACTGTTGCTATTTTTTTTGTTTTGCAATATATTGGCTTTTATTTTAAGTTTTCTATGTCTAAATCAACATCATACACATGACAATGATAAACAGGAGCCTTTCCTTGCATGAGCAAAGGACTGGGACTTCCTTTGTTTCCTTTGTTTTCTTTGTTTCCTTTTTTTGAACAGAAAAAAGACCAAGTATTGTCAGGAAGAAAGCATGGACCACAGTTTGAGAGGAAGGGAGACACCTAGTGGCCAAATGTATAACGTTGATTTAAATGTAAACGTAAAAAAAATAGAGTATATTGCAAAACTGCTTGCGTTTACAACCCCTAATGACTTCTTAAAAACATTTTTTTATGATGCTGCCTCTTTTAATAACCAAAAGTTTCCAAAGTACCGTAACTTCTTTATTAAATAATCTATTCGTTCATATAAATTGTATATTTTTAAACCAACGAGTTTATTATAACGCATAGAAAATGCAAAAGAAAAAAAAAATTAACACATGATTCCGACATAAGAGTAACTAAGGGAAAAGGGCTTTGTGCCTATTTTTAGGTGAATAATTGAGTTTTCGACCTTTTTGGGTCTAAGTTCTATTTATGAACCAGTATTCTATGGTTGAATATATTTTAGAGCAACTTTATTTTTTATCTGCATGTTTTGAGTATTCACCCAAAAGTTCTTATAATCCGGGATTAGCGCCCAATTTATCATTTGTGATTTTTTTAAAAGTTGCACAAACTGGGGCAGACCTACGTCTGGTCAGTACCAGGTGAATTTTGCAAAAGTGGCAGTGCTACATTTTAACCCCTAGACGACCCAGGATGTACATTTATGTCATGTATGTTTGTCACCAGACGACCCTTGACGTAACTGTACATCATGGGTCCCTAAGGTGCTATGAAGCGCGCTTTGGAGCAGAGTGTGCTTCATAGCAGGTGGGAGCCGGCTGCACTCAGCACTGTTAATGACAAGCTGCACCGATCGCGCTGCAGCCTGTCATTAACCCCTTAAACGCAGCGATTGCGGTGTTTAAGTGTGACAGGAGCAGCTCCGGTCACTTACTGATTGGGACCCCCGCAGTGTGACTACGGGAGTCCTGATCACTTTTACAAACCAATGGAGGTCTCCTACCTATCCCTGTGCGGTCCGATCGGTGCTCTGCTCATTGAATCTGCCACAGGCAGGCTCAATGAGCTGAGCGCCTATTACTTTGATCAATGCTATGCCTATGGCATATCAATGATCACTGTGTATAATGTAATAAGTGTATGTAAAAGTCCTCCAAGGGGACTTAAAATGTGTAAAAAAAAGAAGTAAAAATGTTTTTATAAATACCCCAAAGCCCCTCCCCCAATAAAAGTTAAAATCACCCCCCTTCCCATTATATAAATAAAACATATAAAAATAATTAAACAAAATAAACATATTATATACCGTAGCGTGCGTAATTGTCTAATCTATTAAAATATAACAATCGTCATCCCCTATGGCGTAAACGAAAAAAAGAAAAATGCCAGGATTACAGATTTTTTTGTTACATTATATATTAAAAATTTTTAAATAAAAAGTGATCAAAACATTAGAGGTACACAAATATGGTATTAATAAAAACTATAGATCATGGCGCAAAAAATTACACCACATAGAGCCCCATAGATGAAAAACTAAAACCGTTATAAGAGTCACAATATGACCATTTTATTAATATTTAATTGCAAAAAAAAAAAAGAATTTCATAAAACATATATACATTTAACATTAAAAAATCTGTGTAAATCGACATATTGTTGTGTTTGGACTGACCTATAGAATAATGGTATCATGTCACTTTTACCATATAGTGCATTATGTAGACACAAGAACCCTCCAAAAGTTACCATACATACCTTTACAAAAGACACCTATTTCTAAAAAAAACCAAGCCCTTACATGGCCCTGTAGATAGAAAACTGAAAGTGCTAGAGCTCTTAGAAGGGGAAGAAGAAAAAACGAAGCCGCAAAAATGAAAATTGGTGCGGTCCACTGAGTTCTCAAAGGGTTAATAAATCAGTCACAAAATATTGGAACAAAATATACACCAATCCCCATTAGAAGAGTCACACACATTAGACTCCTTAGATTTATATGTGTTGTCTGTTTTTAGGACCTTAGTCATGATCCATAATAAAAGTAAAGATAGGACTCCCTGCCTCTCAGATTTTTTAAGTATTACCACATTTGTAGTTATTACACTTCTCAAAAAAGATAACCCATTTGATAAACTGATCGCTATGATAGCCTTTCTGATATATAGATCAGTTTTTGAAGGAGGTGGTACTAGAGAACACTGCTGCCGCTGTTTTTGATCATTGGTCCTCACAATTACCTATCCCCAACTTAAGTTTTCATTTACTCACGGGTCTCAAAATTGTACTGGCCTTTACCCCGAATAAAAAACAGAGGGAAATGCACCTCCATCTTCTACCTAAGGCAACTCTCCCTTTGAACATTCCTTATAAAGATGCTCCCGCATACTATCTCCGCTTCTGCCCCAAATGTCGTCTACCTAAGGCCGATTTACTACATTGTATGTGGAACTGTCCAATAATTCAGCCTTTATGGTTTAAACTGCTATCTTGGATCAAAGCATTTTGGGATCAAGAGATTTCAGCAGATCCATTCAGTTGTTGATTTCACTATATCCTGTTGTCTCCTCATGACTCAAAAAGAAACATGGTCTCGCAAGATCCTCACTTATGCTTACTCTCTATGAAGAAATGTTCATTAAGACAATGACTGACTAAAGATCCCCCATTTATATGTGAGTTTATTGATTTACTGGAATGATCTATGATCTTTCCCATACTTTACGAAACTTGGATCTACTAAACAAGTTTTTAAGATATGGAGGCTTTATTGTGAAGTCTCTTCCTCCCTTCCGACAGGCATTCATTGATGCAGAAATTTAAATATACAGATGTTCTGCTTGCAAGTCTTAGCAGGCTCTCTTGGTTACTTAAAAATAACTTAGGTCTAGTTCTAGCCTGGGCTGACTGGCAAGGGTTGCCCCAAGATGTTTGGGGCGGCCCATTTAGTTGCATGTTAATAGTTCTTTGAAACCTATTTGCTCTGTTAAGTGGATATATGATTTCCAGAAAGCAGACGTCCACTATCGTGACTTTTTGGGGTGATGTCCTAAATCTAACTTTGTGCGCCACGTGTGAGTTATACAGTGTGCTTTTACTTCGACTCCCGCCTCTCACTGAAATGCATTATCACAGAAATAACCAACACAGCCCATAATTTTGCCCTTCGGACTTCTGTAACTATTTCTGCTGTGAACTGCTGTTTTATTTGATCTTGTTTGTTTGTCTAATGTGCCATAACTGTAGTTGTAACCATGTTTAAAATTGTGGGAAAATTCAAACACCATACACAAAGATCTGTCCGTGTCTTTTAAACATCGCTAATTTTATTAACTTTATTATCAATATTAATTTCTTTAGTATCTAATTATTTAGCTATTTAATTTTATAATAACTGGTCTTTAACAAGGGGTTCCTCCCCTAAAAAGGAAGCTAAAAGCACAGACATGCATATCAAAGTGCTGCCAGTTTCCTATTCAACAAGCAGTGTGTACGTACCTTTATCTTTCTTCTCTAATCTGGCATTTTTTTTGCAAAAAACGCCCTATAATTCCCAATGACAGTGTCACAGGGGCGGGTCTGTGGGAGGAGGGGGCGCAGACTCAGAGGCCGCGGAATTCATCAATTTATTCGCAATAAAATAGTCAGGAAACCTACTCCAGCTTTGAGCTGGCCTAGGTTTCTTGGCGTGCGAACTTGCCCGCACGCCGCTACATAATTCTCGGTACTGTCGGAGCTGCGGGGACATTTTTAAGTCCGACGCAGAAAACACCGGACTTAATAAATTTCCACCTATTTATATAAACTCCGGCCGGGATTCCTTAGAAGGCAGCACTACGTAAATTCCGTAGTAATCTTAGCCGTTGTTACAATCGCTGTGATTACTACGGACCTTACATAGTGGGAACATGGCCTAACACTGTACACTGAACGGTTTTACTATAAAGTGGCCAACCCCTTTAAATAGGGAACTGGCAGCACCTTGATACGCATATCTGTGTTCTCAGTTTCTCTTTAAATTTTGATCAAAATGAATCAGAATGAGAATGATTTCTAATCTACACCAAAAGCTTTAATGTAATCCACAGATAATATTGTGTGATTTATACGTTTGAATGTTAGTATAGTTTGCAATTTTGTATTAATCCAAGTAAACTGAACAAGTAGAATTAAAAGATGTTCCCGGCATTTGGAAGTAACTTACAATTTAGCTCTAACTTTACTCTTCCTGAATATAATTGGTTCAAAATTTGATTTAACAGATTATAAAATGTTATTATATGATATACAAAAATAATTGCACCATTTACCAAATGGCGATGAATTGCAATGCAAGTCTTTAGTGAGTTAATTTGCTTTCTAGAGTATCAGCTATCAAAGTGGCGCTGACTGCTGAACTAGAACTGTACATATCATGTCTAATGGAATAAGTTTATTAACTTGAATAACTTGTCTTCTGCTGACAACAAGCAGTCTTTGTTTTTTTCTGTGGCACTTTATTAATCCCTCCATCTGCTTGCTATAAACTGTTTTTTTTTAATGCTTTTTTGCTAGATTATGAATTGTATTGTATTATAGATATTCAGACACAGTTCAGACTGACTGCAAAATGAAACAACTGTGGCTGAGCTATAAGTTTATTCCCCTGCAGTCCAAGCCAACTTGATATGGTAAAACATGAAAATTTCCATGATATTAAGGCTCAGTTCACACGCTGTATGACACTGGCTGTTCTGTGACCTGGCCGTGTCACAGAATGGCCAGTGTCAGTGAAAATTTGTGCTGAATTCACCATAGCACACAGTGGAAAGTGCGGGCGGAGCCGCACTTTCCATTGTGTAAGCTGTCAGTGTTGTGTGGCCGCTATTTATTGAATAGTGCCTGCAAAAATCTGACATGTCAGTTTTTTGTGTGGCCGCTAGGACTCCCGGCTGGAGTGTATACAATGTGTATACACTCTGACTGGGATTCCATTAACTGCAGTGCAACATAAATTTTCTTTTAATCACGGCTGTTGTTGCAAATCAGCAACAACAGACATGATTAATAGAAAATTTACGTTGTGTGACCTTAGCCTAAGGCTATGTTCACACCATGTATGTGTGCGGCTGTATTTTTTATGCGGCTGGAAATGTGCGGCTGAAACTCCGGCCGTGGGAAAAAATAGACATGCGGCTCAAAACATACGGTCATGTACTTGAAAATCTGGTTCAACTAAAAATAACAACTAAAATCTTAAGAAAGTGATGCAAACACCTCTGGATGCATCTGGGAAAGCAGGGAAACAGTTTACATGAATCGCTATTACCGGGGTTTGCGATCCTCTGCAGTAATGCCGATGTCTCTCATGGTTAATCTATTAAAATAATAAAACACATTTTCGTTGTAATAAAGTACCTTTCATTGTTCAATAATTAAATTTAAACGAATCCATCATTTTGCAATTAAATATACTGTTAAAATAAATATATATACAAATAAATGTATATTTATATATATATATATATATATATATATATATATATATATTTATTTTTTGACAGTATATTTAATTGCACAATAATGGATTCGTTTAAATTAAATTATTGAACAACGAAACTGATTTTATTACAACGAAAATGTGTTTTATTAATTAAATATTAATTAGTACAGGAAGCTCCAGTAAGCCGTTAATTCATATTGCCGGCAATTGAGCATTCTGTACTAATCATCACTTTACTTTAATTAAAACATCAAATGTTTCTTCTAATTATGTTATCACAATAGCATTATTAGAAGAAACATTTAGAATTATATGTGCGCTCAGCTGATTGGCTGATCGGCTGAGCGCACATATAAAGAGCCGGTCCGCAGCACAGTGACTTCATTGTGCTGCGGGCCAGCGAAGAGACATCGGGGTGAGTATAGAGCTCTCCCCACCCCCTCCCCAGCACTGCACCCCTCCCAGCAAGGAAGGGGGATCACTTAACCCCTTCCTTGCTGGGATGGGTGCAGTCTGACATCAGTCTGGCCCCCAAGGGGTTTAGGGGGATGCAATACATCCTCCCTTAACCCCTTGGGGGCCAGACTGTAAGCAGCGATCTGTAAAGATGCTGCATACTGTAAGGAGCACAACACCGCTCACAATGATGGGTGTTGTGCTCCTGTTTGTGTGTTTTTTGTGTGTTTCTCCCTTTTTGTTTTTCAGATATCGGTATGCTGTGGATTATGTCGGATTCCGTGGACTACGTCGATAACCAGCGGTTGTTTGGTGTTTTTTTTAATAAAATGGTCAATGAGGGGTGTGGGGGTGTTTTTATTTGAATAAAAAATTTTTTTCACTTGTGTGTTGTCTTTATTTCTTTACTTTATAGACTTAGTAGTGGAAGCCGTCTAATAGACGGAATCCATTACTAAGTCGGGGCCTAGTGTTAGCCGGTATAAAATGGCTAACACTAACCCCCTATTATTACCCCAGTACCCAATGCCACCAGGGGTACTGGGAAGAGCCGGGTGCCAGTGGTCCCAGAGCGTCAAAATTGGCGCTCCTGGACCGGGCGGCAGCAGGCTGGTAAGATTTAGGCTGGGGAGGGCCTAAACCAATGGCTCTTCCCACCCTGGTGTTACCAGGCTGCTGTCGTTTGGTTTGTAACCCGGCTGGTTATAAAAATAGGGGGGACCCTATGCGTTTTTTTTTTTAAATAAATAAAAAAAAAAAATATGGCTACACCATAACAGCGGCCTATTTAAAAAAAATTATTGTAAATTTACTAATTTAATAGAAGAAAAAAAAAAAGATCTTGTGATTGGTCCTCTTTAAAGCAGAGAAGAAGGTAAAGGGAAACGTTCAATGGAGTTTTGGGCACTTACGTGTGTGTGCGTGTATGTGTACATGTATGTGTATGTGTAGGAGGGGGCTAGTTGAAACTAGGATTTCTTGGCTATGTAACCTCCACGAGTATCCACCCAACTATGTGTACTCTGCTATCTCTTTCCATTATATAGCAGTTTTAAGGGCTCAGAGCTACTGACCGACTCTTCAAGCATAAAGCTATAAAAACACCATACACAGAATTTGTATACATAAGAAATAAATATGTTCACAATATTACTTACCCCATTTACACTGTAACCCAGATCTCCATAAAGCAAAATAGGCAAAATCCTTTCATGTTTAGAATAATGGAAACGTTCAGACAATTCCTGTTTCCTAGCCACCTTTAAGTGAGGGTGTGCATCTTTAAGGGCCTGATAAATTTCTTCCTCCTTGCCTGCTTTTGGTTCAATCATTCCAAAACCACCATAGTCAAGAATGTCAAACTTAACAGTATCTCTGAAGGTAATGTAATTGGCCAGCTTAATTTCTTCTACAGCGGGTGCTTTCTTTACTGTGGTCATGCCGTGATCAGATGTAATGATGACATTTAACTTATCCTTTAGCTTGTGTTTTTCTATTGCTTCTAAGAGATATCCAATAGTTCTGTCTATTTGTTTTATAATTGTTTTTCTCTGTTCGGTTTCTGGACCATATTGATGCCCGGTTTTATCTGGTTCCCCATAGTAAAGGGTAACAAAGTCCAAGCCATCTTCAGTGAACCATTTCATAACAATATCTATGTTATCTCTCCACTCGTTCTCATCGCTGTCAGGGTGGTCGGGTGTCTCTGCCAATGCCTTATTGACTGTTTTACCACTATAGTTAGCATTTCCGCCTGGAAAGTGGAGAGAACCAGCCTTCAAGCCCTGCAAAGACAAGAACATTCAGTACAATAAAGCACTCCTCTTTCTTATAGAGCCCTTTGCCTTTTTCAGTCTGAAGTTCAAGAAAGTAACTTTTTTTCCTTACTATACATTTATATTGTTGCAGCACTGTCCTTTGAAAATCTAAATAAACAGGAGATGGGAAATAAATGCAGCTTTTTAGTCTTGTTCAGATTGATAAAAAGAGACTAAACACAGGAAGTCCCAGTCATCTACAGGCTTACAGAGAAGGCAGTCATTTAATTGAGGACACATTGGGCTGTGACACTCTACTGTACTGGCTGGAACTTCCTTTGTTTAGTCTGTTTTTAGATCCAGCACAAGACTAAAAAGCTGCCTACAGGAAACTGAACCTGGTTTTAAAGCATGATAAAATAAAAAAATAAAAAAAATTACTGTAAATTGCAAACATGGTTTATATCACAGCCCCTGTTGATTTAGATTTTGAAAAGTTATAACAATGGGTACATTGATTCTGTCAGCTGAAAGGCATGGTTCACACTACATTTTTGCAATCCGGTTCACACTACATTTTTGCAATCCATTTTATTAAAAAAAAATGGATGCATTTATGTGCATCTGTTTTGATCTGTTTTTCTAAATTATGGGAGCATAGATTATATATATGTGAAAGGTACGCAGTGTCTACTGCCTTAACAGAGTGTCAGCAGTTTGGAATGTGAATTAGACTGGCTTTACGCTACATTTTTCAAAAAGCAGATGAAAAAAAAACCTGATGCATTTGCGTGCATCCTTTTTGATCCAGTTTTCCATTGACTTCTATTATAAAAAATGGTCTACCTAGTCTACGTAGTCTATTAAAAAAAATAAACGGATCTGTTTAGATCAGTTCTTTTTTACAATGGAAGTCAGTGGAAAACTGGATCAAAAAGAATGCACGCAAATGCATCAGTTTTTTTCATCTGCTCTTTGAAAAATGTAGTGTAAACTCAGTCTAATTCACATTCCAAACTGACTTAAAAATCTGCATGTAACAATCATGCTTATGCAAATATATCAAATTCTTGTTTGAGTATTTATCCAGTTTGATTACTAGGTTTAGAGTGAATTTCATGCATTCTGAAAGTCATAATGTTCCCTTGGTCCTACCACAGCTAGGCCTTACTGCGCTATGTAGCGTTGCTAGGGCACAGGGAATGATAGGCCCTGCCTCCTTGACACTTTTGATTGGTCAAATAAAAGTAGTTTTTTTAATATATATATATATATATATATATATATATATATATATATATATATATATATAATTTTTTTATGAAGAAACATTGCTTCTCGTAAAAAATGTAGTGTGTTATAGAGGAACCAAATGGCAGCATGCACAGTGAACCATTAGGGTCTATGCATATGGCATGAATAATATTGAATCTTACAAAATCCTACAATGTATGAACACATAGAGCTTACAGAGGAAATATGATGGTTTCCATGAGTGATGTAAATATTCCTGGTGTACAATATTATTTATTACACTACTGCAAATATTGTCTGTGCCATTTTTAATAAATGACCCTATAGGTAAATCAAAGCCAACTCATCCAAAACATTTCACTGCTATTTGACCATTTTGCATATCATAACTTACCTGCAGTCACGTATATATTGAACTGTGCGACATAGCAATTCAGCACAAATAAGGTAATAAATAAGGCTTCCTGTGTGAAAGCTTGCATTCGTGAAGGATTAGTATAGGTAGAACCATAGTTCACTGGGTAATATCTGTCATGCCACTGATAAAATTAGAAGCTGTGTTTTACAGTTATGTTTTTTAAGATTATCGGTGCTAATTCACTATGTCACAGTGCTCGATAGAAGGAGACCTTTTTATGCTTGAGAAAAATCTTCAGCAGAGGATATTTTCCATATTATATATTGATAAGATATTTAGTCATGACAGGGGCCGAGTCATCTCAACATCAGGGTAGGAGGGCAACCACTTACCCTCACCAGCCCTATGACATGGTCACTGGTATGTCTCTATAATGAATATTAGTGTCAATTTATAGTACAATATCTGATTTCAATAAATGACACCTTGTACTATCTAATCTAGCCAGTGCCACAATAAAAACATTTTGATCTATATATCACCTGATGTTACATACAAATTCTTTCTTCCAGAGACAACACGGGTCTTGTCTCCAGTTCAGGTGTGGTTTGCAATTAAGCTCCATTCACATGAATGGAACTAAGTTGCAAAACACCACCCGAACTGGAGAAAAGACTGGTGTTGCCTCTGTAAGAAAGTGGCCATGTTTTTCTTTCACTGGATAACCCCTTTAGGTTGTTTAATTCCAATGACCCATGCATAAAAGTGGTAGGAAAGCAAAGCTTAGCTGGTACTGTATATCTTGTTTTCAGAGACTTCAGCATAGGGTATATTGTGGTATATTGCTAAACATGTTTTGGAGCCCACCTACCTATTTCATCAGTCAATCTTAAAATACTGGAAAGGGCCCTGCAGTTTATATGACATTTATTCATTTGACTTGTTTAGACTTGCATATGTATATATCCATGCTGTCAGTTACCAGATTACAAGTAGCAGTACATACTTACCAGCCACGCTGCTTGTGTTTTGCTATCCGACTCTTCAGTCCTCGCACCGGCTGTATCTTTACGCCCCGCTTCCTCAGGCTATCAATGATTCTGGAGGAGGCGGCGGCCTGAAGATAAAGTCAGTGGCTGGAGGACTGGAGAACCAGATGTAGTGTGGATGGTAGATATAGACTGCTGCTTGTTATCTGGAAACATGGATGGATATATACATATCTGAGCTGTCAGTTTCGCTTTATCTTTCTCGGCCACACAAACCCTTGATTACTGCTCCTTTTACATAGGCCTATTATTGGCTGCAGGAACGACTCTAGTGACACTGCAGGAACGCCTCTAGTGATGCTCCTTGCCAATAGTTGGCCCATGTAAAAGGACCCTTAAGGAAAAGCAGCCAAGAAGTGCTCAGTACCTCTGAAAACTACTTCAAGACCGTTTTAAAACCATTCAGGGTGACTACCTCATGAAGCTAAGAGAATGCCAGGAGTGTGCAAAGCTATCATTAAAGCAAGGGGGGGGGCTACTTTGAAGGATCAAAATATAAAACATTCTCCTTTGACATATTTTCTTACTACTGAATTTCCTAGTTCCTTCATAATTTTCATGTGGTCGGTGCCTAGGGCAGCACCTTGCAGGGGGACAGCACCAGGAAGCAGGGGGAAGGAAACAAGTGTTTTTTTTTGTTTTTCCTTTTTTTAGTCTTAGGGTTTTATGTTGGAATTGTTCAGGTCTGATATGTCAGTGTAATCAAGTCACAGTATGGCAGTACTGGTCAGGTCTAGTGTGGCGGTGTTATCCAGTCACAGTATGGCGGTATTGGTCAGGTCTAGTGTGGCGGTGTTATCCAGTCACAGTATGGCAGTATTGGTCAAGTCTGATATGTCAGTGTAATCAAGTCACAGTATGGCGGTATTGTTCAGGTCTGGTATGGCGGTATAATCCAGTCACAGTATGGCAGTATTGGTCAGGTCTGAAATGTCAGTGTAATCAAGTCACAGTATAGTGGTTTTGGTCAGGTCTGGTGTGGCAGTGTTATCCAGTCACAGTATGGGGGTATTGCTCAGGTGTAGTATGGCGGTGTTATGCAGTCACAGTATGGCGGTATTGGTCAGGTCTGGTATGGCAGTGTTATCCAGTCACAGTATATGGCAGTATTGGTCAGGTCTGGTGTGGCGGTGTTATGGAGTCACAGTATGGGGGTATTGCTTAGGTCTAGTATGGCGGTGTTATGGAGTCACAGTATGGTGGTATTGGTCAGGTCAAGTGGGGTGGTGGTAAATGTGACGCCTGGATCTATTACCTACCAATCTACCAATCCTGTGGTGAGAATTCCCTCTGACAATATGCAGACTGCTCTTATCATGGATTCAATGTGGAAATGTATTTATGTTTTAAGCATGAAAAACGCGATTCAGAAAATGTTTCTCCATGTAGAGCATGTGGCTAGAACCACTCTACCCCAGTGCCTAGGGCAGCAGCAGCTGTTCATATGGCCCTGGTACTGTAGGTAACAATCTGAAATCTGGAAGCAGTTTATACAATCCTAACCTGGTGATAGATCATAATAGAGGAGGTGACGGGAAAGCTGTAGGTTCCTTTTTAATGTTGGTGCACTGCAGCTGCAGGGGGGAGATTTATCAAACTGGTGTAAAGTAGAAATGGCTTAGGGGCCTATTCCACGGAGCGATATTTGGCCGAATCGGCCAGATTTAGCCGATTATCGCTCCGTGAAATAGAGAGAACGATCAGCCGATCAGTTCATTTAGGTTCAAACCTAAAATCATCGGTCACCCTCGCATTGCTGCCTGGAATAGCGGGCACGGCAGGCGACCGACGATTTCACAAACATCATACATTACGTGTCCAGGAGCAGGTCTTCTCCTTCTCCCAATCCCGCGCGACAGCATTATCTTCGGAGCGGCCTGTCTGAGCTGACAGAGCGCTCAGCCAATCACTGGCCAGGACCGCCGGAGCCAGTGATTGGCTGAGAGTTCAGTCAGGCCGCTCCGAAGCTGCTGCTGCCGTGCGGGACTGGGAGAAAGGGAAGACCTGCGCCTGGACAGGTAATGTATGAAACAAGGGCTGCAAGGACATCGGTAACAATGTTCCTTCAGCCCTCGCTAACGATTGTCAGGCCGTGGAATAGGCCCAGTAAACGAGCGCCGATCTAGCAGATCAGCGCTCGTTTACATCATTTATCGGGCCCAGCTCGGCCCGTGAAATAGGACCCTTAATTGCCCCTAGCAACCAATCAGATTCCACCTTTCATTTTTTAAAGACACTGTGAGGATTAAAAAGTGGAATCTGATTGGTTGCTAGGCGCAACTAAGACAATTCTACTTCTACTAGTTTGATAAATCTCTCCCCAAGTGCATATTTATGTGTAGATATTCGGTAGGGGCTGTTTGGAGGGCAAATTGGTGCAATGTCCTATTAAAATCTATAAACAGGCAAGGAAATCGATTTGGTGTACTGGTCAATCTACCTAACAGCGCCATGAACAGCTGTGGTAAAACAGTTGATCATTATGGTGGATAAATATACATCTATATCATAAAAATCAAAGTCTGTCTGTCTGTCTGTCCTTCTGTCTGTCTGTCTGTCCTCTATAGACTTCCAAACGCCTGAACCGTTTGACCCCAAATTTGGTAAACAGATACATTGGGTGCCCGGGAAGGTTATTGCGAAGGTCCCGTCCCCGCCAGATGTACAGGAGGGGAGGGGGAGGGGAAAGAGAGGCGCCCCATAGAGATGAATGGGAAAATCTCCTCACTGCAAACACAGGTGATATAATTAGCTGCAGCAGACACGGCAGTTGGAGCCTTAGCAACCAATAGGATTACTGCTTTCATTTTCACAGGGAGAAATGGTTGCTAGGGCAGCTGCCTCACAACATCCACAGTAATAACTGGTAGACCCCCTACTCCATCTGTACAGTACATGTATATACAGGGCCCCCTACTCCATCTATACAGTACATATATATATATATATATATATATACAGGACCCCCTACTCCATCTATACAGGACATGTATATACAGGACCCCCTACTCCATCTATACAGGACATGTATATACAGGACCCCCTACTCCATCTATACTGTACATGTATATACAGGACCCCCTACTCCATCTATACTGTACATGTATATACAGGACCCCCTACTCCATCTATACAGTACATGTATATACAGGGCCCCCTACTCCATCTATACAGTACATATATATATATATACAGGACCCCCTACTCCATCTATACAGGACATGTATATACAGGACCCCCTACTCCATCTATACAGTACATATATATACAGGACCCCCTACTCCATCTATACTGTACATGTATATACAGGACCCCCTACTCCATCTATACAGTACATGTATATACAGGACCCCCTACTCCATCCATACAGTACATGTATATACAGGACCCCCTACTCCATCCATACAGTACATGTATATACAGGGCACAACAGGTATACCAAACTGTGACTGGGTAACACTGCTACACCAGACCTGACCAATACCACCATACTGTGACTGGATAACACTGCCAGACCTGACCAATACCGCCATACTGTGACTGGATAACACTTCCAGACCTGACCAATACCGCCATACTGTGACTGGATAACACCTCCATACCAGACCTGACCAATACCGCCATACTGTGACTGGATAACACCTCCATACCAGACCTGACCAATACCGCCATACTGTGACTGGGTAACACCGCCACACCAGACCTGACCAATACCGCCATACTGTGACTGGATAACACTGCCACACCAGACCTGACCAATACCGCCATACTGTGACTGGATAACACTGCCACACCAGACCTGACCAATACCGCCATACTGTGACTGGATAACACTGTCATACCAGACCTGACCAATACCACCATACTGTGACTGGATAACACTGTCATATAAGACCTGACCAATACCGCCATACTGTGAATGGATAACACCGCCACACCAGACCTGACCAATACCGCTATACTGTGCTGGATAACACTGTCATACCAGACCTGACCAATACCGCCATACTGTGACTGGATAACACTGCCAGACCTGACCAATACCACCATACTGTGAGTGGATAACACCTCCAGACCTGACCAATACCGCCATACTGTGACTGGATAACTCCTCCATACCAGACCTGACCAATACCACCATACTGTGACTGGGTAACACCGCCACACCAGACCTGACCAATACCGCCATACTGTGACTGGTAACACTGCCACACCAGACCTGACCAATACCGCCATACTGTGACTGGATAATACTGCCACACTAGACCTGACCAATACTGCCATACTGTGAATGGATAACACCGCCACACCAGACCTGACCAATACCGCTATACTGTGCTGGATAACACTGTCATACCAGACCTGACCAATACCGCCATACTGTGAATGGATAACACTGCCATACCAGACCTGACCAATACCGCCATACTGTGCTGGATAACACTGTCATACCAGACCTGACCAATACCGCCATACTGTAACTGGATAACACTGCCATACCAGACCTGACCAATACCGGCAAACTGTGACTGGGTAACACCGCCACACCAGTCCTGACCAATACCACCATACTGTGACTGGATAACACCATCATATCAGACCTGACCAATACTGCCATACTGTGACTGGATAACACCGCTATACCAGACCTGACCAATACCACCATACTGTGACTGGATAACACCGCCACACCAGACCTGACCAATACCACCATACTGTGACTGGATAACACCCCCATACCAGACACGACCAATACCGACACACTGTGACTGAATAACACTGCCATACGGGTAAATACAACCTTGCAGGTATACAGGACACTACAGGTATACAGGACCCCAAAACTATACACTACAAGTGCACGGGACCTCCACAAAACTATATACTACAGGTATACAGGACCCCAAACTTTACACTACAGGTATACAGGACCCCAAAACTATATACTACAGGTATACAGGACCTCCACCAACTATATACTTCAGGTATACAGGACCTCCACCAACTATATACTACAGGTATACAGGACCCCAAACTATACACTACAGGTATACAGGACCCCAAAACTATACACTACAGGTATACAGGAACTCCACCAACTATATACTACAGGTATATAGGACCCCAAACTATACACTACAGGTATACAGGACCTCAAAACCATACACTACAGGTATACAGGACCTACACCAACTCTATAATACAGGTATACAGCACCTTCACCAACTCTATACTACAAGTATACAGGACCCCAAATATACTACAGGTATACAGGAACTCCACCAGCTATATACTACAGGCATATAGGACCCCAAACTATACACTACAGGTATACAGGACCTCCACCAACTCTATACTATAGTTATACAGGACCCTCAAACTATTTACTACAGGTATACAGGACCCCCGAACTATATACTACAGGTATACAAGACCTCCACCAATTATACACTACAGGTATCCAGGACCCTCAAACTATAAACTACAGGTATACAAGACCTCCACCAACTATACATTACAGGTATAGAGCACCAACTATATACTACAGGTATACAGGACCCCCAAACTATACAGTACAGGTATACAGGACCTTCACCAACTGTACACTGCAGGTATACAGGACCTCCCTCAACTATACACTATAGGTATACAGCCCCCCTACTATGCACTAGAGATTTGCGAGACCCTTAAAAACTATACATTGTGGGTATACAGAACCCCTCCAACTATGCACTACAGGTATACACTAATTCCACTGATTAACTCAAATGAAACAATACCTTTAGCTTGGCCTCCTGGCACCTTAGAACAAATCTAATTAACACACTGACACTTTATACCCGGGCAGCGCCGGGTACATTTTCTAGTACAACATAAAAAACACACATAAACACAGGGACTCCACGAGCCTCCATGCATACTGCTTTGTCCTGCTCTGTTGTGTGCATGATTCTTTTCTTGATAACATTTTATGGTCATGTGACTGCCGTGCTTTATGTCACCTGATTCTGTGCAGTAATCCATAGGGGAAGCACTCCATTGTCCCACCATTCTGACATATTTTGAGTTTTTTTGAAAGGAATCTTCTCAAGGGTGTCAACATTAAACATCAGGTTGTGGATGACGCCATGATCTTCGATCCAACGACCTGTAAAGGTCATAAAATTCAGGTCATATGATGAAACAGAAGACCA
Source organism: Dendropsophus ebraccatus (assembly GCF_027789765.1). Taxonomy (NCBI): domain Eukaryota; kingdom Metazoa; phylum Chordata; class Amphibia; order Anura; family Hylidae; genus Dendropsophus; species Dendropsophus ebraccatus. The sequence continues at coordinate 74,815,024 of NC_091462.1, forward strand.
CTTTTAAAAAACAATATAAAAAAGGCAATACAAGAAGTTGATGGAACATGTTTAGGCTATGAATTCGAAAACCTATGGTTGTAGTGGTCATTTAACACAGCAGCCATAGGTTTCCAAATTCATTGATTTCTATTGATTTCTGTAAAACAGCTATTGTGCACACAGTGCATCAACTGCGTTCGTTGTTCGTGAACAACAATCATAGAAAATAGACTGTTCATACACTATGTGGCCATTCTGCTGACTTCTATGGGTGTAAAATAATGTTCCTACGGCCGCGTAATACAGAGGCCGTTGTTTGACACTGAATATCACAAATAACAAAATCAACAAAAGAATCTATCTGCATTGTGATCAGCTGAAAATATTGGCCCAAGATTATTTGGTAGCAGCAGGAAACTTTGAGACCGACATGGGGTTGGTGTTTAGTAGGAAACATGGACTGATGGACTTTTAGATATGGAACCCTATAGCTCTAGTTGTTTATGGAGCAATGCAGCATAGTTTTATGTAGCTCATGTTACTAGGTTCAGTCTCAGTGGCATAGATAAAAAATATTCAAGTCATGGAAGCAAGTGAAAACACCTGGTAAATTGACATTTTTCCTCAGTTTGGATTTCCTTCATATATAGTATAAATTCCTACATTACAGGGGAAGTCCTATTTAGCAATTGCCTGAGGAATAAGGTACATAAGCCAATAAGCAATGTCTGACTACTGTCATTATCATTTTAAAAAACTTTTCATGTTTAGTGTACAAATTATACAGCAGCGGGACTTTTTCCTAGCCCCGATGCTGGCTTCAAAATAAATATTGAATGTTAGTATGGTGTGCAGTTTCATTATAGTTCTTTGTTCTATCTGTTTAGGGCATGGGCCTCCAAACTTTGGCCCTGCAGCTGTTGCAATACTACAATTTCCATCATGCCTGGACAGCCAGATCCAAAACTTTAGCTGTTCGGGTATGATGGGAATTGTGGTTTTGCAAAGCTGGAGGGCTGCAGTTTGGAGACCCATGGTTTAGGGCATCACATTTGTCAGGTGATTAGTTCGGGCAAATTATCCTTATCTGTTAACATTTAAGATGAACATAATTTAGGCCATGTTCACACTACATATAAGTACGGCCGTTGTTGCCATCGGCAAAAACGGCCGTACTTTGTACAGTGTGGAACACTACCTGTTCTTCTATGGGATCCTGGCCGGAGCGTATACACATAGTATATGCTCTGGCCGGGATCCCATGCGGCGCCGCAAAGAACTGACATGTCAGTTTTTTGCGGCCGCAATTCAGTGAATTGTTGCCGTAGAAACCCATGTCAGTTCACACAATGAAGCGAGCGGCTCCAGCCGCTTGCTTCATTGTGCGCTATGGGAAGTTCTGATGCAGGCGCGCGCTGATGTGCCCGCATCAGAACACTGCTGACGGAAAGATCATCCAGCCGGTAATTAAGTACCGTCTGGAATGATCTTTGCAGAGATCAGCTGTTCTGTGACCCGGCGGGTCGCGGAGCGGCCGGTCTTTTACGAAGTGTGCACATAGCCTAAAAGTGTAACTATCATTCTTTGCTGATGGTAGGATATGTTGTCAAAATCCAGAGCCAGAGACGGAATTCTTCTGGGAGCGTCATTGTGTAACTACATGTCTCTCCTGGGAGAGGGTAGAAGGAGACGTACGAGCCGACAAGCAGGCTGTGTGGTGCACTGGGGGGCTGAGGAAGATCAGTGCACCAAAAGAACTATTTATCATATTTATTCAGGAAGAAATAACTCCTAAACGGCGCCATGTAGAAGAATAAGAAGACCGGTGCCAGGATGAGCATCTTAGCTTCAACAGTTGCATTTCAAAAGGTGAAGAAATTCTTTTTGGGCGGCACGTCTGTGTCGAGGGTGGTGCTCGTAGTAGGAAAAAATTCCTATGACATCATGAAAGTTCAAATCTCGGCACTCACCATTTTCCAGCTTCCATAAATCTTTATTTTAGAAAATTCATCAGATTTTTACAGCGGTAAAAAAACAGGACGTTTCGGCGTCAAGCCTTCCTCAACTGTCTAATCATTTCAAAAGGTGCTCTAGAAGCCATATTTGTGCTATTTCATAATATACTTTAGGGTAGCTTCATACGTACCGGATCCGCAGCGGATTTCACGCTGCGAGTTTGCAGCAAAATCCGCTGCGGATGCTGGTAGTGTGAAGGTCTATAGGGTTACATATCCACAGCGGAATTTTCATTGCACTGCGGATATGTAAGACGGCCCCTTTAATCCCCCACCACCCGCAGCCCCTTGCCCAGAGCTTTCATTACCTGCTCGGCACCGCGTCTGTGTGTGAGGCTCCTGGCTCCCTATCTGCTGTGCACTGATTGGCTAATGGGGAGCGAGGGAAGCCGGGAGCCTTACACACAGCCTCGGCTTCGAGCAGGAAATGTAAGCTGTGGGCGGCGGGGTGTTAAATGGGCCAGGTCACATACTGGCAGCGGAATGAAAATTCTGCTGCGGGCATGTGACCCATTCAATTTCATACTACCAGGACCTGCAGCGGATTTTGCTGCAAACTCGCAACTTTAAATCCGCTTCAGATCTGGTACGTGTGAAGCTACCCTTATACTTATCTTGTGAAAAGATAAAATCTGCAAGGTGTGTCTCATCACTGATGTGAATCCTTCTTTGAATACATTACATAGGTCAGTGTTTTAGCACTGTGTATTGTACAGTTCACCATATTACCAGCCCCTCATTTTGTGCAGATCAACAATAGAATTATCTTAATTGGCTGTCAGGACTTACCAGTAATTGTGGTGAAGTGAGAAGGAGATGTCATTGTCACAAAAGGAGGGGTGATGTATTTTGCCTTTACACCAATCTCTGCCAAGTAGTCCAGGAGTGGAGTATCAACATCTTGATCATAATTCCATCTAAATCCATCAAATGAGATCACAAGAAGCTTGTTATGTGTTGCTTTTCCATTCTTGAAGATTGGCTTACAGAAAATAATGGTGGCAAAAAGAAGAAATAATATTAGAGAGCTGAGAGATTTCATGGTGATGTATGGACAGTAAGCTGAGATCTGTTGACTGTCACTGAGAAACATGTATTTCATTTCCTTATCAATCGCTTATCAGGCCAAAGCTCGCTTATCTGCATCATGGGAAAACCTGCCCAAGCATTAACCTTCAAGAACGTAGTTACTTGTTTTGCATATCTAGTTAGGACAGTGAAATTTCATTATTGCTTGATGTAAGGGACCAATAAACTATGACTTAGAATAAGCAACTTGCACCAATAATATTTCCTGTGAATTTAAGTTACCAAAATACAAATATACACCTCATATCCATGATTGTTGACCAGACTCTAGGAATTCAATATTTCATACATTTATCTAATTGTTGTTCAATTAAAACACAAAAGAAACTAACATATTTACGGAAAAAAATAGAAGTGCTGGAGTAATTATAGAATTTTAAGAAAAATATATACAGTAATCCCTCAACTTACAATGGCCTTAAGATACAATATTTTTAACATACAATGTTCCTTTCTGGACCATCGTAACTTGAGACCAGACTCAACATACATAGCTAGAGACAGTCAGGATCTACAGAACATGTAAATAAAAAAGCTGATCAACCAATGAAAGTGGCCATTTTAGTGGTAAAATCCCAGTATTAGTGAAGTGCCTGTACTGGTTGGCTGTCTGATATCTCCTCTCTACAGTACAATGTGATGCTACATGTCCTGTGCTGCTCTTTACCTGGGCCAGGATGAGTTGCACCTTTGGGCACCAGGTGAGGGCGGCATTTTATATTTCTGGGACCCTGTGTGATCTGTAGAGGACCTGCAAACGCTTCAGTCCTATACATAGAAAGTAATTTACAGTCTCTTGTAGCTCTTTGACTGTTTGTATGTAAGGTTAGCTGCTCATTTTCCTTTAAATTTCCATTTTTTTCTCATTTTGGGGCATTTAGAACCAATAAGCAGTTTTCCATAGAGTTTTGGTCTCAACATACAATGGTCGTCCTGGAACCAATTAATATTGTATGTTGTTGAGGGACCACTGTATGCTCAGTAGTACAGATGAATACATGGAACTTTACCACAGATGTAATCAGGGGACAGGTATATCTGACAGGTATATCTGATGTGACTGAAAGAATAGTAAATGCCTGTAACAAACAACAAGATGAGCCAGATACATGTTATTCTGTGTCTCTAAGTACTGCCGATAAGCCTTTAATGGCAGGTTTTAAGGAAATGTATTCTAGAGTGCTGTGCTTTTATGGTGTGCAAAAGTGCGACATTAGTGACCCATTGTAGTTGGAGTAGGTGTTTTGGCTGTCTAATGCAGTGGTCTGTAGTGACTCGACATTGAGGTTTTTTTTTTGAAGGTAGGGGGTTTCTGTAGGTGAATTATCCTTAAAGTGAATGTACCATTTTTTACATTACCCGATCGATGCCAGTGTGGGGATCCCGGTGGCGTGGTCCTTTTTTCAGGACGCAGCATGGTTCCCACACTTGGTGCCGTTCTCTTACCATGCCCTGGGCTAGAGCCGGGCGGATGCACGGGAAGAGAATGGTGCTGCCCACTGTGCTGGCCATTTATAACCCTGGCTGCAGCACTGGGGAAAGATAAATGATAAAGAAAATGTTTTCAGGCTATGCATGTGACATAAATTTCTTTTGTAAAATGTTTTCACCAGTTTTAAAAAAAAGTTAAGGCTGGGTTCACACTGTGTTCAGGCAGTAGGTCACAGGTGTACGCTGACAGAAACTGATCAAATGATGTAAATCAGTATAAATCAGTAATCATATGATAACCTTTATCAGGCTGGACAAATGGGAACATCCAATAATTGTAAAACTTATTACAACCTGTTACTCAACACATCATTAAGAAAATTCAATCTTCCTTCCTGGGCCTTTTTTTCCTTTAATTTTATATATTACACAATTATGATCAAGAACTATGCATTAGCACAAAGAAGAGTAAAACCTTTGAAAACTGGAGCTTGTCTCTCAAAATGTACAGTTTATAGAAGGTATGGTTCTTATGGAAAGATTTTTTAAGTGCCCAGACTGGCATGATGGACACCCTGATTGCAGGTAGAAGCCTGACTGTCGGGAGAAGGACACAGTGAGCGTGACTGGAAGCTGCTTCATCCCCTCTGTGACTGGATAGCCAATCACTGGGAGCCTGTTCAAAATTGTCTGTGTCTGAGTAATGGTGCGTTTACACAGATAGATTTATCTGACAGATCTTTGAAGCCAAAACCAGGAACAGACTATAAACAGGGATCAGGTTATAAAGGATCGGCGGGGGGGGGGGGGGCGGGGGCGATCGTAGCAGCGGGGGTGGCGATCGTAGCAGCGGTGGGGGTGACGACCGGATCGGCAGTGGGGGGGCGATCGGAGCGGCAGGGGTGGCGATCGGAGCGGCAGCAGCAGCTCCGTGTAAATTTAGCATAAGGGTCCATTTACACAGAAAGATTATCTGACAGATTATCTGCCAAAGATTTGAAGCCAAAGACAGGAACAGACTATAAACAGAGATTAGGTCATAAAGGAAAGCTTGAGATTTCTCCTCTTTTCAAATCCATTCCTGTCTTTGGCTCCAAATCTTTGGCAGATAGTCTGTCAGATAATCTTTCCGTGTAAATGGACCCCAAGAAGGTAATCCCCAGTTCCATTTTCCTACAATCCTCCTTTTCATTAATATGTGGTTAGGTGCTCTGGGAGCAGAACTACAGCCCTTAGTGCACCAATACCCCCCCCTAATAAATATTGGTGCGGTGCTCTGCAGTGCCACTGATCACTGTAGAGCCCTGCTGGACAAATATTCATGAAGAGGAAGGGGTGGGATGGCGGGCAAATCGGTACACCAAAGGCTGTAGTGCTGCCCTCGTGCATTTAAAGAAAACAGAGGATTGCAGGAAAACAGTGCCAAAAATGGAAGAAAGAAAACTACCTTCCTCTGTGTCTCCTGCCCTATGGGAACATAACAGCAGGTTATGCTACGTTTACACAGAGCGATAATCGCCCAATCGATCGTTTAACGATTTTAAAGCAACAATTTGGTTTTTATAACGATCAACATTAAGACAAAGTGATAAATCGTTTAAAAAATCGTTATTGCGATCGTTTTAAGATCGCTTAAGCCCATCTCACACATAGGGTGAATCTGTGAAAGACTGTTTACACGAAACGATCTGTGAATTTTTAGCGAACGACCAATGACAATTTGAGAACATGTTGAAAGATCAGAATAAACGATTTCTCACTCGTCGCTTGATTGATGGCTGTGTTAACACGAGCTGATTATTGCTCAAATGCAATCGTTATCGCGAAAATTTGAACAATAATCGTTCCGTGTAAACGCACCATTAGTCTTCTAACCTGCTGTTAGTTCCACTTGAAGCGTCATTTAACAAACACTTTAACTTCTTTAAAATTCTATGGAAATCTCAGTGTTTGATGCGACAGTATGGAATGTAATGTAGATGTCAATAGTTGTAAGTGTTTATAAGCCAATAAAGGTGAACTTTGTGTTTTAGAGCTTTGATTTATCAGAAGGAATACATATTTATCTGGTCATTATCAGAAAACTATAATGACAGTCTGATAAGTTAGTTGCATATGTGATAATTATCTAGAAAGTAAGAGATTAGCCATCTTGGCAGCATAGTATTGTATTCATTATTTCCAGAGTACATAGTTAATCAAATGACAGTATTATCTGCTGTTCAAGGGTCACTGGATTTCACAGTTGTCATAATAATGTAAAATAGAGCATGACCAGCAGCACCTTATACATTTAGGTGAGTGCATTTCCTCCTAACAGTCTAATTGTCTCATAGGTCCTACTAAAGGCCCTATTACACGAAACTATTATTGGCCGTATTTGGCTGATATCGGGCATTACGGTCGATAATCGTCTGGTGTAATAGAAGACAACGATTAGTTGACATGAACGATGTAGGCTGATCGTTGCTGTTGTTTGTCTTTCAATATGTTCACCCGAGCAGCCCCCCGCAGCCCCCTCACACCTCTCTGCGGCCCTCCCGACTCTCCTCCACTCACTGCTGTTGCATGTAATAGCTTACAACACTCGTTTGCTCCTCAATATCGCTCCGTGTAACATGAGCTTTAGGCTATGTTCACACATAGCATTCATTGTGCATTTAATTTTTGTTAATTAGCGCTATTTTACGGCAAATTGTGCAAATTTTCAATTAAATTTAGATATTTTTCACAAAAAAAAAATATCACTAATTTACCACAAAATTGCAAATATGTGGCAAAACAGCACTAAGTAATGCTAATTAAACATGCAATAAATACTATGTGTGAACATAGCATCACCACATGTGTAATTTTTTCAATTAACTTTTATTTGTTCTACTCTTTAGGTATGCCACAGGCCATTTTAGCCTCCATTTGGCTGGTTTCTGTTGGGGTTCACATTTTTCTGCCAGATGGAATACCACAGATCTCTAGACACCTCAAAAACTAGAAAGGTCCATCCAAAATGGACCTTCCTTCATCACTATGTTTTTCCATAATGTTTCTGTTGTTACTGCCCCGGGCAACTGTGTCTTTAAATTATTCACAAATATTATTGTTTCATTCATGCCAGCTATTAGTCAGGGAACATAAAGAGATTTAGTTAGGGGGATTGAAGATCTTGGATTGGTGCCTTAAATTGGTGTGATGATTCCAGGGACATTTTCCACCCACATACTTTAATTTGAACCAAATATTGTTTCAAATTTGTTACATTTTCATTGGCTTTTTAAGCCAATTTTTCTGGGTAAAAATACTACTGTCAAATGTAATTTTAAAATTTATAGTAAAATATTTGGAAGTCTGCAAATACGACATTTTGGTTTTTGGCAGTGGAGGAGGACTGATTTGGCCAATGTGTCTGTACACAGAACATACGGCTGCAAAACTATATTGCCAATTCCTCAACTGAGATTTTGGCAATATGCATATCCAGCCTCATAGACAGTTCAGTTCATTTGTAAGTGGGGCATCTAAAAGTGGTACATCTGTATAGCTTTTTGATGACATGACTGTTTTTCTGGATTTTCTTTTTTCACCATTCTCCAGATTAATCCCTTAAATCTGCAACCAATTTTGGCGTTAAGGACCGAGCCCTATTTTTGAAATCTGACCGGTCTTGTTTTATGTGGTAATATGGTAATAACCTTTGTGAAATTTGAACTTATCCAAGTGGTTCTCAGAATGTTTTCTCATGACGTAAACAAACTTCATGTCAGTAGTTAATTTTGGTTGATATATTAACCCATTCTTTGTGAAAAACTCTAAAAATGAAAATAAAAATGAGATAATGAGATATTAATTTACATTTACAATTTGTCTAGTGTATGCTGGCAATATTTGGTAAAGGTCTTTTTACTATGTTACAGGGCTTAAAGTTTAGCAGCAATTTGAAAAAAAAAATTCACATACAGCAACAGCCATGACAATCAGGTACAGTAACAGGAGCGAGGATCACATACACTTACAGCAGCAACAATCAGGTAAAATAACAGAGGAGATCAGGTACAGGAATGACTATCCCTACAGTAACAGGGGTGACTATAGGCGCAGTAATGGGTGATAGGAGAGACTATCAGGTACAACAACAGTGCACAGGGTGGACTATATATAGATTATAGATATATATAGATGGATTAATTTTAGGTTCCTATCTGTATATAATATATATATATATATATATATATATATATATATATATATATGTTTCCTTATCTACTTGTTACTTAGCAGCACATTAATTACACCAGAAATACATATTATTTATTATACATTTATTATAAACTACTATTGTTTGCCTTGTGTAAGTTCACTTACAGTAAATTGACTTAAAAAGAAAACTTACACTATATATATTTATTTTTTCATTTTCATCTGATCAAGCAAATCTTTTGCCAGAAAAATGAAAATTGATTATATTTAACAGAACTTTTGAAGCCATTGTGCATAAAAAGTTTCTATTAAATAGAAATGACATACTTCATTAACAATGTATTTCATTACAAAAATTAGTCTAAGGGAACATAATGATGCATGTCTAAATTAGCCTGGAGAGCGTTAGATTTTAATTTACTTTAATTAACAAAGCACTTTTCAAACAAACTCAGCTGGTTTGTCATTTTCAAGAGTATACATGAAATATATTAAAAGGGATCCATCTTTATAAAATAAACATTTCATATCTGTGTTTGCATGAAGCAAGTGCATAAAAAGTACAGCATACTTTATATTTAATCCTCAACAAAGATCTTATTGGTTGTCAGTGATGGATTTTCGTGTTCTTATTGTTTCTCCTTAAAGGGAGTGTCGTGCCGGGACAACTCCATTTCTAAACGTAGACACTTTGGCGATTAGCTGAATGGCTGCTTTGTTTTAGTACATTTTATTCAATGTAGGATTGATGGTATCTATTAAAAAGAATCCGATCAATGGGACTCCATGTTCTTCAAGGCAGTGGCTACCCGCATTGAGTTACTGAGCAGGACCCCTTTAAATGCCTAAACTACACCTTTAGTTGATTTGCTTTTTCATTTGTTTCTTGAAGACAAGATGGATCCCAGAATGGAAATAAAACAAATTGATGAACACTAGCCTCAGTTTAAAGGGACTTTAATATTTATAATCAAGAATTGTAAGGTTTGTGAGTGCTGCAGTCCAAAACCTGCATGGCTCCAGGGAAAGGAAATTCTGTGCTACTGTCCCTTAGATGCCTTGAGAAGGAAGCTGTAATAGTGTCCTGACTTATTGATGACAACCTCTGAAATCACCATGGTGGCAGAATACCAGCTGTCTCTTGGCCCCTTTAAAAACTTCTTCTTTTGCAATTCCTTGATGAGTTCATTACAGGGGTGTATGCAAATAAAACATAACTTGTCATGATCGCGCCTGAAAAGGCATCAGTGCCACCCTCTGCTGCGAAGATTAGACCTCTGCGCCAAAGACTGCGATTTTGGCCATAATCTTCCATTTATTCTGTGTTTAGTTTGCCTTGTTTTTGCCCTGTCTGAACTGTGTCTTATTCCTTCTGGTCTGCTAATTGTTTTCCCTGCCCCACCCATGTCTGTGCTGCTAGTTTCTTCTGGTCTTGTAACAGTTAACCTGCCTTTGCCTCAGTGATTGACAGCTGGTCCCTCCTATCACTTTCTGGACATGGTTCCTGGTTTCCTATTTAAGATTGCAGCTTCTGCCTGTGCCTTGCCGGTTATTGACTTGTCTCTGCCTGCTTGTGTGTTCTGTTTTCTCCTGACTCCTGCTTAGTATTTTTTACCTCCCTTGTGTGCCGCCTGCCCCTGACCTCATTGCCTGTTTTCTGACTACGCTTTTGGATCCGATTTTGTACTTTTGCTGCCAGATTGTTGTGACCCGGACTATCGACCATTCTTTATTGTGTTTTGTCTGTCTGTCTTGTCTTTTTGTCCCACCAAGCCAGTGCAGGGACCGCCGCCCAGTTGCTGCCCTAGGGTTTAGCCTAGGGGGGCAAATAGGTAGAGTCAGTGGGCGGGGCTGAGCTTAGGGCTCACTGTCTCTGTGTGTCTGGTGTCACCGGTTCCTGACATAACTCTTATTTTAGGCTTGCCTAAAACCAATACCCTAAAGACACAAAACCAAGTTACTGTACAAGACACCATACAATAACTCAGTAAGGGTTGAGGCTCTATGCATAGACACATATTCTTAGGACCAAACACCAATTTAGAGGAGAAGTCTGGGGGAAATTTTTTATTAAAGTATTGTATTGCCCCCCAAAAGTTATACAAATCACCAATATTTACTTATAATGGGAAATGCCTATAAAGTGCTTTTTTCCCTGCACTTACTACAGCATCAAGGCTTCACTTCCTGGATAACATGGTGATGTCACGACCCAACTTTCAGAGCTGTGCGGGCTGTGGCTGCTGGAGAGGATGATAGCAGAGGGATGCTCAGTGTCCCTCCAGTGCCCTGTGTCCCTCAGTGTCCCCCTGCCATCATCCCTTCCAGCAGCCACAGCCCGCACAGCTCTGGGAGTCAGTGATGGAGTTAGTGATGCACAGGGTTGGCAAGGTGCTCTTTGAGCAGAAATAAAAGAAATAGAAACAGCAATGAATGGGTTACACAGAGCTGTTGACGTTGCTGCTGCTGAGAAGCTAAAGGGAGGGGGAAGACTGTGGTGCTGTGGGCATACAGCAGTAGATATATAGTTATTAACATGTTTCATTTTTAACCCCTTCATGACCGAAGATCATTGATCCAAGGACGTCCAGGTCACAATGAAGCAGCGCTCTCCTCCTCGCCATAACACTTTTATTTTTCCACCTATGGTTGGGGTGTCATTTGTTTGCGCCATAATATCTAGTTTTTTATTGGTATTATAGTGGTGTAAAAGAATCAATTTTGATAAATTTTTGTTACTTTTTTTCTGAATATAATTTAAAACAAATCAGCAATTCTGGGGTTTTATTTTTCCTCTTTTTGTTTACACCGTTCACCTTGCAGGAACAATAATAGTATATTTTTATAGATCTGACAATTCCACATGCTACAAGTCCACATTTTACATATTTTTATTTTATAATGGGAACGAAGGTAATTTAAACTTGTATTGGGGGGTTATTTTATAAAGGTCTTCATACTGCACGGGCATGTACAGTAGGAACATATATATACAGAATGTGGGCTTAAAGGGGTTCAATAACTGCATTTTGCACTTTATTACATGAATTAAGTGTTGAATATTTACCTAGATACACACACAGCAGCAGGGATTTTGTCATACTCCGCCATACAGATCTTCTCCAGATCTTTCAGGTTTCTGTGCTGTCAATGGGCAACATTTCAGCTCCATCCAAAGAGAAGCTAGAAATGCTTCTTACGAAGCCACTCCTTTCTTGCCCTGGCTGTCTTTTGGGTCATTGTCATGCTGGAAGACCCAGATACAACCATCTTCAATGCTCTTAATGAGGGAAGAAGGTTGTTGGCCAAAATCTCGCCCCATCCATCCTCACTTGCATATGATACAGTTGTTCCGTTCCCCTTTGCAGATGAGCACCCCCAAAGCATGATGTTTTCACCCCCATGCTTCACAGTTGAGACTATGTTCTTCACAGTTGGGACTCTTCATCCTTCTTCTTCCTCCAAACGCGGCCAGTGGAGGTGATACCAAAAAGTTCAAGTTTGGTCTCATCTGACTACTTGGCCTTATCCCATGCCTCTGACCACTTGGCCTTATCCCATGCCTCCTCTGGATCATCCAGATAGTCACTGGGAAACTTTAAACAGGCCTGGACATATGCTGGGGATCCTTGCATGCCCTGCAGGATTTTAATTCATGACAGCATAGTATGTTACCAATTTAGATAAGATGCACTTCTAATATTTTTAGTAGTTTTTAGTAGTTCCAGGATAGATGATAAGGGTAAACTATTAGGTTCATTTAACATATATTGTAGCTCCAGCTCTACTTCTTGGTCTACTGTACTAAAACAAACCACTATTATTGCCATTAATCCTAGTCAATAAGATTAGTAGCAATTTACTGGTTTTGCTTTAGTCTCAGTGTGTCATTCTGCCAGGAAAGACGTGCACTCTACCTTTTCTCAGATCCAGAATAGCTTAATGTTATCAGTAGGCGGATGCAAGCTACAGGAAATATAATTTAGATTACTTTCCTGTTTTCCCTAAAGAGAAATTCCTTTAGAATCAGTCAGTTTACCAATTTTGTGCATTTTTTTTTAAATAAATTTGCTAAAATCTAGTCTTAGAAATTTAAGATGGGAATTAACTCATTGCAACATTACTGCACAAAGCCAAATGCAGCTACAATCTTGCTCTGGCTGTAACACATAGCTTATGATGAGTCTACTCTTTTATATTAGAAAATTTTATAAGCAGCAATTTCCTAACAAACTTCTATAATCAGAACTGCTCTCTTCGTGAGCAGGAAGATTTCTGATCAGGGAAATCTAAGTCCCCTCTGGACCATAAGCAAACACTAATGCTCTGCGTCATCACAGAGATGAGCAAATCTGTGACTATTCACTCTTCTATTGTTTCTCCAACAGGTGAATTTGCCATTACAGGGCTATATTTTCCATGTATGAGACTATAAGGCTCGAACAGAGAATTGTATTTAAGTAGTTTAGCCTCCATTATCTTCTATATGGGAAATACTCTGGCATATGGATAGGGGTTGTCTGATTTGACAACCTGCCAAATTACATCTTTACTTGGTTTTCCCTTGCATTTTTTTCTCAAAGACAGAATGGATCCCAGAGAGGAAATAAAACCAATTGATAAACGCTACATATAATTGAACCTCTAAAGTCAAGCCTCCGTTAAAGAAACTTTAATGATTATAATAATTATTCCATTTACAAGGGCTGTCTGTGGGCTGGAGTCATAAACCTGTATGACTGCGAAGAACTACCATTCTCTGCTACTCTCTAATAGATTCATTGTGAGTGATGTAGATTGCCAGTCTGTTTCCTCGTAATGCACTTAAATAGAGATGGAGAATTAAAGGGGTACTTCAACACTTGAAAAACTTTTAATATACTGTACTACTGCCTGTATATAAAACATAATAAACTTTTTATTCTTTCCTCACATTACTTCCCCAATGTCCTCCTGTGGTGTCTCCTGGTCCCCTGCTGACTGTTGCTGCCACCAGCAGAAACAAATGGAGCTGTAGGCCTATTGCATTATATGGGGAAAAAATATGGGAAAAAAACAAACTGACATCAACACAAATTGCTGCAAGGGAAGAATTAAAAACATAAGGAAAAATATTTAATACTCAGGAAACTACCAATGTTAATGCCCACAAGAATGTTGTGGATAAATACGGTGGTGTTTCCCAAGTGGGTGTTAGAACTTACTTGCAAAATCCTTAGCACATGAACAATCCCCACGATTACTGTGAAAATCGCGGGAATTGTTTTGCTGCAGCCTTGCTGTAATCTTAACAGCAAACTGTAATCTGACTGCACTATAGGAATAGACCTGCAGCTAGCACAAATGAAGTTCTTTAAAGTTGCAGAACCAATATGGCCCTCAGTAAAACTGCATGTCGAAAATAAACCTTAAACACTAAGGCCTTCTTTACATGTCAACCAATAGGATTGCATTGGACACAGACACCCTTCAGGAATTTCTGATTTTCTCCTGAACGTAAATACTGATTATTGTCAGGAAATCCGGATGGATTTTCCTGACATGTGAAGCAGGCCTAAGAAAGGTGTTTAATGCTCTGATTTAATGTAAATGTCTTCAATAAATCTGGTGCACCTGAGGATCCCCGAGTGGTAACTTTATAAGGCCATGTTCACATGGCGTATGAGACTGGCCATTCTGTGACCCGGCCGTGTCACAGAATGGCCAGTGTCAAGGAAGATCATCCTGGCCGATACTGCAGTACCGGTCGGATGATCTTCATTTCTGTTGAATTGGGATTTGGGCGCACCCATCCCAATTCACCGTTGCACACAATGGAATGTGCAGCTGGAGACGCACTCCCCATTGTGTGAACTGACATGTCTGTGCAAATTGCAAATTGCAACAACGGCCGTGATTTATGCTAAACATATGATAAATGAACATAGCCCAAATCTGTACCTAGGTCTCCTTTACACGTCAGGAAGATCTGTCTGGATTTCCTGACAGTAATTAGTATTTACGTTCAGGAAACCATCAGGAAGATTTTCCTGAGAGGTGAAGGAGGCCTAATTCAAAGCTGGTGTAGATTTCAGCTACAACTTAAGACTATTTTTCGACGAAATTATATTATGAGCTTGGCCCACTTAGCAAATGCGATGGTTTTCACATCCTGGAAGTATAAATTCCTGGGAAGGAAGGGAGTGGGAATTCCCTATTGCAACACTGGTGACATCCTGCAGCTATCAGACATCCCATGCGGACGTGGCTTTGCGACACATGGCCACCTCCTGTTTCAGAAGATGTACTTTTAAGACGTTGAAATTCTCAAAGTTTGTGGGGGCGCCAGAACACTTGAGCCATGAAGACTTCTTCCATCTACCGTCCCTGATATGAAAAATTAGGCCACTTTGGAGTTGCCCTAATTATTATTATTATTTTTTTATGTTTTATAATTTCTTTATTTATTTTTTCCCAATAAAAAAGCATTTTTACAGCTTAACAACATTTTCATAAACAAACATATGTTACAATACAAAATACCCCCATAAACCCATTCCCTCCCCCCCCCCCCGGGCCTGCCAGTGTACCCTTTTCAGCCCTGCCATCTACCCCCTTCTCCTTCAGACTTTTCATAACACCTTTCCCACTTCTCGCTACTTGGTGCCGCGGGAGCCATCCATTGTCTGATTATAATTAATCTAGCATAAAAAAGCATTCTCTGTGCCAGCTTCTTACTCTTTTTTCTTGCATTAATATTTGTAGTGTCACCAAGCATCGCAGTAAGAGGGTCCAGCTCGAATTTCACCTTGATCCTTCCCTCAATTTTTTTGTGTACCTGACTCCAGTATTCCTGTAGAGAAATACAGGCCTAAAGCATATGTACAAAATCTGCCTCACTGCTACCACACCTCGGACACTTGCTATCCTTCCACTTCCCTATTCTGGGGAATAATATAGTTGATGTATTATATTAAATTGGATGATTCTGTAATTACCAACTCTTGAAAATTCCTTAATGCTTCTCAACACTTTCTCCCACCTATCTTCCTCTATCTCCCCAATTGCTGATTCCCATTTTTCCTTACTTTTAATCCCCCTCTGTTGTTCCGTTGAAAGAAGCGAGTATATAACTTTGATCTCTTTCCTTCCAATCGAACCGCTCCTTAATTTTACAATCAATGGACTGGGACTATATACTTTCAACTTGCTATTATTTAGACTTGCTACTAAGGCTTTCCTACATCTAACAAAAGAGAACCAATGTATTTCTTCTAACTTATATTCTACCTTTAAAGTATCCCAACTCTTTATAATATTTCTCTCCATTATGTCTCTAACTGTTTTCACCCCCACCTCCTCCAATACTCTTACTACTCCCACTTTCTCCATTTCTCCTAACTCATCATTTAGCTATAATGGGGCAAATTCCATTACTCCCTGATTGTTTAAGGCTTTTTTTACCCAGTCCCACGTTCTAACTAGGGTCTTCACCATTTCCAATTTGCTCCAGGCTTTCTTCCCCAAAACTCCTGTCTCCAGAATTTGAAAAATATCCCAAGATCCATTACCGATACTGTTGGTCAGGTACACAAAAAACCTGTTCTGTTTCCACTGGGCCAACCAATATATTTGAGAGGCTAGATAGTACTTCTCCATGTCTGGAACCCCCAAACCACCTCTTGTCATCGGGCTACATAAGTTCTCCAGTTTTGTTCTCACTCTTTTCCGCCCCCATATTAATGCATTTAACATGACCCTTATTCTATTAAAATATTTATTCTCCACCCATGTAGGTGTAGCACCAAATACATACAGGAGCTTAGGCAACAAGACTGTCTTAATTAAAACTATTTTGTCTGCTTTAGAAATCGTCAGTCTCCCCCATAATCTCACCTTTTTCTCCAATGTATCAATGGTGACCCCTATATTTTTTTCATTAAACTGGTCCAGGTCTCTCGATACCTGTATTCCCAAGTATCTAAAACTTGCACCCTCTTCTACATTAGATAAGGCCGGAAAAGACACCTCCTGTTTATTACTCAAAGACATCAGAATAGACTTGGACCAGTTTATTGATAGTCCTGAAAATGTCCCCATTTCCTCCACTAATTCTATAATTCTAGGGACCGCCACCAAAGGGTTTTAAAAAACAAACAAACAAATCATCTGCATACAGGGATATCCTGTCCCCTCCACCCCTCGCCCCGAACCCTGGAGTTGCCCTAATTATTGAAGACTGCGCAATTACAGCATGTAATTATTATGAAATAAAAATCTGCTACGCTCACTTGTTTTATCCCTGTTATGTCCCATGCCCAAATTACTGCTCGCATTACACGAAAAGCTTTGAGCGGCAGGACAAGTAGCAGAGCACTCCCTTGCTTTTGCTAGTGTTAGCATTTTCATGTGTGTAAGGGCCCTATTCCACGGGCCAACAGAGAGAAACAAAGGAGCGCTGTCAGCGCTCGTTTGCTACTCGTTCCCCGCTCGCTGCCACCACTATTACACGCGGCGGCATCGAGCAAGTGAGTGTGGGAGGGACCGCGGGGAGCTGCAGTGGGGCTGCCCGGGTCATCGCTAGATCGTCCAGGCAGCCCAAAGAGGATAGTTGCGGTCTGCTGCCGCTGCTCCTATTCCACGGAGCGACGGCAGCAGATGTCTATCACTGTCGCTTGTTTTTCCACATGTTTGAAAAACAAGCCACTGCAATGATCAGCCGGCATGAACGATGTCGGCTGATCGTTCCCTTCTATTCCACGGGATGGTTATCGGCCGTAATGGCTAATATCGGCCGAATCCGGACGATAATCGTTCCGTGGAATAGGGCCTTTAGTATTGTGAGGACATTGATGCAATTAAATACAGGAAGAGCATTGTGCAAACTTAGGGCCCTATTACACGGACCAACCAACATTCCCAACGCGTTTCAGTATCAAGTGTCGGATACGTCATCAGGGGCTAAACGGTCGAAGCGTCAAATATGTCATGAATATATCATAATAGATCAAACAGGAGGACAGGAGAATGTCTCCACAAGGAGCGCTGGCTGTGGACTGATCCTAGATGTAAGTCTGTACCCAGGTAGACCCCTGAGCATGACAGAAATCGTATGGTGGGATAAATATCTGTTGATCACCTGGACGTTGGTACAGTAAGTACGGGATACAGAAGCGCTCCACACTATCATCACACACATATAAACTACTGGCGTGCAAAATTAGCCTAAATTATGTGCAATTGTGATGTTTGATCTATTATGATATATTCATGACATATTTGACGCTTCGACCGTTTAGCTCCTGATGACGTATCCGACACTTGATACTGAAACGCGTTGGACATGTTGGTTTGTCTGTTCTCCTTGGATAAGTATAAACTAGAAGATTATGGTTTACTGACTATCAGGAGACAGCTTCATTGTTTCACAATTGGTCCTATTCTATAGTCGGTAGATACTATTGGTACTGTTTATAATTGTAACTGGATTTGGGACGGTTATCTGTGGACACGAACAGAGCTCCCCCCCATACCAGTGAGGACAGGACAGCTATACCCCCTTCCTACTGACTACGGACCCTGTTCTTGGAGACCCTTGTACATTTGTATATTGCTACCTTTGATATATTTTAAACGAATAGAAATAAAGTATTCAATGTTTTAAGCTTATCCTTCTTGTAGTTATTTAAAGTTTATGTAAGGATAAAACCACTGTGGGGCTGGTGTACCCCATATCACACTATTGTTGGCCCTATTACACGGGACGATTATCGTGTGAAAAATCGCTATATCATTCGAATTTAAACGATAATCGTTCTGTGTGATTGCAGGCAACGATCAAAAAATCGTTTGTATGCCGTTGATTGTTAATTTCGATCTGGACCTAAAATTATTGTTAGCTAATTGTTCGCTGTAGTTCCACATTTGTTCGCTCAAGTTGCGCATTTTTTCACTAATTGTTCAGTGTAATTGCACATTGTTCATTGTTTTGCTGGGATCAGAAGGAATAACGATCATAGTAATGATCGTAACTAACGATTATCATTCTGTGTAATATGGTGAACGATTTCAGGTTAACGATAAACAATCTCGTTTACGATTGTTAGCCGTTAATTGTTAAAAATCGCTCCGTGTAATAGGACCCTTAAGCCCCTATTCCATGGGGCGACTATGAGGAGCAAATGAGCGCTATTAGCGCTCGTTTGCTCCTGGTTTCCTGCTCGCTGCTGCCACGTGGAATAGCAGGTGAGTATAGGAGGGCCGTGAGGAGCTGCGGTGGGGCTGCCCGGGTGATCGCTAGATCGTCTGGGCAGCCCTTAGAGGATATCGGCGGTCTGCTGCCACCACACCTATTCCACGGAGTGACGGCAGCAGATCGCTGCTATATCAGTCGCTTCTTTTTTAATGCGTTGAAAAATAACCGACTGCAACAATCAGCTGACATGAACCATGTTGGCTGATCATTGCCTTCTATTCCACGGTGCAATTATTGGCCGTAACTGACATTATCGGCCGAATAAGGCCAATAATCGTTCCGTGGAATAGGGCCTTTACTCTTGGCAGTTCCCTGAACTGGCTATTATTTTAACATCCATATCAGGAAGACCACAGGGAGGCAGCATATGGCAAAGGGACTCCCCTTTAGCTTAGGGGCCCTAACACACATCAGTGGGGCAGCTCCTATGTCTGAGGATTCCCATAAAGCATATAATTAAATACTGTAAAAAACAGATCAGGCAAGATTACTGTTCCCATAATAATATGCAAAAAAATAGAATAAAAATTACAATCAGAAAATCGAAACAAGTTTTTAAAACAAACAAACAGATCATACTTTCGTATCTGCCTCTAATCACCAAACAAAAAACATCTAGGCGACACATTCCCTATAGCCTATAGTATAGCATTATACTGTACTGGCACATTGCTAATTCTAGCCTTGCTTTTATATCTGTGTTATGAGGGTTAGAGTGACTGGACATTCAGGAACTGTATATTTATTACTAGAAACAAAATCCTTTAAAACAGTAAAGCATTATGACTATGTAAAAATTATGTCTTGTTGGCACTCGTAAATTCAAGTAAAGTATTTATATAGAGAAGATCTCTGCATTCAGCATTTCTGCTCTGAACACCCATGCCAAGCCCTTTATGTGGCTATCAATCATGTTACTTTGCTATACTTGTGTCAGTTTAAACACCAACTGGTTTTAACCAATAATATGACCATATTTAATATTCAGAGAAGAACAGCGTGGGGGCACTTTTGCGCTGGGACGAGGTGTCCAAGGGAAAAGACGTCCACTCACCTCCCCGATTCCAGCGGCGGGTCCCACATTGTGGCGCTCCAGTGCCCGGTTCCCGGCCGCCTTCCGGGTGTCTGACGTGGGCCTGAGACGTGACCTCTCAGGTCCGCTCAGGCACTCAGATCCTTCACTGAGTGGCTGAGCGGGCCTGAGACGTCACATCTCGGGCCCGCGTCAGACACCAAGAAGCGTCCGGCAACCGGAGCACCGCAATGCGGGACCCGCTGCTGGGACCGGGGAAGTGAGTGGACGTCTTTTCCCTCGGCCACCTCGGCCCCGGTCCCAGCACAAAAGTGCCCCCACGCTGGAGTACTCCTTTAACATTATGAGGAAGCTGCTGTTTCACATAGGGTATAGTGAAGGTCCAATTCTACCATTCACTGCTATTTCACCTGTGCTATTATTTACTGATGAGATACAGACACCCGGCACCGCGCCGATCAGCCGTTCGGTGCCGCACAACACACTGAACTGAATTTGTCTCTAATCATTGTATAGTGGTGGCGATTTGTAACCGTAAGTCTTTTCTAGGTCAAGTGAATAGGAGCTAAGCTCTAGTTACAGGGCACCATCACTACACAATGTATGGTTCAGTGTGTAGTGCAGCACAGAACAGCTGATCGGCATGGGTGCCAGGTGTCTGCACCCTGATGATCAGTTACTAATGAGCTTTCCTATTGCTGCGTTTACAGGGAACGATTATCTTTCGAATTTTCGCAATAACGATCACATTTGAGAGATAATTGTTCTGGGTAAACACAGCAAACGATCAAGCGATGAGCGGAAAAAATTACTTTGATCTTTCAACATGTTCTCAAATCGCCGTTCATCGTTTGCTAAAAATTCACAGATCGTTTTGTGTAAACAGTCTTTCAAAGATTCACCTAAAACGAAAACCCAACATACGGATATTAGAGCGCCTAGAGCGGTCTTCCAGGTCGGTGACTTTAGCCTGAGTGGAAACCAGCTGACCGCGTATTTCCTTAACCTGGAGCCTCAATTCTCCCAAAGATTTCTCAACTGTAGGTACAATTTTTTCTATATCCGTTGTTCTATCACGAATCTTATTTACTTCGTCTCTAATTATCATTACTTCAGCCGACATCGTGCCCACCTGTGATGTAAGATCTGATAAGGATTTATTACAGTTCTGTACCTCCTTCAAAATAACAGATAGCATATTGGGTTCCTGCACTTCCTCCCCCTCCTCCAAATCTTGCTCATTCAAAGGAGGCCCATGCATAGGGCTATTAGGCTGTACGTGCCCCGTACCAGGAGGTGGAGATTTTAAATTTGAAGTATTCCCTGAGGGAGCAGGGGACTTCAGATAACTGTCCATCCTTTGCCCCTTGTGGGGGCCCTTTGGGGAGGCTGCCACTGGGGTTTTTTTGGAGGAACCCTTTAGAGGCATTTTAATCCTAAGCCGATGCTGTTCCACCGCGTAGACAGCCGGTTACATCCGGACCCCTCTTCAACTTGTTATCCTGGTAACACAAGCTTCTTTCACCAGACTAAAATCCACCAGCGACCCGGCTCAGGCTTCCTAGCATACTGCCACAAAAGCATGCGAAACATCATCTTCTGCTCTCCAACAACCAATCCGGGGGCCTCCAGGACATCACGTGACCCAGAGCCGGCAATAGAGTCCCACCGGGGGAGGAAGGGGGAAGCCCCGAGCCGACTCCGCATCTCAGCCGACCCCGGCTCCCCCCATCCCCAGCCCCACACCAGCAATCCATACCGGACAAAAGGCAGGCGATGCAGTGCCGAGCCGATTCCAGAGCAGGGGGCCGCTGGTCATAGCCCCCGACGGAGCCGACCCACCAGGTAGGCGTCCGAGGCCGCATCGGATCCAGGCCTGAACGGAGCTCCGGCGGCAGGAGGGGGGTGGGAGGACGGAGCGAACGCGTCTACGTCATGACGCTGCGACCCTCACCTAAAAAGATAGGCTTAAGCGATCTTAAAAACAATCGCATTAACAATTTTTCTTAAGAATTTTCTTACGATTTTTCTAACGATTTATTTGTCTAAACGCTGATCATTATAAAAACCAAATCGTTTCTTCAAAATCGTTAAACGATCGATTGGGCGAATTATCGCTCTGTGTAAACGTAGCATTAGGAATGCCCATTAATGAATTTTGCCCAGAAAACCAGTCCAGCCAAAATGTAAAATCCACTGCAGGCAGGGTGGTGCAGGAACATAATGAAGAATCTACACCTACCTGAAAGAAACCTGAGCCCAGCAGTGGTCAGAGAGCCTTTGATGTGGTGCTGAAGGGGCACAGGGACAAGTAAGTATGGACTCTTCATTATGTTCCTGCACCCCCTTAACTGCTGTAGATTTTTTTTCTTCATTTTGGCCCCTTTAACTGTATACAGATATTTGGAAGTGAATATGGCATACTCTTAGATCTGTGAATTTCTGCTTGTGAGTTTAATAATTCTCATTTTTTTCCTATATGCAAATGAGAAGATTGGGGTGGTCACAGAGAACATAGGCTGTCAAAAACCAGCCATAATAGATGGCAATGCTGGGCACTTGAGTTGCTTGGCCCCATCCTGTAGGCATGTGTGGTGTCCCACCACGGGTGTTGCTTATGGTTACACCCTTCACAAAAGTCTGTACTCTAAGTAAACTGTGGTGATGAAGCAGTACCTATGTTTTGCCACAAGATTTCACTATTGTATGTAACTGTACTTATGTTTTGCACAGCTGTAGGTAACCAAAGGGTCATTGTGATCTGTACACTAATGAGGATCTTCTCTTTCTCTCTACCTATCTCTGAGCTCCTTTCTTCTATGCTTTTCTTCTCCAACACTCACAGGGATTATTACATCACCTGTAGAAAGTCATCACATGGGGAGAGGAAGCACACACCCACACCTAGTCAGTCTTAGCCATGTTTCTTAGCAGAGAGGAAGCAAAACAAGTTGGTCCCTTTTGTGGTCCATTTGGGCCCTGGCTTTGCCAGGTCCCCACTCCAGAGATACACTCTGCAGTCTTAGTCTAGTTGTTGAGCAGAACAGACGTATATGGGAGACTTAGACACCCTTTTCTTGAAAGCAACACTTCTACATACTATGCAGTGTTAAGCTACTCAAGGGAGAAGACCCCAACCCACATCAAGAACCAGGTTAAAAGTGCAGGACAGTATCCTGCTAACGAGAGGAACTGATCCGGAGAGAGCAAAATTGCTAGAAGGCTACATACTCTATCTTGCAGCGCAGGTGTCACCAGGGAACCTTGGCCACTCTGCTCAACCCAGGTAACAAGATCTGGGGCTTGTGCCAACCTCTAGGACGGGTCACCCGACACTGGTGGGCAACAGGTGGTGTAAAGAAAAGACGTAAAAACATGGGCACAAGTTAACATCTATTGTCAAGTTCACAGTATTCTACTTCTTTTTCTTCTTCTCACGTCCCCGAAGAGCACATTTCTACCCTGGGTTTGGACTCTCACGACATCCTCCTCTCTAATACTCCGAACCTGCAGTAAAAACGTCTCTCCAATGTTCTAAACTCTCTGCATAAACTCCTCTCAACTACTTACAGCTATCATATACGAAAGATCCTCAGTGCAGTTCCTGTCTTGTCAGATTTACAGTCTACTATCAACTATTGTACAAAGTATTCCTATAGTAAAGAAGATCTATTTATGCTAACAGGACTCAGTGGTTATTACTCCAGCACCTACACAGTAGACACAACATCCTTGGGTTATCTCCCCTTTCTGTGAGTGGCGGTAATGATAGTCCGGGTGGGTCACAACTCCACTACGGACCACGTGATAAGTACCCAAGGGACCCCCTCACAGCTCGGCAGGTCACCGACCACAGGGGAAAGGGTATAGCTAGCCTCCCCAAACTAAAAGCAGGTGTGCCACCATACCTGTGTGCCCAACCAGCACTGGCATCGCAACAGTATACCATCTGCCTAAGCTATATTCCGACCAACCAACACAGAAGTGGCGTCACACGTTACCATCTAGCAAGTGACCAGTCACGCACACACCACACATGTACTGCAAACCTGCATATTTAAAAAAAAAAAAAAAAGAGAATGCATGGTATGCTTGTGAAGGTGTTCTACCTGGAGCTGTGCTTAATTAGACCATGTAGAACCACCTGAAAGATTCTCTATAAATAGTCACTACTATGAGTAGTAAATCACTTTATTTGCCAAAAATGACTCCATACCCCAGGAAAACAGCTGTACAAATTTGACCACTTGGTATTTAACTTCCCTGTCATCTTCTCTTCAGTGGTGATGTTTCTATACTAGCAGCAAGGTTAGAATGGAACAGATAAAGGGGGGGGGGGGGGCTTGGCTACTGCTCCGTGCAGGAGAGAGTATAGGGTGTGTTCTTGCAATCTTAAGCAGTCTGCTTGATGAAGATGACCCAAGCTAATCCTGTCTACAACCATTCAAAAAAACTCAGGGCAGCTGTACTTCCTCCTTTACTCTAGCTTCAGGTTTGCTCACATTGCACCCTGAATAGCCAATGGACAAGAAATGTACTGTGTAAATCATCCCCCAGCAGAATGCAGCCTGCCCAGTGCACCTCCAGCAGCACTATGTCTTATAGCAGAGAGTAGTTTTTTCTGTTCTGTGATTGACCGGAGAAGTAAGGAAAGGAATTTCTGTTTGAGTACTACTGGCAAACGCCTCAGCTCAGGTTCCTGTCCCAACACTGAGAGTACTAAAATCCCTTTGTCACCACTTCAGAGTGTTACTGTAACCAAACCATGCAGCTTTTCTACGAATCTTTTGAAATAACTGATATGCATTACATGTCTTTTGTTGACTCCCCCATTTTGAACCATTGACTCCCCTATTTTGAACCATTGGCGGTTGTGTGATGCATACTGGTATGATTTCTATCTACTGTGTGTATATTTGGGTGACTGTGTTTTTATTATGTGACCCCACATAACAGTATTAATGCAGTGGTTTTAATATTTACCAAAAAAAGACTAAGGACATATGACAAGTGGGGGAAAAAGATCTGACACATGGAAAATTTGTTGCAAACGTCTCTGTGTCTTTATTTAAAGGGGTTGTCCGGCGCTAAAAAATTATTCACAGAATAACACACATTACAAAGTTATACAACTTTGTAATGTATGTTATGTCTGTGAATGGCCCCCTTCCCCGTGTCCCACCACCCCCACCCGTGTACCCGGAAGTGTGGTGCGCTATACATACCTGTCACGTGCCGACCACGGTCTCCGATCCTCAGCAGTGACGTCTTCTTCGGGCGGCCGGCGGATCTTCCCGAGTGCCGGCCGCCCTCTGCAGCGTCATCCGAAGCTCAGCCGCGATTGGCTGAGCATAACTGTGCTCAGCCAATCGCAGCTGAGCAGCTGATGACGTGACCGCGTGGCCGAGAAATCCCAATGAATTAAGGGGAAAGGCAGAATTTTAGGCAAAGTCCACGGCGCAAACCCTGCTTGAAATTTCTCACTGATTCCATAGTGTGAACATACCCTTAGAGGAAAATGTGAGCCCAAGTTAAAGAAAACAAGGTTTGAATCATACAGAATGAGTCCCTCAGCAGAATAACAATACACGAGAATAGATAGGAAAAAAACAGACTGTTGTAAACCAGCTAACAATGAGTCCTCATTATCAAAGGTTGTGTAACCAAGTAACAGGAAAGGGTGCCATTAGCTCTTTTATGATTTTCATTTTTTGGACTTTTGTTTTTTGCGCCTCATGTTTAAAAAGTCATAGTTGGTCTGTAGCTATTTTACATTCATAGAGCTCTTTGGGGGTTTTTATGCCGTGAAAAAAAAAACACAAGTGCAAATGTTTTTGCATTATTGTGTGGCCTCTTTCTTATATTGTACTGTATTTTATTGTAGACAGAAATCCTCAAGTCACACAATAAAACAAGCATCTGACAAAATAAAAAACTACCAAAATAAATAAATAAATAAATACTAATACACACTATTTTTGGGGAAAAAACAACATAAAAAAGCTGATGTCTGAAGTTAGCCTTAGGGCCATTTTGGTTAACTTGTCATCACAACTGTCGTAGCACAAATAGCTGTCAAACCACACAAAATAAAATATTTAAAGTCTCATTTTTCATATAAGCCCATGTCAAAATGTATGGCAAGGTCACATGTGAGGACACCCCCTACCCTTTAATATCTCTCAGCATTTTCTCATTTCCGTTTGACAACTTGCAGAGTCTCTTATTTGTTTATGC
The DNA here is from genome assembly GCF_027789765.1 of Dendropsophus ebraccatus. Classification (NCBI taxonomy): domain Eukaryota; kingdom Metazoa; phylum Chordata; class Amphibia; order Anura; family Hylidae; genus Dendropsophus; species Dendropsophus ebraccatus. Next base: position 74,841,239 of record NC_091462.1, read on the forward strand.
TATTTTATGTGTTCTTCCAATAGGAGCACAAAACACACCGCTGCCATGAGATTATTTTTAGTCGTATATAAAGTTGGTTTAATGCTTTCCATTAATCCAGAAAGTAAAAGCGGCATGTTTGACCAATATAGTATAAAGAGCAGAAAATGCTCATGCTGTCAATGTACTGGACCCATAATTTCTCTGCGGAAAACAAAGCATTTAGCAGAAATACATTTTATACTTCAATGTTATAAATCTCGTTTTCATGTGGTGTAATAATGTATGGTAGTACAGTACGTAACACCAAACAATATTGTATTTTCCTTTGTCTACTTTCTAAGTATCAAGATTTTTTATGAACCATTTCACTGTTGAATTCACAAAGATAAAAGGCTCATTCTCTGGCTTCCTGACCTTGACCAAGCAGCAGAGAAATTCAGCTGAACTGTGCAAAACTGTAAAGGTGACATAAATCAAATTTAGACAGCGCATGCCTTGTATATAAAGCATGAAACATTGGCTGCCACATCCCCCAAAAAGCTCAGAACAATAATAAAATCCTGCTAAGCCTCAATCAGACTTTTCTGCATAGAGCATTTGATAATTTTTCACTTCATTGGGGAATAAATCAGACAATAACCACGCTATGTGGAAATCTGTCATATAGACAGAGGTTTTGTATACTCAGGTTATAGCTGCTGAAAAACAGTTACATGGCTATTGGTTATTTTAACGCTTTACATTTCTGAAGGGTTCAATTGCTAAGTTATTTGTTACCTTAGGGAAGACTCTATTTAAGTCTCTTAATGATAAAGTATTAACTAGCAATTCTGTAACATGGTGTTAGTATTTGGATTTTTTTCCCTTGCATGTGGGATTCTGTTAATCCTACTGGGCCCCAGGGATTAAAGGGGAATTATCTGCAGGTTAGACAAACCTAACCTGCTGATAGCCCCTTATAGTGCACGGAGGAGGAAGGTATGAGTGTTACCTATCTCCTTGGCACCAGTCCCGTGCTGTTAGTCTGAGTACTCTTCATTCTGGTGCACTGTTAGGAGCACTGACGCATCATCGTCCCGCTTCTCCTAATGATAATCAATGGAGAGTGCAGGCCAGATGAAGCAGCAGTGCTCCTAAAAGTGCAACAGAACAAAGATTACTCTGATTAACAGCGCAGGACTGGCACAACGCGTCGGCGTGTTTTTTTTAATTGTTTGTAGTTTTTTATGTTGATGCCTAATTGAATAAAGAAGTTACGTTTTTATGAAGCTGGAGATAGCTAGCTCTTTTTCTATGTTATGGACTAACGGGGAACGGCCCGCAGTAAAGATATCACGTGCTTCCACCCTCGAGAGCCTTCATCATATAAAGTGAACGCTTCATGGTGAGCTAATACTTTTGCTTTTTGTCTGCTGACCATCAACTTAATACAGATGCTTTTACAGTAAACTATGACCTTTACTATGCACAGTTTAGGCAACGCTATGCCTAAACATTGATTGCTCCATCAAAAATTACCATATTGCACTACAGTGATTGGGCTGTGTCGCAGCTAAGTAAATTGGGTCGTAGTGCAACAGTTGTACAAAAATTTCCATCTCAAATTCCATCTTGGGTCACAGTTGCAATCACATGGGGTTGCAACATACAATAGTGCACAATAGGTATTTTACGACACAATTTGTCCCAGGCCCTCTGTAATCACATATTGTTTAAAGGGACTCTGTACCCACAATCTGACCCCCCCCCCCCCCCCAACCACTTGTACCTTCGGATAGCTGCTTTTAATACAAGATCTGTCCTGAGGTCTGTTCGGCAGGTGATGCAGTTATTGTCCTAAAAAACAACTTTTAAACTGGCAGCCCTGTGCCCAATGGCCGGGGCTTAGAATGTCTATGCATTAGGCTGGCACAACCTCTCTGTCACTCCTCCCCACCCTCCTCATCATTATGAATGCTCCAGGCAGATTGTCTACTATTCATCACCTGTGAGCTGTGTGAATACCGAACATGGGCTGGATCGTTAGGGCACCTGTGCAATGTTCAGACAGGAGAAAATGTTCCAGTGGCATTCCTAATGATGAGGAGGGCAGGGAGGAGGGACAGAGGGGTGGTGCCAGCCTAATGCATAGACATTCTAAGCCCCGGCCGTTGGGCACGGGGCTGACAGTTTAAGGCCGGGTTCAGGCTATGTAAGTGTGCGGCTGTATTTGCGGCTGTAATTGTGTGGCGGTATTTTTGGTGGTTCATGCGTACGCTGGAAAGTATAGGATATACGGCTGCACAGTGCACACTATGAATGAATCTACGGCCCGATCGTAAACGGACCCGTAAAAAATGAACAAGACCATTGTTTGCGGCTGGAAACGCGGCCGTGGATTGACAGGCGGTCCGTACGGAGTACTTCAAAAATAGCTGGCAATGATGCCGAATGCCGATGCCTCTAATAGTTAATATATTAAATTAATAAAACACATTTTCTTTGTAATAAAGTCCCTTTCGTTGTTCAATAATTTAATTCTAACGAATCCATCATTTTGCAATTAAATATACTGTTAAAATAAATATATATATAAATAAATGTATATTTATATATATATTTATTTTTTGACAGTATATTTAATTGCACAATGATGGATTCGTTAGAATTAAATTATTGAACAACGAAACTGAATTTATTTCATCGAAAATGTGTTTTATTAATTAAATATTAATTAGTACAGGAAGCTCCATAAGACGTTAATTCATATTGCCGGCAAAAGAGCATTCTGTACTAATCATCACTTTACTTTAATGAAAACATCAAATGTTTCTTCTAATTATGTTATCACAATAGCATTATTAGAAGAAACATTTAGAATTATATGTGCGCTCAGCTGATTGGCTGATCTGCTGAGCGCACATATAATTCGCGGGTCCGCAGCACAGTGACTTCATTGTGCTGCGGACCAGCGAAGAGGACACATCGGGGTGAGTATAGAGCTCTCCCCACCCCCTCCCCAGCACTGCACCCCTCCCAGCAAGGAAGGGGGCTCACTTAACCCCTTCCTTGCTGGGATGGGTGCAGTCTGACATCAGTCTGGCCCCCAAGGGGTTAAGGGGGATGCAATACATCCTCCCTTAACCCCTTGGGGGCCAGACTGTAAGCAGCGATCTGTAAAGATGCTGCATACTGTAAGGAGCACAACACCGCTCACAATGATGGGTGTTGTGCTCCTGTTTGTGTGTTTTTTGTGTGTTTCTCCCTTTTTGTTTTTCAGATATCGGTATCCTGGGGATTACGTTAGATTCCGTGGACTACGTCGATGACCAGCGTTTTTTTTTTTTATAAAATGGTCAATGAGGGGTGTGGGGGTGTTTTTATTTGAATAAATTTTTTTTTTAACTTGTGTCTTGTCTTTATTTCTTTACTTTATAGACTTAGTAGTGGAAGCCGTCTAATAGACGGAATCCATTACTAAGTTGGGGCCTAGTGTTAGCCGGTATAAAATGGCTAACACTAACCCCCTATTATTACCCCAGTACCCAATGCCACCAGGGGTACTGGGAAGAGCCGGGTGCCAGTGGTCCCGGAGCGTCAAAATTGGCGCTCCTGGACCGGCGGCAGCAGGCTGGTAAGATTTAGGCTGGGGAGGGCCTAAACCAATGGCTCTTCCCACCCTGGTGTTACCAGGCTGCTGTCGTTTGGTTTTTAACCCGGCTGGTTATAAAAATAGGGGGGACCCTATGCCGGGTTAAAAACCAAACGACAGCAGCCTGGTAACACCAGGGTGGGAAGAGCCATTGGTTTAGGCCCTCCGCAGCCTAAATCTTACCAGCCTGCTGCCGCCCGGTCCAGGAGCGCCAATTTTGACGCTCCGGGACCACTGGCACCCGGCTCTTCCCAGTACCCCTGGTGGCATTGGGTACTGGGGTAATAATAGGGGGTTAGTGTTAGCCATTTTATACCGGCTAACACTAGGCCCCAACTTAGTAATGGATTCTGTCTATTAGACGGCTTCCACTACTAAGTCTATAAAGTAAAGAAATAAAGACAAGACACAAGTTAAAAATTTTTTTTATTCAAATAAAAACACCCCCACACCCCTCATTGACCATTTTATAAAAAAAAAAAAAAAACGCTGGTCATCGACGTAGTCCACGGAATCCGACGTAATCCGACGTAATCCCCAGGATACCGATATCTGAAAAACAAAAAGGGAGAAACACACAAAAAAACACACAAACCGGAGCACAACACCCATCATTGTGAGCGGTGTTGTGCTCCTTACAGTATGCAGCATCTTTATAGATCGCTGCTTACAGTCTGGCCCCCAAGGGGTTAAGGGAGGATGTATTGCATCCCCCTTAACCCCTTGGGGGCCAGACTGATGTCAGACTGCACCCATCCCAGCAAGGAAGGGGTTAAGTGAGCCCCCTTCCTTGCTGGGAGGGGTGCAGTGCTGGGGAGGGGGTGGGGAGAGCTGTATACTCACCCCGATGTGTCCTCTTTGCTGGTCAATCAGCAATGCAGCCAATCAGCTGAGCGCACATATAATTCTAATTGTTTCTTCTAATAATGCTATTGTGATAACATAATTAGAAGAAACATTTGATGTTTTAATTAAAGTAAAGTGATGATTAGTACAGAATGCTCTTTTGCCGGCAATATGAATTAACGGCTTATGGAGCTTCCTGTACTAATTAATATTTAATTAATAAAACACATTTTCGATGAAATAAATTCAGTTTCGTTGTTCAATAATTTAATTCTAACGAATCCATCATTGTGCAATTAAATATACTGTCAAAAAATAAATATATATATAAATGTACATTTATTTATATATATATATATTTATTTTAACAATATATTTAATTGCAAAATGATGGATTAGTTTAAATTTAATTATTGAACAACGAAAGGCACTTTATTACAACGAAAATGTGTTTTATTATTTTAATTGATTAACCATGAGAGACATCGGCATTAGTGCAGAGGATCGCAAACCCCGGTAATAGCAATTTATGTAAACTGTGTTCCCTGCTTTCCCAGATGCATCCAGAGGTGTTTGCATCACTTTCTTAAGATTTTATTTGTTATTTTTAGTTGAACCAGATTTCCAAGTAAATGACCGTATGTTTTGAGCCGCATGTCTATTTTTTCCCACGGCTGTAGTTTCATCCGCACATTTACAGCCGCATAAAAAATACAGCCGCACAGTAACATAGTGTGAACCTAGCCCCCGAGTTGTTTTTTAGGACAATAACTGCATCACCTGGCGAATGGACCCCAGGACAGATCTTGGATTACAAGCAACTATCCGAAGGTACAAGTGGTTGGGGGGGGGGGGGGTCAGATTGTGGGTACATAGTCACTTTAAAACCTTAATAACATGACCAATTGTATCCTCTAGCCTCTCTAAGTACAGGAACGTGTTATCAGCATAGATGTTGCTCTAATCCAGGGTTAGCATCAGCACAAGACAGTAAGTCAGTAAGTAACATGTGTCAGTAATGTTCGTCAGTAAGTTTGTGTGTGTCAATTAGCAATGTGTGTGTGTCAGTTAGTAATGTGTGTCAGTCAGTAAGTGTGTGTCAGTAAGTGTCTGTGTCAGTAATATGTGTTTGTGTATGTTAATGGTGTCTCAAGTGATTATGCATAGTGGATGTCGCCTGAGAGCCCACAAAAACCTGGAGCCGGTCCAGCTCTTATTATCTCTTCCTCTCCTTTCATATCTCTTCAACTGCTCATCCTTCCTTATCTTTATTGGCAGGGGTTCGATGGGCAATACAAATAGCTTTGCAGACAGCGGGAGGTTGTGCCCAAATGTCATGAATCCCTACCTAGGTGACACTGCCCACAAATTAAATCAAGCAAGAGTAAGGAGGTGCCAGTATCACTTTAAAAACTGCAGGGCTGAGTTTGGCGATATTAAGGTATTCAAGAGACTATTGTGTACCCATCAAGCTGACTGTGTCACACTGTGTGTTTGCATCTCTCAAGCATTCTGTGCAAAAAAGACTACTGTTGTTTTAAATGTTCTGCAACCATTCTTGAAGGAAAGTCGCTTACAACCACCCCTTACAAGTGAGAATCCCATTATGGAGGCCAGTCACATTCATCATATGGTTTTACCAGTGGGTGATTGATATTCTACACAGTTTTGTATGAAACAATTAGGTGGATGCAATTACAGGGGTATTCCACTCGAACATAACTTTTGATGTGTTGCTGCCCATGGTGAAACTAACAATTCCTTCCATACTTGTTATTATCTATACAGTCTCCTTCTTCCAGTTATGAGCTTCTGCTTTCTGCTGAAGACACAAAAAACTGTGTGTGAGCTTTTCTCTCTTTCTCCCCCTTCCCCACTCCTTCCTTCTGAGACCAATGATATAAACAAGTCCCTATCTGCAACTTTGTAATGACAGGAGAGATAATCACGGTGAGTTCATCAGCAACTTGACCTCACATTAACCATACATGTGAGGCTCCCGACTCTTGTCGGTCCTGCTCAGCAAATCAGAGCCAGGCAGCACTGATTGGCTGAGTGGGACCGATGGGAGACGGGAGCTTCACATGTAGCCACGATGCCGAGCAGGTAATGTATGCTGTGGGCTCTGGGCTGCGGGCTGTGGTTACATACTTGCAGCGGAATGAAACCCCATTGAACTTCATATATATATATTTAATCTTTTAGCGCAAAACTAAATATACAATATTTGAATCTGCTCATATGTTCTTCTGTAACATGATAATAAATCATCATTAGTAAATATGACAGATCTGCTTTAAATAAAATACAATCAGTGGCTTGTGCCATGAGCTGCTCTCATCCCTAAAGTGCAATACAAGTGTTGCATCTATTGTTTCTAGACTCCTCAAAGAATAAATTGGCCTAGTTCTGCATTGATACTTTATTGTCCCTTATATTGCTGCAGTCCTTGTCAAGGGTGCAAATAAAATAGATGAAAACCTCCAAGAGAGCTATCAATGTATATCTTTTTCTGTGGGGAAACTAACATCACTAACCCGACAAGTCTCATAACACAGTCCAGAATGTTAATTCTGCCCCATTGGTAAGTGCTACATCTCGGCTCGTGTTTCTGCATACCGTAGAAGAAGTGACATTCATAGGCATTGTCTTGACTTGAACTAGAACTATTGTAGGGGTATCATCATCCACTGACATGTGGCACAATTCGCAGTCATAGTACTTGTAAGGACTATTGTTTGTAAAATCCATAAAACAACTATTATACCGCTAATTTATGTATCTGTACATTATGTTAGTACTGCCTTTCATCTCCAATCCCCTCCTTATAGTCTGTAAGCTCCTACGAGCTGGGCCCTCACTCCTCATGTATGGATAATTACAAGTGTATTTCTGTAATGTCTGATTTTTGTCTATGTATGAACCCTCACAACAGGGGCATAACTAGGATTCATGGGGCCCCATAGCAAAAAAGTGTATGGGGCCCCCAACATGCACACCTGTCCTGGCGATATGGTGCTTTCCCCCCTTTGGTAGCTCTGAGACGCTGTGCCCTGGGGTGGGGGTGAGGGGTAGCAGGCCGCTCGGAGTCTATGCTGGTTGGGGCGGCTCTGAGACACCTGCGGGGTGCGGGCTGCTTTAAGATGCTGAGGGAAGCTGAGAGACCCAATTAGAGAGGATGCCAGGGAAGCTGAGTGACCCCATTATACAGGATGCTAGGGAGGCTGAGTGACCCCATTATACAGGATGTCAGGGAAGCTGAGTGACCCCATTAGAGAGGATGCCAGGGAAGCTGAGTGACCCCATTATACAGGATGCTAGGGAGGCTGAGTGACCCCATTATACAGGATGTCAGGGAAGCTGAGTGACCCCATTATACAGGATGCCAGGGAAGCTGAGTGACCCCATTATACAGGATGACAGGGAAGCTGAGTGACCCCATTATACAGGATATCAGGGAAGCTGAGTAACCCCCATTATACAGGATGCCAGGGAAGCCGGGTGACCCCCATTATACAGGATGCCAGGGAAGCTGAGTGACCCCAATATACATGATGCTAGGGAAGCTAAGTGACCCCATTATACAGGATGCCAGGGAGGCTAAGTGACCCCATTATGCAGGATGCCAGGGAAGCTGGTGACCCCATTATACAGGATGCCAGGGAAGCTGAGTGACCCCATTATACAGGATGCCAGGGAAGCTGAGTGACCCCATTATACAGGATGCCAGGGAAGCTGAGTGACCCCATTATATAGGGTGCTAGGGAAAGCTGAGTGACCCCATTATACAGGATGCTGGAAAAGCTGAGTGACCAAATTATACAGGATGCCAGGAAAGCTGAGTGACCCCATTATACAGGATGCTAGGGAGGCTGAGTGACCCCATTATACAGGATGTCAGGGAAGCTGAGTGACCCCATTATACAGGATGCCAGGGAAGCTGAGTGACCCCATTATACAGGATGACAGGGAAGCTGAGTGACCCCATTATACAGGATATCAGGGAAGCTGAGTAACCCCCATTATACAGGATGCCAGGGAAGCCGGGTGACCCCCATTATACAGGATGCCAGGGAAGCTGAGTGACCCCAATATACATGATGCTAGGGAAGCTAAGTGACCCCATTATACAGGATGCCAGGGAGGCTAAGTGACCCCATTATGCAGGATGCCAGGGAAGCTGGTGACCCCATTATACAGGATGCCAGGGAAGCTGAGTGACCCCATTATACAGGATGCCAGGGAAGCTGAGTGACCCCATTATACAGGATGCCAGGGAAGCTGAGTGACCCCATTATATAGGGTGCTAGGGAAAGCTGAGTGACCCCATTATACAGGATGCTGGAAAAGCTGAGTGACCAAATTATACAGGATGCCAGGAAAGCTGAGTGACCCCATTATACAGGATGCTAGGGAAAGCTGAGTGACCCCATTATACAGGATGCTGGAAAAGCTGAGTGACCCCATTATACAGGATGCTAGGGAAAGCTGAGTGACCCCATTATACAAAATGCCAGGGAAGCTGAGTGACCCCATTATACAGGATGCTAGGGAAAGCTGAGTGACCCCATTATACAGGATGCTGGAAAAGCTGAGTGACCCTATTATACAGGATGCTAGGGAAAGCTGAGTGACCCCATTATACAGGATGCCAGGGAAAGCTGAGTGACTCCCATTATACATGATGTCAGGGAAGCTGGTGACCCCATTATACAGGATTTGAGATGAGCGAACCGGGTTCGGGTTTGAGTGGATCCGAACCCGAACGTTCGGTATTTGATTAGCTGTGGCTGCTGAACTCGGATAAAGCTCTAAGATTGTCTGGAAAACATTGATACAGCCAATGACTATATCCATGTTTTCCACATAGCCTTAGGGCTTTATCCAAGTTCAGCAGCCACCACTAATCAAATGCCGAAAGTTCAGGTTCGGATCGACTCAAGCATGCTCGAGGTTCGCTCATCTCTATACAGGATGCTAGGGAAGCTGATTGACCCCATTATACAGGATGCCAGGGAAGCTGAGTGACCCCCTTTTACAGGATGCCAGAGAGGCTGAGTGACCCCCATTATACAGGATGCCAGGGAAAGCTGAGTGACCCCATCATACAGGATTATATACAAAAAATGTGAAGGAAAAAAGGCTCTCTCACCAGGTCGCTGTAATCTTCGGGTGTTTCAACCCACTGTACTCCAGCAATATGGACTGCAATATACTCACAGAGTCCACTTGACTGCAAAATTCTTATTTATTTTTCATTGAATACAGCAAACATTCAGTAGTACGCTCACAGCTGATGTGTCTCACATTCGGACGCCCACACTGTGGACGTTGTGGACATTGTGGGCGTCCGAATGTGAGACACATCAGCTGTGAGCGTACTACTGAATGTTTGCTGTATTCAATGAAAAATAAATAAGAATTTTGCAGTCAAGTGGACTCTGTGAGTATATTGCACTCCATATTGCTGGAGTACAGTGGGTTGAAACACCCGAAGATTACAGCGACCTGGTGAGAGAGCCTTTTTTCCTTCACATTTTTTGTATATATTACTGTGTTTACCGGACTGGTGGTGTCCGGAGGTGTGGAGGGTGCACATAAGCATTTCAAAGTGCGTAATTATTCTGTTGAACCCATCATACAGGATGCCAGGGAAGCTGAGTGACCCCATTATACAGGATGCTGGGAAGCTGAGTGACCCCCCTTATACAGGATGCTGGGAAGCTGAGTATCCCCAAATATAGGATGCTGGGAAGCTAGCAGTGATAGTTACCATCCTTCAGGCTGTCTCTTCTCCTCAGATCCTGTTCTGGTGAGCTAATATACCACCCGCGGTGGGCGTCGGGGCCGGGGCTTGCCGTGATGGGGGCAGAGCTTATAGGAACCTACCGGGGACTGTTATCACTTGTGGAGAGGGGGACACTGATGCAGGACACCCTGAGTCTGTGGCAGGGAGAGATGCGGAGGTGCTTGAGAGGGGGTTGCAGACGGCTCCCTTTAGCTCTCTGACACTGTGTTTTGCTGTCAGTGCTGTAGCACCATGGAGACAGGGGAGACAGGCCAGGCGGGGCCGGGCCCCTCTGAAGCCGGTGCCCCATAGCAACTGCCTGCCCTGCCCCCATGGTAGCTACGCCACTGCCTCACAATTGTAAAGCGATGGAAAATATGTTGGCGCTGTATAAATAGAAATTGCCACTTTTATATTGCACTATAATGCATCACTACATTGACATAGCACTCCTTTTATCAGATCTATGATTCCATTGCTATATAGACATCATATAATGCTTTAATTGCCATATCCACTCTTAAAGGTTGTCTGGAATAAAACAATTGATAATATCCACAGGAAATAGGAGCCAAGGCTTCTGTACACCGGCACCGCTGCTACACAGGGAACAGAGCTAACTGATTCTCACTTCGCTCTCGTTGTAGCGGGGGTGCCAGGTAAGGGAAAGCCTATTGATCAGCTATTGATAGCCTATCCTGTCAATAGCACAAGCCTGGAGGACAGAAATGGCTGCACATCACACCCATGGTTGACACGAAAGCTTGTTCAGTTACATTGAAAACCAACATCAGAAGTTAGTGTATAATTTGATCAAACCATATTGCCTCATGTACCATGTGCAGGTCTCTGATACACATGAGTCCCTAACCAAACGACACTGTGCCGGTCAGCGAACGCCAACCCCGCAAGCAGGGAAGGGAGGCCACGGAATGGCCCTGCAACCCATTGTCACAGGACCAAACCCCAAGGGTCCCCCCAAAGAGACCTGCACGTGGTAAAGGAGGCAATATTGTTTGATCAAATTATATATTAACTTCTGATGTTGGTTTCTAATGTAGCTGAACAAGCTTTCATGTCAACCATAGTCAATCATGGTTTGGTCCTGTGACATTGGGGTTGCAGGGCCATTCCGTGGCCCTTCTTCCCTGCTTACGCATGCTATGCGGGGTTTGCGTATGCTGACCGGCACAGTGTTGTTTGGTTAGGGACTCATGTGTATCAGAGACCTGAATGTGGTACATGAGGCAATATGGTTTGATCAAATTATGTGTCAGCCATGGGTGTGATGTGCAGCCATTTCTGTCCTTTAGGCTTGTGCTATCCTGTCAATAAGCTATCAGTTGTTTTATCCCGGAAAACCCCCTTAAGACTCTTTTACACTGATTATTACAAGATTATTACAAGATTATTGGCTAAACAGCTTGATTATTGCCCTATGTTAAAAGCTCCGCTATCGGCAAACACTTGGTTATGGTTCATCTTTTATGCGGCAGTAAAAATTATTATTTGTTGACAGCACAAAATCTGAATTGTCACCTGTGGTTCCAAAACTGTAAAATAATAAAGAATCCTGTGTACTCTCTGCTGGTAAAGCAATCTGGTACTCTCTGCTGGTAAAGCAATCTGATACTCTCTGCTGGTAAAGCAATCTGGTACTCTCTGCTGATAAAGCAATCTGGTACTCTCTGCTGGTAAAGAATTAATGGCAGTCCCATAAACATGCATTGCAAGTGTATTGCAATTTAAGGCTATGGTAATTTTGGTAATTCTGTGTACCGTTCGCTTTAGCTGCTGCTAATCAATCATGAGGTATGAGGGAGAAGGAGAAGAAAAAGGGCTGTGATGTACAGTAAATTGTACTGCTTAAAAAATTTACTTTTAATTTGCCTTTTAATAAAGAAGTGTTTGCGGATACACTATTATGACCTTTACTATTGTAACTTTTATCACTATTATGACTTTATGTTCTGACACTATTATTAGAAAGGTGTCTCTTTTACTTACATCATGTTACACACATGAAGAAAATCTTAGCTCTACAGTCCCTGGTCTCAAATGCAAATACATGTGTTTGATACTTTTTAACGTGAATGTAGCACTAGTCACACCTGGTTCCCACGCACAGCGTCGGTCTATTACCAAGTGCTGGACAGCACCGCAGCCAATGATTGTCGGAATGTGCTATCACTCCTGAGATGAGTTTGTCTCACAAGTGGTGGGGCTGCAGTCAGCGAGGACAGCAGAGACACCACAATAGGATACTGGGGGAGCAGGGAGAGGTAAGAATAAACTGTTAATTATGTTCTGCAATAGCACAGCATTATATAAAATATTTTCTAATCTCGGACAATCCCTTTAAAGGGGTATCCCCATCTGAGCTTGTTATCCCTTTTTCCCTATCAGAGGCTTTCTTTGAAGACTTCACAATGATCAATAAATAAACTGTACTTGTGCAGGCAGATTGGTCACAGGTGAATATACTTTCATGGCTAACACAACACTGGGTCTGCAGGATTGCGAAGTCACAAATTGTTTACAGATATTTAATGGTGACCTCCATTTGAGTTCTGAGGCTAAAGCAGCTCCCGCAGATAGCCCCACCAGCATTGGACCCCTAAAAGTATGACTTCAAGGATTTAGGTGACCCACGCCCAAATGGACTTCTCAAGTTTTGGATAGAGTTAGGTTTTTTTGCATAAAAAGTTAGAACAAGTTCAATAGTTAAGTCCTTTGTCCCTTTGCGCATTACCTCTTTTTTTATTCTCACCAATGGGCTCAGCAATCCATGATCATCATTGACACAGCTCATTGTAAAGTTATTTGCTTGGGTTAGAGCCTTCTCATGGGCCAATTCTAAGGCAAGAGCAGATTCAGTTTACATTCCAATGCATTATTCATATTAAGAGGATAAGCCAGGTTGGAATCACATTAATAAGCATCTGCTAATATATATAGTTCTGGGTTATAGAAACATCATTTCATTTAAGCAGTTTGCATAATGTGATATGCAGGGCATCCCTCCAATTCCCCAGAATTTTTTTCTCCTTTTTTTGCTTGTTCTGCTGATTCTTCCCTGATCCGATATTCCGCAATGTATCATCACTTACTGCACAGCTCCACTGTTCAAAGAGAAGATTCATTCTTTCTAATCCTTTGGGATGTTCTTGTTTGGTTTTCTGAGTACGTGGGATGAATGTCATAGCCTGTGAAGGAGTAAACAAAGATCCTCCTCAGAGTTTACTAGTAAACATGATTTCGTAGACCTGTTTATTATACTGCGGCAGTGTAAGGGGTTTTTGTCAAAACAAGTTTATCCAAATACAAAGGGCAACAATGTCCAAGGTGACAATGTCCAAGGTGACAACTAACCTCATATCACAGTATAATGTATTTCTAATCCCTGCATGGTTGCATCTCCTTGGCAAAGAGCCTTTTTCTCTCTATGGGCTATGGTTGGGTTACTAAGTGCAACATGGAACCACTACCATTGGGTGATATTTGCCTTATTATTATTATTATTATTATTATTATTATTATTATTATTATTATTATTATTATTAATTTCATGAATTGTAACTTGGAGGTGACGGGGGCCATGTTATACATTTTGCTAAGTAGCATAAATGCTTTAAGTTTCATCTCTCATAACATGAGTGGATCTGACATTGGTGGCAGCGATGAGGAAGATTTTTTTTAGTCACCTTAGCTTGAATAGTGGAAAGGAACAAAGGGGTAAAAAAAAGGGACATGTAACAGGCAAGGGCAACAGTAGTGCTACTTAGAGATGCCAACATGTAATTGTAGGCATGGTGGTTGTGTTCCTGGGGACCCACAGTTCTCTTAAGCTCTGAAATAATGTCTTGGATAATGTCTTTCCCTCCTTTTTTAAAGGGGTCATTCACCAAAACATTTTTCTTTCCAATCAACTGGTCCCAGAAAGTGCCAGAGATTTGTAATTTATTTCTGTAAAAAATCTCAAATCTTCCAGTACTGCTGCCGTATGTCATGCAGGAGGTGGTGTATTCTTTCCAGTCTGACACAGTGCTTTCTGCTGACACCTCTGTCTGTGACAGAAACTGTACATTGCAGTAGCAAATCCCCATAGAAAACCTCTCCTGCTTTCCAGACTGGAAAGAATGCCATTTTATGCGAGGCATACAGTAGCTGAAAAGTACTGGAAGACTGGAGATTTTTTAATAGAGGTAAATTACTAATCTCTGGCACTTTCTGGCACCAGTTGATTTAAAAGATTTCTTTTTGGTGAAAAACTCCTTTAAGTCACTAGTGTTCAGGCGGTGAAGGTGGCTATACACATCAATAGCATAGCTATCTCTCCTGGTCTCCCCAAAGGTATGGCTGAACGTTCATGTGTTCTCAATGAAGAGAGAAGGGCTGAGCAATTGCCATACATCTCTGAATGCCCTATATCTTTGAGGCATAAAAGTGTTAAAATCGAAATTTCCCAAGTCAGGGGACACCCATACACCCTAGTTAGTTGGCTGTGCCGCCTATTTTGACTGGTTCAAACAACTTTCAGCTAAAGTGTATGTAAACCTTAGCTCTTTGCATTTAGCTAGGGGAGACCATGAAGGCAATTTGTTGTGTGACTTATAGACTTATGTGTGACTTTCTGTTTCTCCCCTTTCTGAGTGGCTAGCACTCCTCCTTGTAAGAACCATGTGACCCTAATTAGCAGGAAGTACCTGGGCACACATGGTAAGTACCTGCTATTTCTTCCATTCTACCTCCGGTGCAGTGGTGAGTAGTAAAACCTTTTTCACACTTGTGTTTCTTGGTGGCCACTTTCTCCACTGGTGGTGTCTGCTGGGTTTGGGGGGCCCTTGGGGTTTGGTCCTGTGACAGTGGGGTTGCAGGGCCATTCCGTGGCCTCCCTTCCCTGCTTGCGCTCGCTTTGTGGGGTTAGCGGTGGCTGACCGACACAGTGTTGATTTATTTTAGGGACTCATGTGGGCCAGGGAACCTGCACGTGGTACATGAGGCAATATGGTTTGATCAAATTATATACCAACATCCTGGCGTTGGTTTTTAAATGTAGCCGAGAGGCATAAGTGTCAGTCATAGGTGTGAGGTGCAGCGGCTCCTTTCTCTCCATGTCCGCATTATAGATCTATAGATTGGGGAAGCTCTTGCAGCCAGTCCACGAGGGTCATTTTGAGCCTATGTTGCCTTCTCTATTTGATTTATGCACCTGCAGGTTAAACTAGAAGAATTAAGCACAGAGTAGTAAGGATCTAATAATAACAACTCTTAAATATAACTTAGTATATCACCCAGGCACACTAACAGACAGAACTACATAGCCGCAGTGACTGACAGTTGTTAGTAACTAGTTGCGTGCTTTGGCGACATTACACATGTTTGAATAGACATACAGAAATAAAGATCACATGTGCCCCTGTGAATACCCTCAGTCACACAGGAGATGGGAAGAATACTGAGTTTTTATGTTTCATATGATAATCATCTTGTGCATGCAGAATAAGGTAATGTGGGATCTATGGGGATGTTTTATGTTTATAATTGGAGGCGACATGAAAATGTAGGCAGATGAAACATTAATGAACAATATACATGTTAGGCCAAGATTTAAAATGAAATTCCCAGCTCTACAGTTTAGAGGATGACAGACACATTAAGAGCTGTAATTAACATGGAAAGCATTTACCCACAACTCACCAAGTAAAGCACTTAAAAACACCAAACATATGTCATATTTTAAAATTATTGCCACAGACTTAAATTAATTGATGAAATATTTTAATGTGAACAAACGGAAAAAAAAAGGTAAAACATCTGTTCTGCGCATCATAATTAGATCTGCATTGCTTTCCCAAGTTTAGACACTAGATGGCAGTGTGGTATTGAGTAAAAAGGCCTATATAATTAGCTGCAGTGAAAAAACTAGAACTGTTTTCCTGTGCACTTAAAGTTTAATGGCTTGGCTATACTTCCTTTGTTCTCTTTGTGTCTCTTTTTACCTCAAATGACTCCA
Source organism: Dendropsophus ebraccatus (assembly GCF_027789765.1). NCBI lineage: Eukaryota > Metazoa > Chordata > Amphibia > Anura > Hylidae > Dendropsophus > Dendropsophus ebraccatus. The sequence goes on from NC_091462.1 coordinate 74,857,502, forward strand.
CTTTCCTGACTAGATAGAAAATATTAGTGTGAGTAGGGAAGAAATGGACAATTACATTGTATAGTTTTTTTTTTTTACCCAGATATGAATAAAATGTGTTAACTAAACCAATGCAGAGACAAATTAAGCTGAGCATGTGAAATATAGGGAAGTTGATGTTGTTCTGCGGTAATGAGAAATGCTAGCATCTCTCCCATTGTCCTGTATTTTATAACAATTCAGATGCAGAGTTGTAATTACTTTTAATTCACAATGGTCTAGTTTAGATGTATCAGCTACATTTAATGGCAAATTGCAGCAGAAAACTGTTATTACCTTGTTAATGAGACTGATTGTTACATTGGGTCAATTGTAGAATTGTGTACAATACGAGGTAACAGAATTAGGATAGACAATGTGTTTTTTCATCGCCCTGATTATGTGACGCTGGAGAGATGAGGGTGACACTAAATATTATGGCTAGAGAAACTGATTGACTTCCTGATATGAAAAAGAAACTTTATTTTAAGGATAACATGGGATTGGTGGCATGACGTTTCTGCTTATAACGTAGCTGTTCTCCAGGGAGCAAAGAACTTTCTGGTGCCAGCTGATGGAGATAGCCTGATGCCTTTAAGATCCCTGAACCATATATGAGGGTTATTGGAGAAGGAGTTACCTATTTGTATATAGCTGTTTTAGGGTTCTTGTCTTACATAAGTACAGAGCAAGGTGCTTACTGACTGGCAGAGAAGCATTTGTAATGGGATTGAGGAGGTTAAAATGTACCAATTGTTTGCAGCTAATCCAGAGATATCTTTCTGTATAACATGGACAATAAGTAGTCCTGTCCATTATGTGCATGAGCTCAGTAGTCCTGGATATTCATGAGAAGCAGAAAACTCCACCCACCAGCTGCTGATTGGCAGTTATCTATCCATGCTGTGTATAGGCAGTCAACTCTCAATAAGCACCTGGAGGGCAGGGGGAAGGGTGCGGCAAGAATCCTATTCTCCTGCATATTAGGAGAACGGCTGAACAGAATGATGTAAGTAATACAGCAATCTGTTCAGAATTTCTGTCATTAGTTTATGCTTCCCTAATAAAAAAAAAGTGGGCATAAACCTAGTGGCAGATTCCCTTTAAGAATAAACTGTCCTGTTTGTGAACATGAGGAGCAGCATGAGTTCTGGCCATTAACCCCTTAGTTACCACCAATGCACCTTTTTACGGTGAGAAAGGCAGGGCCATAAAAAAGTTACAGGGCCACTGCTGTGGGATCACAGGAGATCTGCTTCCAGTATGACAGCTAGGCTCCCGCTGTAACTATCCGGTTACTATGTTAATTATTTACACATGATTCTGTGATCCTAGAAATGACAATGAAAGCTGTTAATCACTACCAGCCCCCATGGTTATTGGTTATGGACATAGCTTCTGTACCTGAGCAATGACCATGACATACATTCAGTCCGATGTACTCCATGGTGTCTAAGATAAGAGCGTTACCTAGCCTACATTATACGTAGTCTACTTTATTCCTCACAGTTTACAAGAACCCTGCTTGCTGTCATTCAGAATGGCTCATGGCTTACTTCCAGTGGATTCAAATCTGTCCTGGACGGGAAATAGACAGATGCACTGATAGTTACAAGACACATCTCAGCTGTACATATTGTAACTGTAACCTGCCTTGTACATATGTATCCATGACATGATGAAGACATTTTATCATCCACTGAAAGTAAACAAGATACCTCTCGTATGGCTGCAGCAGTGATCCTATACATCATAGACATTGATAGAAGAAATATTAATAGCTGAATCCATTTATGCCATTTAACTCAATGAGTTATTACATTGCAGGGAGACCATCCACTGACACTTTCTGCTTTTCAGTAGCGTATATTATATTTAACCCCAACATTTCTATTATACACTTCAAGAATGTGTCTAGTAGCAGTATACAGTATAGTAGCATTTTATCATTATAATAAAGAGATGCTTACCATGACAGGATTGTACATTTATTCTGTATGTTACTGGAAAAAAATGCAGCCAGTTTTCACCTTTTCTAAATGGAGGTTAAAGTTCAGGTCCTATATATGACAAGGGGAATGTATGGGGCCTTTATTATGATCAAAGTATTGCTGAATAAATGGTACCTTCATGTATGGTAAAAATATCCAGAGTTCCCATGCTTAGATAACATAGATTAATGGCGAGGTCAGAAAAAGACTACTTTCATCTATAAGCTGACCTGTTGTGTATTTTATGTCAGGAACTGGTGACCAGAAAATATATCAAATATACTTTTATAATAAACCATCTGGTGATGACTGTCCTCTTGATATAATAAATGTCAATAAATTTTGCCACTGACACGTATGATAGTTTTACAAACATTACATTCAAATGTCAGGACCCAATGTTTATTAAGGGATGAGCAGTATTACTGTACATAGACACTACTGATCTTTTGCTTCCTCATTGGGTTAGTAACCAATGTTGCAGGAATTCTGTTTCCAGGACTGAATGACTGACAAAAATTGCTCCCTTTACTTAGAAAGAGGTTTTTCAGCAGCTGCAGTGCATATATTACAGATGTAGCCCAGCTATTGTATAACATCATATGGGTTAATTACAGCAGTGATACTGTTCTTGTCAAAAATAAGGTTCTGCAGAAGACAAGCTCTATACTGTGTTATAAGGAATAATGTACTCCCCTATAATGAGTACTAGTCACCTTGGAGGTACACTTCTTGTTTCAGCATGCTTGATCTAAGGCCTTGCACTTTGATTTGGTCATATAGTCCCTGGTGATTTTTTATATTCTTACAAATTACAGTATAGATATGTCATTTCATGGATTATGCAGTTTGGGGCTAGTGTTTTCTGTTTTCAGTATGTGCTTTCTCTTCTTGGAAACTTGTCACTTTTCATAAAAATGGGTACTTATTTTGCATTCACAAATAATTTCACAAATGTAGTTTTACTAGGAAACCTTGGTGTCTCCTGACATAGATTAATGATGTGTCAGTTCCCATAGCTTGTCAGGGAGGTAATGTCTTCTTTTTCTACCAAAATATCAGCAGTTTTCTCTTCTTAGTTACAGAAGTAACATGCGCTAGCTGTTATATAGTCCATGTTATCATGGAGGGACACCATTTTGGGCAGCTACATTGATGACTTGTTGATTCTATAGATAAAGAGGAGACTGTCAGTATAGCAGGTAATGGTTTAGGACAAGAGGAGACTGTCAGTATAGCAGGTAATGGTTTAGGACAAGAGGAGACTGTCAGTATAGCAGGTAATGGTTTAGGACATAGAGGTCCAGCACAAATGCTTGTAAATGTTTCATTTCTTTCAAATTCAGTGTTGAAAACGGTCATTCTTTATTTAATTTCATACAGGGCCCCTCTCTGTGTACTATCAGTATGATGTGGGGTCCCCCCTCTCTGTCTATTATCAGTGTGATGTGGGGTCCCCCCTCTCTGTCTATTATCAGTGTAATGTGGGGCCCCCCTCTCTGTCTATTATCAGTGTAATGTGGGGCCCCCCTCTCTGTCTATTATCAGTGTGATGTGGGGTCCCCCCTCTCTGTCTATTATCAGTGTGGTGCGGGGTCCCTTCTCTGTCTATTATCAGTGTGATGCAGGGTCCCTTCCCTGTATATTATCGGTGTAATGCGGGCCCCCCTCTCTGTCTATTATCAGTGTAATGTGGGGTCCCCTCTCTCTGTGTACTATCAGTGTGATTTGGGGTCCCCCCTCTCTGTCCATTATCAGTGTGAAGTGGGGTTCCCCCTCTCTGTCTATTATCAGTGTAATGTGGTGTCCCCTCTCTCTGTGTACTATCAGTGTGATGTGGGGTCCCCCCTCTCTGTCCATTATCAGTGTGAAGTGGGGTCCCCCCTCTCTGTCTATTATCAGTGTAATGTGGGGTCCCCCTTCTCTGCCTATTATCAGTGTGATGTGGGATCGCCCCTCTCTGTGTAGTATCAGTGTGATGTGGGGTCCCCCCTCTCTGTGTAGTAACAGTGTAATGTGGGGTCCCCCCTGTCTGTGTGTACACAGTGTCAGATCAGTGGTCCAAAGTCAATTTCATTTTGAAATCATAATTTTGTGTTTTTACTTTGATGCCCATTTTTATGCCAACCGTGGCCATATTTATCACCAATCCCCTCAGGGCTCCTCACTTACAAGCAGGTTATGAATATTATACATTTTCCGTAAGAATAATGGCTAAAACAGGAAAAATAAAAATCCTCTGAATAAGAAACTGCTGAATAAGAAACCAACTTCAGCCTGGTTAATCTAGATACTATATAACAGCAACATGGCAGACAGCATGTGGTAATAGGGACTGAGGCTATTTGTCCAGCAGTACAGCAATACTGTGCACTGTGCCACTGAGGGGGTAGTGAGTCTCAGCACAAAATGTGGGCATTGTTGTGGAAACTGGGGGGGGGGGGGGGATACACATCCCCTTTGACAGCTTGCAGAGTCTGGCTCCTCCCTCATCACATGGGCCTGACATCACCACAGGTCCTTTAGCTCACACTGAGCAGGGTATACCGTCCTGCAGCTGCCCTGGTGTCCTGTCTCTCAGCCATATCACAGTCCTCACAGGGAGGAGCGGGAGTCACAGGACACACAGGCTGCTGCAGCCATAGTTAACAGTGAGGATACACAGCATTCTGTGTGAGGTTTTGTATCCTCTACTGTTTGTTTGTTTTTCACAAATCCTACTTCCAGGTTTTGGCTGGTGGAGCCCCCCTAGTGGTTGAGGCCCTGGGGCACTTGCCCCTGGTGCCCTCTCTTTAATCCGGCCCTGCACCTGCCCCTCTCCAAAGGCTTACTTTTGAGATGTGGAATTACAGGAAGTGAACACTGGAGAACAGAAGGCTTTAAGGCCCTTTTACACAAAGCGATTATCGGCTGTATTCGGCCGATAATGGCCGCTTGCTGCCAATGAATGTAATATCGCTGGAACCAAGCAGGGAACAAGGAGCAAGCGAGCGCTGACCTGACAGGCCGGCACTCATTTGCTCCTCTGAATCATCCCATGTAATGGGGGCTTCAGCCATCTTCTGTTCCATGGAGAAGACACATAAATGCATGATTGTTATAAAGGTGTGCAGCATAAAGTTAATGCAAAGCAAATAGAAAATGCTGATTTTAAGCTTCAAAGAGAAGTCCCGCCAAACTGAAGGCAGGCAGGCAGGAAGTCGGGGGTGAGAAAATATTAAACAAGTTAACACATCTGTTCCCATGCCTTTGTTGCGCCACTCACAGGTCCAGTTCACCACCGCCAGATGTCGTCTGCAGCTGGAAACCAGGCATGTTATGTACCCGCCTCTGCTGCAACATCACGACTAGTGATGAGTGAGCATCCCGATATTCGGTTTGGATCCTGAACATGAACATCAAAAAAATGATTGGAATCCGTTCACTTCGTGTTCCCCGAACATTCACGAACAAATAACGAACGTACAGTAGAAGCGTAGGTTTTGGTCTACCCACATGAGTACAGATTATGAGGTGCAAAGCAGAAATTATGCAGTTGCATACGCAGTTGCATACAGATTTTATTTGCATTCATTTGCGTACACAGCTGCGTACAGATTGCGTACAGTTAGGTCTAGAGATAAACACATGCCTACAGATTATCCATCGCAAAACATAAATTACACAGTTGCGTATGTTCGCAAGTTTGAATATGTTCGAAAATGATCGTTATAACTATTCCAATCATCGAACAAATTGATTGTAATTGGCGATATGAACATTTACGAACACGTTTACTCATCACTAGTCTTGACCCGGGTGAGCGATTGCCCACTCAGCCAGTCAGTGGCTGGGGTGGTGTCCTGCCCCAGTCACTGGTTGGCTATGTGAGTAATCACTTAGCCAAGTATGTGAAGTTGCAGTTAGCAGAGCTGCAGGTTACCAGCAGCTGGGAACAGGACCTCAGAGCGACGCTACAAGGCACAAGGATGGGTAAGTTGGCCACTTTATAGTAAAATAGGTCCGTACAAAGTATTTGTTAGTGTGCTCACTGTATATACTGACAGGGGCTCCCTGTCAGTAGCGGATTATAATAGGGGCGTTTTGGGCGGCAGCCCGGGGCCCTGAGCTCCTGGGGGGCCGATGACCACCCAAAAAGACTTATACCTTCAGTGGTGTACTGTCTCCTGGCTACACTTCTGCCATGATTTGCAAAAAATCACTGTTTTTTTATGGCAATTTTGTACAAATCAGGGCATCATGACATTATCTGTCCTGTACTATGAACATCAGGCTAGTGCTGCCATAGTTACAGTGGGGTGGGGGGCCCAGGCCTGGTGAACAGCCCGGGGCCTATGGTAAAGTTAATCCGCCCCTGCTCCCTGTGTACATCATAGAGCTAAAATCAGACTCCCTTTCACCAGACTGGGCTGCCGTGCTCTGTTTTGTTTCAGTCCACAAAATGGCCGACATGGAGGAGCATGTGACCATGCCCTTCCCCCCGTGTCCTCCATAGACATATACAAGCTGTGTGGTGGACACTGGGGGGGCGGGGCCTGGTCACATGCTCCTCCATGTCAGCAATCTTATGGACCAAAACACCACAGAGCAGGCCAGCCCAGCCTGGTGAAGGGGAGTCTGATATTAGCTCTATGAGGTACACAGGGAGCTGCTGTCAGTATATACAGTGAGCACACTTACTAATACTGTACACTGAGCAATTTTACTATAAAGTGGCCAACCCCTTTAATATGGTTTGTAATTCCCCCAACTCCCCTGCCTGTCTGTTTTTTGTCTCTTGCGTTTGACTTTTTCCTTCAAAAATGGAAAAATGGACATAAATGGCATAGAGACACATTTGCAAAGCATTATTACAATAGTTTATTACCTTTTAATGATCACCCTGTGACTTTTGCAAACAGTATTGTTGAGAAGCTGAAATACCAAAGAAAATTAGAATATTAAAGCATTGCTAACAAGTGGCAAAATCACTGCAGAAATCTTTAAGTTCCACTCATCCGGGTGGTGTTCTGTTGGCAGCAAGAACATTGTTGTAACAGTATTAATTGTAACAGATTTTCACAATTACACTAATTGAGTGGTAATGAGATTTTGAGCCATAAATGGAAACACTACCGTAGCTGCATTGCTTGACAAACTCACAGAAACATTACCTCTACACATTGGGTGAATAAATACTTTTAAGTTGCTCAACTGGAGTCCTGCTATTCTTGTGTCTTGGAATTGGAGTGTTTAGGACTTTGCCTCAACCCCGGGAGCATGTACCCTGAGTTTTTTTTAGGCCTTCACTGCCCTGATTTTTGTGTTAGGCTAAGTTCACACAGTGTTTTTTCAGTCCGTTTACCAAATCTGTTCTTAATACCTAGCCTAATTTGGGTTCATTATTTGCAGCCATCAATATTACGAAATGGTCACCTTTCCCCGCTATGTTCCCGAAGTGGGAACATAGTCTAAAAATAGATTCTGTCTCTTTTTTAACCACATAGGACACAAGTCTTATATTTAGAATGTTGCAAGACATGGGATTTGAGACTTTTTTTTTTTTTTTTTTTATCTTTTAGACATATGTAAATAATATTTTTTTTTGTTTGTTGGTTCCCATTTCATAATGGAAATAATGGAAGTAAGTTGGGGAAGTATAAAGCAGGCTCAGAAGCTGAGACAGCTATGCACACTGTTTGGTGTCTACAGTGCCATTTTGAAAGTATACTTGTCATGTCAAGGGAGGTACAGTGGACCCTATCTGAGCACAGCCCTCTGACCCTGCCTACTTGACATACTGCCTTAAGCATCAGACCCCAAGTGCTGGGGCTCTTAAGGTAGAATAGTCAGGAGTCTGTCTCAAAACCACAGGTAACGTATAAGCCATGCATCAAAATTCAGAGAGCAGTCGAAAAACACACCAAAGGGTCAAAACCAGGAGAGAGAACAGAGCAGGGCAGAACCACAAACTATCATGGGCATCTGCTGAATAAATTTGAAATCCAGTTTAAATCTTCTGAGAGATTGCAGAAAACATCAGGCCACGTGTGACTGGCCCAATTCTGCATAATTGATTGATAGCATCATCATAGAAGATAGGGAACATAGAAGCAGCCACCACTGGATCATGGAGAGCTATGTTTGTGACAATACTACAATACATTAATATACTGTATGACTTTTCTTAATTGTTTTAAAATAGTAAAATATAAAACAAACTAAATATATTTAGTATATTTAGATGGTTGACCTCAGGGAGTTTAACTATAACACTGCAGAGACACCATCATGTGTTTCTCAATGTCAGTGAATCTGATAACATTGCCTCCTGGGAAATCAAATAAGCAAAAACATTGTGGAGACACCATTACATGTTTCTCAACATCAATGAGCTAGCCAGACCTACTACCCCTCATTAGTGTTGGAAGGATTCTGGCTAGCGGGAGAAAAGCCCAGTAAATGCACTCAAAAGAATGAATGATCAACCAAAACATTGCAGAAACACCATCATGTGTTTCTCAACGTTAGTTAATTTGGGAACATTGCCCCCCGAATCAGCTGTGGATAGGTACCTTGCTTGGGTATTTCCCTGTAAGTCCTGTAATTTTTAACTGTGGCTTGATGGAAGGTGGTTTCCTTGACTGGAGACCCTCCTGGCTTAGTTGTTCCTTCCCAGTAGAAGGTCTGGCTAGCTCATTGACAATGAGAAACACGTGATGGTGTCTTTGCAGTAGTTTTGCATATTTGTAATCAACACATGTCATACTTTGTTTTCTTTGTTTTACAATTTATGGTAAAATGTAGAATGCTACTTAGGCTATATTCACACTACGTATAAGTACGACATTTCAGTTTTCTGCGGCCGCAATTCAACGAATTGCGGCCGTAGGAAACCCTGTCAGTTCACACAGTGAAGCGAGCGGCTACGGCCGCTTGCTTCACTGTGTGCTATGGGAGGTTCTGATGCGGGCGCGCGCTGATGCGCCCGCATCAGAACCCTGCGGCCAAATGATCATCCGGACGGGATGATCCGTGCAGAGACCGGCCGTTCCGTCCTCTCACGTTGTGTAAATATAGCCTAAAAGTGCATTTGATTACAAGCTTACATCAGCCTCTATGGATAAAACATGAGGTATGACTTTTAAAAACTGGAAAATTGGTTTGGTAAGGGGATAATCTGTAATTAACATAGGTCAGTAGAGTGCATACAACTTTGTGAGGTCTTAGTCACCTATAGTGCTATCCACTTCTATAGCTGTGTTCTTATGTCAGCTCTAGGGACATGTTGAATCTAGAAAACATATCTAGACAATGAATATTAGATTATCAGAATGGGTGCGGTAGACATCAATCCACTTATCCGTTTAAGACCTTTCCTCTTCCACATGTTCACTGACCTCTCACCTCCGAAGTCTACATCCTGTTCACCTGTCCCGAATCCTACCTTTCTTGTGAGTTAATTATGTGTCATAATTTCAGATACTCCTAATTGTTTTACTAAATGATTAGTACTGAAATACCTTTTAACTAAACAAGTGAATGATTTGGTATGACAATTCTTTAGCCGCGAGTTCACAGAAGTCTCTATTAATCAAACATTAAATAAATCATTAGTATAATTATACCTTCCTGGATATTTCAGCCTTGCACGTGTTATCACTTTTGATGACAGTCTTTTTTATTTTAATATGGGTGTATTCATTTGTTTCACCCAGTTGGTATCTTCTCTTGATACTTGAAGAACAGCGAGCAAGAAATTGTAATTATTTAGTCACTTCATGTTTTCTCTAATCTGTCTCTCTGCATCACAACTGAATAATTCTACAGCAACTTGAAACCAACATCAGACTTTGCTAATTTCAGGCAGTTTTAATCATCTTCACCCCCTGCTGTTCTGTATTTCTAATTACAATGTCTCCACAGGTGCTCAATAAATCCCTCATCCCCATATATCTACAGAAAAGATTATTAAAATAATATAGCTTGTGTCAGATAATATTAATAGTAACAAACTTAGAGGCATCTCAGCTAAACGGGCGGTCCCAGACGCTAAGAATCTCACTGTATGGATTCCTGTGTAGGAATGGAATTGATCCATGTTTGCAGCAAGTGTAGGAATTCGGAGATTTAACAGAGTAGAATAATAGTCTTCTGTTTGGGTCAGTTGCCTTGTCAAGACCTCCTAGAATCATGACTGCACTATTGGGAGCCTCTTAGTATAAAAAATAAATATAGAAAATACAACAAAATAAAAAGGGATTCAAAGCTGAAAACCTATATGAAACATAATCTTACAAATCTTACATGGATCCCTATTGGTCCATGTTATATATTGTGAGCCACTGTGTTGTACCCTTGAAGCAATTCTTGTAGGAAAGAATCTGCATTTAACAATTGATGAACTTGCTCACCATCTTGGGCCACATTTGCTAATCCAATTTGTTATATTTTGCACTGATTTCAAGGGGTACTTCAGTGAAAAAAATTAGTGCAGACTGGAAAGATACGGTACATACAGTAACTGATAAGTACTGGAAGTCTTGAGATGTTTAAATAGAAGTAGTTTACTCATTTATATAATTTTCTGACACCAGTACCCCTTTAAATGTTTTAGAGCAGTGACTTGAAATAGGACACTGTGTTTCATTATTGAAGCAACATTTTGCTTCAGTGTATTATTGTAATGTGAGCCACTGGATGGTACAAGCTAAGATAAATGTATCATACAGCTCCATTAACTCCATTAATTACAGTATCAGACATATTCTAAAATCTCCTCTTCCAGTGTCACATTGTCTAGAATTTTAAGTAAAATGGTGCATTTATGTCTAGATGTAAAAATCTTTACTATAATAAGTATATTACACTCTTTTATGCTGGCATCATGGCTTCCTTTTTAAAATATCCAAAACAGATACATCGTATCCTTTTTTTCTGCCTGGTAATAGATCCCGATGGGTCTATCAGGTTTTTTGTCTACCAGGCAGTGTACACATTGCTTTGTTGTATCATTTGGGGCCTCCAGAAACCTAATGGAATGGAACAGTAAACCCAGTGTAAACAGAACAGTCAAGCCAATCTGACACTTCACATTGAAGAGCTTGAGTTTTTCCTTTTTTCCCCTCACATTCCAGAGAGATTGAATAAATAACTTTTTTCCAAGAGAAGTCTCTACACTTGACAGTCAATTCTTGTCTGTTTGAGTCAGAATGTGATGGGCTAAATCAACAACATTGAACTTTTAAAAATCCTAAACTGATGTATTAGGCTTCAAAACTAATAATACATAATGTACATTAACATTTGTGTTAGGTATTGAGGGATTTTATCACCAGGGAAATGTTCTCTTTTACATTTTCCTTTCTTCCTGTTAGACTTCTAAGATTTATATTTTTTTACTTTTGTTTTGCTTTTGCATAATCAATTGTACTTTTGAATGGCATATTTTATTTTTTACTTTACTGCATCTAAATTAGAGATAAATGCAACTCGAGCATGTTCGAGTCCAGTCGTGGATAGTCATGGATACGGCAATAGGCCATAGGCTGTATATTTTCTTTTTCATAAAAAGAAAATAAAAAAAACCTCATTTTCAGACCTTGATTTTTCAGTTGTTACATCCTCTTCATTAGCCACCATGGTTGGGTTCTCACATCCATTACCACCTAAGAATAAAATTTTGTAGCAATCAAGAGATGACAATGCCAAAGCATTTTTTTAAATTTGGCAATGGATTCTCCTAAGTTTAGGGCTAATCCCTTCGAATTTGTCCGACCCTATCTGGCATATTGAAAGGAATGTATATATTCCTATATATTCATAGTAAGAGCTTGAGAACGACCAGCTACTATATATTGCTACTTTCTTCTCTTCAAGCAAAAAATTCAGATTCACACCATAGCGTTTATACAATGTCATTAATCGGCTTTATTTTTAGACAACCTTCATTTTAAGGTCGTAAGGTAAATCGACTTTGTGTGAACATAACCTGTGGAGAAATACTTGTTGTCCAGTGTGAATGGGGCGCCAAATCAATGTAACACAAAATGTGCGCAAAATTAATATATTTATTCAGTTTCCTTAGAAAACCCATTGCTGGACCCCATGGCATTTAACTCTTTGTAAAGCTTATTTATCAATATGCTGCTTTTGCCTTTTTGGCATGCAGTTTCTGTTGCCAGCGTAGGATTGGGTAACTATGGTCTACATCAGGTGAGTTCTATGCACGAGCCCTCTTGAATCAGAATGGGGCTCATGCATGAAACTTACTTGTTGTGGACATTTCCATGGTAACCTATCTGGCGGCAGCGACCACATCCCCTGACGGGATAAAGCAGCATACTGGCAGGTATGTGTTAAGTATAATTGTATTTTAAACCCTTATTTCAATGTATAAAATAGACATGACCTTGAGAATATAATAATGCCACTTATGTCTATGCAGTCTACATTTTTTGTACTTGTGTAGTTTTGTATCGGCTACCTAGTTATACTATATGATTCTTTGTTTTTGTTTTTATTTTGCCTTTGTAAATCACATATGTGTATTACGTTGTTGCCTATGTCTCAATGTTTCATCATATCTATCAAAAAAGTTTCTACCATAAAACACGTTATAACCTTGAGACAAATAAAATCTTCCTTCCGGCACAAACGGATTCTGTCTGCTGTCTTCACTACTGTAGTTTGTGGCAATTCTTCATTTCCTTTGACGATCCTATACTTTAATGGTTTATATCTGCACATACCATACAATGAATTCATCACAAGTATCTTTACAATCAAACCGCATATGTGTCCTAGGATTGTCATTTTACCCACTACAAGTGTCCCAGAAGCCCTTTATTAATAATATAAAAGAATATTCCTAGAGGAGCACATGAACTACAAATTAATTACATCAGTAATTATTCTACTTTGATTATATGCTTGATTAATTATCCATTCTGTAAAATGTACACGACGTACGGTAAAGCAGTCTTGAGGATTTGGATGTGAGAATACAAATATGGTTCCCAGCATAAGGATAAAAATGTGCTATTTGTCTGTTAATTCCTTAATAATTGGGAGGTTTACATTTCAATAGCTAATGGAAGAAGCTTACAATGTAATATTCATGTAAATGAGACAGGATGCAGAGACCTGCTATGTGACTAAGTGCAAACGTAATGTATAACCCCAATGGGTTTCTAAATTTACACATAGAAAAAAAGAGAATGGTACCGTGTTAGCCAGAAAAATCCATGTGGTGGTAAATATTTTCGTTTTAAGTTTTTTAGGAGTGATACTTTTATACGCCAACAAAAAATTGTTATAATTGTGAGCTTTCGGGACTCAAAATTCACATATAAAATGTAAGCATTTTGTATTCAAGCACATAGTATTCCATTATGATAACATTATTGATTTTTGCTGAAGGGGTCTCTGCACCCCAGGCCTCTAAACCTGAGGGTTTATTTTGAATGACTATTGAGTTTTTCCTATGGCCCACTTATGAGGACTTTGGCGGTAATGTTTTGTATACTTTGCTTTTATTTTGTGACCATCCACTGTGCCCCATAGTAATGGAGTGGTACTCGGCCAGGGTTATTGATGTTGTTTTTTCGTGACACCAGCACTAACAGTAGTAACAGGTGTGATGTTGATACCTGCTTTGTAGCAGGTTTTTGTCCCCAAATGGTCAGTAACCTGCAGGCTTGTTGCGGGTCCCTTGGGCACTTGTCATAGCAATCTCGAGTGGTTGTTTACACACCCGGGATGTAGGTACCGCCACCCACAGAGAGGGGAAAAATAACCCAAGGTAGATGGTGGTGTGTGTATGGGTACAGGTGCAAACAGAGGAAGCAGAGTACAGTGCGTTTCGTATGAAAATAGAACAGTTTACTGAATGGAATCGCCAGGGAACAGTACACTCTATACAGATAGTTTAAATCTTAACACAACATGGTTGCTCACAATAGAGTAGAATTTGCTCTTTTTTTTTTTTTTTTTTTTTTTTTTGCTTTTTTAGGAATAGATGCTTGGTAGAAGTAAGTGCTTTGTAGAGGTAGAGAGAAAAGGAGAGGAGTTGCCAGAGGGCCGTGGCCAATGTAGATCGTGTACTCGGAGTGCCGGAACGGAAGGATATATATAGAAGTAGATAAGTGATACTCATACTCACATGTAGACTAAGTCTGACCACCTTCCGCCCCTAGTATTATAGAACCCATCCTAGGTGGGTAGCACAAGCCCCAGTTATTGGTTATCTGGGTGTAGGGGGTTCTGGAGACTTTACTTTCAGTAGTTTTGTTCTACTGGGGTCGATTCCTCTTACTTCCAGGAGATCGCCCTGCACTTTTTTGAGAGTTTCCTGGCATGGGTTAGGGTGAACTTAGGTGGCTTCTCTCCCCCACTTGGACTTAGCACTGCATAGTGAAAGTAGTGGTAACTGGTATAAAAGAAATCTCTCTCAGCATCTGTCTTTGGTCCATGTCAGAGGTCCTGGCCAGAGAGCACTGGCTCTACTTCCATAGGAACTGTTTTCTGTGTGTCCTCTCTTACTGGGAACTTAGTAAGGACTGACTCACTTCCTCCACCAGTTTAGCTCCTCGTACAGGAGGCCATATCTAAATCCTCCTGTGAGTGGTGGGGCTGAGTGTGGGTAAGAGAGAGAAGAAATACTTACAAAACAGTAGCAACACCTAGTGGGGAACACAAGGCACTTCATCTCCCACTTTTACCTGAGTGCACAACCTACTGGGGTGCATATATAACAACACCTGTGGTGGGACACCACAATGGCATAATCTGTTTCTATGCTAGGTATGTCACAGAATAAACAGTGTTACACTTTGGGCTCTTCCTCATAAAAGGCCTGTAGTAATCATGAAGCGCTGTATGTGTTTCCTTAGAGGCTAGGCAAACCTATGGCTTGAAAATCTCTTCATGTCTTACACCCTTGCTGGCGATTCTGTGCACTAACTTACCCCAACCTGTCACAGTAATATATATATATATATATATATATATATATATATATATATATATATATATATATTATTATTTTTTTTTTTTCCCTGGAGGGGCAAAGAAGTGTGCTATAATGCTATATGTGGTCTTGGCCAGATAGGGAAGGAAAGTGATGGACAGTAATCAGAATGCAGTTCATGGGTGATAGGTATGTATTCTGTCTGACTGCAGCTGATTTAAATTCATGTTCATGGTTTGCAAGGAGATGATATTCTGCAGGGCAGTGTACTGATACCTGACCTTTTCATACAAGTAGTCACAGTGCTATTTCATCTCAGTACAGAGGTAAAATTTTTTTATGATATGATGATACCGAAGGCTGCATTTATGTTGGCTGGTACTCTTCATAATACCTTTTGTTGCTGCGTTACAGTGTAAAAATTGCATACCATGAAGCGGATTTTTACACTTTATTTCACAACAACTACATGCACTGCATGAACGACATCACAATTGCTTCTCATACTTTCAAAACGAAATGCCTTCTGTCTTACATATAAGTATTTGATTCATGACATGAAAAGAATTACATGGTCCACAGTGAACACCCATCAATAATTTACATTTCATATATGTGACCGAGTTCAACCAAAATGTTGCTATATTAATCCCATTCATAAAATAAGAAGGGTATCTTGGTCTCAAGTGGTCACTCAGCATTGGTTATAGCTCTCCATTCACATTGCCGAAGATATCTAATCTTCCACTATCCAATAACTATAACTGATAGTCACACTGTGCAACTAGGCTTGCAAGCTCACTCATTAGGCTTTGCAATTTACACAGTTATACCTAAGGTATTATTTATTAACCCACATTTACTATAGTAATTTCAGGCATACAGATCAAAATAACTTTGAATGAAGAATACCAGGAAAAATGTAAAAATCTTAAAGGGAACCAATCAGTATAACTCTGCTGTGCAGCTCCCCAAAGCTACCAGCCACAGCTGCAGTGGGAGCTTTTCCATGGGGAAAAAGTTGTTTTATTCTCGGCCTGTCAAAAACGCTGACAGGCATAGAGCCTTGATTAGTCATGGGCAGCTTCCCACCCAGATGACTAGTTGACGCCCCTCTCCTGTCATTGCTGCTGAAGCCGTGGCTGGTAGCTTTTATTTATTTATTTTTTAACAAATCAACAGGACTTGTGGTCAAAAGCAGTTTTGCAATATACTTTTTTTTTGCCAAATTATTACACATGACCAAACTGTGGTCCATGCCAATATTTGGTCTGTTCTCTTTAAAAAAACACTAATTATATTAACTTTTTCAGATTATATTATCAACAATGCATGCTTACCAGGAGACTGTGCTCTTTGTTATGCAACAATTCAGTATATTGTCACTGTGTTGTTACAGAGCTTTTGGTGCTGTGTGACAAGAGAGCTGACCATATAGTGCAAGCACCCCCACTATTCTCTGCTACTGAATGTGGACACACAGCAGCTGTACATATGCTCAGTGAGAGAGACACCTAGTGGCCATATGTATAACATTGATTTAAACATAGAAAAAAAAAAAAAAAAAAATTATATTGTATATTGTAAAGCTACTTGCGATCACAACCTGTTTATTTCTTAAACAAAACAAAAGAAATTGCGACAGTGTCTCACTAACCCACACATAATGATTTACAAAAATTAGCTTTTATCCTGATTAGAGATGAGCAAACTTCAAGTATGTTCAGGTTCATCCGAACCCGACTGCCAGCAGCAGCAAATAGAGCAGAAGGAGGCAGCCTGAAAGGAGGAGGAGGTAGGGGGAAACATGAGAGGAGCTGCACTGAATCTGCACACTACATGCTGCTACCCAGTCACCCAGTCACTCCCTGCCTCTATATGATATGATGAAAACCTAAGTTACTCTATAGAGGCAGTGACTGACCAAGTGTTCAGGGGCCCACCAAGTGGTAAGGCCCACCAGGGGATTCCTCTGCTCCCCTGTGGGCCGGTACGAATCTGAACATACTCCAAGTTGGTTCATCTCTAATCCTGAGGAAATTAGCACAGAGAGTTCCGATCTCATTTCCCTCGTAGGCAGACCTATCACCTATTATGTGGATTCTGCTGTAATACACTTCCACTTCATGTGTCTAATACCATCTTTACCATTCTTTATTAGCTGGTGGAGCCCTTGTATGTCTGTCAGTGTAGCCACAATTTCTTCCTTCACTTACAGTACATGTTCTCTCTCTACCTAGGCCTTAGACAGGCTTCAACAGTGCACTAGAGGATACAGAGCAACTAGCTCAACTTGCAGACTGTTCTCCAAGAACTCTCCACTCCACACTATGGAGCGAGCATCCGGAGCCGCTCGCTCCACAGTGTGCACTGACATGGTTTTCTACGGCATGTCAGTTGCTTGCAGCGCCGCCAGACATCCCGGACGGAGCGTATACTATGTGTATACGCTCCAGCTGGGATTCCTAGGCTGCAATGGACATATATTTCCATATAAATCACAGTTGTTGTACAACGGCCATGGTTTTACGAAAATATACGATGTGTGAACAAAGCCTAATATTGTACTACAGAAAATCAAACCTAAACTGGACTGGAAACCCCTCAAAATGATATTCGCCCTTTCTTCTCAATACAAACCATTGTCAGGACCCACGGGAACAAATAGAGACAGGACAAGTGGGCTCCTTCAGCGTGACCACTGGGAGAGCGGTAGCAGAGTTTTGCTACTGGGCCAATAGCTAGACTTGCTTGGCCAAATTAGAAACAAGGGTGTCAAGATCCTCAATAGCAGATAGCTCCTGTGGGGAGTTCATAATGGATCTTGGGCTAGAGGGGAAAAAAATTATGGCTCTTAATGTCAGGGCCCAGGAGAACAAAAACAGGCAGAACATGTGAGCCCTAAGGCTAGCACCCCCACGCTGTCCCTTTTTACTAGCAGAGCAGTTCCTAAACAACTGTCCACAACAAGGTGACAGTCCCTGCTCTAAAATAAGTACAAAAACAGGACAAAACATGGCAGAAAAAATACAGACAATAGACAGGACTCAGAATAGAAGGTCAGACAGGCCAGGCCAGAGTGCGAGCAAGATTCAGTAATGGAAGACAAAGGTGTTGTCACAAAAATGGCAGAGGTCAGAACTGTGAAGGCAACAAGGTACAAGGTCAGAATGAGAACGCAGGGCTGATTCTAGGTTTTCTGTTGCCTGAGAAGAAACCTGAAATGCCCCTTCCCATGCCCACACTGACTCATTACCCCCACAGCCTATTGAAAATCATAAGTAAGGAGGGTGTGCAGCTTATAATAAGTGCACACTGTATACACTATGCATCTCCACCATAAATGAATCTGTCCCAGCATTAGCTTGGTGAGGACAAGACAGAAAAAGCTTCAAAGTTTCCAATTGCCCCAGAGTGTAACGCATACAGTATGTGTGACGCATATAACAATACCTGCAGAGTGTTTGCAGTCCTGACTTCCTTGCATTCTTGGCAGTAGTGGCCCTGTGAGAATGGATTGTCAGAATCAGGTGAATTTTGGGATACCAGGACACAATGCTGGATTAAGCTGAATAGAGCTATGCTGGACAAAGTTATTAAGAGCATCGGACAGAAGGAAGAGAGATACCTATAAGGGAAACCACATTCCAAACCTAAAACTCATAGGATCAGACAAAGTTACACAGACCAATGACCAGACAAAAACACGTAAGCACACAGGAGGAGAGTTCATTAAAGAGGATGTAGCACCAGGTACATCCTCTTGAATTTTACACACCGATAGAACGGCGCTGTCATGGGGAAGCCGATGCTGCGGTGCGTTTTTTAAATCAATGGAGCCGCGTCATAGAGGGGAGGGAAGTCCCTCCCACTGTGGACGGGCCGGCCGACCTCCAGTGCTTCAGCACAGCCCAATACCGCTGGATAGAACGGCGCCGTACATGGGAACCGGGACGCAATTCAAAAAACGGACCGTGGCACCGGCTTCCCCATGACGGCGACGTTTTATCGGTGTGTTAAATTCAAGGGGATGTACCTGGTGCTACATTCTCTTTAAAGCACAACAGACACAATAAGTACAAGACACAAAGCAAAGGAAAATGCAGGGAGAACCAAAAAGCATGGAATGGATGACTAGAGCAAAGACAAATGCAAAGAAGACTGAAACACCTGAAGTGGAAAAGGCCAAAAAAATGTAATCTCTGCTGACAATCTTATTGTGAAATATTAGTCCTTAGATCCCAGTAATTTAATGATATGCTTTAACTAATACAAATTAAAATGAATATTGCAGACTCCCACCAGAAATGTTCAGATATACTATCAACAGAAAAAGGACTAGACAACTTTATGTTCTCAACAATTGAGTAAATGGTCTTCAGGCAGACAACAGCTTTCTAAGGATTTAGCATTTGTAGTTCGGAAAGAGCTGATGAGCTGTAGGTTGCAGACCCAGGGCGATGGATCAAACCTATTATGAAATAAAACACTGAATAGAAGATTACACATGCTAATTATACTCTTCAGAATCACCTTACACTGAAGCATAGTAATTAAGGTTGCTGTTGGCTCTACTTATCTTTTTGCTATTAGGAACAATTTGCAGTGATTTGTGATAAGTGGACACTGTCAATTGTGTCTCAGCAGGGACTCATACTTTTTTTTATTAAATTTCCTTTTTATGTAATAAAAAGTTTAACTTCAAATAGAGAACATGAAATAATATTTGACTATTTAAAAAAGTGGTATTTTAACATAATGAAATACAGTAAAAAAATGGATGTGTCATTTCAAAGAATTAGCCTTGTAAGGTATTGACTTTTTGCTGGTACATGAGCCTTATTGTTACTCTTTCTATCAGAAACCTAAATAGCAATGGTGTTAGCAAATATATCAACTGTATATTTAAAGTGAATGTACTATCAGGTACCTTACTGCTATTTTTTTTTTACCTTTAAGCGATCGGTGCTGCCACGAGATGCTAATTGGAATTGCCAATTGTGTCTTTTCCCGAGCACCGCCTCGCCCTGGAGTACTGGGGGCAGGCCCGTCGCCCCCGAGTGTGGCGATATCCCCTCTCCACTGTGACGCGGCTTCATTGATTCTAATGGAACTGTGTCACAGAGGGGAGGGTGTCTTGTCACACTACTCCACGGCAGGTCGGTGTTCTGGAAAAGACTAGTGCCGAACGTGGGAACCAGGTGGCAATTCAATAAATGGACGTGCCACCAGCATCCCGGCGGCGATTGATTAAAGCAACTCTGTACCCACAATCTGTTCCCCCAAACCACTTGTACCTTTGGATAGCTGCTTTTAATCCAAAATCTGTCTTGGGGTCCGTTTGGCAGGTTATTGTCCTAAAAACAGAAAAAAATGCCAGCTTACCCTGAGACCTTGCACTGCTAGCACGGGCTCATACTCCAACAGGTGCAGGAAATTCGAATAAATGAACAAATAGTCCAGCTTGCAGGAAACAATGAATTCAATGATGAATGTTGAAATTCTATTACCCCAAGAAAGCTCCAACGTGTTTCAGATGCTGTAAGCACCCTTAGTCATGGCTAATACATCAAAATCACAATGTGAACTAAATAGCCACCAGTGTCAGAGACACGCCCATCATCCTCCTCCACATGATGTCAGTCTCCACACAGGTGGTAGCTAATGAAAAATGTCTTTTTAAAACACACATTCTATGTAGAAAGAAATCCAATATAAACAAGTGTAAAAACACTAACATGTCAGAAATCTGATATCCACGATATAAACAGTTGTCATATCTTATGTTACATACCCAAGTTGGTTGCAATAAAAAAGCTGCATTAATTAGCATACAGTTATAAATAACTCACAATCATGATAGCGCTAAGCAAACTGTAACCATAGCGGAGCAAGCTGAAATACATGGGATACATGTTAAGATGAAGTAATAACAAAACAAAAATTAAATAAATAAAAATAAATAAATAAATAAAAAAACAACAACTTTTAAACTTGCAGCCCTGTGCCCAACGGGCATGGCTTAGAATATCTGTGCCCTAACTTTGCACCACCCCCTCCGTTCCTCCTCCCCACCCTCTTCATCATTAGGAATGCCACTGGAACATTTTCATGCTGAACAATGCACAGGTGGCCTAACGATCCAGCCCATGTGCCGGGCTGACACAGGTGTGGAATAGGAGAAAATCTGTCTGGAGCATTCCTAATGATAAGAAGGACATGGAGGAGGGCCAGCCTAATGCATACACAATCTAGGCCATGCTTGTTGGGCACGGGGCTGCAAGTTTAAAAGTTGTTTTTGAGGCCAATAACTGCATCACCTGCCAAACGGACCGCAGGACAGATCTTGGATTAAAAGCAGCTATCCGAAGGTACAAGTGGTTTTGGGGGGTCAGATTGTGGGTACAGAGTCGCTTTAAGGTAAAAAAAATAGCAGCGAGGTACCCGATGGTACATTCCTTTAAGGATACCTTGACCCTTTTTAATAAATGGATAAATGTGCTAGTAAACTATAAGGTAAGTAAATTCAATAAGCTGCATTTCCTGTTTGTGTAAAGCAAAACATTTAATGCTTGGTGTTTGGCAGGACCATTTAAAATGATTACATCTAATTTATATGCTGCAGGTACATATTGGAGATGAAGAATCTCTAAGCCATAATCCATGTGGCACTACTAAACCGGGATTTGGGTTCAAACGGAACCCCTGACCATGGTAATGGTAACAACAAAACAGTCAGGAAGGGAGACAAAGGTCTCACCAGAAATCTGGAGTAGAATGGCTGCCACCATATAAGTCAAAGGGGTTATATCTAGAGATGAGCGAACCGGGTTCGGGTTCGAGTCCATCCGAACCCGAACTTTCTGCATTTGATTAGTGGGGGCTGCTGAACCTGGATAAAGCTCCAAGGTTGTCTGGAAAACATGGATACAGCCAATGACTATATCCTTTTTTTCCACATAGCCTTAGGGCTTTATCCAACTTCAGCAGCCACAGCTAATCAAATGCCGAAAGTTCGGGTTCGGATGGACTCGAGCATGCTCCAGGTTCGCTCATCTCTACTAATATCCCTAATAAGATCAAGATTTGGATCAATCAAGAGTCAAAGCAAGAACAGTAGTCCAGGACACAAGAGCCAGGACAGGGAATAAACCACAATTAGCAGGCAAATTATGTCAGGACAACTGGCCAGACATAATCTTTGGGCACCAGCTGCCTTAGCAACATGTAACAAATAGGCAGTCAGAACAGGAGAGCAATGGCCTAATCCAGCAGATTGGCAGAAAAAGTAGAGGTAGCCTAACTTCATGGCACTATATGCAGGGGTTCCAACTGTGCACAGGGGTGCAGCACTGGGACTGGATAAGGTGAGCAGTGGTATAAAGAGAAGTATGTAACTGAATATCGATACTTATGAATCTATATATCATAGACTGCCATAAAATGTGATTTAAGTTTAGTCGAGTCTTTTTTGCAGTTGAATGGCAAGGCCACAGCATACCCTAGCCAAACAGATACCCAAAGAACATTCTTCATTTAGGGGACCTGTGTTTCATATCTTCTTCTTGTACCCCATGACCTTTCAGTTTCTCCATAACTAAAAACTAAAGGTGCTTGGTGACAAAGAATTAAGACCATACTGGGAGTCTAGAAACTAGACCAAAATTGTCAGCTGACAAACATGCATTTTCTCATTCTTTTGCTTATTGCTGGCCATTTAATACAGACTGGTTATTAGGAACAAATTCAGTCAGCCTAAAAGCAAACTTTTAATTGGGGCCTCCTCCCTCCAAGCTACACACACAAAAAGGCACACTACATATAAGTAGATGCACACATTCACATGTACATACACACAAGTATTCTCACTGGTTATGTAGGAAAGTTCTGGGGTTTTCCGTTTTTTTTTTTTTACAGTGACTCCTCTTCCCCTGCAGCAGCAGCTGTTTGTGTGCTGCTTCATCACCCCTCCTCCTCTGTTCTGACATGGGAGGGGATCAGGAGGAAGCCTGAGCTCATAGTGAGAAAATAGGGGAAGGGCCCGGGGTGCAGGGGAGGGGGCCCTGCATCTCTACACCTTCATGCCTGTCATAACCACTGTCTCTATAAAATATGCTGGTAGTTACCCAGCGTACTGGATAAAGTGTGTTGCTGGGATCAGGGCCGCCGATAGGGCAGTACAAGTGGTACTGTCGTATGGGGCCCGGACCCTAAGAGACATGGGGGGGGGGGGCGCCGGCCGCCGCCCCCCGTCCGCTACGCTAGGGGGGCCCGCACGGCTCCCCTTGCCACCTGTTTTTGAGCATCCCGAGAGGCTGCGGCCGTGCAGCTTCTCGGGATGCACTGATCGCTTTGATGTTCCGCCCGCACAGTGAGCACAGTTAGCGGGTGGAACATTAAAGCGATCAGAATACAGGAGCAGGACCTGTCAGCGTCCTACTCCTGTATTCCCTCCCATAGGCTGCCGGCACTTCATACCAGCAGCCTATGGGAGGCCGGGCCGTGACCTCTCCGGCAGGCGTGATGATGTGACGTCATCACGCCTGCCGGAAGTCCCGTCCCTGCGGCTCGCAAGATGGAGCCCGAAGAGGAGGAAGAGCTGCTGCCTGCAGCCATACAGCGTAGATTAGGTGAGTAGGATGTTTGTTTTTTTAGGGGCACCTCTGGGGGCATTATTAGCTCATGGGGGCACCTCTGGGGGCATTATTAGTATATGGGGGCACCTCTGGGGGCATTATTAGCTCATGGGGGGCACCTCTGGGGGCATTATTAGCTCATGAAGGCACCTCTGGGGGCATTATTAGTGTATCGGGGCACCTCTGGGGGCATTATTAGTATATGGGGGCACCTCTGGGGGCATTATTAGTTCATGGGGGCACCTCTGGGGGCATTATTAGTATATGGGGGCACCTCTGGGGGCATTATTAGTATATGGGGGCACCTCTGGGGGCATAATTAGTATATGGGGGCACCTGTGGGGGCATTATTAGTGTATGGGGGCACCTCTGGGGGCATTATTAGTATATGGGGGCACCTCTGGGGGCATTATTAGTGTATGGGGGCACCTCTGGGGGCATTATTAGTATATAGGGGCACCTCTGGGGGCATTGTTAGTTCATGGGGGCACCTCTGGGGGCATTATTAGTTCATGGGGGCACCTCTGGGGGCATTATTAGTATATGGGGACACCTCTGTGGGCATTATTAGCTCATGGGGGCACCTCTGGGGGCATTATTAGTGTATGGGGGCACCTCTGGGGGCATTATTAGTATATGGGGGCACCTCTGGGGGCATTGTTAGTTCATGGGGGTACCTCTGGGGGCATTATTAGCTCATGGGGGCACCTCTGGGGGCATTATTAGTATATGGGGGCATCTCTGGGGGCATTATTAGTGTATGGGGGTACCTCTGGGGGCATTATTAGTTCATGGGGGCCACCTCTGGGGGCATTATTAGTTCATGGGGGCACCTCTGGGGGCATTATTAGCTCATGGGGGTACCTCTAGGGGCATTATTAGCTCATGGGGGCACAGCAGGGAACCCTACATACAGGGGGCACAGCAGGGAATCCTACATACAGGGGGCACAGCAGGGAATCCTACATACAGGGGGCACAGCAGGGGATCCTACATACAGGGGGCATCCCACACAGCGCAGTTACTATGGGAGCCTACAGGGGGAGAAAGAAAAGGAAGTTGCTAGAAATGTGCGGAGCCTAAATTGTTTGTCTCGCAGGTTCTGAAGAGATGAAACGTATCTGGAAGAAATCATTATGGAGGTCTGGGCCGGATGGAGAGGAAAAGGGAAAGTGAAGCCTCAGATCAAAGAAGACGTCACCTGTGAGTCCCTGTATGACACTTTTTTTTCTTAAATTGTAATTTTTATTGAGTTTTCAACAGAGAAAAAAACAAAACAAAAACATAACACAGCAGGCTGGAAAAGCGCATTCCACATCAGCAGAGCACTGTAGCATCGTACAAAGCAGAAAGCATATACAATAATATAACAAGTTGCCCAGCCCGAGTAGGAAGGAAGACATATTATACTGTATGACACTTTTCTTATTTTGTAGGACATCATTTAGTAGGGGCGCCCCGAGGTGACAGCTACTACATTATCTGTACTCAGAGATATCACTGTGTTATCTGTGGTGTTACATAGGACTGCAGGTGACATCTACATTATCTGTACTCAGAGATATCACTGTGTTATCTGTTGTGTTACATAGGACTGCAGGTGACTACTACATTATCTGTACTCAGAGATATCGCTGTGTTATCTGTGGTGTTACATAGGACTGCAGGTGACAGCTACTACATTATCTGTACTCAGAGATATCACTGTGTTATCTGTGGTGTTACATAGGACTGCAGGTGACATCTACATTATCTGTACTCAGAGATATCACTGTGTTATCTGTGCTGTTACATAGGACTGCAGGTGACATCTACATTATCTGTACTCAGAGATATCGCTGTGTTATATGTGCTGTTACATAGGACTGCAGGTAACATCTACTACGTCATCTGTACTCAGAGATATCACTGTGTTATCTGTTGTGTTACATAGGACTGCAGGTGACATCTACTACATTATCTGTACTCAGAGATATCGCTGTGTTATCTGTGGTGTTACATAGGACTGCAGGTGACAGCTACATTATCTGTACTCAGAGATATCACTGTGTTATCTGTGCTGTTACATAGGACTGCAGGTGACTACTACATTATCTGTACTCAGAGGGATATCACTGTGTTATCTGTGCTGTTACATAGGACTGCAGGTGACATCTACTACATGATCTATACTCAGAGATATCACTGTGTTATCTGTGCTGTTACATAGGACTGCAGGTGAAATCTACTACATTATCTGTACTCAGAAATACCACTGTGTTATGTGGTGTTACATAGGACTGCAGGTGATATCAGATGATTTCTCCAGGTTGCAGAAGTTCAAACTTCATTGTGCCCTGGTGTGCTGGTGTCTGTATACATGTGTGCTGGTGTCTGTATGTGTGTATACATGTGTGCTGGTGTCTGTATACATGTGTGCTGGTGTCTGTATACATGTGTGCTGGTGTCTGTATGTGTGTCTACATGTGTGCTGGTGTCTATATACATGTGTGCTGGTGTCTGTATACATGTGTGCTGGTGTCTGTATACATGTGTGCTGGTGTCTGTATGTGTGTATACAAGAAGAGAACTTGCTCATATATCCCATTTTCCCCAGTGGCTTAAAATGTAACCTCTGTTATACAGTTATAAAATTGTAGAACCTAAATTGAACAAGTTGCAATTCAAATAGACACTTACTTGTATAGCTGTCTCTTGTGCTCTGTATGCAGTGCATTATATTCACCCTTGCAACGTACAATTTATAGCGTGTCTACAAGCCCAGCGGGGCTCATTATGATGGAGACTAAAACTTATACAAGAGTGGGGTAGGGGTTCCCCTGTATTCAGAATGCTGTTGAGTGCTAGGCAATGCCCCGTCTGGGATTATTGAATTTCGAGGGTCTATGCAGAGCAGGATAAAGACACCTCTGCTGCACAAACAGGATCTCCTAGAAAGCGTTCTCACCGCCATGTATTCGCTATAACTGGCTTGAGTGAGCTAAACTAGTCTGCCTGGGGTCGCTCTTAAAGGGACATATTTTGCTCTTAAAGGGACCCAGGTCGCTCTTAAAGGGACCAATTTCATGCTTAAAGGTACCCATTTCGCTCTTAAAGGGACCCAGGTCGCTCTTAAAGGGACCCATTTTTCTCTTAAAGGGACCCATTACGCTCTTAAAGGGACCAGGTCGCTCTTAAAGGGACATATTTTGCTCTTTAACCCCTTAAGGACAGAGCCTGAAATGGCCTTAATGACAGAGACAAATTTTATGAATATGACCAGTGTCACTTTATTCATTAATAACTTCGGGATGCTTTTACCTATCCGGCTGATTCTGAGATTGTTTTCTCGTGACATATTGTACTTTACATTTCTGGTAAATTGGAGTCGATACTCATAACGAATCTTTATGAAAAAAACCCAAATAATGTGAAAAAATTTGAAAAACTGCATTTTTCCAACTTTGAAACTTTTTTGCGTATACAGAAAGTGGTTATACCACATAAATTATATATTAAATAGCATTAGCAACATGTCTACTTTATGTTGGCGGCATTTATTAAACAATCTTTCATTTTTTTTAGGCAATAGGAAGCTTAAAACATTAGCAGCAAATTTCCAAATTTTCAGTAAGATTTCAAAATCAGATATTTTTAGGGACCTGTTCAGGTTTAAAGTGTATTTGAGGGGCCTGTATGTTAGAAAGCCGCACAAAGCACCCCATTTCAGAAACTGCACCCCCCACACTCTGAAAAAACACATCCAGAAAGTGTTTTAACCCTTTAGGGGAGTCACAGAAATAAAAGCTAAGTGTGTAAGAAATTTAAAAATTTTAATTTTCTGTGCAGAGATTTTATTGTAATCCAATATTTTTCATAATTATAAACCTATTACCAGAGAAATGCACCTTAATAATTATTGTACCGTTTCTGCAGTTTATAGAAATACCCCATATGTGGCCCTATTGCGCTATTTGATGCAACCACAAGCCTCAGATACAATGGAGCGCCTAGTGAATTTCAACGCCTCCGTTATATTTGGTCATTTCTGACTGTACCACTTCAGGTTGGCAGAGGCTCTGGGGTGCCAAAACCTAAAAAACACCCCTAAAAGGACACCATTTAGAAAACTACACCCCTCAAGGAATGTAACAAGGGGTGCGGTGAGCATTTGGACCCCACAGGTGCTTCACAGATTTTCCGAACAATATGGCGTGAAAAAAGAAAAATTTACTTTTTACACTAAAACGTTGTTCTAGCCTTCAATTTTTCATTTTCTTAAAGGGATAAGAGGAAACAAAAAGACACAAAATGTGTAGCACAGTTTCTCCTGAGTACGGAAATACCCCACATGTGGCGATAAAGTGCCAAGGGGGCGCAGGACGAGCCTCCAAAGGGAAGGAGCGCCAATTGGCTTTTGGAAGCTGAATTTCACTGGAAAGGATTTCAAGGGCCATGTCGCATTTACAGAGCCCTCGTGCTGCCAAGACACTGGAAACTCCCCACAAGTGCCCCTATTCTGGAAACTACACCCCTCAAGGAATCTAACAAGGGGTGAAGTGAGCATATGGACCCCACTGGTGACGGTCACAAATGTGGAACAATGTGACGTAAAAGTAAAAAATTTTATTTTTTCACTTTCATGGCACAAATGTGCCCGTCATCAAGGGGTCCATATCCTCACTGCACCCCTTGTTAGATTCATTGAGGGGTGCAGTTTCCAGAATGGGGTAAGTTGTGGGGGGTTTCCAGTGTTTTGGCAGCACGAGGGCTCTGTAAATGCGACATGGCGTTCATCATCCATTCTAGCCAAATCCAACCTCCAAAATCCAAATGGCGCTCCTTCCCTTCGGAGGCTTGCCCTGCGCCCACATGGTGCTTTATGTCCACATGTGGGGTATTTACGGACTCGGGGGAAATTGCTCTACACATATTGTGTGTTTTTTTCTCTTTTAACCCCTTGTGAAAATGATAAATTCAAGGCTAAACCAACATTATAGTGTAAAAAATGTAATATTTCATTTTCACGCCACATTGTTCCACATTTGTGCCCGTCACCAGTGGGGTCCATATGCTTACTACACCCCTTGTTACATTCCTTGAGGGGTGTAGTTTCCATAATGGGGTCACTTGTGGGGGGTTTCAACTGTCTTGGCAACACAGAGGCCTTTTGAATGCAACATGGCCCCTCGAAATCCATTCCATCCAAATCCAGCCTTCAAAAATGAAAGGGCGCTCCTTCCCTTCGGAGGCTTACCCTGCACCCGCATGGCGCTTTATGTCCACATGTGGGGTATTTCCGTACTCAGGGGAAATTGCTCTACACATTTATTGTTTTTTTTTAATCTTTTAGCCCCTTGTGAAAATGAAAAAATTATGACAAGATTAATGATTTAGAGTAAAAATTTTACAAAAATTACACTAAAGGTTGGTCTAGCCTTGATTTTTTCCATTTCCACAAGGGGTTAAAAAAAGAAAATGAACACAAAACGTGTAGGGTAGTTTCCACTGAGTACGACAATACCCCACATGTGGGCATAATGTGCCATATGGGCACAGGGCAAGCCACCAAAGGGACAGAGCGCCATTTAGAGGCTGGAATGGAGGATGGAGGCCATGTCGCAATTACAAAGCTCCTGTGCTGCCAGGTCAGTAGAAACCCCCGACAAGTGACCCCATTCTGGAAACTACACCCCATAAGGAATCTAACAAGGGGTGCAGTGAGGATATAGACCCCACTGGTGACAGTCACTTACGTAGAACATGTGCCGAGAAAATAAAAAATACAATTTTTTTCATTTTCACGTCCCAAATGTGGCCGTCACCAGGGGGCCATATCCCTGCAGCCCCCCTTGTTAGATTCCTTATGGGGTGTAGTTTCCAGAATGGGGTCACTTGTGGGGGGTTTCTACTGTCCTGGCCGCACAGAGGCTTTGTAATTGTATCATGGCATCCTCTAATGGGAATGGCAGCCATAGTTTATAAGGTTGAAAATGACAGGTGTCCATCAAATTCAACCTGTGTTGATCCAGAGGAAGGCAAAAAACCCTCGTAAGGCAGACGACAGTAGGCTCATCACAGGGGAAAAATTCCTTCCCGACTCCATAATGGCAATCAGAATAATCCCTGGACCAACGTGACCCCTGAAATAGGAATAAGGGACAGAATTTAGATAATATAGAACCCCAATGACGTGTGGTACGCCTTGAAGCGATCCAGTATGCAGAGGCCGGGGGGATCAGGACAGGTGTCACACTGGAAAATGGTGTCCTTCCTGATCCCCCTGTTACGCCACACTCTGCGCTTCTTCTGGGGTCTCCCTTTCTCCAGTGTGGGGGACGTCACCTGGAAAATGTTGCCCTGGTGTGATACGGTGTCCTTTATATCCAGAAGCCCTGGGTCCGCTCCATGACTGCTAAATATTAGGGCGCTATTACTGCTTCTGATATTTTCGGATCGTGCCGCAAGCTACAGTAGCTCGGGCAGCGAGGGACCGGAAGAGGGGGTGCTGGTATAAAAGTTATCCCCGTACAGGTGGTAACCTTTATCCAGCAGTGGGAAGATCAGTTCCCGAACGATCTTTCCACTTGTTCCGAGGATGGGGGGGGAGGGGGCATCTGGGGGCTGGATTCGGGTGTCCCTTCCTACATACACTCTAAGGGTACGTGCACACTGCGGAATCGCGACAGATAACCCTTCGTGCATTCCGCAGTTGGCACCCGCCGGCGGAGTGATGCAGGCGCACGTCTCCGTCCGTGTCATAGACTCCATTCTATGCATGGGCGGATTCCGCTCTTCGTCCAACGTGTTCATTCTTTGGATGGACGATGGAATCCGCCCGTGCATAGAATGGAGTCTATGACACGGGTAGAGACATGCGCCCGCATCAGTCCGCCGGCGGGTGCCAGCTGCGGAATGCACGAAGGGTTATGCATTGTGCACGTACCCTAAATCTGTAAGTGTACCCTGAGGTACGCTCACAGAGTTTGGAGAATTTCACACCATACCGTGATCTCTTATTGGGACGGTACTGGCGGAAAAGACGTGTCTGGGGGGCAGCGTACGCTACGCTACCCCCAGACACGTCACAGGATGATCAGGATGATGAGGATGAATGGAGGAAAGAAGAATCCCCCCCATTCATCCTCACTGGCTGTTTCGGTGTCGGAGGCAATAATAACGTATCCCTCTGACGCCGAAAACACCCTGGGGGCCATCTTTATATGGGGATTGGTATATGGGGTATGTAGTGGTGTAGTGTCAAACTTTATTCAATGTAGTGTGGTGTAATGTAGTGGTTTTTTTACAGTAAGTATAAAAAAAACACCTACGCCAACAAAGGAGTTGCTGATAAATGCCGCACTTATGCGCAGCACTTATCAGCAGACCGTGGCAGTAGAATATAGAAAAAAAACACCCTACGCCAAAAAGGAGGAGTTGCTGATTAGCAGCGCACTTTCGTGGCACGGTGACCACCATTACTTTTTACAGTAATGGCGGTCGGTGCCGTCCTCGGACAGCACCGACCACCATTTTTTTCCGATCGCCGATCGCCGCTATTGGCTGATATGAATTGATCAGCCTATAGCGGCGATCGTAAGCACGGGGGGTGTTAACCACCCCCCGTGCCGCGAAGCTAAGATGGCCTGCTATGATTTATAGCAGGCCATCTTCCCCGATCGCTATGTGCGAACACGCAGCGATCGGGGAAACATCGGGCGTAAATTTACGCCCTGATTCGCCAAGTACCAGGGCGCGAGGGCGTAAGTTTACGCCCGATGTCGTTAAGGGGTTAAGGGACCCAGGTCGCTCTTAAAGGGACCTAGGTCGCTCTTAATGGGACCCAGGTAGCTCTTAAAGGGACCCAGGTCGCTCTTAAAGGGAACAATTTAGCTCTTAATGGGAACAATTTAGCTCTTAAAGGGACCCAGGTTGCTCTTAAAGGGAACCAGATCGCTCTTAAAGGGACCAATTTTGCTTTTAAAGGGACCCATTTTGCTCTTAAAGGGACATATTTCGCTCTTAAAGGGACCCAGATCGCTCTTAAAGGGTCCCATTTCGCTCTTAAAAGGACCCAGGTCGCTCTTAAAGGGACCCAGGTCGCTCATAAAAGGACTCATTTTGCTCTTAAAGGGACATATTTTGCTCTTAAAGGGACATATTTTCCTCTTAAAGGGACCCAGGTCGCTCTTAAAGGGACCCATTTTGCTCTTAAAGGGACCCATTTCGCTCTTAAAGGGACCCAGGTCCCTCTTAAAGGGACCCAGGTTGCTCTTAAAGGGACCCAGTTCACTCTTAGAGGGACCCAGATAGCTCTTATAGGGACCCAGGTCTCTCTTAAAAGGAACATATTTCGCTCTTAAAGGGACCCATTTTGCGCTAAAAAGGACATATTTCGCTCTTAAAGGGACATATTTTGCTCTTAAAGAGACCCAGGTCGCTCTTAAAGGGACCCATTTTGCTCTTAAAGGGACCCATTTAGCTCTTAACGGGACCCAGGTCGCTCTTAAAGGGACCCAGGTTGCTCTTAAAGGGACCCAGATGACTTTTAAAGGGACCCAGATAGCTCTTATAGGGACCCAGGTCGCTCTTTAAAGGAACATATTTCGCTCTTAAAGGGACCCATTTTTTTTCTCTAAAAGGGACATATTTCGCTCTTAAAGGGACATATTATGCTCTTAAAGAGACCCAGGTCGCTCTTAAAGGGACCCATTTCGCTCTTAAAGGGACCCAGGTCGCTCTTAAAAGGACCCAAGTCGCTCTTAAAGGGACCCAGTTCACTCTTAAAGGGACCCAGATAGCTCTTATAGGGACCCAGGTCGCTCTTAAAAGGAACATATTTCGCTCTTAAAGGGACCCAGGTCGCTCTTAAAGGGACCTAGTTCGCTCTTAAAGGGACCCATTTCGCTCTTAAAGGGACCCAGGTCGCTCTTAAAGGGACATATTTCACTCTTGAAGGGACATATTTCACTCTGAAAAGGACCCAGATCGCTCTTAAAGGGACCCAGGTTGCTCATAATGGGACCCAGGTCGCTCTTAAAGGGACCCGAGTCGCTCTTAAAGGGACCCAGGTCGCTCTAGCGACATGGGTCTTTTTTAGAGCGACATGGGTCCCATAACTTTTGGAGTGACTTGGGTCCCTTTAAAAGAAACATGCGTCCCGTCCATTTAAGAGCAACTTGGGTCCAGTCCCTTTAAGAGCAACTTGGATCCCTTTAAGAGCTACATGGAACCATTTAAGAGCGACTTGGGTCCCGTCCCTTTAAGAGTGTCATGGCTCCCGTCCCTTTAAGAGCGACTTGGGTCCTTTTAAGAGCAATCTGGGTACTTTTAATGGTAAAGATCATTGCTCGGTTACTATGACAATCTTACTCATGTCAGTGAGACAAAATCGTTAAGGACCTTCCATATATTACATCTTCTATTGGCCAATAGTGGACATGTGACTGTGGATGGTGTGATACATTGCCTGACGAGACCTTAGAGTTCCTATTGGCTGCTATATTTCAGCTATTTGCATATGTGCTGTGATTGGCTGTTAGCGGTTAGAATGTGGCTATTATTTGCAATGGGCCATTATTTTCTATGGGAAATTCGGGGTCTTTAAACGTAAATTTAAAAAGCACACCACACCACAACACACCACACACCGCCGAGGGCTTCAAAACGCAGTTTGAACGGAGTCTGTGCGCAAAGCGGTTCGGGCTGTATTAATCGCAGAAAAATGTCTAGAAGAAAAATACGGATTACAATATAATACTAGATTTGAATTTCCAGGGAAATACATAGTGCTTGAAAAGAGCACCCCTTTACCAGTGACTTCCTTTTAACTTTAATCCTGGGTGCCGTCCCTTTAAGAGCAACTTGGGTCCCATCCCTTTAAGAGCAACTTGGCTCCCGTCCCTTTAAGAGCGACATGGGTCACTTAAGTAGCGACCTAGGTCGCTTTAAGAGCGACGTTGGTCCCTTCGCTCTTAAAGGGACCCAGGTCGCTCTTAAAGGGACCCTGGGATATTTCGCTCTTAAAGAGCCCCAGGTCGCTCTTAAAGGGCCCCAGCTCGCTCTTAAAGGGACCAAGGTCGCTCTTAAAGGGACCCAGGTCGCTTTTAAAGGGACCCAGGTCGCACATAAAGGGACCCATTTCGCTCTTAAAGGGACCCATTTCACTCTTATAGGGACCCAGATCGCTCTTAAAGGGACCCAGGTCGCTCTTAAAGGGACCCAGGTTGCTCCTAAAGAGACCAATTTCACTCTTAAAGGGACCTATTTCGCTCTTAAAGGCACCCAGGTTGCTCCTAAAGGAACTTCGGTCGCTCTTAAAAGGACCCTTTTTGCTCTTAAAGGGACCAATTTCACGCTAAAAGGGACCCAGGTCGCTCTTAAAGGGACCAATTTCACGCTTAAAGGGACCCATTTCGCTCTTAAAGGGACCCATTTCGCTCTTTAAGGGACCCAGGTCGCTCTTAAAGGGACCCAGGTCGCTCTTAAAGGGACCCAGGTCGCTCTTAAAGGGACCCATTTTGCTCTTAAAGGGACATATTTCGCTCTTAAAGGGACATATTTTGCTCTTAAAGGGACCAAGGTCCCTCTAAAAGGGACCCAGGACGCTCTTAAAGGGACCCATTTTGCTCTTAAAGGGACATATTTCGCTCTTAAAGGGACATATTTTGCTCTTAAAGGGACCAAGGTCGCTCTTAAAGGGACCCAGGCAGCTCTTAAAGGGACCCAGGTCGTTCTTAAAAGGACCCATTTCACTCTTAAAGGGACCCAGGTTGATCTTAAAGGGACCCAGATCGCACTTAAAGGGACCCAATTCGCTCTTAAATGGACCCAGTTCGCTCTTAAAGGGACCCAGATCGCTCTTAAAGGGACCCAGGTCGCTTTTAAAGGGACCGATTTAGCTCTTAAAGGGACCCATTTTGTCTTAAAGGGACATATTTCGCTTTTAAAGGGACCCAGGTTGCTTTTAAAGGGACCCATTTTGCTCTTAAAGGGACCCATTTCGCTCCTAAAGGGACACATTTCGCTTTTAAAGGAACCAATTTTGCTCTTAAAGTGACCCATTTTGCTCTTAAAGGGACATATTTCGCTCTTAAAGGGACCCAGGTTGCTCTTAAAGGGACCAATTTTGCTCTTAAAGGGACCCATTTCGCTCCTAAAGGGACACATTTCGCTCTTAAAGGGACCCAGGTCGCTCTTAAAGGGACATATTTCGCTTTTAAAGGGACATGTTTCGATCTTAAAGGGACCAATTTCACTCTTAAAAGGACCAATTTAACGCTTAAAGGGACCCAGATCGCTCTTAAAGGGACCCAGGTCGCTCTTAAAGGGACTCAGATCACTCTTAAAGGGACAAAGGTCGCTCTTAAAGGGACCCAGGCAGCTCTTAAAGGGACCCAGGTCGCTCTTAAAAGGACCCATTTCACTCTTAAAGGGACCCAGGTCGATCTTAAAGGGACCCAGATCGCACTTAAAGGGACCCAATTCGCTCTTAAATGGACAGAGTTCGCTCTTAAAGGGACCCAGATCGCTCTTAAAGGGACCCAGGTCGCTTTTAAAGGGACCAATTTCGCTCTTAAAGGGACCCTTTTTGTCTTAAAGGGACATATTTCGCTCTTAAAGGGACCCAGGTTGCTCTTAAAGGGACCCATTTCGCTCTTAAAGGGACCAATTTCACACTTAAAGGGACCAATTTCACGCTTAAAGGGACCCATTTCGCTCTTAAAGGGACCCAGATTGCTCTTAAAGGGACCCAGGTCGCTCTTAAAAAGACCCAGGTCGCTTTTAAAGGGACCAATTTTGCTCTTAAAGCGACCCATTTTGCTCTTAAAGGGACATATTTCGCTCTTAAAGGGACCCAGGTTGCTCTTAAAGGGACCCATTTCGCTCCTAAAGGGACCCATTTCGCTCTTAAAGGGACCCAGGTCGCTCTTAAAGGGACATATTTCGCTCTTAAAGGGACATGTTTCGATCTTAAAGGGACCAATTTCACTCTTAAAGGGACCAATTTCACGCTTAAATGGACCCAGATCGCTCTTAAAGGGACCCAGGTCGCTCTTAAAGGGACTCAGATCACTCTTAAAGGGACCAATTTCACTCTTAAAGGGACGAATTTCACGATTAAAGGGACTTATTTCGCTCTTAAAGGGACCCAGATCGCTCTTAAAGGGACCCAGGTCGCTCTTAAAAGGACCAGGTCGCTTTTAAAGGGACCCATTTCGCTCTTAAAGGGACCCAGGTTGCTCTTTAAGGGACCCATTTTGCTCTCAAAGGGACCTAGGTCGCTCTTAAAGGGACCCAGGTCGCTCTTAAAGGGACCAATTTCAAGCTTAAAGGGACATATTTCGCTCTTAAAGGGACACATTTCGCTCTTAAAGGGACCAATTTCACTCTTAAAGGGACCAATTTCAAACTTAAAAGGACCCATTTCGCTTTTAAAGGGACCCATTTTGCTCTTAAAGGGACCCAGGTCGCTCTTAAAGGGACCCAGGTCGCTCTTAAAGGGACCAATTTCACTCCTAAAGGGACCAATTTCACTCTTAAAGGGACCAATTTCACGCTTAAAGGGACCCATTTCGCTCTTAAAGGGACCCAGATCGCTCTTAAAGGGACCCAGGTCGCTCTTAAAAGGACCCATTTTGCTCTTAAAGGGACATATTTTGCTCTTAAAGGGACATATTTTGCTCTTAAAGGTACCAATTTCACGCTTAACGGGATCCATTTTGCTCTTAAAGGGACCCAGATCGCTCTTAAAGGGACCCAGATCGCTCTTAAAGGGACCAATTTCATCTTTAAAGGGACCCATTTTGCTCTTAAAGGGACCCATTTCGCTCTTAAAAGGACCCAGATCGCTCTTAAAGGGACCCAGGTCGCTCTTAAAAAGACCCAGGTCGCTTTTAAAGGGACCAATTTTGCTCTTAAAGCGACCCATTTTGCTCTTAAAGGGAGATATTTCGCTCTTAAAGGGACCCAGGTTGCTCTTAAAGGGACCCATTTTGCTCTTAAAGGGACCCATTTCGCTCTTAAAGGGACCCAGGTCGCTCTTAAAGGGACATATTTCGCTCTTAAAGGGACATGTTTTGATCTTAAAGGGACCAATTTCATTTTTAAAGGGACCAATTTCACGCTTAAATGGACCCAGATTGCTCTTAAAGGGACCCAGGTCGCTCTTAAAGGGACTCAGATCACTCTTAAAGGGACCAATTTCACTCTTAAAGGGACAAATTTCACGATTAAAGGGACTTATTTCGCTCTTAAAGGGACCCAGATCGCTCTTAAAGGGACCCAGGTCGCTCTTAAAAGGACCAGGTCGCTTTTAAAGGGACCAATTTCGCTCTTAAAGGGACCCAGGTTGCTCTTTAAGGGACCCATTTTGCTCTCAAAGGGACCTAGGTCGCTCTTAAAGGGACCCAGGTCGCTCTTAAAGGGACCAATTTCAAGCTTAAAGGTACATATTTTGCTCTTAAAGGGACACATTTCGCTCTTAAAGGGACCAATTTCACTCTTAAAGGGACCAATTTCACGCTTAAAGGGACCCATTTCGCTCTTAAAGGGACCCAGATCGCTCTTAAAGGGACCCAGGTCGCTCTTAAAAGGACCCATTTTGCTCTTAAAGGGAACCTGTCACCCCCCTGTGCCGGGGTGACAGGCTCCCGACCCCCCGTTAGAGCCCCCTATACTTACCTAATCCCGCCGGGTCCCGCTTCTGGATTCGGTCGGGTCCCGGAGATCTCAGCCGCTGCAGCCCGGCGCGCGCGCTGACAGATGAGTCCAACGCTCGTAGAGAATGACGGAGCGCTGGACTCTCCTGTCATTCTCTATGGGTGTTGGACTCATCTCTCAGCGCGCGCGCCGGGCTGCAGCGGCTGAGATCTCCGGGACCCGACCACCTCCAGAAGCGGGACCCGGCGGGATGAGGTAAGTATAGGGGTCTCTAACGGGGGGTCGGGAGCCTGTCACCCCGGTACTGGGGGTGACAGGTTCCCTTTAAAGGGACATATTTTGCTCTTAAAGGGACATATTTTGCTCTTAAAGGGACCAAGATCGCTCTTAAAGGGACCCAGATCGCTCTTAAAGGGACCAATTTCATCTTTAAAGGGACCCATTTTGCTCTTAAAGGGACCCATTTCGCTCTTAAAAGGACCCATTTTGCTCTTAAAGGGACATATTTCACTCTTAAAGGGGCCAATTTCACACTTAAAGGGACCAATTTCACGCTTAAAGGGACCAATTTCACTCTTAAAGGGACCCAGATCGCTCTTAAAGGGGCCAATTTCACACTTAAAGGGACCAATTTCACGCTTAAAGCGACCAATTTCACTCTTAAAGGGACCCAGGTCGCTTTTAAAGGGACCAATTTCGCTCTTAAAGGGACCCATTTTTCTCTTAAAGGGACATATTTCGCTCTTAAAGGGACCCATTTCACTCTTAAAGGGACCAATTTCACTCTTAAAGGGACCCAGGTCGCTCTTAAAGGGTCCAATTTCACTCTTAACCCTTTGAGGACCAAGCCCAAAATGACCCAGTGGACCGCGCAAATTTTGATCTTAGTGTTTCCGTTTTTCCCTCCTCCCCTTCTAAGAGCTCCAGCACTCTCAGTTTTTTATCTACAAGGCCATGTAATGGCTTATTTGTTACAGGAATAGTTGTACTGTGTAATGGCGTCTTTCATTCTACCATAACATGTATGATGGAACCCCAAATATATTATTTATGAAGATATAAATTGGTGAAATCGCAAAAAAGAATGCAATATGGTAACGTTTGGGGGGTTCCTGTGTCTACGTAATGCACTATATGGTAACAGCGACATGATACAATTATTCTATAGGTCAGTCTGAACACAACCATATGCAGGTTACACAGATTCTCTAATGTTATATATTTTTTTTAAATGAAATCCTTTTTTTTGGCAATTAATTATAAATAAAATGGGACTATTGTGACGTTTATAACGTTTTTATTTTTTCACCTACGGGGCTGTATGGGGTGTCATTTTTTCCGCCATGATCTCTAGTTTTTATTAATACCATATTTGTGAAGATCGGACGTTTTGATCACTTTTTATTAATTTTTTTATATATATAATGTAACATAAAATCGGTAATCCGCGCACTTTTTCCCTCTTTTCGTGTACGCCGTTTACCATTCGCAATGACGCTTGTTATATTTTAATAGATCGGACAATTACGCACGCTACGGTATATTATATGTTTATCTATTTATTTATTTTTATATGTTTTATTTATATAATGGGAAAGGGGGGTGATTTCAACTTTTATTGGGGGAGGGGTTTTGGGGTTGTGTGTTAGTGTTTTTAACTTTTTTTTTTTTACACATTTGAAGTCCCTTTGGGGGACTTGTACATACATTAGTCTGATTTCTACACTGATGAATGCTATGCCATAGGCATAGCATTGATCAGTGTTATCGGCGATCTGCTCATTGAGCCTGCCTGTGCAGGCTTAGAGTAGCAGATCGCCGATCGGACCGCATGGAGGCAGGTGAGAGACCTCCTGCAGTCCGTTTTACCGATCGGTCCCGATCGGTAAGTGACAGGGACTCCCCCTGTCACTTACACTTAAACGCCGCGGTCGCTCACTGCAGCCGGCCCCCACCTGCTATGAAGCGCGCTCCGCTCCGGAGCATGCTTCATAGCGGGAGAAACACCCAGGGCGTACAGTTACGCCCTAGGTCGTCTGGGGACAGACTTCCATGGCGTAACTATACGCCCTGGGTCGTC
Source organism: Dendropsophus ebraccatus (assembly GCF_027789765.1). Classification (NCBI taxonomy): domain Eukaryota; kingdom Metazoa; phylum Chordata; class Amphibia; order Anura; family Hylidae; genus Dendropsophus; species Dendropsophus ebraccatus. Next base: position 74,896,817 of record NC_091462.1, read on the forward strand.
TAGGGGTTAAAGGGACCCATTTTGCTCTCAAAGGGACATATTTTGCTCTTAAAGGGACCCAGGTTGCTCTTAAAGGGACCCATTTCGCTCTTACAGGGACCCAGGTTGCTCTAAAAGGGACCAATTTCACTCTTAAAGGGACCTATTTAGCTCTTAAAGGGATTTAGATCGCTCTTAAAGGGACCCAGATCGCTCTTAAAGGGACCCAGGTCGCTCTTAAAGGGAGCTAGGTCGCTCTTAAAGGGACCTAGGTCGCTCTTAAAGTGACCAATTTCGCTCTTAAAGGGACCAATTTCACTCTTAAAGGGACCCATTTCTTTCTTAAAGGGACCCAGGTCGCTCTTAAAAGGACCCATTTTGCTCTTAAACGGACATATTTTGCTCTTAAAGGGACCCAGGTCGCTCTTAAAGGGACCTAGGTCGCTCTTAAAGGGACCCATTTCGCTCTTAAAGGGACCCAGGTTGCTCTTGAAGGGACATATTTCGCTCTTAAAAGGACCCAGGTCGCTCTTAAAGGGACCTAGGTCGCTCATAAAGGGACCCAGATCGCTCATAAAGGGACCCAGGTCGCTCTTAAAAGGACCCGAGCCGCTCTAGCGACATTGGTCTCTTTAAAAGCGACATGGGTCCCATACCTTTTGGAGTGACTTGGGTCCCTTTAAGAGCAACATGCGTCCCGTCCGTTTAAGAGAAACTTGGGTCCCGTCCCTTTAAGAGCTACTTGGATCCCTTTAAGAGCTACATGTTACCCTTTAAGAGCGACTTGGGTCTCGTCCCTTTAAGAGCGAATTGGGTCCCTTCAAGAACGACTTGGGTCCCTTTTAAAAACTACTTGGGTCCCTTTAAGAGCAACATGGCTCCCGTCCCTTTAAGAGCGACCTGGGTCCCTTTAGGAGCGACTTGCGTTCCTTTAAGGGCGACCTGGGTCCCTTTAAGAGCGATCTGGGTACTTATAATGATAAAGATTATTGCTTGGTTACCATGACAACCTCACTCATGTCAGTGAGACAAAATCGTTAAGGACCTTCCATGTATTACATCTTCTATTGGCCAATAGAAGACATGTGACTGTGGATGTTGTGATACATGCCTGATGAGACCGTAGAGTTCCTATTGGCTGCTATATCTCAGCTATTTGCATATGTGCTGTGATTGGCTGTTAGCGGTTAGAGTGTGGCCATTATTTGCAATGGGCCATTATTTTCTATGGGAAATTTGGGGTTTGTAAACGTAAATTTCTTAAAAACGACAAATCTGATCGAAACGAAAAATAGATAGCACACCTCACACCGCCGAGGGCATCGAAACGCAGTTTGAACGGAGTCTGTGTGCAAAGCGGTTCGGGCTGTATTACGCGCAGAAAAATAGCTGGAAGAAGAAGAAGAAACGGAAGAAGAAGAAGAAGAATACGGATTACGCTTTTCAAGCACTATAATTCCTCAAAAGAGCCTGGTACTGACATTGCTGATACAGGCCCTAGAAAGAACATGAGTAAATTTAGATCCTGTTCACTGAACTTTACTGCCAGCATGACCTCTTCACTATCTTGAATTAAGAAAGGAGGTTGTAGATCAAATCTCTGGCGGCTGTGAGAATTCGTAAGACATTAACTCTAAGGGAGGCATTTATTAAGTCCGGCGTTTTTTACGCCGGACTTAAAAATGCCCCCGCAGCTCCGGCGGTACAGGGATTTATGTAGAGGCGGACTGCCTGTACATAAATCCTGTGCGCGCCGGTGCGCACCGCCGAAAACCTACGCCAGCTGAGGACTGGAGTAGGTTTTCGGCGTACATTTGGGCGGAACGGATGATAAATCGCGCGGACTCTGAGTCCGCGCCCTCCGTTCCGCCCACTTCCCGCCTACTTTCCGCCCCCTTTCCGCCCCCTGGCGTACTCGGCGGAAAGTGCCGATTTGCGATTATTTTATTCGCAAATCGGCCATTTGCGTATAAAATAATACGCAAATCGGCACTTTCCGCCAAAAATCATCCGTCCGCCGGATGATACATGTGGCCCTAAGTGTTTCACAGTCATACAATACTTTGTGAGGTACCAGTGGGCAACAGACATCTATATTCTAAAGGTAAAGGTCTATCTGTCTGTCCTATATAAGCATCCACTTGCTTAAACCGCTTGGCCCCAAATTTGGCACAAAAGAACATCGGGTGCTCAGGGAGGTTTTTGTATAAGCCCGACCTACTTGCTGGCTTTTGCTATGACTGAAATGGCAAACACCCCAAAACACAGAACAATGCAACAGCTCATTGCAATGGCAAGATGCAGACCCACCATAGACATGAAAATAGTTAAAAGCAGCCCCACCAACTGCTAGAAAAAAAAATCTCACAAAAATAATGAGGCTCTAGGTTACCATTTGCAAACGGTGTAAACTACACCACCACATTATGGTGTCCCCATACCGAAGCCCTGGTATGAGGCCACCTTAACGTGGTGGGGTAGTTTACACTGTTTGCAAATGGTAACCAAGCGCCTCATTATTTTTGTGGGAATTTTTATTTTTAGCAGTTGGGGCCCCGGTGTGAGACCACCTTAATGTCGTGGGGTAGTTTACACCATTTGCAAATGGTAACCAAGCGCCTCATTATTTTTGTGGGAATTTTTTTTAACAGTTGGGGGGCTGCTTTTAACTATTTTCATGTCTATGGTGGGTCTGCATCTTTCCATTGTGGTGAGCTGTTGCATTGTTCTGTTTTTGTGTGTTTGCATTTCAGCCATATCAACGTGCTCCTGTCTAGTGTGAATGATGTTCTTGGAGAGCTGACCAAATTTGTATTTTTTTTTCTGTGTTCCAGATAGGGGGAGTGGCTGCCTCTACTTGGTCGTGCACTCCCCCTATCCCACCCAGGTGGTGTATTTACTTTTTCCGGTATAAGATGAATCTTGCATGTCCAGAGCATAGGCGTATTTCATGCCATGGAGGGGCCATAGAACAGTGTAGGACTGCTCTGGTATAAGGCCACCTTAACGTGGTGGGGTAGTTTGCAAATGGTAACCAAGAGCCTCATTATTTTTGTGGGATTTTTTTTTTTTTAGCAGTTGGGGGCGGGGCTTTTTTTTTTTTTAGCTATTTTCATGTCTATGGTGGGTCTGCATCTTGCCATTGCGGTGAGTTGTTGCATTGTTCTGTATTTTTGTGTACTTGCTGGCTATTGTTCTCTGTTCTCAGTAATTATCACAGTCTGTCCTTTATATAGGCATCAAAACACCTGAACTGTTGGACCCCGAATTTGGCACAAAGGTACTCTAGTTGTCCAGGAAAGTTTTCATAAAGGTAGAAGGGGAAAATGTAATTCTTCTGCTTTTGGGCAGTTTTGTTTTTATGGTGTTTACTTGGTTAAAAAGACATGTGATTCTGTGAACCAGTGTGATCTTAACTAGAGGTGAGCATAGTTTTTAAAAGTTTAATTTGGCATAAAATTTGGGTTTGTCCAAACTGAACTGTAAATGAACTGCACTAAAACAGCTAAACTGGCAGCTATACTAGTGGGATTATAAGGGCATTTTTGCAGCTAAAACTGTATACAAAATACATCAAAAAAGTGATTTTTAATGTCACATTGCTTTCTATAGGTAAAGCGTATGTTTCAAGCCTATGTTTCTGTAGCATAACCCCCCCCCCCAACAAAAAACACATCAAAACCAGTGCCAGAAAAGCTTGCTTAACACCTTTTAAAAGCTGCATCTACATCCCTGTATTTTCAGCCCTGTGGAGCTGCCTTGGCATCCACTGTTGCTTGGGAGCCCTGATGTCCATGAATCCTTATGGGGTGGCTTAAGGAGGAAGGCATGGCAAATGGCTCCTTTGACCAGCATCCTTGTCACAACCACTGAGCTACTTGAAGGCTATCAACTCTGGGAGTGGGATGAACAGCCAGTTTCATGCAGTCCACCACCATCTTACTGGGAAACCGTATTGGGCCTGAAGTAAGTGACTGCAGTCTAGAAGTCCCAGAGAGGCCAATAAACTATACTGAGCTATGCTGGGTGTACAGCTGTCCCAGAGAGGCCATTAAGCATGCCTGAGTGTGCATCAGTCAAGCCATGTGTGTGTGCAGATGAGCCAAATCAATAACATTTATGCTGCTGCCAGACACGGTTTTTGAACAGGCCAGTTGAGTTAACCTGACAGGTTACTGACTGGAAAAATTTCACCCAGGAGAGCTGTGGACAGTGTGTACTGACACACAAAGTGACAGCACACAATTACACAGCCTACACTATTACCCTCACACTATCCTCTGTCCCTGATACCATATCCACCTTTTATAGCCCTCCATAACCCTGACTCTATTTACCTCTATCTCTAGCTAGTGTAAATGTTTGTCTTCAGTTCACTGTACAGGAGCTGACTTGCTACAATATATATAGTGATGAAGAAAGTGTGAAGTCGCTGGGGGGTTACCTTGAAGCCCACTGCCCAGTTGCAAAGGATTATGGATAATTCCTTACACCCATGCTTCTGCTGTAATGTACTGTTTTATGTGCCGCTGCCATTTTTGGCAAACTTCACTAAGAACTTTCGAAATTTTTTGCAAATCTGTTTGGGAAGTTTAGTTCGCTTATCTCTATTGGAGCCATCCCAAATCTAATACTTTTTGTTATGTGTCAGAATAAAAAAAATGCTTTCATTCTCCTATTTTCAATTCTGACTTTTTAAAACTTTTAAGAATAATTTATGTTGTGTGTGTTTGTTTTTTTAACCCATGGTTTTAGTTCCTAGGGAACTAGGGAATTTGAACATGCGTTTGACTGTACAGTGCACTACAAAATTTAGGTACTGTAGTGCACTGAAATTTTTTGGATCTACTGTAGGAGTATTATCATGGCAGGCCACAGTTGTGTTGTATGGTTTGAAGGCGATGGGGAGAGAAATCAGGTGACGTCCCCTCTCCCTCTCTCATTGCCTAGATGCTGCAGTCATGCTGACCATGACATTCATGTAAGGATCATTAAGGGATTACATTTATGAAAACTGCATGTAATCCTTAATATAAGTATAAACAGTGGATATATTGGTTGAGGATAATATATTTGTACCTGTAAGGTAATAATAACTGTAGCTTAATAGGGTTGACTCATCAAGACATTTTTGTAAATGTAAGCCAGATGCAGCTCTCCCCTGTGATAATAACTTACTGCTTTGGGTTACAGAAACCACCTGGTAGTTATAATCACTAGAGAACTTTGCATCTCACATTACATAGTGGCCAATAAAATAAATAGCAGTCCATGTAATACATCATTGCTGGTTTCTCTCCACCATGGAAACCTGTTTCCATGCAGATTCCAATACAGTATCTGTGCTAAAAATTTATGTGAAATCTGCATCCTGCTGACTCCAATAACAAGCAAGTATTGTATGGTCAGGATTTTTTCCAACATGGATTTGAAAACTGCATCACGATGAAAAAAGGAAGTGTCACATTAAAGCTTGATAGGGTAATGGAGCTAACCTGAGTCCGAACCCAAATCTGAAGGTCTTTCTTACATTTCTGCTGTGGATTCAGTTCCAAACCCTCAAGTTTATTTTTTTTGATAAAGAAAAAACATTTAATGAACATAACCCTAAAATTCATAATTGTCAGATGGGTATGACCTTCATTTTAATAGTGAAAGTGAATATGAGGTAATGGGCCTGATTATATAGTTGGGGGGAGTGATTTTTTTCCACTGTTTTGCACACCTGACTACATATTTACACTCATGACCTGATATTTACTCCTACTAAAAAATTTAAGGTCACACTAAGGGCTCTTGTGTTCCTTGTGTCAAGTAACTTTCCACCACAGCTACTTTACTCTGCAGACATGACATATAGATGGGATCAAGGAAATAGAAGATCTTGAAACACCCATAGTTTAAGCAGCTCAGGTCACAGATCCCCCTACCAGACGTGTACCAGTAACCATTGTTCCTCTGTCAGTTCTGACGTATCACTTCCCTAAAACAAATGGGCACATTTTTTAACAGCAGAAGTAATTACGTGATGTAAGCGATACAATGCTATGAGCTATGTGAGTTACAAAAAAGATGGTGTCACCAGTAATGGGAGAAGAACTTGACTATGTAAAAATAGGGTTATAGTTATTTGGCAGCTGATTTAAAAACTTTTTTTTTTCTACGGAGTACCTCTTTAAGTCCTGAAAGTGAAAAAGAAAACTTGCAAAACATTTTTTTATAATCGACCTGTCACCACCAGTTGGTTATGAAGACATACATTTCTAGTAATAATGGCACATCACAGAGCTTTAAGAAAAAGAAGTTCCAGAATTGTTGTTTCATGGGGAATACAAGTATTTACCCAAAAACCTAGGTGATGAGTTGTGACAGGTTCCATTCAAAGAGGCACTGTCTCAGTTTTCTTTTTTCAAGAAATCAACAGAGCAGCAGTTTTGTAATAATATACTCTATTGTTTTTTTTTAAGTTTTCTATGTTTAAATCGTTATACATATGGCCACTAGGTGTTGCTGCACATCCACATTACAGTTACAGTCGCTACACATCCACATTCAGTAGCAGAGAATCCTGGGGGTGCTCACATTGTATGGTCAGCTCTCCTGTCACTTAGCACCAAAACCTCCGTAACCACACAGTAACATTATACTGATTGAATTGTTGCATATGAAAGACTATTGCCTCTTGGTTAGCATGCATAGTTAATAATGTAATTACCAAAAGTAATATAAGTAGCCTAAGTTAATTGCCCTCAGATGATATACAACCTGCATGATGATTAGGTGTCTTTCCTTGCGTGAGCGCACAAAAGATTGGGACTTCTTGTATTTGGTCTCTTTTTTTTTTTGAACAGAGAAAAGGCCAAATATTGGCATGGACAGCAGTTTGGCCATATGTATAATATTGATTTAAACATAAACTCCTTTAACATAATAAATACTGGGTCTATGATCTTTAGCTTGTCTATAAGGTTGGTCGAACATAACTATTAATCAAATATACGTTTTAATTTCTTAGAAAATGCGAATGATTTTTAGGTGTTTTTCTAACCTATTGCGGCAAAGTCCCCCTCTCTCTAGATACTGTATCTGATGCCACAGACAGAGAGCACATAGGTTAAAATTACGAACGACAATTTAAGAACATGTTGTAAGATCAAATCGAACGATTTCTCGATCGTCGTTTGATCGTTTGCTGCGTTTACACGTATGATTATCGTTTGACTTTGATCGTCATCGTGCAAATTTGCACGATAATCGTTCCGTGTAAACGCAGCATAAGACAGGATAATTAATGGCAATAATTTCATCATTATTACTCATTATGTAATATAAGAATATTATAATATAAAAACAATATCTAAGTAAGCTTTATAACTTTTAAATCCTTGCACTCACTTTGTTAACATTCTATAACAATAATCATTTCCACTATAAAGTGGAAGGATGACATTTGAAATATCTGCCACCCACATGTATTTCTATGACTAATCTAATTTAAGAGTCTAATTGTGTCACCCAAGTCATTTGTCAAGATAAAAATGTTTATATATAACTTTGCTGCATGTGATAAAGAATATAATAATATTACTAATATAGATATATTAAAGGGGAATTCCCATCATCTAAAGTGATGGCATATCTCTACGGAGAGGTATTAGAATAAAAAAAAAACAAAACAGTGGCCTGCCCTAACACATATGTCCCTCTACCCCCACCAAAAATTAGTATGGAAGACAGCATAGCTATAACAGAATGAATAAGCTTGGGAGAGGTTCACACTACATTTTTGCAATCTGTTTTTTTTTCATTCGTTAATACAAAACCTACGTTTTTGTGTACGTACAAAAAAAAACCAGATGCGTTTTGATCCTTTTTTGTTAAATAATGGAAGTCAATGGAAAAATGGATCAAAACGGATGCACAGAAATGCATCTGTTTTTTCAATCTGTTTTGCATCCATTTTCTTTGTTGCTAAAACGAATGAAAAAAAAAAAAAAAACGGATTGAAAAAACGTAGTGTGGACCCAGCCTTAGATGCATCACCACATCTGTACACTGTCCCTATATATTACTCACTTTCAGCTTATTACTAACTTCACTCATCAAAAATGCCATGTAGGCCCAACCCCTAAGTAATAAGGCCTGATAAGTGCACCAACTAAGTTACCCTCCTTTCATTAACCTCTTCATGACCGAAGGTCATTGATGCACGGATGTCCAGGTCAAATTAAAGCAATGTTCCTCCTCACCTTCTAAGAGCCATAGTGCTTTTTTTTTGTACCTACAGGGCTGGTTGGGATGTCATTTTTTTAGCCCCATGATCTCTAGTTTTTATTGGTTCACTTTATCTCAAAGCGGCACTACTTTCAGTTGTGTGGGTGCCAGTAGATAGGTCCCGACCACGGACCAAACTAATACAGTTCAGAAAATACTCCACGGCAACTCCAATACGTGTCAAACGTGATTCAAATTTATTCCATCTTGTAGTATATCAAAATAATAGTGCAGCACAGCAAATCAGTATGCTGATTTGCTGTGCTGCACTATTATTTTGATATACTACAAGATAGAATAAATTTGAATCACGTTTGACACGTATTGGAGTTGCCGTGGAGTATTTTCTGAACTGTATTAGTTTTTATTGGTATCATATTGGTGTAAGGGAAAAATTGTGAACAATATTGTTATACTTTAGTAGATCGGACAATTCTGCATGCTACAATATGTAATATGTTTATTTTTTATGTTTTTTATTTGTAATACAAATGTTTATCGGGGCATTTTCTTTAGGTTTTTTTTTAAAAAAATATGTTTTAAAACCTTTTTTTACACATTTTATATTGCATATATAATTTATGTTGGTTGATCGTTGTGTTCTATTACACATTACGATTATCGGCGGTAACGGGGAATATCGGCCGAATACGGACGATAATCGTTTGGTGTAATAGGGCGTTAAGATCACCGCTAGGTAAAGTACATGTCTTTTATCCTTCATGAATTAAAAGCAGTAACAACTAGCTCAATGATGTATCAAGTTTCCATCAATAATTACTTCAGATTGAAATGCTAAAATGACCTGCATTGTGGAGGAGAGTACAGCCACATACTTCTCCCCTCCCAGCTATATTTAGGGATCAGTGCTGAGACCCCAACCAATCAAAATGTTTCACACGTGTATTTGTGACATGTCAACATTTTTTTTTTTTTTTTTTTTTACAATGACAGTAACTCTTTAAGTACACTAGACATTCTATTACTAGTGGACCATCATTGTTCCAGAGTAATTATGGTGGTTCCACACAATACTGGACCTTTAGCCCTCATCTTGTATACAGTAGCAGTAAGTAGAAATGACCATGAAATTGATTTCTGAAGAAGTTTTAACCTTGGTCCTAATCCAACTATTCTTTTATATGAAAGTCTGCCATAAAACTAAAGTAATTAACGTCTGATGCCTGTGTCTAGACCAGTGACATGTAGAGAAAAGCTGATTACTACTGAATTTCCTTCTCTTACTTAAAAATTTAGACTTTAAAAGACCTGCAAAAGAATGCAGTTCTTTCCTAAAATATTTTTAGTATCCAGGGAAATGTATTTATGGACACCCTTTTATTTATAAAAATTATTTTACAGATATATCAATGATAGAATAGTGTTTCTCATGACAGCCTATCGCTTAACAAATGAAAAGGTAAGGCTGGAAACATCTGTAGCTTCAACAGTATCTACAGTGCTTTACAATACAGAGTGAGTATATACAAACAAAATCAGACATTAAAAGGTACAATTAATAAAGAATCTGACTGTCCGGACTTGTACACAGACCGTTCTAGAAAATGGTGCAACACACTAAATATCTTAAGGATTGGATTAGGAGGTTTGTAATATGGAGAATGTAAGTCTTAGATTGTGTGCAAAATGCAGAGCTTTGGTAGGGTGGTAGACAAGATGTAGAGAGGAGAACTTTGTCAGTGACATTGATAAGTGTACATTCTATAGTAAATGTGCAAATAGTAAAATTACTAGCACAGAGTAGAGGCATTTGTCTATAGATTGGACAGATATGTAAGCCTGGTTACTGCATGGTTAGATTGGAGAGCAAAGAGTTTGGAGAAGGGAATTAGGGACCAATTAGTATTATGTTACACTAACCAAGATGAGAAGGAATCAGAGCAACAATAAGAGTTTTGGCCGTTTCCGCCATAAGAGAAGGTCAGATGTTTGTAGATGTTTTTAAGGTGCAGGTGACATGAACATGCAAGAAATCTAATGTGAAGAATTAAGGCCAGATCTAAGTCAAACATAACCCCAAGACATTGGTAATCAATCACATGCTGAGGTGAAAATATCTGTACTGGAGGCTGGATAGTACGGTAGATGGTGGAAACATCAGAAGCCCTGTTTTAAAAAGTTTCAGTTTGAGCAACAGGATGTTAGATGAGAAGTTGTAGTAAGGGATTAGGTTTACTAATGCAGGTAGTAGGGGAGGAAGAAGAGAGATGCTTGGAAATGTCCTATATTCAGCCACAGGCTGATAGTGAAGAAGAGGAAATTAAGAGAGGATCAAGGTTACTAGGGAACAGTTATGTCTGTACTTTTTGACTATGAAGTGAAGAAAATGATCAAATAGTCACTTAAAGTTATTAGAAGGAGAGAGCATAAGGTTAATGAAAAAGCTTGTTTGCAATGATGAAGGGCAGAGCTAAAGGTTTAGAGCTAGAATTAGAGAGGGAAATGCTGACATCTTTTATTTTCTCCACAAATGTCCAGTACATCTAGAGCACTGTTGAAGAAAACAAGTTAAAGTTTATACCAATGTAGCTGGCTGTGTTTTGTAGTGTATGGGTCGCTTTAAAGTGTTTCATTGTAACTTTTTAAAAGCTAGATTAGAATAGGAGAGAGAAGAGATCGGAAACAAAGAAGACTGAAGACTGTCTAAAAGTTGAAGAATATTACATGTACATTATATGTTTGATAGGAGTGTCCCGGGTAGAAGAAGACTTTTGCACATCAATTCTCAGCAACAGAAAGTTTAAGGGGTATTCCACCCAAAACTTTTTTCTATTGTTAAATAGCCCACCCATAACTTAACATGTTGCTGAAAGCAGGAATTTATGTGTTTTGAGCGGTTTTCTGGCTATTTCCCGTAACTCACCCTCTCCGGACATAAAAAGGTGCTAAACTGAGTACACACCATCCTGCTCTCTGCTCCTGGCCCCAACCCTTTTAGGACAGAGAACACGTGTTATCCCTCTCTTCAATGGCCTGGGTTAGTGATTACAACCCCTCTCACTGAAAAGAGGGAGGACACCTTACCCACTGACATCAGTGGGCCATGCCAACCCCATCTGCCCACCCTGGGCCTTTCATCTGGCCGCCATGGCCCCCCTGCACCTCAGCTAAAGGATCCACTACCCCCCATCCCCAAACCCCACACTGCACCTCAGCCACCAGCTCCCAATCCATGAACCCCTCCTCCCTGCACCTCAGTCATTGGTTACTGCGGCAGCCGCATAACTTCACCTAATACTCTGAAGTGGAGATCAGGCTCCTGTGCGCTCTCAGCTCCCCGGAGTGCAGACATCAGCAGCTTTGGGAGCACCAGCGAGCCTCTGAGGAGAAGCGCCATGTCTAGCCAGGTGACAAGCACTACACTGGAGGACAGTGGATAGAGAGCAGGATGCAGAGCAGCCAAGTTCTGTCACCAAAGTCCTGCATGATGTGCCCAGCTCACTGCTGCCCCTTTTATTCCTTATTGGAGCACGAATTACCATGCCCCTGCCTGTATCCTCCATCATTTTCATCATCTCCTCACAACTCTGTCTCCTCCAGTAGTGGCGGCAAATGATCAATGTACACAAAGTTTTACATACAAGCCTGCCATTGTGTATACATCATTACATACTAATAAACTGGCTGTAGTCACATGATGTGCATTTTTTGGTGAAACTTTACAGTAAAATACATGCCATGTGTAACTACAACCTTGTGCCTTTTAAACCTAAATGATCAGATGTAAGCAACTATAATTACTTCAGCCACCGGCCACCGCACCCCCCTGGAGAACTGCTGGAACTACAACTGCCAGCAAGTGATCAGCAGAATACAGCCAGCAATTAAAGACTGCAAAGCATATCACTGCTAGCTGCTGAGGAACTACAACTCCCAGAATAGTGTTCATGTTCTTCAGAGAGGGCCAGCTCCAAACCTCTGCTGCAGCTCTTTAGATCATGGATTGCTGCTAGAAATTTTAAATTGTCACAATTTTAGTAGCTATCTGTAAACCATACTAATTTTTTTAAAAAGTTTATAAGCCAAAGATATTTGGTGCCCAATATCTAATTTCGTAGATGTGTTATTTATTACTAAGCCTTTAGATGGCAATGTGTTTCTTTACATTAAATCAGAAATCTTTAAATGGCAAGTTTAAAAGTATTTAAAAACCAAGTATACTTTGTCTCACATTTAGACTTATATTATGAGTATAGCTTTTTGTAGTGAAAATGTTAAATATGCCGTTTGAAATATTGCTTTGCAAAAAATATGTAAACACTACGATTAACGTGAAAGTGCCCCCAACATACACTACTCACAAAAAGTTACGGAAACTTGACTTGCAGGTGAAATTTACATAAAACTTAAAAAGTTTACGCTCTAATTATGGTATATCATGAAAGTAGGGCATTTAAAGGGGTAGTTCACCCAATTTTTTTTTCTTTCAAATCAACTGCTGCTATGAAGTGTCAGAGATTTGTAATTTACTTCTATTAAAAAATCTCAAGCCTTCCAGTACTTATCAGCTGCTGTATGCCCAACAGGAAGTTGTATTATTTCCAGTCTGGAGAGCAGAAGAGGTTTTCTATGGGGATTTGCTACTGCTCTGGACAGATCCTGACATGGACAAAGGAGGCAACAGAGAGCACTTTGTCAGACAGGAAAGAAAACACCACTTCCTGCTGGACACAAAGCAGCTGATAAGTACTGGAAGACTTAAGATTTTTTAATAGAAGTGAATTACAAATCTCTGGCACTTCATGACACCAGTTGATTTGAAAGAAAATTTTTTTTGGTGGACTACCCCTTTAACCCTTTAAGGACATGGCCCATTTTCGTTTTTACGTTTTCGGTTTTTCCTCCTTGTGTTTAAAAGGTCATAGCACTTGCATTTTTCCACCTAGAAACCCACATGACCCCTTATTTTTTGCGTCACTAATTTTACTTTGCAATTACAGGCTGAATTTTTGCATAAAGTACACTGCGAATCCAGAAAAAAATTCGAAGTGTGGTGAAATTGAAAAAAAAAAAACGCATTTCTTTTATTTGGGGGAAATGTGTTTTTACGCCATTCGCCCTGGGGTAAAACTGACTTGTTATGCATGTTCCTCAAGTCGTTACGATTAAAACGATATGTAACATGTATAACTTATATTGTATCTGATGGCCTGTAAAAAATTCAAACCGTTGTTAACCAATATACGTTCCTTAAAATCGCTCCATTCCCAGGCTTATAGCGCTTTTATCCTTTGGTCTATGGGGCTGTGCGAGGTGTCATTTTTTGCGCCATGATTTGATCTTTCTATCGGTACCTTGATTGCCCATATACGTCTTTTTGATCGCTTTTTATTACATTTTTTCTGGATTTGATGCGACCAAAAATGCGCAATTTTGCACTTTGGGATTTTTTTGCGCTGACGCCGTTTACCGTACGAGATCAGGAATGTGATTAATTAATAGTTCGGGCGATTACGCACGCGGCGATAGCAAACATGTTTATTTATTTATTTATTTGTTTACTTTTATTTAAAACCTGGGAAAAGGGGGGTGATTCAGACTTTTATTAGGGGAGGGGGCTTTTTACTATTAACAACACTTTTTTTTTTTTTTTTACACATATACTAGAAGCCCCCCTGGGGGACTTCTAGTATATACACTGTGATCTCTCATTGAGATCTCTGCAGCATAGATATGCTGCAGAGATCCATGAGATCGGCAATTGTTTGCTTTCGGCTGCTGCAGCCGAAAACGAACGAGTGCCGAGCCGAGGACGGCGCCATCTTGGACGCGTCCCCGGCCGGCATCAGTAACGGAGATCGCTCCTCCGGGACAAGGTCCTGGAGGAGCGATCTCCCCCACTAGACACCAGGGAAACGTTGCCTCCGGTAATCGGAGGCAGCTGTCAACTTTGACAGCTGCCTCCGATTAGCTAATTAGCGGGCACGGCGATCAGACCGTGCCCGCTAATAGCGGCGGTCCCGGGCTACACGCGGCACCCGGGATCGCGGCACTTCAAAGCGGGGCCGCCGCGCGGCCCCGCTTTGAAGTGCAAGTGAGGACATAGGACGTACCGGTACGTCCTATGTCCTTAAGAGGTTAAGTAGAAGCATACAATGGTAATGTCCTCATCTTAAACAATTTATCGAAATAAAAGCCAACAACAGTGGTGGATATACCCCAACAAAGAATATCAATGCCTCTCATGATTGTCATTCGCCCTTGAGCATCAATAGGAGTTTAACAAGTATGTCCAATGCTGTTCACAAGTTGACTTATTATCTGCTAAAAATGGCATCCGGCTCTTTTTTAAAGGCATCAGGATCTCAGGCCATTGAGGTTCTGGGGTACAGAGTTAAGAGCCTCTAGATGGCAGCTGATCGCAAATATAGGTTTTCATTAATCCAGTCATTGTGCCTTTGTACGAACAACACAGGTCTAATCTCATCCTCGTGGACGACATTGCTCCAGTTTATCGAGGTTGCATCATTAGGCAACAGCTTTCAGGAGACGGGGATACCGTAAAGGAAATGGCTTGCACCTTCTTCAGACATGAATTGAAAACCTATGGAATCAGCTGAGTCGCCGCATAAAGGCATTAACTCTGTACCCCAGAACCTCAAACACCCGAGGGGGATGCCATGCCTCAGCAGACAATAATTTGACTCTCATGAACAGCTTGAGACATCTTTGCCAAGTTTTATTTGATGCTTAAGAGAACTCAAGTTATTGTGTTATTGACATTTTTTGTTGGGGTATATACATCACTGTTGTTGGCTTTTGTTTCAAAAAGTTGTTTCAGATAAGAAAATATCTATTGCTTGCTTCAACTTAAATGCCCTACTTTCATGATATAATATCACTGTAGCAAGAACTTTTTATGTTGTCCATCAAATTTCACCTGTAAGCCTAAAAATCCCTGTATCAGTACTGGCTGTATCTGTACGTTCCTGCGAAGATTTTAACACTTACACTTATGGAGCATGGGAATAAGCCCTTAGTCTGTTGTAGAAATTTCTTTGTACATAAAAGTGTAGAATTTAAGATAATCATGTAGGTTTTTATTTTCACAGCAGTAAACATAACATTTCATCCACTGTAGATAGTAGAATATATAGCCTAAAGGCCCTATTCCACGGAACGATTATCGTTCGTTTTCGGTCGATATCGACCGCTACGGACGATAATCGTTCCGTGGAATAGAATGCAATGATCAGCCGACATCGTTCATGTCGGCTGATCGTTGCAGTCGCTTGTTTTTCAACATGTTGAAAAACAAGCGACTGATATAGCAGCGATCTGCTGCCGTCGCTCCGTTGAATAGGAGCATCGGCAGCAGACGCTGCTATATCCTATGGGCTGCCCGGACGATCAGCGATCCTCCGAGCAGCCCCCCCGCAGCTCCCCGCCGCCCCTCCCGCACTCAACCGCTCGCTGCAGCCGCGCTGAATAGCGGCGGCAGCGAGCGGCAAACGAGGAGCAAACGAGCGCTAATAGCGCTCGTTTGCTCCTCTTAAACGACCCGTGGAATAGGGCCTTAAGAAGTGTAGTTACAAGAATGGCATAATGAAAACAACAAGATATAGTCAGGGAGTACAAAACATCAATAGAATAGTGGTGTGATATTGAGTTACAGAAAACCTCTATTAGTATCACAATGTACATAAAGGTGAGTTCATACAAATATATAAGTATGGAAACATATGTGGGTTGTGGTGGCAAAAATCTGAGTATTCTCCAGAATAAGGTTTGTGTAGGCTGTAGTGACTAGGCATGGGGGTCACATTTGAACCTAAAGGAGGGAAATGCAGCAGTGAGATAACAGGGCTGCTAGATGTCAGTTGTGCAGACTAGCAAAGCAGTACACAACAAATCATAACAATACAGCACATAAGCAAAACAGTGCAGGTATCTAGTGGTCATTTTGGCATAACAGTATATAGTTGCACCATTCTCATACAACCATATTTCTCTAATTTAGGTTCCTATTCGACCCCTTATTCTGGGCAATACACTGATTTTGCCAGGGACTATCTTTTTGCTCTGCCTACCTCTTTGATCCATTCAGGCTGGACATGGATCTACAACGTTTCTTTAGGAACCTCAAAACTCAAAGTATACTTTAGAGATACCAGGAATCTTGCTCCCTCTTGTAGACCTGGGCTTCCTGGGCCTCAAGAAGAGCATGTTTATGCCACCAAAAAATTCTCCAGCTATTGAGACTTTTGTTAACCTTGGAACTAGTAATGTAGGCTCCTTCATGTGACTGAGTTAGGTATCTACAGATACCATTAAAGGGCTTATCCAGCGCTACAAAAACATGGCCACTTTCCTCCCTACTGTTGTCTCCAGTTCAGGTGCGGTTTGCAATTAAGCTCCATTTACTTCAATGGAACTGAGTTTCAAAACCCCACCCAATCTGGAGACAACAGTAGGGGGAAGTGGCCATGTTTTTGTAGCGCTGGATAACCCCTTTAATTCTTCTGATAGACACGCAGTAAAATCCCTAATAAATAACACTAACCTAATCATCAAGCCAGCATACAAGGGTGATGCCCTTGTAGTTATGGATAGAACTGACTACAGAAAACAATATCTATGTCAACTACTTGACAAAACAGTCCCACAATACATCTGGCAAATAAGATAGGTACAGTTCGACAACGATACATAGAAACAGGTACCATTAACAATACAGTGAGGGACTTCCTTACCAACACATCCCCTATCATAAAAGTGTTTTATGTTCTCCCCAAAGGGCCACTAGTAGTTTCTACTAACTCTATTCTTTTCCTCCTACTAATCGTACTTGAGAAAGTGCTCACACCCTAACCAACTGTAAATGAAATTTGAACCAAAATGTGCATCATGGTGGCATCTTCCTGTAGATACCAGTAAACTGGGGCAAATACTTGAGATAATATACTGTAGGTAAGTGGTACCTATGGCTTTTTATAGTATGCACAGTATTAAAGAAAACTTTTTGTTGTTGGGGTACAAATCCATAATAAAAAAGCTTCTAATATGGTATTTGAAAAGTTATAGAAGTCACATATTGATGGACATGTGTAATGTTGCAATAATACAAAAAATGGGGCACTTTCAATTAACACTTGAACTGGCGCACATTCAGCATATTATTGCCATAATGAAATCATGCACTTGTAAGCTTTATTCACACAATGCTTTTTGAGGCAAAAATAAGGCCATATTTTGCAGTGCTGCATCATTGCATTGCAGTAATAAATCATATAATTGCCATCCAGCTGTCCTGTTACTGCAAGGAAATTTCAATGTGTGTGAACATACCTTAAAAACACTGGTAAGTAAGGGGTTAATGTCACATTATATTGATACATATGGTGCACATTTTGAGCCTTTGACTTTCTTGTGTTATTTCAAAAGTAAGCATTGCAATACAATCTATCTATCTATCTATCTATCTATCTATCTATCTATCTATCTATCTATCTGTCATAGAAGTTACATTATTTAACATGAGGTGACGTAGACTAAACCTTTGCCATTTTTGCCCAGTAGGTAATTAAATTGTATGTGTTTTTGTTATTGTTTAAATTCATTAAGTAAAGGACACATTGATTAAACCATTATATGGCCTTTTTAAGTCCTATTTTAAAAAATTAAACTTTCATTGCAATGAAGCCAATTTTTTAAAGGTAATACTGTACATCCCAACTTCATCCAGCATTTTTGTTTTACTTTGTAATCACTAAGACATAATTTGACATTTCTGTGGCCCAAAGCAGAATCTATAACAGGTCTTCCCATTTTAATATAGAAACGTAGAGGGTTGTTGGCAGAAAAAGACTACTTGGTCTAGTCTGCCCTATTAGTATTTCCCTTTTTATTATTTTAGGACAGATATATGTTTATCCCATGCATATTTAAAGTAATATTTCACTTTGCTTCTGATTTGTTTCCCAACTAACCTCTCATTGTGTTCTCTTGTTTTAGAGTTCACTTCTTTCTAAAAATACTTCCCCCTGAACCCTATTTAATTCTTTAACATATTTAAAGGTTTTGATCATGTCCCCCCCTTTCTCTTCTTTCCTTCAGACTATACAGATTCAAATCCTGAAGTCTTTTCTTATATGTTTTATGCCTGACACCCTCCGAGATTTTTGTAGCCGGTCTTTGGATTTGTTTTATTTTATTTTATCAGTATCCTTTTTGTAAGTGAGGTCTCCAGAACTGGACACAGTATTCCAGATGTGGTCTCACTAGAGCTCTATACAGCGGGATCACAGTTTCCCTCTTCTTACTGGTTATATCTCTAGCTATACAGCCCAGCATACGATTTGCTTTCTCTACCACCTGGTTGCACTAGTGACTCAATTTTAAGGCTGTCAGAAATCACCACCCCTAAATCCTTCTCTTCTGAAGTCTTTGCCAACACAAAACTAACCATATGATACTCAGAGAGTTCCTCCTCCCCAAGAGCATTATTTTACATTTGGAAAGAATGAACTGCAGTTTCCATTGTTTGGACCACTTATCTAGCAAAGCGGAATCATTTTCTGACACCTTCAGAAATATCAACCCTATTGCACACTTTTGTGTCGTCAACAAACAGACAAACCTTACATGTCTTCTCACATGTCACTTACAAACATATTAATAAAAAATAGGACCCAGAACAGACCCATGTGGCACACCACTTGTAACCAGTCTCTGCTAGGAAGATACACCATTAACAACAACCCTCTGATATCTATCCTTCAGCCAACAACAAATCCACCGAACTATCCAGTGATTAAGTCCAATTTTCTCTAACCTCTCTATCAGCTCTTTATAAAGAACTGTACCAAAAGCTTTGCTTAAGTCCAGATAGGCAATATCCACAGCACCACCTTCATCCAGCACTTTTGTGACATGAAGAAATTAATGAGATTAGTCTGACATGATCTGCCCACAGTAAAGCCATGCTGGTGTGGAAACATCAAATTGTTCATTCTTAGGTGATCCATTATCTTCTTTTTAGAAGAGTTTCCATAACTTTTCCACGCAGTCAGTTTGTATGTCAAACCATAAACACTGGTGGTCACTGGAACCTACACTTTCTTTCACTCTGACTTCATACACCCGATCCCCATTAGTAAATACTAAATCTAAAACGTTCTCTCCTCTGCTTGGTGACCTCACAAGCTGTTTTAGAGATGCCCCTGTAATGGCCTCTATTACATTCTCACTTTTACATGTAAGTGCACAAGGTACTGTATATTCCAACCATCATCTGGCAAGTTGAGGTCACCCATAACTACAATGTGCCCCTTTACTTACATTTTGGTACTTTCATCCATCAACATGTTGTCATAGTCCTCAGTTTGCCCCTGAGGCCTATAGATAACACTCATCCTAATACCAGACCCGTCTTTGGACTGCATGCAAATCCGGAGAGTCTCCAGCTCTTTATATGTATTTTAGATGACCGTCGATTTAATAATTTAACATAAATGGCTACCCCGCCTCCCCTTCTCTCTGCTCTATCTTTCCTGGTATAATATATCCTGGTATAGCTAGTTCCCAATCAGAATCTTCCTCTCTATGTTCCATTTATCATTCCAAAGTCTTATGTTGTGGTGGGGGCCAAATTGCCCCCAAAGAGAACCCGGGCTGGATGCAGCTATAAACTCTGTGTATCCACTAATTAAACCCCAGTGTAGTGTTTCCTTTAACTACACCTATAATGATCATGAACAGTATTGAACCTTATGTAATTAGAAAATAATGGCTGCTTAACTGAAGACTTGTAACTGCTGTTATTATTGAGGTTATAGTCAGCCATATTTGTCATATAATCTATCCATAACTTTAAAGAGATACATACTCAAAGCTATCCATAATGGCACAGGGAATTGTAATGACTTAAAGCTTTATTAAGGAGTTACTGCAGTGTTCTGGTAAATTCTGCATTTCTTGTGGTTGGGTAAGTAAAGGCCATGCTGTCAGAATTGTGTGAATATCTTAGCAAAGCAAGCCTAGAATATTGACATATTTATTAAGGTCATAAAAGGTCATAACAGGTTATATAAATGCAGTCACATAAAAACCATAGGGCCCACATGGTCAACTTTTGTACATATATTGGCACAATAGAGATGAGTGAATAGTGAAATATTCGATAATTCGAAATTCAATGCGAATAGCTCCCGATATTCGTATATCTGAACGAATATCGAATCCCATTATAAAAATTTTGGGACCTGGAAATCAATATTCGACCACTAGGAGGTCACCAAGTGCACAATGAAAGCTCAGGACATGATGCCAAAACCTCTGGAATGCATATGGGACAGAAAGGGAAGCATGCCTGGGTGCATCTAACACTAGTGATGAGGAAACATCCCAATTTTCGGTTCGGATCGCGAACAAAAACAACAAAAAAAATGTTGTGATCCGTTCATGTTCAAGTTCGCCGAAGATTCACGAACAAATTACAAAGTAGAAGCGTACATTTCGGTCTAGTAGTACGCACTTGCATACATATCAGGTCAGGTGCAGTGTAAAATCTGTAATAATGAAAATTAACGATAACTACAAATCAGTAGTAGCAAGATAACAGGTATTATCCCACACTAATACCACACAGCTGTATACCAAATATGATTGTTTTTTACAATAAAAAAATGAAAGAGCCATTCAACTCCTTTACAGGATGCAGACTGCACAAATGAGTAGTAGCAAGATAACAGGTATTATCCCACAATCACAGTATACAGCCGTATACACTATCAGTAGAGCTTCTAAATATATGGTTTTTATACTTTTAGCCCTAACAAGGGCTTTTTGTGGTCTCTTCCTACCTAACTTCACCTAAAAGCTTTCTCTCCGTGGTGTACAGCCTGTCCCTCTTTAGCTTCAACAAGCATGTGACACAAATCTGAAATAGTTTAGCCAGCCAATCACAGTGCATGTTTATTTGCTGGAAAAAAGCACCAGGGGATGTGGGATGGCGAATCAAATTTTTACTGCGTTATCGTTCGAACATTCAAACGCAATCGAATAGCGTGAATAGTGTACTATTCGATTGAATACTATTCGCTCATCACTATAAAAGACATATGAGGATAAAAAAGGTAAAAAAGGACGTCTTTATAAGTGCTGCAAAATGCCAACAGGTCTTTAGAGCAGCGAGCCTCTGTGGTAGCATACTTGACTCACTATATCCTGCTTGTGCTCGTATATCCAGGGGAGAGATAAATGCGTGAATATTTATTATGATACCATCCTGGTAGTTGGGATGTCTCTGGAGCGCTCTGCACTGATGATTCTCTTCTCCATGGTTTTGGAGTTTGGATACATAAATTGCATAGTGGTCTCTTTAATAGCGTAGCTACATCAATGTCTGCAATATCGTCTGTGGAGCTTCTTCCTTTTGCCTTTTAGCAATGTGGGACTTGTAGTGCGCAACCCCGACTACTTCAGGAGGTAATGTTCAGTCAGTTATATAACTCCTCTCCTCTGGGAGTTTCATCTTTGGTCAGATATAGCGATGGTCCGCCTGGAAAACTGGCATACAGCCATAGCCATAGGCTGTATCCCAGTTTTACAGGCGTTCCTCCCGCTGTATCCGCATGCTCCACGGAGCGGGCAGACAGCGGGAATCTGGTGCCGAGTGTTTGGGTTCATACGAATATCGAGTCCCATTATAAAAATTTTGGGACCTGGAAATCAATATTCGACCACTAGGAGGTCACCAAGTGCACAATGAAAGCTCAGGACATGATGCCAAAACCTCTGGAATGCATATGGGACAGAAACGGAAGCATGCCTGGGTGCATCTAACACTAGTGATGAGCAAACATCCCAATTTTCGGTTCGGATCCCGAACAAAAACAACAAAAAAAAACTGACTAAAATATTAACTCCTGAACTTCTAGCAGGGGATTTGTTATTATTATAAAAATAAATAGTAAAAAAGCGGTTGGATCGAAACCTTTAATAAAACCATATGGCCTAAGAGCATTACAAAAGCATTTGTGTGGGAAGTTGACCATTTTCAACAAAGAACTGCTTAGTAATCTGGTACCTCAGTGGCTTTTGGACCACTTCTACCACTGAAAGCCAACTGTCATTGTCTTCCATCACTTCAAGAACTTTAAGGCGACTCTGCACCCACAATCTGCCCCCAACAAACCGCTGGTCCCTTGGGATAGCTGCTTTTAATCCAAGTTCTGTCCTAAGGTCTGCTCAGCAGTTGATGCCGTTATTGCCCTAAAAAAACAACTTTTAAACTTGCAGCCCTGTGTCAAATTGTTGTGGCCTACAGTGTATGTGCATTAGACTTGCACAGCCCCTCCGTCCCTCCTCCCCATCCTCTTCACAATTACGAATGCCCTAGGGAAGATTTTTTCCTATTAATCACCTGTCTGAACACTACACATGTGCTGGATAGTTAAGGCACCTGTGCAGCGTTCTGACAAGTGATGAATAGAAAAAAACCTGCCCTGGGGCATTCCTAATGGTGAAGAGGGTGAGGAGGAGAGACAGAGAGGCAGTGCAAGCCTAGGACAGGTCTAGTCTATAAATACAGATGGGCGCAACAAGCATTTGACTACCATTGGCTAAAGTTGGATGCAGCCCTAGGGATACTAAGAAAACATAAACTATGGTTATATCCATGTTTTCCCAGACTCCCTAAGGCTGCATCCAACTTCTTCAGCCTACGGTATTTAAATGCCGAATAATCTGACTCAGACATGCTTGAGTTGCACTCATCTCCGTCTGCTTATAGTCATTTGCTTGCATTTTACCTACGAATGCCATAGGCATCTGAGGTGTTCTGTCTTTGGAGGGATTTTTTTATTGAGCATTCAGCATATACAAATTTCAAAGTATCAAAGTAGTAGCATATATTGGTATTAAATTGCTGAGCCCTGCACAGGTTCCCCTTCAAGCAGAAATGAACGCCACACTAAACTGATCTTTTTTTTTGTTAGGTATTACATAGTTAAATAAAAAAACTCTTCAGTTTGAGGTTTCCCTGCATGTGATTATGCAATTTTTACCATTGGGTCTAGTGAATTGTTTTTCTTGTCTGTCACAAAAATACTTCCTTTACTTATATAGCGCCAACACATTGCGCAGTGCTGTACATTACTTATTACTCATATCAGTCCCTGTTTCTGCTGGCGTTCAAAATCTGAATTCACCTATCAGTATGTGTTAGGATGTGGGTGAAAACCCATGCAAACATGAGGAGAACATACAAACTCCCTGTCCTTCATTGAATTTGAACTCTGGACCTCATCGCTGGCTAGTGGACATTTGTATTGCTCTTGCTAAGGGTCCTTTTAGGGCCCTATTATACAGAGTGATAATCGGATGAATCAGGCCAATTCAGACGATTATAGCTCTGTGTAATAGAGACAATGATCAGCAGATGAAACGATCATTGGCTAATCGTTTCTTTAGGTCCAGACCTAAAATCATTGTCCGTCTACAGTGCACCACTACGTGTAATAGCTATAAACAGCTGATGGCTAACGATTTAATAAACTGTTCATAGCTTGTAGGCTGATCATTTTTTTTTACAACATGAGCTATTACACAATTAATTACACAAGTAATTATCGTCCGGTAATCGGCCAAGTACGGTTGATAATTGCTTTGTGTAACAGTGCCTTAAGAAAGTCCAGTAGTATTGTAGTATGATAATGTTGTGAGATGTCCATGAGCAAACAACAGATGTATGTAGTCTGTTCCTAATATAATAACATGAAAAGAAATATATAATATACTGACATGACAATAATGCACATGATACACACAAGATTGCAGAAATCTGTCAGTGCTAAGGTCTATGTGGTTATATGTAGCAAAATATTCACATATTTTTCACTCACTATTTAAAAGTCCAGGTAAGCTATAGGTTCCAAGCATGACCCTAGGGTTTTACCCACTGCTGCTTCATCTGGGGCAACATCGAACTAGAAATCTTTAAATCAGCATATAAAAAAAACCTATATCCACCATATTGCTTTCTGATTTCAAAGCTATCCTAATAAAAAATGAAGGGAAAGAAAGAAATTTAAAGACAATATCCAAAATATTTGATCTATATCTTTTAAAATAACAAAGCATACAAACAGGTGCCTAAAGGGATTAAAGTTGTTGAAAAAACAAACAATGATGCTGAAGGACAGACTAAAGTTTTAGCTTGATGCATCTTTGGAAGAAAACATTTGAAGATATACTTGTGATAAGAGACAGTATAATTAAATATATAAAACTTTTTCTTCCCAGCAGGCACTATTTTATATCTATAATATTAGATAAAAAAGGAACTTCATTGCTAATAAGCAATGATAAAAATAGGTAAGTTGCCTGGGATGAGCGAGCCAAACTTTAATTGATGCTGTAAAAATCGCAGAATGTGGTTCACTGATTTGGATGAAGCTACTAGGACATTTGTTATGACCCCTAAACTTTACACAGCTACACAAATTGACTTCTAAACTAGGTAAGAAATGAAGTGTAACCAAAACAATTAACGTTTTATTTAACTTTTCTTCCAAGAAAAAAAAAATTATCTTAGTACTCCTTAACTATTTCCCATCACAGCACTGGCTATTCACATCCTAAACTACCGCACTACTTTTTAGTGGTAATATATACTGGAGGTAGGGCATTTAAGTAGACATGCTGTTCACAAGTCAACCTATTTTCGGCGGGCATGGCATCTCACTATTCTTGAAGGGCGGACCTCAGGTCATTGAGGTTCTGGGGTGCAGAAGTATGAGCCTCTACATAGCGAAACAGCTGATCCAATATGTTTTTTTATAGGATTTAGGTCTGGAGTAAATGCAAACCACCATTGCATTTACTCCATTGCAGCCATTCCCTAATAATGCAACCTTGATTAGCTGGGGCATTGTCAATCAGTAAAGATGAAATTAGGCCTGATGGCAAAGGGAAAAGAAATACAAATTTATTAAAATTTTAATTTTTTTCAGAAAATTAAGGTTAAAATGAATGTGTCCATTGTATTTGCTAATAAGAGCTGCAGGCACCATTTGATAGCTGTATAAAAGCAAACTGGTACCTTCGATGATCATTGTAAAACACACAAACTTTCCAGGCTTGCCAGGTTGTCAGGCCACTGAGATCAGTGATATGTTTCCCCTATGACTCCACTAGGCATTTCTCCCACCAAGCTAAAATCCTACTCCACACTGATGAGCGGCAACAGCCTGAAACAGCTGTCTGTGGATGGATGCTTAACTTTATTTTCACCCTTATGGGGTCCTTCCCGGAGGGATATCTGGTTAGTCCTGTGTAGGGATGGTCCGAACCAAGTTCGGTTCGGGTTCGTACGAACCCGAACTCTCGGTAATGATTCCCGCTGTCTGCCCGCTCCGTGCAGCGGGCGGATCCAGCGGGAGGACCGCCTGGAAAACTGGAATACAGCCATAGCCATAGGCTGTATCCCAGTTTTCCAGGTGGTCCTCCTGCTGTATCCACCCGCTCCACGGAGCGGGCAGACAGCGGGAATCTGATGACGAGCGTTCGGGTTCATACGAACTCGAACCTCGGAGAGTTCGGACCATCCCTAGTCCTGTGTTTTGAGACTGATGAGGGGAAACAATCCTAATGACAGTGAACAGTATAAAATGCTCCATAAAAATGCATGCATTTTCTATTTTAAAAGATTCAGAAGTTATATGCACCCTAAATGTCACATTCATAAATCTATCCATCCATCCATCCAAAAAACAAAACCTCATAGAAAATACAGAGAGGCAAAAATCGATTATTTTTGTGGCGCCACAGTCCATGCTGAGCGGCCATTTCCTGTGGAAATGACATGTCAGTAGAAATTGTGGAAAAGCTGACAGTGCTGGAGAGCAGAATGTAAGAACTATTTTCCCAAGAGTAACTCCACCAGGTTTGAGGGGTTCTTGAACTGGGCTTGAGACCTCACAATACACCTAGGGTTTCACCAGGTCAGGTTGCATCATAATGATTGAGCTGCCATCAGGAATTCCTGAAACCCAAATATCCAGCATTCTCACCCTAGCAAAATCCTATTTTTGCTGATGAATGCCTCCTCTCCTTTTTTGTAAGCTGCCAGGAAACCATGGGTGTGCCAACCATTAGACCAGCAGACAGCAAATAATGCAGTGTTCCTATAACATAGAACAAAATAAAAATCCTATCCTTACCTAAACAAGCTCCTCTGGTGTCCTCAGTAATAGACAATAATAGAATTGTTTCTTTCTTCATGTTGTCACTTGCAGTGCAGTAAGGGGTTAATTTCCTTTGCTGTCATAAGTATTTTTTTTCTACCATTAGATATGAATTATGGGAAACACATCTATGCTTAGTAGTTCCTGGGATGGTGAAAATATTGTTTGATGAATTAGAGCAGACCTTGATGCTCTCAATGTAGGAGTAATACATCAATAATAGCTAAATATTATGGAATTCCATCAATGCGGAATTAATGTATTTGCAGCTGGTTACATTTAAATTAAATTTGCTCTTGTCATTTTGCTACTTAGAAGTTACAAATTTTCTTTAATTTTATATTGTCTAAATGTGTTACCATGGAAATCAGATTTACAGACAATTAATGAAATTCTCAGATTTCTAGGAACAAAACATGTAAATAATAAAAAAAATTTAGGCAGATTGGCTCATGGCTTATATTGTCTTTTTCTTTTTCTTTTTTTTTGTCTACTATGTTGAAAGATTAACTCTTTCATCCTTGTCCCAGCCCTCAAATTGAACTTGATAGATTACAAAATAGATATCTGATATTTGATAAGATACTAGAACAATAACTGTATCTCCATTAAATTTCAATCACTTCTGAGCCCCATCCATCGGGGGAAATGCTATGATTGGCACAGCACAGCACCTATTTTTGACTTGGTTTAAATATAAATATTCATTTCATGCAAGTATGGTAAAAGTACAACTTTGTAACATGCTTTCATATGTAAAAGTACTGGATTTATTGCACTTCAGCTGTCAGATCCCCATTTCAAAAGTAGATATTCAAATGCAGGCTTTCCAATTTCTATTTGGTCATGCTATTTTACATCCAAAGGTCATCTTTTTTTTGCGTCAGAGCTAAGTGTATTGTCTACAAGTGTACAGAAGAGCTTTTTTGTAGAAAAATAAAGAAAAGAAAAACGGATAATTTAACTTTGCTATTTTTACATTTTCAATTCAGGGTTGATTTTCCTTTCAGGATAAGACTTTCATAGACATGACAAGTTTGAGTGACATTAACTTACTAAACCTACGTTCATTCTGCCCTCGTATCTTTCATTAAACCAGCTCGACTTCTTGTAGGACTGAATGTGCTTTCCAGTTGTCACTTTGGGATGAGTCGGAGGAGGAATAGCAATAATTGACTGTGTGGTATGGTATAAATAATAAAAAAGAACAAACCAACACAAATTAGAGGCGGGAAAGTGTATTTATTGTAGGAGTGTGTCTCTACTGAAGGTTAATTTGTTGCTCTCGGGAAAAGTCTATTGATGCTGTAAAAACAAAGGGTAAACAGAACTAATTTCAAGAGCTCTTCTGCTGCTGTGAAGAGGGAAATAAACTGCTATAAGAGCTAGCAATTACTTTGAGTTAACAAATCTTTTTCCTTGTATACTTTCAACCCAAAAGAACAGAGCAAATAAAACACTTGAATGAATTTCTCCATACCTACTTTATCAAATTAAGAAACTTTTCTCAACAAACTTTAGTTAATGACAGGTTGCATTCATAAATTGTAGGCAAAAGTAAGAATGATACCAGCCAATTACCTGTTTCACTGAAAGGGCTTTTTACCACTTTCTTTTAAATCCTCTTGGACCCATTTTAAATGTTTTTAGTAAAAAAAAAAAAATACCATTTAACAATTTTCTTTTCATCTTACCTGATGGATTCAGATTTTTCTACAATTTCTTCAATTTCTTTCTATGCTGTGTGCTGTGTTCTCCCCCTCCCCTTCCTTATTTCCGAGAAGTAGCAATGCGATGGGAAAGCACGTTTGAGTTTTACAATTGTAAAAGCTATGTCCTACTTTGCCACTATATATCAGTAGATTTACATGCCTATTAGCATGTAGGTCCTCTCTGAAACTCTGAGGAATGGATTACACAAGATTACTTTAGCATGGTTTTGCATGGTGTCAATTCTAAAGACATTAGCCGAAAGTCCAGCACATCTAACAGATGCTTTATCAGAACAAGATCATGTAGCTTAGTCTATTTTAACTCTTTGTCCTATTCCTCAGCATTTTATTCAGTGTGGTGAGCAGTATTATTTTATAAAAAAGAAGCCATAAAAGGGTTACTCCCATCTCAACTTACATAGTTAACCCCTTCACATCAGCAATACGTGGATATACTTTCCTACTGCACATACTCTGTGCAGTAGGAATGTATATATACGTTCCTGAGGTGAGAAGGGTTTGATGTGTACGGGACCACTGCAGTGAGAGCGGCCCCACACACACCAGTGTCCCGGGAGCCCAGCATAATGACAAGCAGCTGCGATCTCACAGCTGCCTGTCAATAACCCCTTAAACACCGCAATCTATAGCCATGTTGCGGGGGTCCAGATCGCTTGTTTCGACAGGCGGGGGTAAGTCACTTACCTCCGTCCTGTCAAATGGGATATCTTTGCAGAGCATCTGCTCTCAGGCAGACTCTATGCATAGATCACTGATAACACTGATGTATACCATGCTATGGCATAGCATTGGTCACTATAACCAATCTAATGTTTGCATGATTTACAGTGAAAACAAGTGTTAAAAAAAGTTTTAAAAAGTATAAAAAAACTTATAAACCCCCCCTCCCAATAAAAGTTTTATATACCTCATTGCCCATTATAAAAATAAAAATATGTAAAATAAAAAAAACATTAACCACGTAAATGAAAAAAAACAAACACCAGGATATTAAAAGCGATTAAAATTTTTCTGTTACACCAATATGATAATAAAAACTATGAAGAATATAGTGCAGACAAAAGGAAGATAGGTGTATTTTCTAGAGGAGCTTAATGGTGCAAGGAGATGGCTGTGAATGCCGAAGTTTAAATATAGAATTTTTATTGCATATAGGCAACGCGTTTCAAGGCTACCAAGCCTCTTTTACAAGCCACAAACAATTAATGCATTAATTGTTTGTAGCTTGAAAAAGAGCCTTAGTAGCCTTGAAACGCGTTGCCTATATGGAATAAAAATTCTATATTTAGACTTCGGCATTCACAGTCATCTCCTTGCTATATTAAGCTCCTTTGGAAGATACACCTATCTTCCTTTTGTCTGCACTATATTCTTCATCTACCGTAGAAGTCAGAAAGCCCCTTGTCTCCTGTTTCTGGAGCGGCTCCATCGAGGATACCGCACTTTATCTACATGCTCTAATAGGTGTTGTGCTCTCAGCACAACCTGACCAGGTAAATGTATTCCTCACCTTTATGTTTACTCTTGTCATCTTCTGATTCACCCAGGGAGCGCCTTTTGTGTTTCCAGCCCACTCTACTGAATAATAAACAAAAAATGGCACAAAAAATGACACCCCATTGAGCCCTGTAGGTGGAAAACTAAAAGCGCTATGGCTCTTAGAAGGCGGGGAGGAACATTGCATTGATTTGACACGGACATCCGTACATCAATGGGCTCGCTCAAATTCATTTAGCAAACTTGCCTCCTCCTCCTGATATGCCCACTCTTTGTTCTAAAATCAATGGTCTGCCGGATGTATATATACAGTGGGGAAAATAAGTATGTGATAAATTAATGATTTTGAAAATCACAAAAGTCTATACTTTTTTATCGTAGGTACAATTGAACTGTGAGAAACAGAATCTATTAAAACATTTCAGAAAATAATTTGTAAATAATTATTTTGCAGTTTATTGCATGAAATAAGTATTTGATACCTACCAATCAGCAAGAATTCTGGCTCTCACTGATCACAGATCTGTTGGTTTGTTCTTTAGTAAAGCTCTTCTTATTATGCACTCATTACCTGTATTCATTGCATAACTCGGTCGGATGGGTATGCCAGTGCGAGGCTTTCCTCCTCAGTGCCACCTTGGAAATATGTGAAAGGATGTCTTGTATGTGTACTACTGGCAAACAGTCCAGCTGTGGCCCTACCCCCTGACATTAGGAGATTAAGGGGCAGGACCACAGCACAATGGGAAAAAAACAAACAAACAGACACTCATTTTTTGCAAACTATGGCTATGTAAGCCATGGTTACATGGCAATCTACAGTATTTCTAATTTGTCATTTTTTTTAGAGATGTCCTGCTAGCTGCTATTTTCTATTATATCTTTTCTCTTGCAAATAGCCAATCTTCTTACTACTGCCTATTTTCATACTAACATTTTTCCAACTAACTTTAATGCAACTTCTGGCAACAACCTCTTGGCCCTCTATCATTCTGGCACTTCCCATGGCCAGAAAAGTGGTTGTCATAAACTTAATTGCAACTAGGTTTTCCTGATGCAATATAGTTTTGTAAATGAATCCTGTTCAGAAGTGAAGAGTATTCGGCCAATAATGCATTTCTTTTATTACTGACTTTAGATCTTTTGGGCAGGAAATATAATGTGGCAATTGACACAACTCAAAAGAACTCTTCAGTATGTATTGCTGGTTCGAAGGTTTCTTTTGATGTACTAACATAGATGTTTGTTAAAACTGTTTAAAAACTTTAGAGAAACCTCAAAAAGAAAGTAGAAAGGATAATGTTGCGTGCCTTTGGCAGAAGTGCTGTCGACAGAAGGTTGCTACACTAGTCATTTATCACGAAATTGGCATTTTGGGCAGATTAGTCTTCTATCAGCTCATCAACATATTCACAAATGTAACATACAAGAATTAGGGCCAATTAAAGTTTCTGTAGTATAAAGTCAAATATCAATGTGTTTAACCAGTGTGGGGGCATTAACCTGAATTAAAGAATAATAGGATTAGGGCCGATTCTTGTTGACAATGCATGGTAAAACCATCCTGATCAGTAACAATAATGTAGCTTGTCTAAACTACAATGGTAAGCAAGCTTATAGAATTTAAAATGATCAAATTGTGTCAAAAACAGTAAAAGAAAAATAAGCAAAAAGAAGTATTAAATGACAAGTGCCATGAAAAACTTTTTCCCAGTAATTGAAGCACATTACAAAGTTATATAACTACGTAATATCCTTCAATCACCTATCTGCCTCCCTTTCCTGACTTTTCCCCCCTCCACCCCCCACCAGGAAGTGTCCTGACTCACCTAGACCTGATTACTGTCGTCACCGTCACCAAGCTCTTCTCTCAGCTCCTTCTCCTGTTACACTAGCCTCCCCCCTCCTCTGCCTTGTCAGGTGACAGGCTTGCTCAGCTCCCATTGGCTGAACAACTGCAAGCCATCACTTGGACTGGGGAGGGGGGGGGGGGGCTGGTGTAACAGGACCTAGAGCAGCCCTCCTGCTGGTGACTCATCCTCACAAGAAGGAGCTGCCTGGTGACGGTGACGACAGTAATTAGGTCTGTGTGAGTTAGGACACTTCCTGGTGAAGGGTGGAGGGGAGAAAAGACAGGGAAGGGAGGCAGATAGGTGATTGAAGCATATTACACAGTTATATAACTTTGTAATGTGCTTCAATTACTGGGAAAAAGTTTTTCATGGCACTTGTCCTTTAATTTATTTACACAAATTTTATTATGGGGTCGTAACTTGCAACTTATATTAAAATTACAATTCTATCAAACCACTTAACTCCTTCATAACTGAAGGTCATTGATGCATGAATGTCCTGGTCACAGTAATGCAATGTTACTCCTCATTCTTTAAGAGCAATAATGCTTATTTTTTGCGCCATGATCTATACTTTTTATTGGTATTAGAGATGAGCAAATTTACAGCAGGAAAGAAGCGAAGCTCTTCATTCCTATCTGAATTCCACTCATCGGGCTGCCGGCCCAGCCTGCTCATCTCTGTGCAGCTCCTCCCCAGGTGCTGGGAAAAGATGGATCCCATCCTGTTAAACTTCTCCCAGTTTCCCAGGACTGCATCCTTTTTTTTTCCAGCACCCAGGAAGAAGCGAAACTGAGCAGAGCACACTTCAAAGCCCTGCAGCCCGATTAGTGGAATTCAGATAGAAACAAAGCTCTTCACTTTGTTCCTACTGTAAATTCGCTCTCTATTTGGTATTATATTGGGGTAAAAGGAATTTTTTGATCACTTTTCATACATTTTTTATGATATATAATTTTTTAAAAATCAGAAATTCTGGTGTTTCTTTTCCTCTATTTGTTTACAGTGTTTACAGTTCAGGAACAATATTGTTATATTTTATTAGATCAGACAAATCCGCATTTCAGAAAATGGCTACTGTATGCAAGGGTGGTTTTACCCACATAAGTGCTGGTGACACCACCCACCACCTTCAAGTGGGGAGAAAGATATAACTAAGGGTAAGCATGGTCTATAGAGGTTGAGCCATGGGAGGCAAGGCTATGTTGTATCTTTTACTCAGCTAGGACAACCCCTTTAACTTTTTTTTTTTATAAATTAAAAAGTGTCAACAGTGCAACTGGTGCTATAGTCACATTCAAGCTTTCCACCGCGTGATGTGGACCCACAGTGCCCTGGTAGCTTGGGTCATCGTTGGGTATCCCTGACATCACATAGAAAACCGGGAGGGTGCTCTTGCAGCATGCTTTTTGTGAAGCTGCCGAAGCATGCTCATGAAGGTCCAGGGCTGTGCTCCAAACAAGGAGAATGAAGTCGCTGGATCGCTGGAAGGACAAAAACTTGCTTAGACTTGTTACTTCTAGGAAAATAAAGAATAACCTGTATAGTGCCTTTTTTATGATTTAAATGTTTTCCTCTAAACTGAGAAGTTAGGTTTACCATCGACATTTCCTGCTACTTGTTGCAGACATAGACCAGACCCTCCAAAGTACTGCTGAACCAAACATAGTGAAGAACTGCCCCCCCCCCCCCCCCCAAACACACACACACACACATACAAAACCCTTCTACTAGTTACCGTGATATTACTTATGCTGTCCCTCAACTAAATCACACATTTCTGCTCTGCTTTTCTGGAAGGATGATTGTCACAGGTTGTCAGCTGAAAAATCATGATGGACATGCATAGTAAATCATAAACCCTCCGGTTAATCCATGTATATAATTTAACACATTTGATATATATTTATGTCAAGTTCTTGCCTTATCTGCTCTCTAAAGTGTGTCGGTCCTATGACGTCTGACCTCATGCATAAAGGAATGACTCAGGCTTTGAGCTACTTTAAGTCTCACCTTTTTATTCATTTATTTAATAAGAGTAATAAAAAATCTCAGCCATGAGATTGATGCCAACTGGTTGAATGTACACACATTTACTGGAAAAATGAAGGCTACTTAAAGTTATTAAACTATTGAGTAAAAATTTACAAATGTGCATGTCATGATATTATTTTGACCCCTTTATGACCCAGCCCAAAATTACCCATATAACCGCGCCAATTTAGAATTTTGCGTTTTTATTTCTTCCTCCTTCCCTTCTAACAGATAGAGCACTTTCATTTTTCTATCTACAGGGCTATATACAACATGTGTACTTTGTAATGGCACCTTTCAATCTACCATATTTGTGTACCTCAGACGTTTTGATCACTTTTTATGATTTTTTTAAAATATATAATGTATAAAAAAAATCAGTAATTGTGGCACTTTTCCCCCTCTTTTCATTTATGCCATTCACCATGCAATATAACTTTTGTTGTATTTTCATAGATAGAATAATTATGCCCACTGCTGTATGTACAGTAATATGTTTATTTATTTATTGATACTGTTAAATTTGTATAATAGCATAGGGGGTGATTAAAATTTTTATTGTGGGAGGGGCTTTTGGGGTATTTTTTTTTACCACTTTTTAAGTCCCTGCCTGTGGCAGACTCTACAAGCAGAACGTAAAATGGACTGCATAGAGGAAGGTAAAAGACCTCTGATAACACTGCGGGGGTCCCAATCGGTAAGTCACAAGGAGTTGCTCCTGTCACTTACACTTAATTGCCATGAGCACTTTTAAAGGGTTAATGACGTGCTGCAGCCTGTCATTAACGCTGAGGGCCTGGCTACTAATTGCAGCCGGCCCCCACCTCCTGAGCGAGTTTCATAGTACACTAGACACCCAGGGTGTACGAGTACATCCTGGGACATCTGGTGACAGCTGGTCATGGTGTACCTGTACACCCTAGGTCATTTAGGGGTTAAGAGTACCCGTTGTTACAAAGGATTTATAAACTTGCATGGTTTTGTTGCATTAACCCTTTAAAAACTGATGACGCACCCGTGTCCTTAGGGGAGCTCAAAGAAGCGTGCAGCTACCGGCTGTTATCAGCAGCCAGGGGCCACGGCTATTAACCATTTAAATTCAGCCATCAAAACTGACAGCTGAATTTAAATGATATGAGAAGCCCCATCCCTGGCATCTAGTGGACGGATAGCTCCAACAGTCCATTGTAATCAAGCACTGATATCATGGATCAATGTAGTATGTATATACTGCGTTGAGCTCAATGAGAGATTAGTACAGTCGTATTAGAAATCCCCCAGGGGGACGTCATATCACTGTGTAAAAAAAAAAAAAAAAAAAAAAAAAAGCAAAAAACTTTTTTTCATTAATAAAAAAAAAATCCCATACCCTAATAAAAGTTTAAATCACCCCACTTTTCCCATTTTATAACGAAATAAATAAATAAACATATTTGGTATTGTCACCACACTATTAAATTATTACATTCCTGATCTCACACAGTAAACAATGCAAGCACAAAAAATGCCAAAGCACAAAATTACTGATTTTAGTCACATTAAATTCTGAAAAGTTGTATTCAAAAGTGATCAAAAAGTCACATATGCACATATACGCAGGCAAGTTATTAATAGAAAGTACAGATCATGGCACAAAAAAATGGCACCTCACACAGCCCCATAGACTCCTCCAAAAAATGTGTTATAATAAAGTAATAGAGCAATTTCAAGAACATTTCTTTTTTTTTTAAAGGTTTTAATTTTTTTTAAAGCTGTGGATTAAAATAAAAGTTATACAAGTTGCCTACCTTTGTAATCATATTGACCCGTGGAACAAAGCAAAGATAACATGTCAATTTTA
Organism: Dendropsophus ebraccatus; assembly: GCF_027789765.1. Taxonomy (NCBI): domain Eukaryota; kingdom Metazoa; phylum Chordata; class Amphibia; order Anura; family Hylidae; genus Dendropsophus; species Dendropsophus ebraccatus. The sequence goes on from NC_091462.1 coordinate 74,932,236, forward strand.
CCATAGGGTAAACAGCATAACACGGAACCCCCACTCCCAAATGATGAAAAAAAAAAAAAAGTTTTTTTCTTTTTAATTTCACCAGGGAAATAAATTTTTCCCCGGTTTTAAAGCATATTTTATGAAAAAATTTGGTCTGTAGTTGCAAAGTACAAGTGGTGTAAAAAAATTAGGGCTCATGTGGGTCTGTAGGTAAAAAAAGTGCTATGGCTCTATGGCATTGAAACATGAGGAGGAAAAAACGAAAGCGCAAAAGCGAACATTGTCTCGTTCCTTAAACGGTTAAATGGGTTATCTGGCATTAGCAAAATTTTCCTATACAGCTGCAGTCATGTAGAGAATAATAAAAAAAAATGTATGCTTACTTGTCTGCGCTTCTCTGGTCTCCTCCACTTACTGTAGATGCTTCACTTCTGAGACGGACTTGTCTCAGGAGTAATAGCCCATTTAGCCAGGGTTGCCAGCATACACAGGGCTTTCCTTCCCTGACTTCTCTGGCCAATCACAGAACAAACTCTTCTCGGCCAAGTCATTATGTGGTCCTGGAAAGTGCACTAGACTGAACAGGCTGGCACTGTTTTGGGCTGTAGAGTTAAACTATATAGTACTAAATACCATGTGGGGAGAAGGGGCTGCTAAGACAATAAGTTTGAAAAGTGCTATTTCAGCAGTAAGGAAAGATTTACAAATATGTGGCAAATAATAAATAAATTTATTAAACCACAGTGACCATCATTTAAGGGAGGTAACGAAAAATGAGTGGAAGTAAAACAATGATTTTAGGTATTGTTTATTTAAAGGGGTAGTGCGGCGCTAAACATTTATTCACAAAATAACACACATTACACGGGTCTAGCGTGGGTGGGGGGAAACACGGGGAAGGGGGCCATTCACATACATAACACACATTACAGGGCTAGGTTCACACTATGTAACTGTGCGGCTGTATTTTTTATGCGGCTGTAAATGTGCGGATGAAACTACGGCCGTGGGAAAAAATAGACATGCGGCTCAAAACATACGGTCATTTACTTGGAAATCTGGTTCAACTAAAAATAACAAATAAAATCTTAAGAAAGTGATGCAAACACCTCTGGATGCATCTGGGAAAGCAGGGAACACAGTTTACATGAATTGCTATTACCGGGGTTTGCGACCCTCTGCACTAATGCCGATGTCTCTCATGGTTAATCTATTAAAATAATAAAACACATTTTCGTTGTAATAAAGTCCCTTTCGTTGTTCAATAATTAAATTTAATAATTAATTTAAAATTGGCGCTCCTGGACCTGGCGGCAGCAGGCTGGTAAGATTTAGGCTGGGGAGGGCTCTGGGACCATGGGACCACTGGCACCCAGCTCTTCCCAGTACCCCTGGTGGCATTGGGTACTGGGGAATAATAGTGGGTTAGTGTTAGCCATTTTATACCGGCTAACACTAGGCCCCAACTTAGTAATGGATTCCGTCTATTAGACGGCTTCCACTACTAAGTATATAAAGTAAAGAAATAAAGACAAGACACAAGTTAAAAAAATTTTTTATTCAAATAAAAACACCCCACACCCCTCATTGACCATTTTATTAAAAAAAAAAAAACGCTGGTCATCGACGTAGTCCACGGAATCCGACGTAATCCCCAGGATACCGATATCTGAAAAACAAAAAGGGAGAAACACACAAAAACACACAAACAGGAGCACAACACCCATCATTGTGAGCGGTGTTGTGCTCCTTACAGTATGCAGCATCTTTACAGATCGCTGCTTACAGTCTGGCCCCCAAGGGGTTAAGGGAGGATGTATTGCATCCCCCTTAACCCCTTGGGGGCCAGACTGATGTCAGACTGCACCCATCCCAGCAAGGAAGGGGTTAAGTGAGCCCCCTTCCTTGCTGGGAGGGGTGCAGTGCTGGGGAGGGGGTGGGGAGAGCTCTATACTCACCCCGATGTGTCCTCTTCACTGGTCCGCAGCACAATGAAGTCACTGTGCTGCGGACCCGCTAATTATATGTCCGCTGAGCCGATCAGCCAATCAGCTGAGCGCACATATAATTATAAATGTTTCTTCTAATAATGCTATTGTGATAACATAATTAGAAGAAACATTTGATGTTTTCATTAAAGTAAAGTGATGATTAGTACAGAATGCTCTTTTGCCGGCAATATGAATTAACGGCTTATGGAGCTTCCTGTACTAATTAATATTTAATTAATAAAACACATTTTCTGATTAAATAAATTCAGTTTCGTTGTTCAATAATTTAATTCTAACGAATCCATCATTGTGCAATTAAATATACTGTCAAAAAATAAATATATATATATAAATATACATTTATTTATATATATATATATATATATTTATTTTAACAGTATATTTAATTGCAAAATGATGGATTCGTTAGAATTAAATTATTGACCAACGAAAGGGACTTTATTACAAAGAAAATGTGTTTTATTAATTTAATATATTAACTATTAGAGGCATCGGCATTCGGCATCATTGCCGGCTATTTTTGAAGTACTCCGTACGGACCGCCTGTCAATCCACGGCCGCGTTTCCAGCCGCAAACAATGGTCTTGTTCATTTTTTACGGGTCCGTTTACGATCGGGCCGTAGATTCATACATAGTGTGCACTGTGCAGCCGTATATCGTATACTTTCCAGTGTACGCATGAACCACCAAAAATACCGCCGCACAATTACAGCCGCAAATACAGCCGCACACTTACATAGTCTGAACCTGGCCAGAAGTTGTATAACTTTGTAATGTGTGTTATTTTGTGAATAGATGTTTAGCGCCGCACTAAAAAAACATTGAAATATAACGTTACTAAAGAAAATATATACTTTTCATTTTACATTTCTACAGTAGCAGCAGCAAGGGGCCACCAATAGCTCTGTTGGGATTTATAGGGCTGCCTGAGCCCTGATTTCAACACAGTTACAAATTGCTGGCGCTGCTAGGGAGAATTACTAAGGCTAATATCATTATCTGAATGATAGTATTAATATGTGTTATTCACACAAATAAAAACATATGGGCCAGGGGATTTCTTATTTGTACCATTTTTACGCCACTCTTTCAAGTTTGCAATTTTTACCTTATGTCAGTATAAAATGCACCATATATTTTATATTGGAATGCGATGTTTAATGAAATTTTCTATGTACTTTTTAGTTTTGTAAATTGAATAGAGGGAGAATGTGCAAAAAGTTACTGACTATAATAGATAAAATAATAAATGCATCTAAAAAACAACAATTCTTGAAGTGTTACTGTCATTATAATTTTTTTTGCAGAAATCAATAGTACAGGCGATTTTAAGAAACTTTGTAATTGGGTTTATTAGCTGAAAAATGGATTTTTATCATGAAAAAGCAGTTTGAAGCTCTCCCCCCCCATCTTCATTGTTCTCTATGGACAGGGGAGAGATGAGGCAACAAAACAGAACAACAAAGCGTTAATTTACAGCTACATCTGACCTCTGAATAGGGGCTACACCATGGAGGTCTTTATCTTAATGTTAAAACTCCAAAAATACCATAATAGACAGCTATAATAGACAAAAACATTTATGGTAATAGTTAAAGTAAAACTCGCCCATCCTGAGATTTGCTACAAGATATTCAGATTTCTACTAATGGGGGCTATGTTCACACTACGTATTTGACTGGCCGTTCCGTGACTCAGGCCAGGTCACGGAACGGCCGGTCTCAGCCCGCATCATCACGGCCGGTACTTAAGTACCGGCCGGATGATCTTTTTTCTGTGGAGCTCTGATGCGGGTGCATCAGCACGTGCCCGCATCAGAGCTTCCCATAGCACAGATCGAAGCAAGCGGCCGGAGCCGCTCGCTTCACTGTGTAAACTGACAGGTCCTTCTGCGGGCGGAATTCATTGAATTCCGTCCGCAAATAATGGACCTGTCAGTTGTTTGCGGCGCCGTATGGGAACCGGCCGGAGCGTATACGATGTGTGTACGCTCCACAGGGATCCCATAGCAAATAATGCTATGTTTCACCCCGCAAATCTACGGCTGTAGTTCTGCGGCGGGAACTACGGCCGTAGATTTACGTAGTGTGAACATAACCTGAATAAATTGCCCCAAAAAGAATTATTGGGTCCTTAACGCACAAAAGAATATATATCAAACCAAAAAAGATCCACAAGGGATCACAAAAAATGCAGGACAGTCATAAATAAATATAATTGTAATCTTTATTCAAAATATTACTTATTAAAAAATACCATGAACATAAAGGGGTTGAAACATAGCCAAATACATACATAGGTGAAGGGACATAACAAAGTATTTTATGGAATCATATATTGCACATACATGAGAATAAATAGGAACTGAAGTAAACTGTGGCAGTGCAGGCAACCTCCACTGTGTAGTAAGCAAAATAAATAGTAGCAGAGAGAATATATATAATGGATATACACAGAAGAAATCCTACACTAAATCACAGCTGCTCAATGAGCAACATGTGTAGGTGACATCACCAAAATAATATAGTATAAATAAATGGACAATAGGAGGATGCGTGCACTGCAACAGATCCCACTCACCCAATCACCCTACGCACGTTTCGCGTGACTCGCTTTGTCAAGGGATATCCCTTGACAAAGCGAGTCACGCGAAACGTGCGTAGGGTGATTGGGTGAGTGGGATCTGTTGCAGTGCATGCATCCTCCTATTGTCCATTTATTTATACTATATTATTTTGGTGATGTCACCTACACATGTTGCTCATTGAGCAGCTGTGATTTAGTGTAGGATTTCTTCTGTGTATATCCATTATATATATTCTCTCTGCTACTATTTATTTTGCTTACTACACAGTGGAGGTTGCCTGCACTGCCACAGTTTATTTCAGTTCCTATTTATTCTCATGTATGTGCAATATATGATTCCATAAAATACTTTGTTATGTCCCTTCACCTATGTATGTATTTGGCTATGTTTCAACCCCTTTATGTTCATGGTATTTTTTAATAAGTAATATTTTGAATAAAGATTACAATTATATTTATTTATGACTGTCCTGCATTTTTTGTGATCCCTTGTGGATCTTTTTTGGTTTGATAGGTAGTGTGAACATAGCCTGAAGCTGTATCTGAATGCATAATTTTTCAGTCAGATTGTGATCTCCAACTGTAAAAACATCAATATTATAGTAAATGTTAGTGAAGGTGGGCTTGCACTTTAAATCTCATTATCAAGAACGAAAAAGCGAACAAATAACAGTAATTTACAGCCAGTATTTTTTACTTTCTAATAAGTTGTGCGGAATAGATTTGCTACATAGACACAACAAGATGAATGAATTTAAAAGTGGACATTCTTACGTTGTAAATTTCCATAAGGACAAGATGCTAAAGAATGAAAAATAGTTGCATCACATTATGTTTAGAGAATGATATTCTTCAAATGCTAATGCCTAGCAAACAACCCATTATCTTTTAAGACAATACGCAATTATTCAACATTAAAAAAATGTAGCTTTTAAGACTTTAATTCATTTCTAACGCTTAACAAGTCCAGTTAATGCCTCATATTGATTCAAAATAATTTAAACAGCAATAAAATTGGCCTTTAGGAGTCAATCAAGTCCATTTTACAGCTAATGATTATTTAAAGAAACCCCACGCTCTCTTCTGTTCTGAATTTCAAAACCATTATAATGATTGCAGTGGAATAATAAAGGTAATGGGGGAGTAAAAGGTTTGATCAAAAACTGTAATTTAGCAGATGGAGTATGCCAGAGGTAATCACTGTTTAGAAAAGGGGATACAATAGATAATTTACCAGGTATAGAGAGAAATCTTTTGCATCGTTCTTCAGAAATAAGTACCATAATAACATTGTTACTATGGGTCTGGGTTGGTCAGTTTCCCAGGTTTGGTTAACCATGCAACTAACAATAACCCAATTCACTTATTGAGAAAAAAAGGTTACAGGTGTGTAATCATGTGTCTATATTTTTTGTACACCTTTACTTAAACTGATAAGTTTGTGTGTGTGAGGCACATTTCTGCATTGTGTGGCAATATTGTGTTATGTTACCTGTTTAACCCCTTAACGACGGCGGGCGTATATTTACGCCTTGCGGATGCCTCGGGGAGTACAGAGCTGGGCCGCACGGAGACCCCACTTTGAACCACCGTGGTCTCGGGTGCCACATGTAGCCCGGGACCGCGGCAATTATCTGACACGGTCTGATTGCCGTGCCTGCTAATTAAGGATTCAGATGCAGCTGTCAAAGTTGACAGCTGCATCTGAATCCTTTATGCAGCCTCATCCCTGGTGTTTAATAGGAGTCCCGGAGGAGTGATCCACACGTCCTGCTCGGGCTGGGGTCTGCGCCGTAATTGCGCTGATCCCGGCTCGGTACTCGGTTGCCTATCTCATTGATCTATGCTGTATTACTATACAGCATAGATTTACATGACAGATCAGTGTGCATATACTAGAGGTCCCCAGGGGGGCTTCTAGTATAAGAGTAAAATAAATAAATAAAGTGTCGTTATAAATAAAAAGCCCCCTCCCCTAATAAAAGTTTGAATCACCCCCCTTTTCCCATGTTACAAATAAAAATAAATAAATAAACATGTTTGGTATCGCCGCGTGCGTAATTGCCCAAATTATTAATTTATTTCATTCCTGATCTCGTACGGAAAACGGCGTAAGTGTAAAAAAATCCCAAAGTGGAAAATTGTGCATTTTTGATCGCATTAAATCCAGAAAAATTGTAATAAAAATCGATCAAAAAGTCGCACATGTGCAATCAAGGTACCAATAGAAAGAACACGTAATGGCGCAAAAAATTACACCTCACACAGCCCCATAGACCAAAGGATAAAAACGCTCTAAGCCTGGGAATGGATTTTAAGGAACATATATTTGTTAACAATGGTTTGAATTTTTTTACAAGCCATCACATAATATAAAAGTTATACATGTTACATATCGTTGTAATCGTAACAACTTGAGGAACATATATAACAAGTCAACATCAAAAACAAAGAAATGTGGGCGGCACTCCAGGCAGGAATCTTACATGTATACAATCACTTTAGCGGAGACTGACCCAGATAGCCAAGACATGGGGGTGCTAACTGAAACATAGTCCATCATGAATTCATCATACATAGTAAAAGAAGTTGCACTCACCCGAGAAGTCTTCTTAGAAAACTTTAACTTTATTTCTAGCAAGCGGACATAGTGCAGACACGGTGATGAGCAGACGCCCATCTGCTCATCACCGTGTCCGCACTATGTCCGCTTGCTAGAAATAAAGTTAAAGTTTTTTAAGAAGACTTCTCGGGTGAGTGCAACTTCTTTTACTACGTATGATGAATATATAACAAGTCAGTTTTACCTCAGGGTGAATGGCATAAAAACAATTTCACCACACATTTATTTTTTTCTGGTTTTGCAGTGTGCTTTATGAAAAAATTCAGCGTGTCATTGCAAAGTACAATTAGTGGCACAAAAAATAAGGGCTCATGTGGGTTTCTAGGTGAAAAAATGCAACTGCTATGGCCTTTTAAGCACAATGAGGGAAAAACGAAAAAGCAAAAATTTAAATTGGCCCGGTCCTCTAAAGGTTAAGGGGTTAAAAAGTCCTTCTTTTCACTTTTTTGTCTGGCTAAGCACAGCACAGAACCTTCTCCTTTCTACTATGCCATGATATAGTGCTGGAAAAAGTGCACCAAACAGGCAGCCACTGATAATTTACACCTCATGTTACTAACGATTACACATAGTGGTGGGGAAGGGGTTACTGATGCACTGGGGCTAGCAATGCAAGGAGAAAAAAAAAACAGCAACAGCACAGCAAGGAAGGGGTTTCACTAAGCAATAAGTTGCTGCTTATGACAAGCCTGCTGACTAAAGAAAGAAATTAGATTACTAATATCTATACTGTATATTTTATTATTTACTGAAATGCGCAAGTAGGGCAAGGTAGCAGATCATCTTTAAGGTCTAATGATGAACACAATTATTAGCACAATAAAACACAGCTTCTACAAGAAGACATGGCTTATAGTTACATCGTCAAACCACTGGCTTGAAAAAGACATCATTCAGACATCGAAACGTCGCTGTGTGTTCACCGTGTGCTTTGTATGGAATAATCACCAATACAGATTGAATTTCTCACAAAGTCCTTTGTGCTGTAGTTACTTTTTGGATTTCTACATAGACACCTGTGAATCGGGGTGTTTACCACGGCACCGGGCAAAGCTCTTTGTTTGAGTGCTGCGGAAAAATAAATCTGCATACTGCTCTCTTAACCGTCTAAACGTATGAATCTAAAAAGAAGTACTGTATTTTTTGGTATATAAGATGACTTTTTAAACCCAAAAAATCTTCTCAGAAGTTGGGGGTCATCTTATACACTGGGTATGGTCGCCACATACGGTGGGGTAGCTCAAAAACACCCGCACCACCCACCGTTTGCGGCGACTGCAATTAAAAAAAACAAACAATTCAACTCACCTGTGACCCGTTCTCGGCAGGCGCACGTCTCCCATCATGTTTCTGGCACAGGCAGTATAATGCAGAGATGCTGCCTGTGCCGGATGTCCCCGAAGCTCTCCTAGCAGCCGAGCGTCTCATCTGAGAAGCTTGGAGATACTCAGCTGCTGGGAAAGCTTCAGGAGAATGACAGAGATGCCGGAGGTCCTAAAGCCTCTGCCCTTCTCCCGAAGCTTTCTCAGCAGCTAAGCATCCTTAAGTTTCTCCAATGGCAGTCACACTGCCTACGTCGGGAACATAACGGGAGACGTGCGACTGCCGGGAATGGGTGACAGGTGAGTTTTTTTTTTCCTTCAATTTCAGTTAACCCCTGCATGACCACAGCAAAGCTCCAGCTAGTAAACCATGCTGCAGAAAGCCAGGGGTTAACAATTTAAGACAAATCCCTGATAATCTTCTTAAAAGTCAGTGGTCGTCTTATACACCTAGTTGTCTTATATGCTGGAAAATACAGTATTTGCAGTTAGTAAAAAATACATTGTGCATGGTGCTTTGTTTTTATGCTGTGAATACAAGATAAAAATTAGACTAAATATAATTTCTGAGCTTTAAATGTTTAACTGCACTTTTCTTCAACGGCAAATATAAAACCGAAATGCTATTCATCATGAAATTATTTAAATCATAGCTACATTGTGGCAAACATTGAGAAAATATACATTATGATTTCCGATAAATGTATTATTACACAAATACCTACTGTTATAAGAATATTCAGTGCTTGATACTTTTCTTCTAATAAATGCACATTTTAATAAATGTAATTCTGCTGTGATCCCATTGATTTAAGAGTTTCCAATGCAGAAATGGTGATTAAATAACCTGATGCTATCAGTTTTTCCAACCTGCTGTCTGTGTAGGCTGTAATATATATTTTGAATTCCATTACATTCAAAGCCTGGCCTTTTTATTTAATATGCATATTCTTTGAGGCTACGTTGGCATTATTCCCTCGAATACATTACAATGTGGAAGTATTAAATATATTGATTTATCATTTATAATGCTGAGGTGATCTATAGAAATTAATTCTGGATACTGTCCAGATCGCCAATAACTTTGACACCATTGAATACAATCCAATGATCTCATTCTAATTAATCTGCTATATGTATTGCAAAAAGAAAAGATCAAATAGGCAATTTGAATAGTCTATATTATAGAAATGTTAAAAATATTTATTTTAGAAGAAACATAGAGGGGGGTGGGGAGTTTAATATTTCCTGTTACTTTTTGGCACGCGGCACTTTGCAACAGAATATAAAATTAGACCCTACATTTTTTCTGTTGCAAAAGTGGCACATATGTAAACAATTTGAAATACCTGGAAACAGATTTTGGCTACAGAAAAGGTTTTCCAGATACCATATAAATCAAAGTTTGGACCACCGTTATCAAGCTGCTGTGAACAGAAAAATCCCCATCCTAATTTACTAAATTCATTGTTTAGGATGCATTTACACATACAGGATCTGCCGCAGATTTTATGGTTCAGATTTGAAGTTGCAGATACAAAGCAAATCAAATCTGGCCCATCAAATCTGCTACGGATGTGCTGCACATTCAAATCTGCTTGTGTTATAGGCCGACCATCCATGGATCTGGGCTGCAGCAGTCCAGAGTAATACAGCACTGATCTAATCGATCAGTGCTGTATTAAGTATACTGCACTGATCTCTATGAGAGATCAGTGCAGTAATAATAAAAGTCCCCAGGAGGACTAAAAGTTAAACTATTTTAAAAAATATATATATATTAATAAAAAATCCCTTCCCCTAATAAGTTTTAATCACCCCCTTTTTTCCATTTTAATAATAAAAATAAATAAATTAATAAACAAACATATTTGGTATCGCCCTGTATGCAATAACCCGAAATATTAAATTCTCACATTCCTGATCTTGCAAAGTAAATGACGTAAGCGCAAAAAAACTCAAAAATGCAAAATGGTTGATTTTTTTGTTACATTAAATCTAGAAAAATTGCAATAAAATGTGATTAAAAAGTCACATATACTCAAGCAAGGTACCTTTAGAAAGCACAGATCATGAAGCAAAAAAAAATTACACCTCACACAACCCCATAGACCAAAGAAATAAAAGCGTTATAAGGATCAGAATAGAGCAATTTGAAGAAGCCGTCAAATAAAATAAAAGTTACACAAGTTACATATTATTGTAATCATACTGATTTGAGGAAGATGGATGACATGTTAGTTTTACCAAAGAGTGAACAATGTAAACACGAAACCCCCACAAAATCAAAAGATTTGCATTTTTTCTTTCAATTTCACTACACAAATATTTTTTTTTCCCAGTTTTGCAGCATATTTTATGGAAAAATTATTAAGCCTGTCTTTGAAAAGTATAATTAGTGTTGCAAAAAATAAGGGCTTGAGTGTAGGTGACAAAATGCAAATGCTATGGCCTATGGCTATGGCAAAAAGGAAAGCGCAAAAATGAAAATTGGCCCGGTTGAGAAAGGGTTAAAGGACAACTCCCATAAAAAAAATTTTTTGGCTTATTTAACACACATTACAAAGTTATATAACTTTCTAATGTGGTTAAATAACCGGACTGGCCCCCTTCCCCCACTTTCCGACCCCCGACCCCCCCCCCCCCCCGGAAGTTAAAGAATGTATACATTTGGATATTCTGGGAAGGGATAAGGTGTCCAAGGTGTTTTGTGTGGAAAGGGCCCACAGGGTACCTGCAAAACCATTCCCCCCTGGAAGTAGACCGAGATCAATAATTGTAAAACTCTTGTGTTACAGTGACAGGGAGAAACTGCTGAGGAGGGGAAGAGAGATTGGTGAATTAAGGTACAACAATGTAAAAATCTTTCTATTCCCAGATTACGCGGCAGAGACGCAGAGAAAGAGGTACTCTTTTCAAGAGATTGAAAAGAGACTACAGGAAAAACAAATTAAATATGGTCTGATGTTCCCCGCTCGCCTTAGGGTGATATATGGGGAAAAAACATTGTTTTTTGACACTCCGGAGGAAGCTGTACAATGGATGGACGGGGAGGGTCTATGAGTTTAATGGAAACGATCATAGTAAGTGTAGCCGGTGCCTAGCGGTAAAAGAATGCTGAAGTTGAGAAACCCAGGGAGTTAATCTGCCTGGAGTTGGTGGGTGGGGGAAGGGCGGGGGGGGGGGGGAGGGAAGGGGGGAGGGAGGGATGGGGGGGGGCTGGTCTGCCGTGTTTTTTTTTTTTTCTCTTCTCTCCTCTTCTTTCTTCCTCTTCTGTTTTCTTCTCCTGTTTTACTTCATTGGGATCTCCCCCTTTCCTTTTTTTTGGACATATGGTTAAAATACTAGCGTGGAATAGATTTAGGGTTGGAATAGATAGCCAGAATAGATTTAGGGTTGGTTAACGATATAATGGCACAGAAAGTTAGTAAAATAGAGTATTTGCACCAGTGTATTTCTGATCATGCTCCCTTGGTAGTGGAGATACAGAGTAGAGAAGTAAAAATGTCACGGAATATACGAATTAATCCACACTGGTTACATATAATAGAGGACACTAAAAAGTTAGAAAGGGAATTTAGGGATTTATGGGAAATAAATTATAACACTGCTAAAGGGGGGGGTGGTTTGGGACACGATTAAAGCTATAATAAGAGGAAAATATTATGGGGTAATATGCACTTTGAAAAAGAAATTTAGGGAAAAGGAGAAGGAATTAGTGGGGGAAATAAAAAAGTAGAAGAAGAAATCAAAAACTCACCATCACCTCAGCTGGAAAATGTGCTTAGAGATAGGGAAGAAGATTTAGAAAAGTACTTGGCTGATAAAGCCAGAAATAAAGCAGAGTTTATGAGATCAAAAAAATTTGTGGGGTCAGGTAAACCAAACAAAGGTCTAATGGCGCTGATTAAAAATCAGGAGGAAAAGAGAAATATAGAGGCAATCAAGACTGAGACAGGTGAGATTACTAATGATCCAGGGGAGATTAATAGGGAGTTTAAAAAGTACTATGAAAAACTATATACAACTGAGAGTAATTATAATAAACAAAAGCTGGAACACTTCCTGGGAGGGATTGTCTTTCCTAAGATTAGCTCTCAGCAAAGGGTAGAGTTGGATGCTCCTTTAACACTAGATGAGTTGAAGTATGCACTGGCCTCCATAAAGGGTAATTCAGCGCCGGGGAGAGATGGACTGGCTTACGAGCTATTTAGGGTGCACAATGAATTTTTGTTGTCTAGCTTACATCGGATATTAACAGAGGCAGTGGATGAGGAGGAATTGCCATCCTCAATGGAGGAAGCTTCTATAATCCTGCTTCCTAAACCGGGAAAGGACCATCTGGAGGTTGAATCCTACAGGCCAATCTCGCTGTTAAACAGCGATGCAAAATTATTCTCTAAGTTACTGGCCTTGAGATTGGGAAGGGTGATAAGTACTATAATCCACGAGGACCAATGTGGGTTTATTCCGGGGAGGATGGCGAAACATAATATTAGACGTCTCTTTGAAAATATGCAAGTGGCAGGGAATGAGGGGCCCCACTCCATCCTGTCTCTGGATGCAACAAAGGCATTTGACAGGATGGAGTGGGAGTACCTGTGGGAGGTGTTAAGACGGTTTGGATTGGGAGAGAAGTTTATAGGGATGGTTCAGTTGCTGTATAAAAACCCAAAGGCTGGTGTAATGATGGGGGAGACCCACTCTGAGATGTTTAGACTCACTAGGGGAACCAGGCAGGGATGTCCTCTCTCCCCTCTACTCTTCGCCCTCGGAATTGAACCCCTTGCAATTATGGTTAGGTCGGATCATCTTATAGAAGGGTTTGGGACGAGGGGTGGAGGGGACAGGATATCCCTGTATGCTGATGATATTTTGTTTTGTTTTTTAAAAAACCCTCTTGTAGCAGTCCCTAGAGTTATAGAATTAGTGGAAGAAATGGGGACCTTCTCAGGATTATTGATAAACTGGCCCAAGTCCACTTTGATGACCTTGGGTAATAAACAGGAGATATTTTTTCCATTATTATCTAACTTGGAAGATGGGGCTAGTTTTAGGTATCTGGGGATCCAGGTTTCAAGGGACTTGGTCCAGTTTAATAAGCTAAATATAGAGCCCACCATTAATATAATGGAGAAAAAAGTGAGTATATGGGGAAGATTGATGATCTCTAAAGCAGATAAAATTGTTCTAATTAAGACAGTTCTGTTACCAAAACTCCTGTATGTATTTGGGGCTACCCCCATAGTGTTAGAGAAAAAATATTTTAAAAGAATAAAAGTGATGTTGAATGCATTAATATGGGGACGGACAAGAGTAAGAATAAAGCTAGAGAATCTATATATCCCAATGACAAGAGGTGGACTGGGAGTCCCAGATATGGAAAGATATTATTATGCGTCTCAAATATATTGGTTGGCTAGGTGGAGGCAAAATAGTTTTTTTTTGTATTTGAGCAAAAGCATCAGCAATGGAACCTGGGACATTTTTCAAATACTGGAAACAGGAGTTTTGGGGAACATAGCTTGGAAAAAATTGGTAATGGTAAAGACCTTAGTCAGAACATGGGACTGGCTGAAAAAAGCACTAAGTAATCAGGGAACAATGGAGTTTGCCCCACTGTGGTTAAATGATGAGTTAGGGGAAATTAGGAAATTGGGAGTAGTAAAAGTACTGGAGGAGGTGGGGGTGAAAACAGTTAGAGACATAATGGACGGAAATAACATCAAAAGTTGGGATACTTTAAAAATAGAATATAGGATAGAGGAAAGACATTGGCTCTCTTATGTTAGATGTAGAAAAGCGTTAGTTGTAAGTCAGAATAATAGTAAGCTGCAAGTATGTAGCCCCAGCCCACTAGTGGAAAAACTAAGGGGCGGGACAATCAAAAAGAAAGAGATTACAACAATATACTCGCACCTTATAAAGGAACAACAGATTGGGATAAAAAGTAAGGAAAAATGGGAGGAAGTAATTGGGGAACTAGATGAGAGCAGGTGGGAGAAAGTGCTGAAGAGTATTAAGGAAGTCTTAAGTGTGGGTAATCATAGAATTATTCAATTTAATATAGTACATCAATTATATTACACCCCAATGTTCCTTTGTAGAATAGGGAAGCGAAAGGATGGAAAGTGTCCAAGATGTGGTTGTGGGGAGGCGGATTTTGCACATATGCTTTGGACATGCAGCGTCTTGCAAGAGTACTGGGGGAGAGTGCACGAAAAAATTGAAGGGAAGAGTAAGGTGAAATTTGAGCTGAACCCGGTCACTGCTTTGTTGGGAGACACCACTAACATCATTGCGAGAAAAAGGAGTAAGAAAACTGTACAAAAAATGCTTTTCTATGCTAGATTTATTATAATTAAACAATGGATGGCTCCGGGGACTCCAAGTTGTGAAAAATGGGAAAAATATTATGAAATGTATGAGGGAGTAGGGAAGCTTTTTTTTTTTTTTTTTTTTTTTTGGGCCAGACCAGGGGGGGTGGGGGGGGGGGTAATTTGGGGTATTTTTTTTGTATGGTGGTTAATTTGTATTACGTGCTTGTATATGTAAAATTGTTATGATGAAGTAGTGATGTTACTTTTGTATGGGAAAATATTGAAAAATAAATAAAAAGATATGAATTAAAAAAAAAAAGAATGTATACATTACCAATTACGGTCGTCACGGTCCTCTTCTCCCGGGTGCCATCTGGTGACGACAACGTCAGAGCCGTGGGCGGCCTGAGTTTTCTTCCTCCTCGCCGTCTTCATGGAAAGTGAATGGGAGAAAAAAGGCTGCTGGTGCACATGCGCAACCAGCAGCCTTTTCATTGGCTGGAGCGCATCACATGGCTTCCAGCTTGCTCAGCCCTTATTTGCTGAGCTTGCTGGAAGCCATGTAATGCGCTCCAGCCAATGAAAAGGCTGCCGGTGATGGTGAGGCGGATGGCGGGCGAATCGAGTGGCGATCGTCACCGGAGGGAGGGTGAGTGTGGTGTCTGTGTTTTTCTTTTTTTTTTTGGGGGGGGGGCGCCGGAGTTGTCCTTTAAGCCTTTTTACCTTTGCTTACCTCACCTTGCTTCACCGGTCTCATATTGCAGTGTCACCGGGATTGCAGTGTCACCACCACTTCTAAGGCAAGCTTGTCTCATGAGTGACAGCCCGCTTGACCACTGGCTTGATCACTGGCTGCGGGGCTGTCCCATCTCAGTTAGTGATTGGCTGAGCAGGCTATCGCTCCTTAGACAAGTTTGTCTTGGAAGTGGAGGCTCTAAGTGCAGAGAGGTAAGCATAGGATGGTTATTGTTTTCAATGCATCAGCAGCAATATGTTAAAAAGCGCCTAATACCAGACTACCCCTTTAAGGAACAGGAAAATTTTCAGTTTTGTTTTTTCCTTCTTGCCTTCTAAGAGCCATAGTTCTGTTATTTTTCAGGAACAAGGGCATTTTGCAATGGCTACCATATCTACCATAACATGTATGATGGAACACCAAAAACATTGTTTACTTTTTTTTTTTTTTTACAAATAATTACTATTAAGTTTTCCCTATTGTGACTCCTATAATGTTTTATTTTTCCACCTACGGGGTTGTTTGGGGTGCCATGATCTATAGTTTTTATCGGTACTATATTATTGTAGATGAGAACTTTTGATTCCTGTGTATTAATTTTTTTTGAGTAATAATGTGAAAAAAAAAGTCAGCACTCCTGTTATTTTCTTCTCCCTCTTTTTATTTACACTATTCTTTATACAGGACCACTATTGCTTTATTTAATAGATTGGACAATTGAGCATGATGTGATACCAAATATGTTGTTTTATTTTTGCAAAATTTTTTTTGTAAAATGGGAAAGGGGTCATTTAAACTTTTATTAAAGTCCCCCTATTACTAGAAACAGCTTTTACTGTTCTATTTAATGCCACTGCATAACATTCGTCAATGTTATTGGTACTCTTCTCATAGAGTCTGCCTGATGAACCACAGATTGTTGATCCGACCGCATCGAGTATTTCGTCCCATGATGTTTATATATATATATATATATATATATATATATATATATATATATATACACACAGTTTACCTTATGAGATAAGGAGTGTGGATGATTCCACAAGTACCTATGTACTGTATTTATCAATTATCTTGGGATTCGATTGCTACAGGCTGCTGAAGGCAGCATCCAAGCTGAAGCAAAGTGCCCAGGCTCTCTCTACAATAGATCGTCTTTCTGCGATGGCATGTTGGACCACCAATGACAGATATTTATACTATTTAAATGTCACTGTCAGAGTTAAAGTAGCCAGCAATGGAGATCCCTCTGTGCCAGCTATTAGTTGCGGTTCCTGGCTGCTGATGCTGTGGCAATGTCAAAATTGGAAAATGTCTACTTTTTAAAAATGTCAATCAGCCAATCAGTCATTCAATTTCCACCATGGACAGTAGTGGGCGTTGGTAGATCAGTGGCATAATATCAGTTGTCTCCCAGGACAGCAGTGGACATTGGTAAATAGGCACCCAGTGAGTTAAGATGGACACTATGTTAATTTTGACTTTCTATAATGCACCCCCAGCACCCAGTGACTTTGTATAATGAACAAGTCACACAGTTACTTGGTATACTGGACAATGGCTTCACTGCTCCCACAGAAAACCACTCACAATCCACCCTCCTATCCTCTCCTCTTTGTCCCTATCTCTCTGTATTTCTCTCCCTTCTCTAAATGCCTGCTGCAACCTTCTCACCACTATACACAGCCAACTGGCCGCCTCCAGGAAGCCAATCACCCTATATAGAGGGGGGGGGGGGGTAGCTGACATCACAGTGGGGTTTGCAGCTGATTGGATGGACGCTAGGGATAATCCCTTGCTCCTGCCAAAAGACAGTTCTGTAAGTTAACATGTGCAGCTGCCAGGTTTAGTGGATTTGTGAAGTGAATTTGGGGAATTCACAAATTGCTGCAGTTAATTCAATGCCCGATTCGCAGCAAATTGGAATTCGTCAGATTAGCTTCACTCATCTCTAGTTATATCAGTTGACTTGAGCTATGTTAATTGTTTTTGTTTGATTGTTTCTCTTTGCAAACAGCTGAAATTTTGTACATTTTGCAAAAAAATTTACATTGAGGGTTGAAAAAAATCTGATTGCAACTGCATTCAATTGAATTTTCAAGTCATCACTATTTACTAGAGGTTTGTAGAACAGAAGTTCACTATAGGACCTCTGAGCATTTCCAGCATCAAAGCTGTCAGAGCTGTGTATATATAGGGCACAAGAGTCATGTTTTCTACTTCACCTTGTACAGAAAATGATCTTTCATTTTATAAAATGTAAGGGGCTGTATTTTATATCTGTGAAACAGCAAAGAGCTAATAAAGAAATTATAACGGTAGTCAAGGAGACAGATGTCACCATAGCTTAATTTTACAGCTTTCTCTCAAGGGACATAGGAGAACATAAGATTTATTTAAAAAACTGTAGGCTTGGGATTATTGGTGGCCCTAAAAAAAGACTTCCATTCATATAAGCAAGCAGTCTTTGATTTCAAGTCTGCACTTAAAACTCATATCTTCTCTGTCTCACAACCCAAGGTAGCTATTTAAACCCTTTACCTCTATTCTCCATCCCCACTGATCCCCCCTACATCTCTTATCTTAGCTAAGGACTTATACTTCAAACAAGATTCATAACACAAGAGAAATCTTTACCATACAGTCCCTTCAACCTATCTTCATGCCTTTTCAGTACTCTTTCCCAATAACTCAGCGCCATCAACAAAGAAAAGCTCTTTTAACTACTCTCCACACTGCACTTTACCTGCTGTTCACTTGACCTTTATCCCCAACCTTGCCACAGCATGCATCCCTGCCCTAACTCATCTCCTTAATCTATTCCTAACCACTGGCATCTTTCTTCTTCATGTAAATATTGAACTCATCCCATTCTCCTTGTTTACCTTGAACTGTTCTCCGACTTTTTATCCAACTCACTTTTCAATCACATATAATCTTTCTCCCACACCATTGCACAGAAACTGACCTGACCAAACTGGCTAATGATCTATTAACTGGCAAAGAATTATGCCTCTGTTGTACTTTGAACTACTTTCTCTTGACCTGTCCTCTGCCTTTAATGGTAAAACATTCCCTTCTCCTACAAACTCTTTTATCCATGGGCATCACAGGATTGGCCCTCTCCTGGATCTCATTATACCTCACCAACCACACATTTAGTCTCTCCTACCCACACACTTTTTCCGCACCTTGCCCTCTAATAGCTGATGTCCCCTAAGGTGGACCCATCAAGAGGCCTCTAGCCGTTAGTAAAGGAGAAGTCCATCCAGACCGTTTTTTTTTTTTTAGCAGGTGTTGGAGCATTGGACTCACCATTCATTCTCTATGAGCATTGGACTAATCTCAGGAGCGCGCTCGCCAGGCTTCGGGCGCTGCAATCTCCGTCACCGGACTTGATCAAGAAGCAGGACCCGGCGCGATCAGGTAAGTATAGGGGGCTCTAGCGGGGGGTCGGGAGCCTGTCACCCCGGCACAGGGGTGACAGGCTATTTTTAAGGCTTTCTCTGTGTGTCATAATGCTGCCCTGCCTTGCCGGTGTTGGTGAGGCGGTAAAAATTGATTGCCAAATGTCACCTAGTAAGGCTTTGCCACATTGCCTGCTGCTGTGGCGGCTAGTTGTGATTCTACTGCTGTTGCATTGCTGATGCTGTTCTGCCGTGACATTAGAATGTGAAAACCCAAAAGATGTCTCGAGTTGGTTAATGAGCACTGTCTCAAAATCCTGCATTCTACTATCCATTTCTGTGGGTGGAAGGAAATAGCTCACTTTGATCTTGTAATGTGGATCAAGGAGGGTTGCCACCCAGTAATCGCTATTCATTTTTATTGCCTTGATGCGTGGATCATGTTGGAAGTAATGTAGCATCCAAGCACTCATGTGTGAGATGCTACCGGGATCTCCCAAGCCTCGTGGTCGAGGGGCACTAACAGGATCTTAATCCTCTTCCTCCTACTCCTCATCCTCCCCCTGTAATCTTTCCCAACCTCTTACCAGTGAAGGGGAATCAGTACCTGTGGTGTCCACCGCTGCCTCCTCATCCTCCTCAACTTCTTCCTCCTGACCATCACTAGCCTCATGCGCTCTACCGTGGGAGCTGTACTGCCGTCCTGCATCTGCCCTCGACCTAGAACCAGTGCCTAAAGGAGACCTATACAACTATGTAACAGTTGAATCCGCTACATTCTCCGGTGAGTAAGGTTCCATGTCTGCCTCCTCTTCCTCCTTCTCTTCCTCCTCCATCACTGCTGAGGGCAGCAAGTTGCTGTGTGTTTACAGTCTTTGAGACAAATTAATTTCAGAATGGCCAGGTTTCTCGTAGCACGTGATGCTACCTGTCGAGGTTGGGGATCCTGGCTGTGCACCATCCCAGCAGTTTTGGAGACTGTCGACGGAGACCCAGAGGCACCAGAGGCAGTGTCAGCCAATAATGTCACCCAGTGAGCAGTCAAGGATATGTAATGACCTTGACCGTGCTTACTGGTCCATTATCTATTGGGAGATGGACCTTGGTGGACACAGATGCAGCTAACACCCTTGAGATATTTTTTGCAACGTGCTGGGCCATGGCAGGGACAGCTTTTCTTGCAAAGAAATGCCTGCTAGGTATCTGATACTGGGGATTTGCCAGGGCTAGAACATGGCAGAAGCCATCTGAGTCCACCAGGTGGAGAGGCAACATTTTCAAAGCAAACAGCCTGGCAATGGCGACATTTAGTTTTTTGGCTTTGGGATGGTTACGGTGAAATCATTTCTTATGCTCCCACACCTGGTACACAGAAGGCTGGCTGCCGAACTAGCAGCTGTACGGCATGCGGGGCATACTGGTGGTAGGCGAAGGTGTCAGCCGTAATGGTGGCGGTGGGGAGTGGCTGACAGGATCTGTGAGTGGAGATGGTGCTGCAGAAGAGGGCCGCTTTTCCTTGGAAGTGGAGGAGGAGGCGGTAGAAGTGACGGTAGTTGAAAGCCCAGGACCTGTGTGGCCTTTTTTCACTGAGCGACTATTCCACAGCAATTCATGCTTTCCTTGCATGTGCCTGTTCACGCTCCTGGTACTTAAACACTTTTAATTTTTTTCCCCTACTGACATGTTGCCGGCAAATAGGACATATCACCTCAGTCGGACAATCAGGGGCTTGATCAAAAAACGCCCAGGCTTCACAGGTTCGGCGAAAACCTACTACCGGTCTTCCCACTGCCACCACTAACCACGGCTGGCGCAGTAATATCAGCGGACTTGTGCGACTGCCCACTCTCTTTCTTAGGTGGGACCCGTCCTGTAACTACCTCATCCTCCTCATCCTCCACTGATGATGCCCTCGGCAGTTGTCGCTCCAAAGACCACGTTGGATCTGCGATATCATCGTCATCATCGTCATGACAGGTGACTTCCTCTATCTGACAGTCTACATCCTCAAACTGCGGGCTAGAAGCCACAGGCACTTTCAGGCATTGCTGACCACTCTGTATTTCTGAAGACAGACCAGATTCCTGATCCTCCTCTGAGGGCATCAGCAATTCGGCATCAGAGCAGATTAAGTCATCCACTTTGGCCTCTTGATCTTTTGAACCTCTTTCTGACCCCAACTGGATTGTGTGGTCAAAGAGCTCTTCAGAATGTGGATTATTTTTAGTGACCTGTATATTGGGTAGGGACATTCTACTCATGTTTGCTTCCAGTTGGATTGACGATGATGATGTTGACACTTGTGGCCATTACTGAGAGGAAGAGGAGGTCAAAGCGCTTGATTCAGGGTCTGATATCCACTGAAGAACAGATTGACGACCTTGTTCATCAATAAGACCTAGAAACCTAGAAAAAGAGGACAGGCCTGACGGTCCTGCTACTGACGATGTTCTTGCTTGTATGTTGGCTGGAGCACTGGAAGCAGTGCTTTGTGTACTACCTCTATCTTCCCTTCCTACACCTGATATTGCTAGCCTACCACATCTAGTTCTCATCATGTTCACAAGATAGATATAAAATCTTAGATAGAAAATACAACAACAAAAATCAACAGATCTACCTACTCACGATAAATCCACGTACACAAATCTGATGTACGATTAATTACTGGGTATAACAGATGTGAAGTATTCCGTATTTTTTTTTTATGACGGACAAAGAATGTATGTCAGCTTTTAGGATTACCACTGTAAACTGTGAACAAATGCATATACACAAAGGAGATGTACGTTTAATCACTGTATAACAGATGTCTACTATTTCGTATTTTTCCTGACGGACAGAAGACGTTTTTTAGCTTATAGGAATAAAGCTTTAATAATTAATCAAGTGCACATACACAAATGAGATTTAAGTAATCTCTTAAGTAATGTATAACAGATGTGAACAGACCAAAATACACTTTTAGGCACTATGTATTAATTGGCAAATTCAATATGCAGCCTGCAATCCCAAAGATACGTATTGCCGTGGCTACAATGGTGTCTATGGACAGGAAAATGCTTGTTGCAAATATGCTAGTGTAACCTTGATGAACACCCATTAATCTCTCTAATCTCAAATCCTAATCCCAATATCACTAATTTCACTGCCTATCTGTGAGATGTTGTTTTTACAGAAAAGTGAGTGAGGAGACAATGGCGTCCAGAAAGCTGCATGGGGACTAATTGAAATGGCTGCATGCAGGGAAATGATACACTTCGATAGCAGTCTGTACAGCACAGTGAGTGAGTGAGGAGACAATGGCGTCCAGAAAGCAGCATACTTGGTACCAAATATATTTTATAGTAGGAACTATAGTGTAGTTTATATCTGTGACTTATTTGTGCCTAAATAGTTAAATTGTTATAGGAAGATTGTTTTCTGCCTGACTGTGTGGAATAGTACCATTCATGGACAAAAACTGGCTGTCATCTCACCAAATGTTGGATGAGTGAATACTTCCATCACAAAAGCTGGCACCTACTCCACATTGACTGAGTCTCATGCGCTTAAGGGATTTTTGCAGGGCTGAGTTTTCATGGTTGATATCTTTTTGGTCATTTGTCATAAAATCATTCCAAGTCACTGTTTACAAGGCTGAATCTTTAATTACTGTGAAAAGAGAACATCATTTTGTTTGATATATTTATTTGTTTAGAATTGTAAATTGTTTGCTTCATTTTTTCCCTAGATTACATGCAAACTGTTATTCAGTATAATGACACATCACACAATACACAATCAATTCCTTTTTACCAAAAACAAAATGTATTTAGATACATGAAACTGATAGGGTTTTGACTGGGGTAAAGGATAAATTGATTCCTTGAACCTCTTTTAAAGGGTGCTTTAACCCCTTAACGACCGTTGACGGGTTTAGCCGTCATGAGCGGGTAAACGTTCCCGCATCAAGACGGGTATACCCGTCATCAGCAGTAACTGTCACTGCTGATAAACAAGCAGTGACAGAACAGTAATGATCACTGTCTAAGACAGCTGATCGTTACTGCCAGCAGTGCGGGGACCCCTGTCATCAGTCCCCGCCTGCGATCGCTGTCTTAGACAGCGATCTTTACCTTGTCCCCGGCGCTGTGTGTGTCCCCTGCCTCCTGTCTCCTGCCCCTGCTGCCGCCGCTTTTCTTCCCCTGCTGCTATCGATTTACTGTCCCTGATAGGCAGTGACAGCACAGTGACACTGTCCATCAGGGACAGGAGATCGGCAGCAACAGAAGAAGAGCGGCGGCAGCAGGGGCAGGAGATCGGAGGAGGCAGGGGACACACACAGCGCCAGGGAACAGGTAATGATCGCTCTCCCTGAAAGGCAGTGTCAGTGACACTGCCTATCAGGGATAGCGATCATTACCTTGTCCGCAGCGCTGTGTGTCCCCTGCCTCCTCCGGTCTCCAGCCCCTGCTGCCGCCGCTCTTCTTCTCCTGCTGCTGCTGCTCTTCTTCCCCTGTTGCTGCCAATCTAGTGAGAGGCATCATTACCTGTTCCCCGGCGCTGTGTGTCCCGTCTCCTCCGGTCACCAGCCCCTGCTGCTGCCGCTCTTCTTCTCCTGCTGCTGCCGATCTCCTGTCCCTGTTAGACAGTGTCACTGTGCTGTCACTGCATATCAGGGACAGGAGATCGTCAGCAGCAGGAGAAGAAGAGCAGCAGCAACAGGGGCAGGAGATTGGAGGAGACGGGACACACAGCGCCGGGGACTAGATAAGGATTGCTGTCCCTGATAGACAATGACAGCACAGTGATACTGTCTATCAGGGACAGGAGATCGGCGGCAGCAGGGCAGGAGACCGGAGGAGGAAGATGGGGGTGACCTGCAGCAACCATCAGCTGTCAAGAGCGATGGTTGCTGCTAAGAGGGCAGAGAAAACTGGGCATGGGCATAAAGAACATATCAGTGATAGTATGGTGAGGATCACTATCTAAGACGATCTAGCAGTAATGATCAGAGGTGTCTAAGACAGCTGATCATTACTGCTAGATTGTCTTAGATAGTGATCCTCACCATACTATCACTAATATGTACTTTATGCCCATGCCCAGTTTTCTCTGCCCTCTTAGCAGCAACCATTGCTCTTGACAGCTGATGGTCACCCCCTATATCCCCCATTCGGTCTCCTGCCCCTGCATAGAAGTAAGTCTGATGAGCAGCATCCTCCATTGTCTGTGAGAGCTGCTGCTTATCAGACTTACTTCTATAAAGAAATTATGTTATTGGTCAGTGACAGAATGATTGACACTGTCACTGACCAATCACTGTCATAGAAGCAGGTCTGATGAGTAGGGATGAGCAAATCGGCTGAGGTTCGAGTTCCTATGAACCTGAACTATTGGCTTCTGATTTCCTCTGTCTGCCGCTACATGGAGAGGGTGGGTATAGCCTGCGGACCGTCCTCGGGCTGTATCCACCCTCTCCACGGAGCGGGCAGACAGCGGATATCAGAAGCCAATAGTTCAGGTTCATAGGATCCCGAACCTCAGCCGGTTTGCTCATCCCTACTCATCAGACTTGCTTCTATGACAGTGATTGGTCAGTGACAGTGTCAATCATTCTGTCACTGACCAATCACATAATTTACTCATAGAAGTGAACCTGATAAGTGACAGCCTACTGTGTAAACTACAGTGCCCCCAAACACCACAATCCCTTTTCCCACAAAAATAAAAAAACATGAATACATAAATAAGTATAAATAAATAAAATGACATACATAAATAAATACAATAAAAAAATAAACATAATTATATACACACTCGTTGAAGGCTAGGACATTAGTGTGAGGTGTAGGACGTTGGGGGAAGTTAGATTTAGCGTTAGGGAAAGTCTTTCAGTGTTAGGGTATGTTCACATTGAGGGATTGGGGACTTGAATTTCTGATATTTGCTTTCCACTCACATTCCGCTCAAATTCCTCTGGAATTTTGCTCCTATACCGCCAGACTTGAAGAAGAGGAAATTTCAAGCAAAAAACTTTCCTCTTCAATTCCTCACCTATTCCTCAGGGTGAACATACCCTTAGCGTTAGATTTTAGGGCTAGAGTGCTTACTGCTGCCCTAAATGATTACGTTAGGGGGTTCAGTTTTCATAATGGGGTCACTCATAGGGGTATAGGGGTGGGGTATCTTTTCGGCAGCTCCAATAGTTTGCAAAAGGGAACCTACAGGTCACAAAGCCTAAAATGATGTGCTGAAAGCCAGTGGGTGCTCTTTTCCATCTGAGTCCTGCCATGACCCCCCCCCCCCTTCGGTTTTCTCATTTCTGCCCTATCGATTTCCAGTTGTTGTGACGTGGACGGTTTACTACTCTCCCCCTGATGGGCCCAGTGTAGGTACAATCACCCAGTTGGGGTCTGCTGCCAAGGGAAGTGCATGAAGTAGGCAGAGACAGAGGGCTTACTACTCCTGCACTGATTTGAAAGTATGCTTTTAGCATATAAACTACATTGTTATATAATACACTACACAGCCATAGATTATAGATGTGTGAACATGAAAAAAATAACAACTGTATTTTGCCAAAGCAGGTTATAAATAATGTGTGTTAATCTATACAGTGTGTGCACTGCCATCCAATTTCCTATTAATCTCAATGGAAAGCAAATTTAACCCCTTGCCTCTAAAGCCTGTTTTGGCCTTAATGACCAGGCTCATTTTTCAAAATCTGACCTGTCTCACTTTATGCGCTTATAGCTCAGTGATGCTTTAACGTATGCTAGCAATTCTGAGATAGTTTTTTCGTCACATATGGCACTTTATATTAGTAGCAAAATTTGGTCACTTTTTTTGTGTACTTTTTGTGAAAAACATCAAAATATCAAGAAAAATTTGAAAATTTTGCATTTTATGAACTTCTGAAATTCTCTGCTTCTAAAAAAGGAAGTCATAGCACATAAATTAGTTACTAAATCACATTACCAATATGTCCTCTTTATTCTGGCATAATTTGGGAAACATATTTTACTTTTTTAGGGTGTTACGGGGCTTAGAAATTTATGAGCAAATTATCACATTTTGTGAAAATTTCCAAAACTGATTTTTTTTAGGGACCAGTTCTTTTTTTAAATGGATTTAGAAGGCTTGTATACTGAAAACCCCCATAAGTGACCCCATTTTGGAAACTAGACACCTAAAAGAATTAATCTAGGGGTATAATGAGCATTTTAACCCTACAGGGGCTGGAGGAAAGTATTTACAATTAGGCGTAAAAAAATAGAAAATTTAAATTTTCAAATAATATATACGTTTAGATTAAAGTTTCTCATTTTCAAAAGGAACATGAGAAAAAAAGCATGCCAAAATTTGTAACGCAGGTTCTCCTGAATACAACGGTACCCCAGATGTGGGCGTAAACCACTGTATGGGCACACAGCCGGGCTCAGAAGGGAAGGAGCGCCAATTAGCTTTTTTAATGCAGATTTTGCTGAAGAAGTTTCTGAGCGCCAGGTGCATTTGCAGAGCCCCTGTAGTGTCCGCAGAATAGAATCCCCCCAAAAGTCACCCCATTTTCGAAAGTACACCCCTCAAAGAAATCATCTTTGGGTAGGATGAGCATTTTGACCCCACATGCATTAGAGGAAAGTATTCAAAATTAGACAGTAAAAATGAAAAACACGAATTTTTCCAATAATATGTTTGTTTAGTTTGAAATTTCTCAATTTCACGAGGAACAAGAGAAAAAAAGTACCCCAAAATTTGTAAAGAAGGTTCTCCTGAATACAACGGTACCCCATATGTGGGTGTAAACCACTCTATGGGCACACAGCCGGGCTCAGAAGAAAAGGAGCGCCAATTAGCTTTTTCAATGCAGATTTTGCTGAAGAAGTTTCTGAGCGCCAGGTGCATTTGCAGCGCCCCTGTAGTGTCCGCAGAAGAGAAACCCCCCAAAAGTCACCCCATTTTGGAAAGTACACCCCTCAAAGAATTCATCTTGGGGTGTGGTGACCATTTTGACCCCACAGGTATTAGAGGAAAGTATTCAAAATAAGAGAGTAAAATTGAAAAACTAGAATTTTTCCAATAATATGTTCATTTAGTTTAAAATTTCTCAATTTCACTAGGAACAGGGGAGAAGTTGCATGCCAAAATCTGTAACTCAGTTTCTCCTGAGTAGAACAGTACCTCATATGTGGGCATAAACCACTGTATGGGCACACAGCAGGGCTCAGAAGGGAAGGAGCGCCAATTAGCATTTTCAGTTCAGATTTTGCTGAAGAAGTTTCTGAGCGCCAGGTGCGTTTGCAGTGCCCCTGTAGTGTCCGCAGAAGAGAACCCCCGCAAAAGTCCCCCCATTTTGGAAAGTACAACCCTCAAAGAATTCATCTTGGGGTGTGGTGACCATTTTGACCCCAAAGGTATTAGAGGAAAGTATTCAAAATAAGACAGTAAAATTGAAAAACTAGAATTTTTCCAATAATATGTTCGTTTAGTTTGAAATTTCTCAATTTCACTAGGAACAGGGGAGAGGCTGCATGCCCAAATCTGTAACGCAGGTTCTCCTGAGTAGAACGGTACCCCATATGTGGGCATAAACCACTGTATGGGCACACAGCCGGGCTCATAAGGGAAGGAGCGCCAATTAGCATTTTCAGTGCAGATTTTTCCGAAGAAGTTTCTGAGTGCCAGGTGCGTTTGCAGAGCCCCTGTAGTGTCAGAAGAATAGAACCCCAGCAAAAGTCACCCCATTTAGGAAAGTACACCCCTGAAAGAACTCATCTTGGGGTGCAGTGAGCGGTTTGACCCCACAGGTATTAGAGGAAAGTATTCAAAATAAGACAGTAAAAATGAAAAACTCGAATTTTTCTAATAATATGTTTGTTTAGTTAAAAATTTCTTAATTTCACGAGGAACAGGAGAGAAAACTTACCCCAAAATCTGTAACGCAGCTTCTTCTGAGTAAAACGGTATCCCATATGTGGTCATAAACCTCAGTATGGGCACACAGCAGGGCTCAGAAGGAAGGGAGCGCCAATTTGTTGGAGCAAAACCGCAGCTAGTAATAGTTATTAGAATAGCGCAGTTACTAAAATACAATAAAAAATTAGATTACAGGTAATGTGGGGTGGTCACGGGCAACCTGGGGTGGTCACAGGCAACCTGGGGTGGTCACTGGCAACCTGGGGTGGTTATGGGCAACCTGGGGTGGTTACAGAGAATCTGGGGTGGTTACGGGCAACATGGGGTGGTTACGGGCAACGCGGGGTGGTTACGGGCAACGTGGGGTGGTTACGGGCAACGTGGGGTGGTTACGGGCAACGTGGGGTGGTTACAGGCAACGTGGGATGGTTACGGATAAACTGAAGTGCTTATAGGTAATCTGGGATGGATACCTGTAATTTGGGGTCGTTACAGGCAATCTGGCGTGGTTACGGGCAATCTGGAGAGGGTCACTGGCAATTTGGGGTGGTTAGAGGCAACGTGCGGTGGTTATAGGCAACGTGCGGTGGTCAGGGGCAACGTGCGGTGGTTATAGGCAACGTGCGGTGGTCAGGGGCAACGTGCGGTGGTCAGGGGCAACGTGCGGTGGTCAGGGGCAACGTGCGGTGGTCAGGGGCAACGTGCGGTGGTCAGGGGCAACGTGCGGTGGTCAGGGGCAACGTGCGGTGATTAGAGGCAACGTGCGGTGATTAGAGGCAACGTGCGGTGGTTAGAGGCAACCTGCGGTGGTCAGAGGCAACGTGCGGTGATTAGAGGCAACGTGCGGTGGTTAGAGGCAACGTGCGGTGGTTAGAGGCAACGTGCGGTGGCTAGAGGCAACGTGCGGTGGTTAGAGGCAACGTGCGGTGGTTAGAGGCAACCTGCGGTGGTCAGGGGCAACGTGCGGTGGTCAGAGGCAACGTGCGGTGATTAGAGGCAACGTGCGGTGGTCAGAGGCAACGTGCGGTGGTCAGGGGCAACGTGCGGTGGTCAGGGGCAACGTGCGGTGGTCAGAGGCAGCGTGCGGTGGTCAGAGGCAGCGTGCGGTGGTCAATGGCAACGTGCGGTGGTCAGAGGCAGCGTGCGGTGGTCAGAGGCAGCGTGCGGTGGTCAGAGGCAGCGTGCGGTGGTCAGAGGCAGCGTGCGGTGGTCAATGGCAACGTGCGGTGGTCAGAGGCAGCGTGCGGTGGTCAGGGGCAACGTGCGGTGGTCAGAGGCAGCATGCGGTAGTTACGGGCAATCTGGAGGGGGTCACTGGCAATTTGGGGTGGTTACGGTCAAAATGTGGTGGTTATGGGCAACGTGCGGTGGTTACATGTAATCTGGCGTGTTTACGGGTAACCTGCGGCGGTTACGGGCAAACTGGGGCGGATATGGGCAATTATTACTATAATAAAAAGTGTGTTTTATTTTGTTTGTATGTTTTTCACTTTTTCACATTTACACTTTTTCACTTGTACTTTTTTCACTTTCATTTTCACTGTATTACTATGATTACTGTGATATTTTCTATCACAGTAATCATAGTTTAGTGACAGAGACCAAATTGGTCTCTGTCACTTTAAATTTTCAGAGCTAACTGCTTCTGACGCGCATGCGCACATCAGAAGCAGTCAGGACGTCGAGGAGGACGGAGCTCCAGGATCAGGTAACGTATGTGGGGAAGGGGGGGTGACTGGGGGACGGGGGTGACTGGGGGGGGTGGGGGGCGACTTGGGGGGGGGGGGGCACGGTGACACTTTTTATCCCCTGTCACCAATGATTTATGGTGACAGGGGATAAAAAGTGCCAGGCAGCAATGGGAACAGGCGATCGGCGGTATATATATATACCGCCGATCGCCTGTTCCGGGACCCCACAGGGGGGTCCCCGATCACTGCCCCATGCTCTCCGCTACCTCCGGTGGCGGAGAGCATGGGGTTTTCATTCATTTTTTATTTCCATCGCTGCGAACAAACATCGTTTATTCGCAGCGATGGGGGCGGCCATCTTGGATTTGATGGCCGCCCGGGGAGGAGGGGGGGGGGTAGAGATCGGCCACAAGGGGGCTGATCTGAGGTCTGATTAATACTTATTTCATCTCCCCCCACCGTGGATTCACGGTGGGGGGAGATGAAATGCAGCGGCGGCGCCGGTACTGGCGGATCGCCGCTATAACGGTAATAGCGGCGATCCGCCAGTACAGGAGGGGACAGGGAACTGCCGGGGGAGGATCTGTAGTGGCGGCGGGAGGAGGCAACATGCAACAGCCCCCTCCCACCGCCCGATCGCCTCCCAATGCAAACATATCCCCATAGACGCTGCGGTCGCATTGACCGCGGCGTCTATGGGGTTAACTGCCCGGGGGGAGCGCGGCTCCCCTCCGAGCAGAGGCAGCGGGAGGAGGCTATGTGACATAGCCTCCTCCCGCTGCCCGATCTCACCTCGGGACAGCGGGGGGAGGCAGGGAACACATGACGTTTGGGAAACGTCATGTTGCGGGAACTACCTGCTTTACATGACGTTTCCCAAACGTCATTTTGCGGCAAGGGGTTAAAGGACTTTTTAGGACAGTCATTGCGCGCTAAAACTGATAGGTTGGGGGAAATTTATTAAAAGGCTAAAAAGCTTTTATTAGGTGCAGATTGGCCCCGATCGGCATAAATATTTGCAAGTGGTCTATTTACGAATATTTCATTCGCATCAAGCCCATCTGCGCCTCCTGCGCCAGTGGGTTGGGGAGGGGGTGTTACGGGGGGTGTGGCAGCACGCAGAAGGGGCACGGCCTCTGCTTGTGCTGCATTTATCAAAAATGATCTCTGAGCTGTGTGAGGCTCTATGCGCATGGGATTTATGTAGAGGCAATGTGTCTCTACATGAATCCTCTGAGCTCCAGAGCTGCGTGGACATTTGTAAGCTTAAAAAATGCCAGACTTAATAAATTTCCCCTATTAACTCAATACAATTAAAAATTAAAATTGAATCCCATATTCCTAGCGTTTAACAGAAAAAAGGGTAAATATTGGCAGCAAGCTGCTTGTGGCTTAAGTACAGACAAAAAAACAGAAGGTGCAACAACAACCCACAGGTGCAAGGGCTTACCATATATACTCCTCCCAGCGTACACACGGCAAACACCTGCTCTTTAGATATTACAAAGGGAGGATCTTAGCAAACTATTTGATCAAACAGAGTGTACCATGTCGCCACGTTAAGGCGTCCTCAAGACATGGTCCCTACTCTGGGATTTTCAGACTAGCAATGGCCTCTCCTGGGCTGAATAAGCTTACAACTGGGCAGATAGGAGCCAAATGATCTTTTTTTTTGTCTGTACTGAAGCCACAAGCAGCGTGCAACCTGCAGTGTGAACAGAGTCATAGATGTGCTGACAATCCCCCCCCCCCCCACTTTTTTTTTTCTGGTAAATGTGGGGGATGTGGCTACCTCCTGTTGGCTTGCACTCCACCCATGTCCCAAGGGTGCTATAAAAGAGATCATTTGGCTCCTATCTGCCCAGCTCTAGGCTTATTCAGCACTGGAGAGGCCATTGCTAGTGTGAAAATGCTAGAGTAGGGACCATGTCTTGAGGATGCCCTAACGTGGCAACATGGTACACTCTATTTGATCAAATAGTTTGCTAAGATTCTCACTTTTTAATATCTACAGAGCAGGTGTTTGTCATGTGTACGCTGGGAGGAGTATATATGGTAAGCCCTTGCACCTGTGGGTTGCTGTTGCACCTTCTGTTTTCTTGTATATTCCTAGCGTTTATCACTGTGTTGACTGATTACAACTGCCAGATGTTTAGTTGTGTAAAGCTGGAAACATAACTTTTCTCACTTCCAGACTGGACCTTTACTCTATAATTAAAGATGTGCAGTGTCATAGCTTTCCTCACAGCCTTTATACAAGATAAAATTGACTGTTTGGTCCTCTTGGGACATTTACTGGATATCCCCCAGAAACCCAATTATCGTAGTTTGTGACAATTTTGAACATTTTCTGGGATGTCTAACTAGTTATTGGAAAAGTGACATGTAGGTTACTCAATAAAATAGGAAATAATTGCTTTATTGCTTTCTTCCCATTCCCTTCTCCTGATCTGATCTATATATGTGTTTGGTTCTTTAATATTAGTTTCTATGGACTCCATACATGTTAAGCTTTAAATTTCAGCCTAACTTTTTAAATAACTTTTTTGATATCTTCTACTGATGAAGATGGGGTGATAGCATGTTCCATGCGATGTGGCCATTGCATGTGGCCAAACCATGCCCTCACAAAATGTCCAATAGCCACCCAATGTTGCTACAACATCAATAATGTTGGGCAGCTATTGATCATTACTAGAGATGAGCGAACCTCGAGCATGCTCGAGTCCATCCGAACCCGAACTTTCGGCATTTGATTAGCGGTGGCTTCTGAA
This sequence comes from Dendropsophus ebraccatus, assembly GCF_027789765.1. Taxonomy (NCBI): domain Eukaryota; kingdom Metazoa; phylum Chordata; class Amphibia; order Anura; family Hylidae; genus Dendropsophus; species Dendropsophus ebraccatus. The sequence goes on from NC_091462.1 coordinate 74,964,594, forward strand.
GTTGGATAAAGCCCTATGGCTATGCGGAAAACATGGATATAGTCATTGGCTGTATCCATGTTTTCCAGACAACCTTAGAGCTTTATCCAAGTTCAGCAGCCACCGCTAATCAAATGCCGATCATTCGGGTTCGGATGGACTCGAACCCGAACCCGGTTCGCTCATCTCTAATCATTACATGCAAAATGACCCTCCCCTTCCCTCCATCCCCTTTATCTGCAGAATTTATTAGTATAGACAAAGGAAAAAGTGGAATTCCTGGAAAGCAGAAAAGGTCGGACCTTTTCTGCTCTCTAGAAAACCCCTTTACCCTAACCAACCTAATTCTAACTATTTCCTGTTCCTTGCTTTCCTTAGCCAGAACTATATTACTTTAATGTTTTAATAAAAAAAAAATGTTTTTTAAAAGACAAGGGGGAGAATTATAAAAGGGTGTAAATATACACCTGGTGTAAACTGCCTACAGCAACCAATCACAGCTCAGCTTTCAGCTCTGGTAAAATATAAGGGGAGCTTTAATTGGTTGCTGTGGGCAATTTACACCAGGTGTATATTTACACCCTTTCATAAATCTCCCCCTAAATGTTTTAGTAATCGATTAATTTACAAGGTTTCATGTTTTTTTATTTCCAGGTATTTTTGATGATGTTTTCTATTTTGTAACACTTGTAACACTATCTTGAATTTTTTCTGGCATGTATCAACAAGTCTATTGTAAAAAAAACTTTAAAAAGCTGCAATATGGCAGCATTTTAGCAGATTTATTAAATACACTGACCATTTAATAAATCTGACTCTATGGAGGGACTATGCTGGCCATGTGCTGTGGCCCGGGATGCTTCAGACCAGTGTTGTGACTGCTGGTGGGCTTCTGGTGTTTGGGGTTGGTTTTCCATGGTAGCTGGGAGAAGCAGCACCCACCCACAGACACATGGGTACCTTTCCTTTGGTAGAACGGTAATGAGGTGTGAGGGTACAGGTGCGCTGAAAGAAGATGACAGAATCCAGCACTTCACCAGTAGTTGATACTTTACTTGTAAAAGCTTCAGTACAATACAAAAGGTGTACAGTAAGGAAAAACTGCTGAAAGGTGCTAGTACAGAAAAACAATACAACCCTTGAGGTAGACTTTAGGTAGAGATGAAGAAATAGAGAAAGACTTGGTGTAGCTTGGGGGCCCTAGTCTAATTAGTGCAGTACTCTGCCAGGATTGTAGTGTAGATACTTCAAAGAAGAACTTCTCGCACCCATATATATATATATATATATATATATATATATATATATATATACACTACCGTTCAAAAGTTTGGGGTCACCCAAACAATTTGGTGTTTTCCATGAAAAGTCACACTTATTCACCACCATACGTTGTGAAATGAATAGAAAATAGAGTCAAGACATTGAAAAGGTTAGAAATAATGATTTGTATTTGAAATAACATTGTTTTTACATCACACTTTGCTTTCGTCAAAGAATCCACCTTTTGCAGCAATTACAGCATTGCACACCTTTGGCATTCTAGCTATTAATCTGTTGAGGTAAGCTGGAGAAATTGCACCCCACACTTCTAGAAGCAGCTCCCACAAGTTGGATTGGTTGGATGGGCACTTCTGGCATACCATACGGTCAAGCTGCTCCCACAACAGCTCAATGGGGTTCAGATCTGGTGACTGCGCTGGCCACTCCATTACCGATAGAATACCAGCTGCCTGCTTCTGCTGTAAATAGTTCTTGCACAATTTGGAGGTGTTTTTAGGGTCATTGTCCTATCAAGCGCTGTTCACTGGGTATGGCATGGCGTTGCAAAATTGAGTGATAGCCTTCCTTATTCAGAATCCCTTTTACCCTGTACAAATCTCCTATCTTACCAGCACCAAAGCAACCCCAGACCATCACATTACCTCCACCATGCTTAACAGATGGCGTCAGGCATTCTTCCAGCATCTTTTCATTTGTTCTGCGTCTCACAAACGTTCTTCTTTGTGATCCAAACACCTCAAACTTGGATTCATCCGTCCACAACACTTTTTTCCAGTCTTCCTCTGTCCAATGTCTGTGTTCTTTTGCCCATCTTAATCTTTTTCTTTTATTGGCCAGTCTCAGATATGGCTTTTTCTTTGCCACTCTGCCCTGAAGCCCAAAATCCCGCAGCCGCCTCTTCACTGTAGATGTTGACACTGGTGTTTTGCGGGTACTATTTAATGAAGATGCCAGTTGGGGACCTTTGAGGCGTCTGTTTTTCAAACTAGAGATTCTAATGTGCTTATCTTCTTGCTTAGTTGTGCAACGCGGCCTCCCACTTCTTTTTCTACTCTGGTTAGAGCCTGTTTGTGCTGTCCTCTGAAAGGAGTAGTACACACCATTGTAGGAAATCTTCAATTTCTTAGCAATTTCTCGCATGGAATAGCCTTCATTTCTAAGAACAAGAATAGACTGTCGAGTTTCAGATGAAAGTTCTCTTTTTCTGGCCATTTTGAGCGTTTAATTGACCCCACAAATGTGATGCTCCAGAAACTCAATCTGCTCAAAGCAAGGTCAGTTTTGTAGCTTCTGTAACAAGCTAGACTGTTTTCAGATGTGTGAATAAGATTGCACAAGGGTTTTCTAATCATCAATTAGCCTTCTGAGCCAATGAGCAAACACATTGTACCATTAGAAGACTGGAGTGATAGTTGCTGGAAATGGGCCTCTATACACCTATGTAGATATTGCACCAAAAACCAGACATTTGCAGCTAGAATAGTCATTTACCACTTTAGCAATGTATAGAGTGTATTAGTTTAAAGTTAGGACTAGTTTAAAGTTATCTTCATTGAAAAGTACAGTGCTTTTCCTTCAAAAATAAGGACATTTCAATGTGACCCTAAACTTTTGAACGGTAGTGTATATATATATATATATATATATATATATATATATGGACTTTGCATATATGACTGCCTTCTGCCTCACCAGCTCAGAGAACCCCAGGAAGGGTAGTACGAGTCAAAGGTCTCTGTCTCTGGGTCAAGCTCCCACTGAAGACTCCCCTAAATAAATGAGACATGACATACGTCAGCACTTAGCAGTTTTGTCTTACTGGGGATCAGTCCCTCTTCCTCTGTTCTAGGGGATGACTTTCCTAGCATTTTAAAAAGATCCACAGCGTAGACAAGGGTGTCCAAACCCACGGTTACCCAACTTTTGAAGCTTAGCACTGAATACAAGTGGTCTTAGACTCCACACTGGACTGAACTCAACTAGGTCAGAAACTACACTCCAATTAAACTGAACAGAACAGGAAACCCCTATCCTATATAGTCAGTATCCTCCTCCACTCCAAGGCGGATAAAACAGGCGCAGGTCCAAGGGGTAATAGTGATATAAAATATCATAAAATTTATTAAAAGGATTATGCCAGCGAAACAACGTGTTTCCAGACCGGTCCGGTCTCTTTATCAAGTGTCTAATGTCCGGTCTCGAAAAGCGTTGTGTCGCTGGCATAATTCTTTTAATAAATTTTATGATATTTTATATCACTATTACCTCTTGGACCTGCGCCTGTTTTACCCGCCTTGGAGTGGAGGAGGATACTGACTGTCTTTAATCACTGTGGGGATTAGTCGGGAGTGGCTGCGGTTCATTTACATGTTATCTGTAAGAGTTGTGCCTTACACCAGCACAACCTGCTCAGGTGAGAGTTCTATGTGCTTACTTTCACCACTTCAGCCCTGTCTGAATTATGCTATGGAGCGTTGTCTTATATTTTGTTTCTATCCTATATAGGGTCGTGTTACAGGAAGATAAAATAAATGCATATGTTTAGAACCTATCATCATCTGTCCCCCTGCATCCATCCCCTCCTTGGTTGAACTTGGACATGTTTCTTTCTTCAACAGTATTAACTATGTAGCTATGTAAGAATAGAGAAGAAATTGTAGAGTGTCTGCACCTGTGATTGGCTAAAGACACACATAGCTAAACCTTAACACTGCTGCTGTGCACGGGGGAAAGTGAGACATCTAGTGGCTGGAGCGGAAAATCACACCTCTCAGCTCTTGGTGTTACACTTGATAGAGTTACTTTCTGCTTAGTGACCCCTGACCTGGGGCACTACACATGAAACTAAGATTTATGTTAGTGTAATGACCAAACTCATAGTAAATTTCATGAGCCACTCTGGCCATTCTGCCTTTATGTCATGCTCTGTACTCCAGAAATCTGGTATAAAGGCTTGTTATATTCCCCTCAAAATTATAATGTTCCAATATTATTTATACTCACTATAGATTTTAATATAACATCTGGCTTAAAAAAGGGGGAAAAAACATTGTGAAACACTGCCAAACCAGACTAATACAGCTTGTATTATATTTGTTAGATTCCATCACTGGTGGCAGATCACCTGGAAAAGAGCCCTAAGGAATAATTAATTTGGACAGAGATTTTGCTAGTAGTAATGAAATAATGTCATTTGCTCTGTGTTTCACATTGTTACAGTTGTTTGTGTTATATTACAAAGCACATTTGTTCAATGCTAAGGGAATTGTGTTAATAAAGTGATACAATAAAGCTTTGTAAATCCCTAGGATGCAGTACAAATGTGTTTCATAAGTGCAGTATGTGCATGGCAAACAATGCAAATTACTTCTTTTTATCATGGTCACTATATTCCTATACCCATGGCAGAAGACTTTAAATAGTTGCAATCAGGTGTACGCATACAAACAATAATCTTGTATGTACTGTAGTTTCACAGAGATAAATGTGAAAGAAGAAGATATTTATATATATATTTTTTAGAGCTGACTTAGGTGCACATCAAACGAAAGGCTAGAATAAAAGACATTAGCATAATTTCCTAAATGTATTAAAGTTCAAAGAAAAAGTTTAATGGAATCAAACATCAAAGACAAAGGAGAATATTTTCCTATTTTCATAAATAAAATTGAGGTGAAACATTAAACAGATAAATATTACACACAATAATACAGTAATTATACAGAGTAAAGAGATCTTACATGACTGACACATACAATAAAATGCATCAGCCTTGCTGTCTAATATTTATAAATGGACAAAGAACCAGCATTCCCAATCTGCATAGTTTTGATTAATTACAATTTTTTCACTCTGTAAGATGCACCTGACTAAGAGACATACCACTGGTTTAGATCAATGAAAAAAAAAAATATAGCTTTTTGTGTCTTAATTTCAGTTAGGTAAGTTTGTCTGGTTTCACAGAAGTGTAATATCCCAATGTCCTTTCTGGTCTATTTGCAGGTGTAATAGCTACAACTAAAAGCATTACAGATTCCTATGATAGGCAGTAAAAAGTACTACTACAAAGTAGAAAAGAAAAATGGTAAACATCCTCTTCCATTTAAAAAAAATTAAATCTTATTTTATTGATATACAAAAAAACAAAAAAGTACACCAAGGCTGAAAGGCTGATTTTACACACTGGAAGATGAACACAAGAAAAAGACTAGAGATGAACGAACCGGGTTCGGGTTCGAGTTCATCCGAACCCGATCGTTCGGCATTTAATTAGCAGTGGCTGCTGAACTTGGATAAAGCTCTAAGGTTGTCTGGAAAACATGGATACAGCCAATGACTATTTCCATGTTTTTCACATAGCCTTAGGGCTTTATCCAAGTTCAGCAGCCACCGCTAATCAAATGCCGAATGTTTGGGTTCGGATGAACTTAAACCCGAACCCGGTTCACTCATCTCTAAAAAAGACCATGAAATAGGTATGCAAAATGGACCCTAAAACCAGAACCAGGTGTGGCTATGGTCTAGGGCAGTATTCTCTAACTTCAGAACCACCAACAGGTCAAGTTTTTAGGCTTTCCTTGTATTTGACAGGCGATAGAATTATAGGTATCTCCATATGTGTTCTTTGTATGGGATATTCTCAAATCATGACCTCTTGGTAGGTCTTGAGGGCTGGAGTTAGGGTACACTGGTCTAGCGGATCTAGCTAGGAGTAACCAGCATACATGAACAAATACGTAGTCACTTACTGGGAGCTACCTGGTGTTGAATTATTATTCAATCAATTTATTATTGCTGAGAGGTATTGTGTGCAGGAGGAAGAAGTTTTGGTAGCAATGAACCAATTAATCTTTGAAACCAATTTGTCTATGTGCTACAGTTAAATCCCATAGTCTAATGGTCTACTGATGCTGGATGAATATTTTAAAAATGAGGAAATAAAACAGGTGTAACATCCACACGCGTTTAGACTTCTGTGTCATCTTCTGGATGCAATGTGTGGTGCAGGAGTCGTGTCCGGCTATGATCTTGTGCTTTTTTTTGTTTTCTTGTTGTACACTGTCTGAACACTGCTCTATTCCCTCTGCTTGGTAATTGATTCTTTACCACAGCCATTTATTTCCCTGCTAAGTTCCCTCTGGTCCCAAACAGTTAACCCTAGTTCTGCTTCTTTCATTTTGTTGCCACTCTCTTCTGTTCCTTTCTGTGTGTGGCTGGGATATCAGAGTCTGGTCCAATAACACCTGGGGTGGGTTCCTGGCATCCCATAAACACTTTTCTAGCCCAGACTTCAATGCTTGCTATTATACTCTGCTGAGCATGCTTAGAGTTTTCTCCTGTCTCTTATATCTTGTTATTCTGACCCCCTGCTACGGCTATTTGACTATTCTTCTGGTTCTGATTTTGCACTCATCTGCCTGACTGGTTCTGACCTTTGGCTTGTTTTCTACCTATATTTTTTGTTTGTCTGTGTTCTGTATATCACCTTTGGCACAGGAAGGGCCATTGCCAAGTTGTCCTCTACCACCTGGGGTATTAACGGCAAGTAGGTAGGGACAGTTGGGTGGGTTTCAGCATTAGGGCTCACTGTCCCTGTCTACACCCTTCATTTTGGGTTTCCAGCAGCAGCTATTGGCATTAAAATAGGCTCATACAGACAAAAGAAGTAAGGTAGCATGTATCTTGGCAGAATGCAATGGCTTATGGCTTTTCATTAAAGTGCTTAATGGAGAATCATTGTGGTTTTAAGCCCCAGACAGCACAAATTGTGAAATATACAGTACTAAGCAGTAGTATGTAAAAGAGGTCGATGACAGCCCATCCCACCATAGGCAAAACTTCCTACTTTTTTGAAGTCCACTGAGAGAACACACCAATCTGTGAGTCTGTACAACCCTCTCCCAGGCCGGCACTACTCACCAACAGGAATTTATTTTAACTATAATTTAAATATCACAAAAGGGCATATTCAAGACTTGTGTATTTTTTAAATTTTCTTCTTAAGACATCTGCAATTCTATGGTGCCTGGAAAATATCCTAATGAATAGAAGGCTCCATAAGCCACAAAATACTTCTTTATTTTTATGGCCTGAGTTTGAATCACACTAGAGCTATGTATGAAAGTTTGCTAAAAACTGCCAAATCAGGGGAATAAATATTGAGTTGTATTTCTGTGTTTCAGAAAAAAAAAAGTTTGGGAAATTTACTTGGAATTTTGAAAAATTGCTGCTAAACTGCTGCTAAGCCTTTCAAAGTCTTAAAAAATAAAATGATGTTTAAATATTAACACCAACATAAAGCAGACATATGGTAAATATTAATTTTTAATTATTTTGTTTGGTATGACTATCTTACGAGCAGGGAAATTAAGACTTTAAAAACAGCAATTTTGCTTTTTCAAAAAAATTTACAACTAACTGAAAATACAATGTGTTACAAAAAATAGTCCTGAAATACAGTAAATGCATTGAAAAGCTGATCCTATATAAAGTGACACATGACCGATTTTAAAACATGGGCTGTGTCATTTATGCCAAAACTGTTTGTGGTAGAGGTTAAAATGTTGTCTCAGCATGTCATTCCTTTATTATTCAGAATTTTCAAAAGTTACTATATCAGAATTGTCTTTCCTGTAAAATACAATTTAAATTTCTAATTATAAAAATTCTCCTTTTTTTCCTGTTCCTACTAAATGTCCCTTTTGTCTGGATTTTGGATGGTTTTAAAGCCCTGCTACAATGCTGCAATTAGCCCTGTTACGATAATTCCTTGATCATGTGTCCTTACTCAAAGGTACCTCTACTCTGATATAGAACTCGCTAGTCTTGTAGCTCTCTGGGCCACCAGCAGCTTTTTCCTTCTAAATTTATTCTGCACTCAACAACATGCTCATCTAAACAATTTATTTTAAACTTTCCATGATGACATATGGCAGTAGCTCTCCAACCACCCAGATATTACATCTGATTGTTTCTGCTTACCCTGCTTACAGCGATCAGCTACTGTACCGTCTGTTTTTTTTTTGCCTACATTATTATCTAGCCCCAACTGACTGTGCATACTCAGATCCCATAACAAGCATTCTCTTTCATCTGTTTAGTACTAGTTCCATACTTTGACTTTAAAATTAGTGTGAACAACATATGTCCTTTGTGTTAATTATAACTCCAGCTGCTTCATACATTGTAACTACAGGATTCTATATAAATACTATAGGTGCTGAATGATTTAATAAGGGATATTTGAATTAATTTATTTTAAAAACAGTTGTATGAAGTAACTAATATATCAGAATCCAGTTATACTCATCTATGTTCTCTCAAGTCCCTGTTATGACACATTAGTGTGTGTGTGTGTGTGTGTGTGTGTGTGTGTGTGTGAGAGAGGTGGGGGGAGGGCACCAGGAATGCTGATTTGTTTGATTTTATATATTAGGGAAAAAAATGAATTAAAAGCAACCTTAAATTTTTAATCTATATCAATATGCTACTAATAATAACTGTAGATAATGGCTCAAAAATATGCCCTCAAACAGCCCTGTAGATGAAAAAATAAAAGGGTCATGGCTCTTAGAAGGCAAGGAGGAATAAATGTAGAGTACAGTGTGACCGGACATATGTGCATCAGTTACCTTTGGTCAAGGGGTTAAAATAATGTTTCTCATTGATTTGTGTCTTACATTGATTGCGATTGAGAAAGAGGGTACTTCTCTATGATTACTATGCTAAGGCTGGGTTCACACTACGTTTTTTGCAATCCGTTTTTTGCAAAAAAATGATTTAACCCCCCCCCCCAAAAAAAAACGGATGCATTTGTGTGCTTCCATTTTGATCCGTTTTCCATTAACTTCCATTATAAAAAAATGGATCTGTTTTTCTTATTAGGTACAAAAAAAGGTAGCTGACCTTACTTTTGTGTCCGTTAAAAAACTGGATCCGTTTTGATCCATTTTTTCTTATAATAGAAGACAATAGAAACCGGATCAAAACGGATGCACACAAATGCATCTGTTTTTTCCATTCGTTTTTCATCAGTTTTTTTGCACAAAACGGATGTAAAAAACGGATTGCAAAATGTAGTGTGAACCCAGCTTTACAAATGGATGTTTCTGTACACAACCTGCCTAAGTGAGCTTTGTTTGACTGGACTTCTGAGAATAGTCTTAGTAAAATTACCAACAGCTATGGTTGGGAAAAAGCAAACTGCACCTCCAAATGATAGAAAAAACATATATTAAATTTTTATTTATACACATAAATGCAAGGGACAAACATTTAAAAACATACACATTACTGTTCACCGGTTCCGATTAAACACAGTAAAAACTGACCATCATGGGCAAATACAAAGAGCAGCAGCATAAATAATAAGTAAATAACCAAAGAGTGACAAACCTCAAATCAAGAATCCTAATACTCTAATATCCAAATAATGAAGCACTAAATGCAAGTAACCAAACAATACAAAACCATCATGCAGTGTACAGAATAGCTTGCTGCCACTCAGGATATAGTCAGAAGAAGTTCTAACCATATCCTGAGTGGCAGCAAGCTATTTTTAAATATATATTTATTCTATCATTTGGAGGTGCAGTTTGTTTTTTTCTCAACCATAGCTGTTGGTAATTTTGATATGTTGTTTAGGTTGTAAAACTTGCACTCCTTGTTATTGCTTGTGGTGCCAGCCCAGTTTGTGCACATTTGGAGAATTATCTTAGTTACATTATTAATAGAGATGAGTGAATTGAACTTCCCAAAACGAGATTTGTTCTGAAATTTGCAAAAAATTTGATTTGGGAACATTACAGTAAAAGGCCAAATGCAAGGGGTTAACAATAATCCCTCGCATATGGCCAATCAGCTGCATAACAATAATCAGCTCCGCCAATAGGCAGTTTTCCTGACACACATGTGGTGTAAAGACCTGATACTTTTCTTGAACATAGCCTAAAGGGAACCAATCACAGCTATATGGCATATAAAGCTGTTAGCATCTCCTATTAGAGCTGCTAAAGAGTTCTCACTCTTGATGTGCCGTTCTACTAAGGCGTGTATAGGAGAAAACATTCTTTTATTCTAGTGTGCGGTGCATGGGAATAGCCATGACTAGTCATCTCAACTGTGACAGGGCCATGACTAGCCACGGCTCTCTGCCTGTCGGTGCACTCTGCAGGGATTAATGGCAGACAAAGAGACCTGTATGTTTTGGGTGTGGGAGGGAAACGGAGTACCTGGAGGAAACCCACGCAAACACGGAGAGAACATACAAACTCTTTGCAGATGTTGCCCTTGGTGGGATTTGAACCCAGGACCCCAGCACTGCAAGGCTAAAGTGCTAACCACTGCCGTTTAGCTGTTTTAGTACTGTTCGTTTAAGGTTTAAATCAGACTGAATTTTAAGCCAAACTTCGGCAAACCTGCTCATCTCTAACTATCACCCTATTAGGCGCTCTGTCTGTGCATTTTTGTTTTATCTTTACATTTTAGAGATCAAGTAAGAAAAGAGTAAAAAAAAAATATCAGCTAGCTTCTACCTCTGCTACTTTCCTAACTACCATTATCATAATTTGTGCCATCATCTACAGGTTTTTTTCTATCAGACTTGTTGGGTTAATACATTTAGTTAATATGCTATGACTTTGGTAAAGGGGTTTTCCATGGTCACTTTTCTTCCAAAGACAGCACCGCTCTTGTCTCCACACCCGAACTGGAGACTAGAGTGGTGTTGTCCCTGAAAGTGACTTGAACATACATTATTTTAATCTCTTCCACAGTGTTCTGCAATTTAGGTGTAGTGTCAGCACCATCACTTGCCTGAAATATTATAGTCTATACAACCGCCTACTAGCAAATTCTTGTGGGGGCAGGAGATGGTTAATTGCATTATATTTAAGAATAGTCATAAAATAAAAGAAACATGTCTTATACTTTCAGTAAAAAACATAAAGTCCAGACAAAACAATGTTATTCTTCAATGTGAAGCTAAATGCATTTTTGGTAATTGTAAAATCAATATATAAAATGACAAAAATTGGAATTAAATAGTGGCTTAATATTTTCAGATGGCTGTGCTTTTTGTATTGAGTTTACATTGTAATAATTTGATATTTCAGCATGTACTGTAGATTAAGTGTATGCCTTTACATGAACATGCTGTTCAGAAACATTTTCACTGACCTTGATTTTGTTTCTTTGAAATAAGAACATAAGGTCTTCATTTGGTCACAGTAAGAAGAGGATCTAATGAAGGTGCTATTGTTTGAATTGTTCTGTCAATAACAGTGCAAGAAAGAAGAGTAATGTAATTGAACATCAGGCAAGTCCCCTGATAATTTCTAGGTCTTGTACCTTAACTATTATTTGAAATTCTTCTCTGCCTTAAAGGAACATATTACTTATTATTTCAGCATTAAACAGTATGTTTTCTTTATCTTGTGTTCAGGGATATTGCAATATTTCATCCTATTTTAGACAGTAAGATGGGATTTATCATTGAGTGCCACAGCATAGGCCAGGGAAAAGGTACAGATTTTTGCCCAAACCATCCAGTAGACGTGCACCACTGGCGGAACTCAGAGCAGTAGTCCTCAGCAGAGCGATGGCCTTGCTGTAGAGAGAGGCCATGTGCTTCTGCCAGTGATAAACAGTTCGGATCATCATAGACAAAAAAAAAATCTCAAGAGACTCTGGCGGGAAAAAGTGCAATAGCAACCTACAGGTGAAAGTGCTTACCGTACATACTCCCCCTGGTGTGCACACACACAATACAAAACTGTTGTATAGATGTTAAAAAATGAGGATCTAGCAAACTATTTGATCAAACAGAGTGTACCATGTCACCACGTTAAGGTTTCCTCAGAGACATGGTCCTACTCTAGCATTCTCACACTAGCAATGGTCTCTCCTGGGCTGAATAAGCCTACAACTGGGCAGATAGGATCCAAATCTCTAAAACACCCATTGCACGCCCCATGGGGCTTAAATACAGAGTAAAAAAAAAAGAAAAGAAAGTGCACTATCTGGCGGGAGTGATAGTGCCAAATCCTGTGGGGAACCCTTAAGCAGGGTTGCTATCACCCCCCCCCCCTTCCTCAGTTGGGAAATGGTTACATTTAAAAAAACAAAACAAAACAAAAAAAAAAACAGCAGGCAATGGGATTCGCGAAAGGGGCAAAACAGTCAGGATTCCCTTTGAAAGTGATTTGGCAAAAACATGCGTGGTCTGGACAGAGTTAATGGGGTGTTAGAGGTGATTAGTCCAGGTGTAAGAAGTGATTGGGGGTAAACAGACTAACTTAGGGTGCGTTTACACAGGCAGATTTATCTGACCAATTTTGGAAGCCAAAGTCAGGAATGGACTTGAAAAGACAGGGAATCTCTTCCTTTCCTTTATGACCTGCACCCTGTTTATAGTCTGTTCCTGGCTTTGGCTTCAAAAATCTGTCAGATAAATCTCTCTGTGTAAACACACCATTAGACAGAAGGATAGGGCTGTCAATCATCAGCAAGGCAAGTAGTTAACCATTTATGTGCTGTAAGAATACAATCAATTAGACCAGGACAGAATCCACCCATGTTTACACTAGGAATGAGGGAGGTGAGCAGCACGGCGGCTGATCACACTCTATACTGTTAATCAGCTAACAAATTATTTTATATACAATACCATAAAATGTACTCAGTGCTGCCTGGGTATAAAGTGTCAGTGGGTTATTTGATTTGTTCCAAGAGTACCCAGGGGGCCATTCTATGCCCTTCTTTGCAGAGAAATCACCCAGGAGCCCTATATACCCTGACAGTTATGCACTATTTATCAAGATTGTAACTAATGCACATTAGAAATAAATATATTTTTTTAACCTCCTAAATACCTGATAGCCAATCCGAGATGTCATGTCATAAGACTTTATGGTAAAGCCTGTTTATAAACGACATTGGCAGTTTTATTGCCAGGTGCATAGACACCATAGTGCATGGTACAGGATGCCATGGCTTCAGTATAACTTCCCAACTACCATTAGTTTGTGTGTCTGTGGGGGTGGGGGGTGGGAGTGTGGTTAGACACTGACATTATTTTTGTGATGTAAAATCTGTTCTCCAGAACATTCTATCATTTATTTCTATGGGTCTGTTTTTCCCCAACCCTCTCCTTGTGAGCTCCTATCAGGCCTGGCTGTCATATTTCAGATTCTGATTCCTTGGATCTGCACATTCATGTCTCTATAGCTGTGGCTGAATGCTAATTCCCTCACCTGTGAATTGCTCTATTTATGTCACATGTGTGTGCAGTGTGGAGATTTTCCTATTTATTTCTATGGGGCTCTCTTCCCCATCCCCCTCCTCTCCTGGACATTCATTTTTATTATATAAATCGACCTATTAACCCCATACAGTGCCCATATAGTGACAAATACAAAGACTCTGCAGATTGTGTAAACGATTACATACATTTACATTTTGTTACACCCCCAACACCTAGCCCACTGCTAACAACACGTAGCAACCCCAGGTTACTGCAATAAGAACCCCCCAGGTAGATAAGCAGTCCCTAGTAGGCAGCTGGTACCACCAGTAGGTAAACTTCCAGCTGTAGCCAGGAAAAAAACAAGTATATTGTATATACTTTCCCCCTCGCCCCTGACTGCAGATGCCAGCACAGCAAGTAAAGTCAATATGCATGCATCTGAGGTGGAAGTCCTGCATTGCACCCTGTTTCCTGTAAACCTTGTGGCTCAAAGCAGCCTGCGGCCTACAGGGTAAGCAACAACACGAGGAACCAGTGTAACTCATGTTACAAGGGGTCATGCTCTCCAGCACAGTAGCCAAATATGTGGCTCTACAACTGTTGCAAAACTATGATTCCCATCATGTCTAGACAGTGGTTCTTTGTCACTTCTGGATACACAGAACACTTGCTCAGTCTTTTTCATACAATTATAGCTTTGCAGCTCAATTTCACAAGGAAATGAAGTCAGTGTTGCCTTAAAGAGCTACAAAAACATGGCCACTTTTGCACCACTCTTCTTCTCCAGTTTGGGTGGGGGTTTGAAACTCTGTTTCATTAAAGTAAATGAAGTTTGATTGTAAACCACTCTAGAAGTGGAGACAAGAGTGCTGCAAAAATAACCATGTTTTTGTTGCCCTGGATAAACCCTTTAACATGGACCATTTAATAAGTGTTTAACAGGAGGAGGGTTGTTCAACACACCCAGTTCTATTGCTGTGAGTCCCTCTCCACTTAAAGGGGAACTTTAGGTAGAGGTTAAAAAAATGAAACTTCTGCAAAAGCATATTGCATTACTTACCTGTCTATCTCAGTTTTGAAACTACCAAAAATCCATTTGTTTGGTGTTTTTTTGTTCTGTACTGTGTTTCTGTCCTTCCTGGTTGAGCAGTTCCCAGAATGCAGTACTGGTTCCAGAATGCAATGCTTTTCCTCAGCTGTTCATTACAGTCCCAGAGAAGTTGCTGCACCTGCTTCTGGCTAGTGAGAGATGGTGACTTACTCAGGGGATTGGGGGATCTAGCCAAGCCTCCTGTGACATCACGCCCTGCCCCCTGTCTGCATCATCAGCCTGTCCTCAGCAAACACACAATGTGAGACAGGGGCATGGAATATTTGTTTCCTAAGGAGGGATAGCAGAAGGAGCAGGAGACAATGTGGATTGGCACAGAGGCCATTTTTCTTCACTTCTTCACCTGGATTTCTATCAGCTACCAGTGTGGCAAAACCACACAAATACAGTAATACATTGTATAGACACATCTATATAAGTTTTAATGTACTTTTAATATAATTTTTTTTTCCTTATGTGGATTTCCCCTTTAACTAAAGACAACCTTGCATAACTGTCGGGGCTTAGTTATAAAGGGAACCCATGACATTAATGTGAACAGAGCCTTATAGTTAAACTTTCAAGCTGGTTACTTTGTTCCAAAACTTTGTGTTTAAAGTTTTAAACTTTGATGAAGAAAGAGTTTTAATGCTTTAGTTAATGTCAACTCTGCAATAACTTTTGAAGTAAAATAATATTTTGTTGTTCATGCATTTTATAAATAATGAATTGTATGATAATAAGAAACAATTTCCTCTCTTATTCCGTTAGCTAACATTGCAGTAACCAAGAATATCTAAATGTCAAAGCAATTGAATTTGTGGGCACTTTTTTTTTTTTTTACAGCAACAAAACTTAATTTAGTCTACATTCAACAATTTTCCCTTGCAGCCACAGCTATAACTAGATTTGAAGAATGCTGAAATGTATTGCAATAAAGTGCAGGCATAGAATAAAAAAAGCTTAAAATACAAATGATCTGTCCCTTAATTTCAAATCACAATTGTTCTCGAGCCAAGAATCATCAGAATAATTTCATCTAGTAGAAACTGCATTTTATCCCATGGTGAGAGAAGCAGTATTTTCATATTCTGGTACTTATATTGTAATGCACTATGTTGCAGTATATGATTGCTCAAAGTATCTTTGTAGCAATATATCTCAACTTTGTTTGTGACTGCATTTGCTGATCACATATTATTGATGTAACTTGAAAGCCCTTCTGTTTCATACAAGACTCAAAAGCTCTTTGTTTGATGCTGATATATGTCAAACGTTATCTAGCATTTGTACATAAAGTATTTGATTTATTATTTAGTATTACAGAGAATGCAAAATTTCAATGAATATTATGATTCATAAATAAAATGTAGCTTACATATATGGAGTGGTGGTACAAGATTTTAAAACCATAGCATTTATAAGATGAATAAAAGAGAAAGCGAACCGGCAACCTACTATCTGGGAAATAGAGCTAACAAATACCTGCATACAGTGGGGAAAATGACAGGGTGCTCATCCAAGGAAATGCAGTGTGCATTTACAGATAATTCAAACAGAGAGAAAATTCATGAAGGTACTCACCTCCCTGCAAGTTTTTTTTTTTTTTTTTTAAATACCTAAGCTGAAGCCCTTAGTTGATAGATGCAGGCATCCAAATGTTTGAATACTTTAATTCCAGACTATACAATTGAGTACAGAAAAGCAGAGTAAATTCTGCTAAATCATTACTGACACTATACAGTTAACGACGAGCACCATAAATTTATTAAACAAGACTGGTGACGGTATAGGAGCTGTCACATACAGGTGACACTCTGTTACATTGCCAGGATAAGAAATAACTTTGATCCCAGCCATTCAACCTCTAAAACATCACAGTGAACATCACCATGGCATTAGGTGGTGAAGGGAGGGGCTTCTTCTGTAATGCCATTGCACCCCTTTAAACAATTGTGGGATATTGATGTTTTGCAGCTCTTTCTATGGACTTAACAAAAGTCCAAGGTGTTTTGTGTTAATGAACAGTGTAAGGCTATGTTCAGACGTGGTAAGAGACCGGCCGTTCCGTGACTCGGCCTGGTCACAGAACAGCCGGTCTCAGAAAAGATCATCCCGGCCAGCCCTGCAGTAATGGTCCAGTGATCTTTAGCGCCGCTGAGATCTGATGCGGGCGCATTCATGCGCGCCTGCATCAGAACTCCCCACTGCACACAATGGAGGGTGCACCCGGAGCCGCACGCTCCACTGTGTGAACTGATGTGGTTTTCTGCGGTTGCTATTCATTGAATAGCGGCCCGGAGAAAAATGACATGTCAGTTTCTTGCGGCGCCGCTAGTGATCCTGGCAGGAGTGTATACTTAGGGCCACATGTATCATCCTGCGAACGGATGATTTTCGGCGGAAAGTACCGATTTGCGTATTTTTTTATACCCAAATGGCCGATCTGCGAATAAAATATTCGCAAATCGGCACTTTCCGCCGAGTACGCCAGGGGGGCGAAAAAGGGGGCGTGTAGTGGGCGGGACGGAGGGCGCGGACTCAGAGTCTGCGCGATTTACCTTCGGTTCCGCCCAAATATACGCCGAAAACCTACTCCAGTCCTCAGCTGGCGTAGGCTTTCGGCGGTGCGCACCGGCGCACGGGATTTATGTAGAGGCAGTCCGCCTCTACATAAATCTCCGTAGCGCTGGAGCTGGGGGGGCGTTTTTAAGTCCGGCGTAAAAAACGCCGGACTTAATAAATGCCCCCCTATGTGTATAGACTCCAGCTGGGATTCCCTCAGCCTTCAGCCTAATCATGGCCGTTGCAACAATGCCCATGATTACTGCCGAACTTACGTTGTATTAACATGGCCTAAAGCTGCATAATGCACTGCAATGCAGAAGTGTTGTTAAACAGTATGTTATAGAAAAGCCTCTCCTGGCCTCTTGTGGCACTAAAGTAGTAATTCTGTAAAGTACCAATAAAAGAAATGAAAAGTTTTTCTTGACAAAATATTTAATGAAAAAAAATAATAAAATAAGCCAAACTACAAATTTATGTATTACGTACATGTTACAAAGAACCTTGGGCAGCACATTCGAATATTGACTACTTTTGAGTAACCCAATACTTCAGCAAATACTATACTTGATAGAGCATGCTTGTGTTGCCTCTTATATGCCAGTTGCCTGAGCCTCCTTCTCCAGTCCTCCTCCTCTACTGTAATGTTTGTACTGGCTGGATCCTCCCTATACACCATGCTCTCTCACATCTTAGTCAGTAAAGGTAAAGGTCATGTTATGTGTCATCCTGGATCCAGGCAGGCAGTATATAACACAATGCCCTGCAGCAATTGTGACCACTTTTGGAAGTAGAATAAATTGGCCAATGGAGAGTTTAAAGGGAACTTAACAGCAGGTTAGAGAAATCTAACCGGCCTATTTGTTCTTACAAGGCAATCAATAGTGACCACCAATCTACTTTATTAGCTGGAATAAAGAACCATAGGCTGTATTCATGTTTTCTAGGCAGCCCTAGGGCTGCATCCATCTTCTCCAGCCATCAAAGACTGAGCATTTTGGGTTTAATGACCCAAACTTACTGTAAATTCACTAATCTCTAATGCTGATATATCTCTGCAGAGACAGCTTAAGGTCACAATAATCGCCATGGCCTGAGCATAGTCAACTAGTGATTATGTTCAGGTCATTTTTCGAGCATATATGACTTTTATCTCAAGCTCAAAAGCATGGATTGCAACAAACTTTAGAGTCAGAGAGAAAATTTATATATTGGAAAATAACCTGAATGTAATCAATAGCTGACTATGTTTGGGCCATTGAAATGAATTAAGCCCATAGCTGTCTGTATATGGATACATTGGAATACAATTTTCTGATGTATCTGTGCCATAGTGCACAAACTTGATTTTACTGATGAGGCCTTAGCAATGTGCCTAAGGGGAGGAGGGTCTAATGACTTGTTATACCAGTTTTATATGGTGCAGATACTTATTGTTATGTAGGCATTACATGTATAACTAAATTCAATGAATGATCCAAATCTAAAAAACACAAACAAAAATCTATTATTCAAAAATACCAACACAATTGTAGAAAAACCCAGCACTGCCACAAAACAAATCACGGACTGTGACTCACATGGCAGGGACAGCTACTCCAAACAAGTGCAAATCGGTAGACCAACTGTGGTGCTCTGTTCATGGATATAAGAGATCTTGACATGCAGATACAGAGAAACAGATGAAAGACACTACCCAATAGCTGATATGGTTGTTTTTTTTGTGCAACACACCACACTGATTATCAAACAACAGGGGACGTGGGTTGCAGGGGTGCTGCACAGACAATGGCTGTTTCGTGCATGCGCACTTCCTCCAGCCTAGTGGGACGTCATAACAAACATACATGCAAATTTAATATCCTGGCTCTATCACATTGTAAAAAAGCTGCTTCCATGAACAAATTTAAAGTCACAGTGCACCATATAAACTATGTAATTCAACATTGTAAGAAAGAGGCAAGTAATAAACATATAAGGTCTTTAAAAAAAATGCATGTAATTCAATCCAATTATTAAAGCCCAAGTGGGCCAAGAGCATCAGTAATATTCAACAGGATTCCTGTTAAAGCAGCCTATTCAATACAATGTGACCATATTATAAATGAAAATGCACTCTCATATATCCTGTTGAAACAAGCTTCCACACCTAGGCAAATTGATCACTTTAAGACCTGCAAAACGTAGGACACAAGATCACTTATTTAAAAATATATCTGTTTTCAGTCTCAGGGATAAATGCATACAAAACATACTAATAGCAAGAGAATATTAATTATTTAATTATATATGTATGCAAATGGGTGCTTGAATTAAGGTCTGTGGTTGGTTCAGTATTTGGCTATCTATCTATCTATCTATCTATCTATCTATCTATCTATCTATCTATCTATCTCTCTCTCTCTCTATCTATCTATCTGTCTCTCTATATATCTATTCTATGTATCATAGAAATGTGTAGGAATGTGTGCAGCATCTCATTCATTTGTCTACAATGAGCGATATCCATATTAATGCAAGGAACACTACAGATATTTGTAATTAGATGCACACTGTTAAGAAATGTGGTATCTTGAACTTGAAGTAATTTATTACAGTCAGGATCCAACAGACCCGCAATGCTGCCCTTTAGGTTTTATTATTTAAACACACAACCTGTTAATAATTTAAGAACTCCCCTGGTTGTTCAACAACATCTGTCTTCACACATTAATTTGCATAATCAATCTTGATCATGAACCTTGCCATCCAACATCTTACTTAAGTTTCAAACAAAGTGGAAGTAAAGTTGTAAGGAATATCTTATGTTTGTTTTGCAAACCAAGCAATATTAACATTTACATTTAAAAGTTGTACAGATTTGGCCTTACTTAACTTGTCTCTAGGCCAGACATAACCCAAAATGTGTGGTGGAAAGGTGTGCTTAACAGATATCTTGATGCATGCATACAACAGACCATCTGACATCTATCAATCATATGGATTTACTGTTAAAAACCTGTACATTTAATGCAAAGTGCCAGATAACCGTAACTAATAAAATAAAATAAAATAAAAATTAACTATTCCTTACTTATACAGGAGAGGGAGCTTGGGAATATAGGGGGTTTTCTTTTTGCCTTCTTTGCATGTCTTTGTATACATACAGTATCACTAGTAAAAGATATTTATTTAGTCTTTCATGTAGGAACAATGTTTTTCATCTTGCAGTAAATAAAAAACACCACAAGGCCTGAATAAAGTATTTTTTTTTTAAAGATGGGACATAAGCTCTCTTTTAGAATGGTACCATTTGGACCTTGAAATTAAGGAGAACATCATGGGGGAGATTTATTTACAATGCGCTTGGCTGTACACCACAGAGACACCACAGAAAGGACACAGATTGTGGGCTTCTCTCTGGCGTACCCCTGCTTTAAACTCTGTTCTCCTGATGGGCAGGCAGGTCTGTGCAGCAAGGTGGCGAGAGGGCATGGACTCCTTCCACCCCTAATATATCAAACATTTTGCCCGGAAAAGGGCGTAAACCAGGCAAAAACCTACACTTTCTCTAGTGCAGATGTAGACTTTTGTGCATTGCAAGCGCCAGAAGCAAGGCTGGCCGGCTTTAATAAGAGGCCTGTACCTCTTTAGTAAATTTGGTAAGAAAAAGGGTTCCCACAATGTCTTTTTTGGTCAATTTACTGCCAACTTTTTGGACCACCATAGTTTTGGTGCCATTTTAAGCTTTCCCCTCTTTGCATTTTGGCTGTTCCTGTTCCTAGCTTTTCTTAAAGTGACTATGTACCCACAATCTGCTTCCCCTCTAACCACTTGTAGATAGATAGCTGCTTTTAATCCAAGATCTGTCCTAGGCTCTATTTAGCAGGTGATGCAGTTATTGTGCTAAAAAAATTTTTTAACCCTGCAGCCCTATGTAAAATTGGCGTGGCCTAGAGTGTATGTGCCCTAGGCCTGCAATGCCTCTCCGTCCCTCCTCCCCACCCTCGTCATCATTATGAATGCCCCTGGGCAGGATTTCTCCTATTCATCATTTGTCTAAACACTGCACGTGTGCCTTATCAAGCCAGCACATGTGCAGTGTTCAGACAGAGAAATCCTTCCTGGGGCGTTCCTAATGATGAAGAGAGCGGAGAGGAGTGGCAAAGGGGTGTCGCAGGCCTAGAGCACAGACACTCTAGGCCACACCAATTTGACACATGGCTGCAAGTTTAAAAGTTGTTTTTTAGGACAATAACTGCATCATCTGCAGAACAGACCCCAGATATTCCCTACACCGTTAAGCGCAAGGCCAGTCAGGGAGGATAATCGACAGTCCATGTTAGTAACAACCAGGTACAAAAAAAAAAACTATATGCCTTTTTAAAAATAAAGTTATATTTTAAGGGACTATAGCTTTATTAAAGCTATGTGTAAACAGAGAACCCCTTAAATATGTGACAGCATACATGGTTGCGTGTCTGTAATTGAGCTCAGATTTTCGAGGCCACCTCTGATATGGTATGATCCATCTCACAAGCAGGGCTCTGAATGCGTTTACTTTATAAATACATCCTGTGAGTTAATATTTTTAATGTGGAGTAAATAAACAATACATTTATTCTCATCAAGCACAAGTGTGGGGTCTGACCTTACTGATATTGAAGCATGAGGTTATGCTTATTACTATAGTTTTTTCAAAGTTATTTATTGTTTACACTGACTCTAGAAATGAAATGAAGCCACGATGGAATATAGGTTTGGAGAAAAATGAGCAGGACATTGTTACCTTTACATTTATGCAACTGCAATAATAAGCCTCCCAGAGATACATAGATAAATATATAAGCAGGTAAATATTGAACATGGGTCCTTTTATTCAGTTGAACTGTCAAACTAAAGTTTCAAAAGTAATTTCCAGACAGAAGATGTTTTGATATGTTTGCAATAAGGGCTTTAACGGATTGCTCCAGAGTATTGGAACTGCTAAGGGCGTGAGGAATTGCCTTATTTGCTATAGCAGGAAATGCCATTAATTATTACCTGATATGTACTCTAGGTATTGGCTAAAATACAGACAAAATGACTGCCCAAATTCAAATTCAGATTATTTTGCCATTTTTAATAGAATTTATTTTTGTTTTGCTTTTTTACTGTGCTTGGCTGTAACTTTAAAGGGATATTCCATGCTGTGTCCCCCACAGCTCCTGGGGTGATGTTATCCAGTCCTTCACTTGTCACTGCCAAGTCACCCCTCACTGAACACAGTGGTATCCCACCTGAGCCAGTGATTGGCAGAGCGCGCACACTCTCGCCTTTTTTTCATTGGAATTGTGCATTCTTCAAAAGTGGCCTAAAACCTACCTTCTTTGTTGGACTCCTTTAAACATTCTTATCCCACCAAAATGTTGTGTGCACTAATGTTACCTCATTTTGTATTTTACTATATGATATTCCCAACCATTTGCCCAGTATGTTTTTACCTATGCACACAGTAATTGTTCACTTTCTTACTTCTTTAGTAGAGATGAGCGAACCTCGAGCATGCTTGAGTCCATCCGATCCCGATTGTTCGGTATTTATCCAACTTCAGCAGCCACCGCTAATCAAATGCCGAACGATCGGGTTCAGATGGACTTGAGCATGCTCGAGGTTCGCTCATCTCTAGTCTTAAGTTCTATGCTTTTATCTGTCTTAATTTATGTGGATGATAGAGGCCATTTCTGAAACATCACCTCCCACAGAAGATCACAGCTTACAGCAACACTTAATAGTATCCTTCTCAGAGAATACTATTAGAAGGGGGAAAAAAAATCACATCCAATAGATTAGACAACATTTTATGTAGTATCAATGTTTTAATAAATCACAATAGATGACCAAAAATAAGTGATATTCCCCATACTTTTTATGTCAAGTAAAAGCAGTGAGAATACATGCCACTTGAAGGGAGAGCAAGCAGGTAAAAATATAAAAGGTTATTCAATATACAGGAAAATGGATGAAATATATGCTAGTGATGTACATTTTTGTATTACTGAAACTTTTTTTGTAATTGGGACAACAGGGTAAATCTCACCCCCACACAATTTAAATAATGCTGACATCATACATTATAATGTTACATAGTTATATCAAATATTTATACTATATTAATAAAATGACCAGTTGCAATGTTTTATCATACAAATGAGGATTTTTGCCTCTAAAATCTTAATCTCAAAAGGTATTAAGCCACTTTACTAGACACTGAAACAGTGGGCTCAAATTGGGGGCCCAAACTGAAGTCAAATCAACCTGACACACTCACTAACTAGATTTAGGCTGGATTCATAGATATGTGTGTGGCCTATGATATGGGGTCCATGTGCTGGTCGCTTATCACGGACTGAACATGCCAGCAGGACTTCCTGCATCATTATTCATCATAATAATTTATCATTCATAATTTATTGAGCAGTGCACTACTGAACTGAGCTTTGTGAAACAGGGAGTCCTGTTAGAGTATTTAGTCTGTAATTTGCAGCAAGCACACAGACCATATACTCAAGACTGCACACGAATGTGTAAATCCAACTCTCTAACTCACAGTAATACAGAATGATACCTTTTACCCACTTATGGACCCACATGTGGGTATACTACAGCTATCAGTTCAGGTCATTAGACCCATGGGGATGCCAGGATTTGCAGCTTAAATACGGACTCAAAATTATGAACATTAAAGGGAATCCGTCAGCACCTTGCGTCTTCCATTTAATGAAAAGTCAATGAGGAGTTGTGGCTCTGTGTTTGTGCCCGGCCTCCTGCTCGCTCAGCTGTCAGTCAGAATCTGCCAACAGGGGACTGACCTGCACTCGCTTGCTCCTCATTCCCTGCTCGCTGCTGGAGCTATTAGACTTGTGTCAGAAGTGAGCTAGTAAGATCTGGGGGGGCCGCGGGGAGCTGCGCGGGGGGGGGGGGGGCTGTACAGGTGAACACTAGATCGCCCGGACAGCCCATAGAAGATAGCAGCGGTCTGCTGCCGATGCTCCTATTCCACGGTGAGACAGCAGCAGATCGTTGTTACCTTAGTTGTTTGTCTTTCAACATGTTTAAAGACAACGTCAGACAACGATCAGGCGACATTGTTTTTGTCAGCTGATCATTGTCTTCTTTTACACCAGACAATTAATGCCGTAACGGCCGATATTGGACGAATACGGCCGATAATCATTTTGTGTAAGAGGGTCTTAAATCTATGGAGTTGACTCACTCACATACATACAGAACTGTAAAAAAGGTAAACAGCAGTGCATATCTTATCCCTACTGATTGATCGGGGTATGAGATCCAAATTCAGCTTACCAAAATCTCATATTTATAAATATCTGAAAAAATATTGTTTCTTGTCTAAAGTACAAATGAAAATGTGATTTTTATTCTAGTACTACAGTGCCCTGAACTATGGGTATGTCTACCTTTTATGAGTTATTGACTTAATTGCCGACAGAAAAAGACCTCCTGGTCCACCTTTTTAGTAAGTTTAGTATCTAAATTAATAATATAACGAGAGTTAGATTTTAGTAGCAGCTAAAAAACTGAGCACTGGATGAAATAAACAGCCAGGAGAACGTGCGGCAATGTGCCCCATTCCCCAGTCAGCAGTGACATCCGATTTGTTTTCTCCATAGACTCTAATTAAGTTAACAAGTTTGATTTGATTGACAGACAAGGAGAAATGCATGCCGACACACACTCCCTCTGCTGTGTGTTGGGATCCCAGAAATGGGCACTTTAGTCAAAATGTCCACAAAAGGATTCACATAACAATACCCCACCTCAGTTTTAAGATTTTCTTTCAAATAATTTAAAAGTATACATTAATTAGGAAACAATGAATAGGGAAAAATTTTCCAATAAGTTATCTGGTTATCATGTATATTACCAACCAAGTTTAAATGCAAAACTTGTTTGTTTGTTTTTATTATTTGAATTGGGGTCAAAACCCCTGCAATGTTGTTAATTACAAACAATGTACCATCTGGAATGTCTGTACACATATACGCTGATAAGGTACAACTTACTTTTTCTTTTCTGTTTAGAATGTTTGAGAAAAAGAAGAAAATGTTTAATAAACAAAAAAAGCCAGCAGTGCTAGTCAGATCCAAGCAATAAAAATATTAAGCAAAACATTACAAACAGTAATAATAGTTAAAACAAACAAATAAACAAACAAACAATCAAACAAAAAAAGGTTGTTATCTACCAGTACAGAAGTCATCTTCATCAGGTAGAACTGACTTTCCAAACATGTTTTATGTTATAAATGTTATACGTAATTTTGGCCCATTTTGCTGCAACAAAAAGGCCTCTTACTGCACAACCACCTTTGGGGTGTTCAGTTTGATATAACCATTCTATTTTGCAAATTTTGAAAAGTAAATTTTGCTTGTGTTTTATTTCAATGTGTTATTTCTTCTTTTTTTTTTTTACCCCTTAGTGACGGAACTAATTTTAGCTTTGAAAAAAAAATGTTTTATGTGTTTTTGTGTGGCTGTAAGAAGCCTTTGCGGGACAAGTTGTAGTTTTTAAAGGGACTATTTTTGGGTACGTATGCTAAAGCAGTTAATTTTTGTTTCCAGTTTCAACTTCTCATTTACAACTGTAACAGCCGGGTTCCTGTTGACTGCTTGTGGGGGTTTAGTGCAGAGCCCTATGCCATCAGCCCAAGTCCTGGACGGGCAAAATTGTATTGGCCTTGGCCAATTAGCCCAACCAGAACTAAACTGCAAGGGGGGGGGGGTACGCTTTTTTATATATTCCACTATATACAGTTGTAGGCGTAGGGAGTGACACACAGTATAATTGTCCAAGTGGAAAATAGAACTCTAGGATCGGCAAGAAATCCACTGGGTAAAATGGTAGTAATGACAGAGGCACTTGAATATTAGATGCAAGTACTCTTGTGCATAATTTATTGGAAAAACAAGCAATCACAGACAGAGTATCCAACAATTCGGTGGTGACACCTTTATCAGGAGTCTGTGTATATGAAAACAGTATAGAGAAATGCTGTAGGTGGATGGGTAGTATAGCTTCTGCCTGGTGATGGCAGAGGTCTGGATAAGACTTTAGTGGCTCTGGAGGTAGGGAGCGCTGGACTGCACAGCCCAGGCAGTGGCTTGCGGCAGGGGAGGATCCAGCGAGTCTATCACAGGTGCAAGTGTCTTTCCCTCTCTTTTACACTTATTATTACACTTTTTCTCTCTTCTGTCCTCAGCAGCCCACCAATCACAGCACAGTTTATTTACCCCTATAAAAAAGAGGTTAGTTCCTGGTGGGAGGTCTTTTATCAGTATAGG
Organism: Dendropsophus ebraccatus; assembly: GCF_027789765.1. Classification (NCBI taxonomy): domain Eukaryota; kingdom Metazoa; phylum Chordata; class Amphibia; order Anura; family Hylidae; genus Dendropsophus; species Dendropsophus ebraccatus. The sequence continues at coordinate 74,991,079 of NC_091462.1, forward strand.
TGGGGAGGGACTGAGAAACTTGAGAGAGAGCAGACTTCTTTACTGTTGCTGTCTATCTCCTAGCTTGCAGTGCTAGATGTCCTGAAAGGGTAGTCATCCACTGAGTACCCCTTGTTTACGCCAGGGATCCTCTCCTCAACAGTCAGGACAATTAGCAAGAAAGGAACTGATCCCCAGCACGACAAATAGCACACCACTGACATATCCTGGCACTCAGTGAACTGGTTCGGGCAGAAGACGGTCAAATGCTCAGATCTATATGTGAGTACAAGCATCTTCTCCATCACTATACAACTCTCACCCAGCCATCCCTGACTGAGCATGGATCTACCTAGACAAGGCCCCCCCAAAATGCATCTCTACTCTCTTTTTTTTTACAAGCTACTTTTATCTACCTGTCACCTGCACCTGTGTATTGTATTACCTTTGTTCTGCATGTTCAGAGCTATTATACCTGGTGCGGAATGCAGGTATGCATATACCAGCGCATGCTCATACTGTAGGCACAACAGTATTAAACAAATTAAAATAATGGAACTTCAGCCTTTCACCTCCTGATGTCTCACATGAAGCTTGGTCATGATATAGTAGGAGAAAAGAAAGTAAAGTGGTTGTTCTTACTGACACAGATGCCTTGGTATTTTGCTCAATGAACAGACCTCAGATGTCAGAAATGCATCACCTGTTTTGAAGAATAAAATTTCCTGTTCATCAGGCATATCTACACTACCATTCAAAAGTTTGGGGTCACATTGAAATGTCCTTATTTTTGAAGGAAAAGCACTGTACTTTTCAATGAAGATAACTTTAAACTAGTCCTAACTTTAAACAAATACACTCTATACATTGCTAATGTGGTAAATGACTATTCTAGCTGCAAATGTCTGGTTTTTGGTAGATTTGGGCTGCTGGTACTGTGTACAAGACCATAATGGCCTTCAAGATTGGGCCTTGTAATCCAAATTTTCCTAGGACGGCACTGAGATACCCCCAATGGACCCGGTCTCCACATCCAGAGTAAGGAGCAGAGAAGGCGTTCGCCGGGCCTCAGCAGCATGTATTAAATTGATAAATCTGCGCGTCCCATCCACCGTTTGTCGCCCAGGAACGAATCCCACTTGGTCCCCCCTATTAATGATGGCAAGACATCTGCCATCCTGCCTGCCAACAGCTTAGCATACAGCTTCAAATCCCCATTGAGTAAGGAAATGGGGCGGAAGTTGGCCGCCATGTCCAGGGGCTTCCCTGGCTTGGGTAGTGTTATAACTAGGGCTTTGAGCATTTCTGCTGGGAATTGTTCCGTGGTGAAGATACTATTAAATAATCTAGTTAAATATGGGGCTAGGGTAACCTTGTGAAATTTATAATATTCATTGGTCAGCCCATCGGGCCCTGGTGCCTTGCCAGATTTAAGGGATTTAATTACATTTAGTATTTCTTTTTCTTATACTGGTTTAGATAGGTGGGCTAGTTGGTCGGAGGACACAAGGGGAAGATCTATATTGTCCAAGAAGTTTTTAATCAGTGATTCCGTCGGTTGGGATGTGGCAGGGTCATTCTGTAAGTTGTAGAGGGCATTATAAAAGTCAGCTAGGTTATCTGCTATACCCTGAGGGTCCTTTATTTTCTCTCTCCGTGAGTTGTATAAGAAGGGGATACGCGCCTTAGCTGCTCTATTATTAAGTTGCTTAGCTAGCAACCCTGATGGCCTACTGCCATGCCAATAATATTGCATCTTTAATCTTCGCATAGCCAGGTCGTGTTTATGGGCATTTAATTCATGGAGCTTATTGGTGATATCTGAGATTTCTGCCGCTCTGGCCTCAAGGTACGTTATCTTGTTAAGCCTGTGTAAGTCAGTTAGACGTGTTTGTAGGTGAACCTGTTGTGCCAGTCTTTAATGTCTTATCCGCATCTGGAGCATATTTAGGGTGTTGTAATATAAAGTTATTAAGTCTCCAAACAGAACTATAACATAAGGGAAACTGTTCATTCACCTCAAGGAGGATCGGGGAGTGGTCTAACCACTCAATAGTGCCTATGGATGCCACTGCAATTTTGGGTACGGTATTGTGATCCACAAGGAAATAATCTATCCTAGTGTAGGACCTATGTGTATATGAAAAAAAAGTGTAGTCGCGTGTGGAAGGGTTATGCAGCCGCAATACATCGTACAGGCGGTTCTTATGCAGCAAGTTAGCAAGAGGAGTAGGTTCCACACATACCTGTTTTGCAGTAGCATCCATAGATGGCCATATGGTTTTGTTAAAGTCGCCACCGATAACGAGCCTGCCTTTCTGTACTTTAACCACTTCAGTTATCAGTCGTAGAATAAAGCTGTATTGGCGCTTGTTAGGCACATAGACTAGAGTAAATAAAACATTGTAAATAAGGCAAACCAAAATGGCGTACCGTGGATTTTCATCTAGGACTATACTCTGCACTTGGAATGCCACTGTATCCCTTACCACAATGCAGACGCCACATTTTTTATGGAAGGCCGGGGCCGAGAACACATGGGGAAAATTTTTGTGCTTAAATCTATGCAGATCGTCTTTGTTGAGGTGTGATTCTTGTATAAAAATCACGTCAGCTTTTTGCTGTTTTGCCTCACGTCAGGTCAATGACCTCTTGTATGGGGAATTAAGGCCTTTGACGTTCATGGATAAGATTTTAACCACCATTTTGCATATACACAAATTGCTGTGATGGGGCTACCCATAAATGTGACGTCTGCAACGGTACTTCTCCCCAGAACATATTTATATAGGTAGGCACATATGCGCAGGAGGACTGCCAACAAGAAAAGACAACATATAACAATAACAAAACACAAACAAACTTATCAGTAATAAGAGCCGTATACATGGCCAAGGGGGGGATTAAGGCTGAACGCACCAGAACCTCAATCAAGCATGTCACTAGCAGCCATAGAGTCAAAGTAAATTAAGCGGTCTGACAGTAAGAAAAAAGAAACCAAGTATGTAACAGATCTTAGACACCCACGTCCTAATGATGAACATCCCAGAAACCGGGGATGCTAGGGTAGCTTTCAATCACGAGATCTCCTCTTTTGTGGTGGAACCGTGCTCCATTCCTGCTGCACATGGGATCGGCCAGCTCTATTCTCTGTGGGAGCCTCTGGAGCCGTTTGTGTCAAGTTCCATTTTTTGCAGAGCTGCATAGCGTCCTCAGGCGAATGTGCCAAGCTTTTGACTCCATTGTAGTTGATGAGCAATTTCACTGGGAAGCCCCATCTATATTGCACATTGTTATCTCGTAGGATCTTTGTACTTGTTGCGAAAGCTCTTCTCCTTTCCATGGTTGCTGCAGATAGGTCCGCAAAAACAGAAAGTTCTTGAAATCTTGGGGATAAGATTCGTTTTTGTCTAATTGCACTTATAAACTTCTCCTTTATGTGGAAGAAATGCACCCGTAATATCACATCTCGGGGAACGGAGTCATGGAGGTGCCGCGGTTTGGGGAGGCGGTGCACCCTATCAATGAGGAGGTCCGCATTGGAAGCAGAGGGAAGCACACATATAAAAAAATCAGTCACATATTCCATCAAATCTTCATTTTTGACTGATTCAGGCACGCCACGCAGCCGCAGTTTATTCCTGCGTGATCTGTCTTCTATGTCTGAGAGTTTTAGTTCCAATGCTTCCACTTTTTCCTCAAGTACATTTACCACGTCCACCACCTCATTGTGTGTAGAAGTCAGAGTTCCCATTTTGTTTTCTATGTGGGAAGTTCTCTCCCCCACGTCATCTAAATCTTTCCGTATTCCAGAGCATATCTTTTTCATGTCTGATTGCCAGGAGCGTTTTAGGTCATCTATGAAGCCCCTCATGAGTGCCACAGTAAGCGGCGCATTCTCACTAGCGCCATCAATGGTGTTCCCCTGATTATTGCTGGGGTTAGTGGATCCAGCTTGTGAGGGGTAGGAAGATTTCCAGGACAGTGGGGTCGGGGGCAGAAAAGGAGCTTCCTCACTGTGTATGGAAATCTGGCTTAGTAGCTGCCGCCCGCCGTCCACCCTGTCGGGCGCCATGACGGATATAGCTCCATCCCTGTCTGAGGCCAGGCTGCGTGAGGTGGAGGCCGGTAAGGATAGCAGAGTGCCCGGGGTGTTGCAATCGGTGACCTCCTCGGTCAGGATAGTTAGGGGAGAGAACCTTCCTGAGGTGGTGTACGGGTGCGCTGATCGCGCCGAAGTTCCTACCTCAGCTCCTGTGTGCTGCGTGGCGGCGCCATCGTGGGAGGTTGGCGGGTGAAACTCCTCCACATGCAGCTGCTTCTTCTTTTTGCCTTTGCCACCTCTCATTCTGACCCCGCAGAGTTAGAGTAACTTGTGGACCTCTTTAGGGGTGAAATGACCCACGGAAGACCGCTGGTAATACCGTTTTGGGCTGCTGTGGACGGGAGCTTAAGCACTGCATGTTCTACTCCATCGACTTCCGGACACGCCCCCCCCATATTTATTTTATTTTATTTTCCTCCTTCTCTAACCCTGATTTCTTTATTTATTTGTTTATAGCATGGTCATAATAATTGTATACTAAAAACCATGTCGGATGGACTTCCGGTTCCGGCGCGGCCATGTAAGGAAGCCGCACGGCAGAGCTCCCGGGATCCGAGCTGCACCTGACCCTTACAAAACCGCCATAGCGGCGACTGACCAGCGAGGAGGATACAGCGGGGCCCGGAGAGTCTGGAGAGTGGCTCCATGGACTGCTACGTCCTACGCAGCACCGCCAAACAGCTCCCATCTGACAGCACCACAGATCAGGGTCCTGCCTCAGCTTCCAAGATGGCGCCGGACGACAGCTCATAGCTAACCCAGGACGTGCACAGGGAGCTGGAGTTCACTGACATGGAGGTACTGGGGGACGGAGAAGCAGTAGTGCAGTCTGTGCATGCAGTGGCGGCAGACCCCATAGATTTTAAACTTATGGCTGCAGAAGTGACCAAGTTAATAGTGCCAGACTTCCAAAAGCTGCTGGAGGAAGCCCTCAGGAACTCGCTAATGCAGATTCACAAAGATATCTCTGATCATTCTAATAGACTATCTGCTGTGGAACACAGAGTAGCGGCATTAGAGGATGAAAATGATTTTTTACACTCTAAAATGCGCCAAATGGCGGGTGACTTTGATCTTTTTGCTGATAAGTTAGATGATCTGGAGAACCACTCCAGAAGAAATAACCTGCGGATAGTTGGAGTTAAGAAGAGTGTGCTCAATACTGAACTACAACCTTTCTGTGAGAGAGACATTCCCAAAGTACGTGGTTTACCCCATGCATGCCGAGTGGAGAGGGTACACCGCCGGGGTCCTAGCCCTGCACTCAGAGGGGAGCAGCCTAATAACCCCAGCCTATGGCCACGACAAGTGATTTTACGATTCCTTGACTTCAATGACAAAATGGCCGTATTGCGGGCATATAGAAAGAGAGTGCAACCTTTGGAAGTGAAGGGAATGAAACTACTGCTCTTTGAGGATTTCTCGGCCGAAGTGACTAAAAGGCGGAGAGCTTTCAGCACAGTCTGCGCAGCCTTGTATAAGGCCAAAAAGAAATTCCAACTCAAATACCCGGCTGTCTTGAGGGTATTCCATTCTGACGGCTCTGTGTCTACCTATACATCCCCTGCAAGGCGGAAGACGCACTGCACACTCTGCGCATACCGTCTCCAGAGGCTTCTACGGTACCCAGACGCCCCAGGACGACACCGCAGCGGAGCCAACGACAACAGTCGCAGATGGAGGATCGGGAGATGATTTCGTTGCAATGGCGCAGAGACACATCACCATTGCAGCAGCACAGCAGGAGGCGCCACTCCAGACAGAGAGGGAGAAGAGCACTAACACCAGATTGAGTCCTTTTTATTTTTTGTCTCATGGTTATTTTGTTCCAGTTGGGACACTGAAAAATATATCGACTGGATTTTCTCCCTGAGGGCAGTTTCTTATCCTCCCCTAGTTCTAGTTGGGGGGAAAGTTAGATTGATACCCCTCATGCCTATCGTAGCGTTCAGTAACCCTTTCAGGGCCTAATTTCTGTCTTTTTGGTTTTTCCTTAAGGTTTTGTTTATAGGTTAACTTTCTCCTCCTCCACTAGGTGGCGCATCGCGCCTTGAAGCAAATAATTACAGGTGCACCCCTAGGAGCCTTCCACAAGGCTGAAAAAAGTGAAGTCTACATCTCTGATATGGGGGTTGGGTATTTAGATCTTACCGACCTCTATGAGAATGAGGGTTCTTGTGTTTGCATTGTTGTTTTCTATTTCTTTGCATTGTGCCGTATTTTAGCAATAATTAGTTTTGTTATTCTCTCTCAGACGTCTGCCTCCGAACTGTAGATTTGATCCCACCGCCTCGGGGTCGGGGATCCGAACGCCCTGCCACTCAGCCCTTTCCGAATAAGTATCACTTTTCTACATTGTATTCAGGTAGAGTGTCTTGCCGCCCTCTGTCTATAATCCCGCCCTTGCCCAAGTCACAATGGCGATTGTAATCACCTGGAATGTCAAGGGGCTGAAATCCCCCCATAAGCGTGTACAAATTTTGTGCTTTCTAAAACGTTTTCGCCCAGATATAGTCCTATTACAGGAATCTCACCTGGCGGCTGATGATTTAGTGAGAATGCAACGCATGTGGGTAGGCACGGTGTTCGGATCACCCGCAGTGGAGGGAAAGGCAGGAGTGATTACCTTAGTTAACAAATCCTTCCCGTTTTCGTCGATCTCGCATGCTCATGATACGGAGGGTCGTCTTTCTCATGTTCTCCTGGACCATCAGGGAGAAACTTACAGTATATATAACATTTATGCACCCAATGGGGAAAATCGGCCCTTTTTTACAGCAATGGCCTCTAGGTTGGGGAGTGACCCAACACCCTGGAAACTAGTGGGGGGAGACCTGAATACAGTAGCCAGCCCGATAGAAGACAGGAGAAGTTCGGGCCATACTCTTCCATTACCCCGAGCCAGAGATAAAATCTTGCCCGGGTTTTTGGAACAGGTGGGATTGGAATACGTGTGAGAGGGATTTTACCCACTTCTCCCATTCCCACCAATCGTGGTCCAGGATTGATTACATTCTCACCAGCCCTATGGTTAGCAGGAGAATACAACTCATAGAACATAAGGATTTGGTCATCTCAGACCACGCCCCGGTTCTAGTCAAATTGTTCCCCACTAGCCCGAAGGATAATGAATATTTGTGGCGGTTCCCATCTTTCTTGACACATGATGAGTCTTTTAGAGAACTCCTGCAGGCCTGGTGGGTGGAGTATGACTATTATAACAATGAACATAGAACGGACCCACAGTTCTTTTGGGAGGCTGGTAAAACTGTTATGAGGGGGAAAATAATAGCCCATGTGACTAGCCTAAAGAAACGTACTTCTCAACACTTTAAAACCTTCAGTGAAGCTCTTAGATCTGCCTACACAACCTTTGTACAGTCCCCTTCAGAGGAAAATGGTGCTCTATGGAGGAAAGCAAGGGAAGACTTTGAGTTGTGGCTAGATAGACGGGACAGATTGTATAGTTCCCACCAGGAGGCGGACTTCTTCCGCTTTGGGAATAAGGCTGGGAAGCTTCTGGCTAGATTAGCGCGTAGTAAATGTCCCCCCTCTTATGTTTTAGCTCTGAAAGATCAGCATGACACTATTCATACTGACCCAAGAACTATTAATAAATTGCTTGGGGAATACTACGGGGCCTTGTATGCTCCCCCGCCTTGGGGTCCGGGTCCCTTGTCTGATTTCTTGCAGAACCTCCACTTGCCCTCTCTGACAACGGAGCAACGGGAGGTGCTCAATGCAGAAATTACAGAGGCAGAAGTATGCTCTTTTATTAAATCTGCTCATAATGGCAAGGCTCCGGGACCGGATGGCTTTAGTGGGGAATTCTATAAATCCCTCATAGATAAAATTGCCCCTACTCTGGTAAGTCATTTTAATAGCATGTTTGAAACAGGGAACGTTCCGATGGGAGCTAAGCTCGCATACATTAAAGTCCTACCTAAGGTGGGTAAGGACCCTCTAAATACAGGATCTTATCGTCCCATCTCCCTGATCAATCAGGATATCAAAATGTTGACCAAGATTTTAGCAGATAGACTGGCGGTATTTCTGCCTGAGATAATAAAGGACAACCAGGTGGGTTTTGTCAGGAATAGAGCGGCGGTCATCAATATACGTAAAGTTCTGGCAGTCCTGGATAGGGTCCGGCACCGCCCACAGCCAGGAGAAACCCCAGCTTTGTTAACACTAGATGCCAAAAAGGCTTTTGATAACGTGAAATGGGACTGGCTGTGGGCGGTGCTAGATAAATTTGGGATATTGGGTAGATGGCAGACTTTCCTACGGGGCTTGTATAGTGATCCCATTGCTAGAGTCCACACACCGGGGTTGCTGTCTGATCCGATCCGTTTGTTCAGGGGCACCCGTCAAGGGTGCCGATTTCTCCCCTGCTGTTCGATCTGGTGATCGAACCACTGGCCAGATACTTAGATGAATCTGCCTTATTCGAAAGGATTAGGGTGGGTGAACAGAAGGTGCGCTTAACACTTTTTGCTGATGACGTTTTATTATTTATAAATAAGCCCCAAATTGGTGTTCCAATGATCCTATCCTTTCTGGAGGACTATGGTACACTTACAGGATATAAGATCAATACGGGGAAGAGTGAAATTATACCTGTGGGTTTGGCTCCCCCTACTTGGCAGCGATCTGTGGCTTCCCTGGAGGTTAGGGTGTCTACTAATTATATTACCTATTTGGGCATAAAGGTGGGGAGAACCCCTGATACCCTCTATTCTCTCAATTATCCGCCCCTCATAGATAAAATAGTGACGGAACTGAGGAGATGGGCTCATTTGCCTTTGGCATTCCTGGGGAGGTGCCATTTAGTTAAAATGGTCAGCTTTTCCAGATTGCTTTACCCGCTACAAACGTTACCCTTATTGTTAAAGCACACGGACGTTGACAAATTACGGCAGGCGTTCTCAAAATTCATCTGGGCGGGCAGGCGCCCTAGAATCTAAGTTAGCTTTATGTAAACCCGAAGGAGGGCTAAATTTCCCCAACATCAGGGGGTATAATATAGTATGCATTTTTAGACATGTCATAGACTGGATTCATGGGTCATCTTTCTACTCTAATATATCCTTGGAAAAGGCCTTTGCCCATCCCTGGGATCTCACTGCCTTACTACATTCTTCCTTGGCTCGCCTGCCGTCTTTTGTTAAGAGTTCTGCTCTGCTGCGTGACACCATCATGGCCTGGAGGGAGATGCGCAAACTTTCTCGCTTACCATTTCTATTGTCTAAACATATGCCTCTGTTTGGCAATCCAGACACGCCATGGAGCTGTCTTCCTCCCTGGGAATCACTGTGGGTTAGTAAGGGTTTATCTACGGTGAGACCTCTCATCAATGTGGAAACGAAAAGATGGCTTTCCCCACAAGATATCCTTAATAAATTTTCTCTTCCCTCCTCACATTTTTTGTTTGTTCAGCAAGTATATTCCTTTTGTTCGGCCAGGCTGAGGAACTTGGACTCTGAGGCACCATCCCACACACTGGATGGCGTCATAGGGGGGGCTGCACGGAAAACGTCCATTTCAGACCTGTATAATGCCTTTAGGAATGTATTCCTGAAAATTGATCCTAAATCCATCTTCCCTACCTGGATATGATGGACGGGCGACTCTGAGATACAGGAATGCATTCTTAAAGGATGGAAGGTGGTACGTGCTTGCATCGTCAATGAAAGGTGGAGAGAAACTTATTTTAAATTGGCTCACTGTGCTCTTTATGGGTTTAATATCCGTCCATCACTGAGTTTCCCTGACAGAATAGTCGCCTGTCCAAAATGCAAAGAGGCTCTAACTAATTTGTGGCATGGGGTTTGGGAATGCCGGCATACCAAAGCTTATTGGGCCTCTGTGGCCTCATATATAAATACTCACTGGAGACTTTGATTCCCTGATATGCTGCAGGCATTTCTCTTTCACCAGTTGAGGCCGCCTGACACGGAATCCCCTGTGGCCGCCATCCCAGAAATAATACATGTAGTGTTGCACGTTGCTCTTAGGTGCTTGTTTCATGAGTGGCTGGCGGAGGAGGTTCCGGGGATACCCATGATAGTAGTGCAGCTCAAGCTGCTTTTTGGTATAGATAGGATTTATGCCGAAAAACACAAACTAACGGGTACTAAGAAGTTTTTCAAGAGATGGAAATCTTTTCTAGAATCTCATTACCAACAACAGGAGCTCAGAGATATAGTATTCCCGTTTCGGTGTACTGATTGGTACTGTACGAGTGATTTAGCTGGTACCTTGGGTTCTCTTCGCCTTCCTCCGTCAGCCACTGGAGGGGGCCGTAGGGATGATGGAGATGGCGGAGCCACGTAGGGGTTTTTCTTTTTTTTTTTTTTCCCTGACCTGACAACAGAGTATGTTCCTAGTATTCGGGCGGGGGGGGGGGGGGGGGGGGGGGGGGGGGCGGGTGCAGGGTGGCGGGAGGGATCTGGTGTATTGTATACTCCGTTAGCGGCATAGTTATACTGAGGGGGCAGATGTCTGAGAGTGATTGGTACAACTGTTTCTTTATTTTATTTTGTGTTTTTCTTATTTTCTCTGATGTTTTATATGTTGGGTCCAATGTTTTGGACTATAGTTTTGATGTTTGCCATCACACAATAGTCTTGAAAAACCTTTAATAAATATATATTTAAAAAAAAAAAAACATGTAGGATTATTAACTAACATCAGCATGGCACCAAACACACACACACACACACATATATATATATATATATATATATATATATATACACACATATACATACATACATACATACACACATGAATGAATCCAGAAAGATTTTTTTACCCAATGACTAGGGCATGTAAACATGTTGTTAATTATCTGATGAAGAGGGTTGCACCTTGAAACGTATTACTGTGTTTTTTTTACGTAATTACACTAAAGAAGAATCTTGTACTACGACTCCTATCCTTCACCGTGAACCCCGTGAAGTACTCCACACATCCTGCCTCTGATGAGTGAATCTGCTCTTTGATTTCCTGACCGATTTCTTTGGATCCTCGGACGGGCAGTGAGCGAAAAAACAAACTTCTACAAAGCATCAGGCGGTGTTGGGCTCGTAGCGCGACCCCCCAAGGTGAGCAACACCTATTCATAGATACGCACAAATCAAGCTCTGCAGTATCACACTATGTGTGCAGTGCGCTGTTCCTTTCCTTTCTATCTATCTATCTATCTATCTATCTATCTATCTATCTATCATCTATCTATCTATCTATCTATCTATCTATCTATCTATCTATTCAAAGTAGATTCAATGGCACTCCAAGATAAATTGCAAAAACTCAGTGTTTTATTCCAGTGTCCAAAAGTAGTAACAGCACAGCAAAAGGCAACGTTTCTGTGGCCTCACGCCACCATTTTCAAGCCAGTGTAAGTGAGCACATCACACATTTAAATACAGGTGGGAAGCACCCTATTGGTGCGCTCCACTGTCAATCACAGTGATTAGAAAATGCATTCAGGTGTCCGAAGTGAAAGAGTGGTATTGTATACAGAGAAAACCAAATGCAAAAAGTGACTGTATAGTGCATCCATATATAATGCAATATTCAATCCAGGCATAACTTAATTGTACATCTGTATGTGAATTCATATACATCTATTAACCCTTTGAGGACCAGGCCCAAAATGAGCCAGTGGACCGCGTAAATTTTGATCTTAGTGTTTCCGTTTTTCCGTCCTCCCCTTCTAAGAGCTCTAGCACTTTCAGTTTTTTATCTACAGGCCATGTAAGGGCTTATTTGTTACAGGAATAGTTGTACTGTGTAATGGCGTCATTCATTTTACCATAACATGTATGATGGAATCCCAAATATATTATTTATGAAGATATAAATAGGTGAAATCGCAAAAAAGAATGCAATATGGTAACGTTTGGGGGGTTCCTGTGTCTACGTAATGCACTATATGGTAACAGCCACATGATACAATTATTCTATAGGTCAGTCTGAACACAACCATATGCAGGTTACACAGATTCTCTAATGTTATATATTTTTTTTAAATGAAATCCTTTTTTTTGGCAATTAATTATAAATAAAATGGGCCTATTGTGACGCTTAAAACGTTTTTATTTTTTCACCTACGGGGCTGTATGGGGTGTCATTTTTTCCGCCATGATCTCTAGTTTTTATTAATACCATATTTGTGAAGATCGGACGTTTTGATCACTTTTTATTAATTTTTTTATATATATAATGTAACATAAAATCGGTAATCCGCGCACTTTTTTCCCTCTTTTCGTGTACACCGTTTACCATTCGCAATGACGCTTGTTATATTTTAATAGATCGGACAATTACGCACGCTACGGTATATTATATGTTTATCTATTTATTTATTTTTATATGTTTTATTTATATAATGGGAAAGGGGGGTGATTTCAACTTTTATTGGGGGAGGGGCTTTGGGGTTGTGTGTTAGTGTTTTTAACTTTTTTTTTTTTACACATTTGAAGTCCCTTTGGGGGACTTGTACATACATTAGTCTGATTTCTACACTGATGAATGCTATGCAATAGGCATAGCATTGATCAGTGTTATCGGCGATCTGCTCATTGAGCCTGCCTGTGCAGGCTTAGAGTAGCAGATCGCCGATCAGACCGCATGGAGGCAGGTGAGAGACCTCCTGCAGTCCGTTTTACCGATCGGGACCCCCGCAGTCACACTGCGGGGGTCCCGATCGGTAAGTGACAGGGGACTCCCTCTGTCACTTACACTTAAACGCCGCGGATCGCGGCGTTTAAGGGGTTAATGACACGCGGCAGCGCGATCGCTGCAGCGTGTCATTACCGGTGAGGTCCCGGCTGCTCACTGCAGCCGGCCCCCACCTGCTATGAAGCGCGCTCCGCTCCGGAGCACGCTTCATAGCGGGAGAAACACCCAGGGCGTACAGTTACGCCCTAGGTCGTCTGGGGACAGACTTCCATGGCGTAACTACACGCCCTGGGTCGTCTAGGGGTTAAATGCAAGTGAAAAAAACATTTAAAAATTTTTTTTTTATAAGCTTCTTGTAAATATTTCACAAAGAAAAGTCCATTTCCAATATGGCATAAAGTCCATAAAAATCGCCTGAAAAGGAAAGATAACATGTTGCATGATAATATAGGAGCCACTTCGGAACCGCACTAGCCGCTAGAGCTTCCATGGTTACCACAAGAGCGTCCCGGTCTCCAAGGGTCAGCTGACATCGGAGGTTAACCTCTTTCATCCAGACAGGTATATGGTGAGCGTCCACACAAATTAGCTACCATAGCAGATAGCACGATTGACAAGATAAAGTCGCCTCGCAGCCGCTCTACAGCGGGATGGATCCCATCCCCCCGGAGCATGCTGTTCAGCAATGAGAGCCCGACAGGCCGCTTAAAGAAAAGAAGAAAAACGCAATCACCGATACCGCTGCGTCTGGACTGTAGCTCTCCAGGAGACAGGTAAGTGGCACCCTGCAGCTCATATCATGCGGTCCAGGCAAAAGTTCCAACTGTGTTCCATTATGATCTATAAGAATACAGAGTAAATATTAGTAATGTTACAGATTAAATATTGGTACAGATACAAGCAAAGTGTGATTGCTCACTATTCACACTGATCACACCTCAGAACCAGGGGAGGGAAGTTTATCTTGACATATGTTCGGTTGTCTTATATTCTATATTTAAACCATGTATCCCAAGGGCATTGGTTTTGAAAATCCATTCCAGTTCCCTACGTTTCAGAAGTAGCTGTCTGTCTCCACCTCTGTATGGCATCTCAACTCTGTCCACAACCATATACCTTAGGTCCCATTCCGTGTGCCCTTTCTCAGTGAAATGCTTAGATACGGGGAGATCCATTCTCTTTTTTCTAATGGTATAACGATGTTGGTTCAATCTCGTTTTTAGATCCCATGATGTCTCCCCCACATAAATTAGGCCACAAGGGCACCAGAGTATGTATATGACCCAGTTTGATGAACATGTAAGATAATGATTAATTTTGTAGCTTTAATTTTGTAGCTTTGCTGTGTAAAAAAGGTTCAGAATTTGTACATCCCATTACACAGCAAAGCTACAAAATTAATCATTATCTTACATGTTCATCAAACTGGGTCATATACATACTCTGGTGCCCTTGTGGCCTAATTTATGTGGGGGAGACATCATGGGATCTAAAAACGAGATTGAACCAACATCGTTATACCATTAGAAAAAAGAATGGATCTCCCCGTATCTAAGCATTTCACTGAGAAAGGGCACACGGAATGGGACCTAAGGTATATGGTTGTGGACAGAGTTGAGATGCCATACAGAGGTGGAGACAGACAGCTACTTCTGAAACGTAGGGAACTGGAATGGATTTTCAAAACCAATGCCCTTGGGATACATGGTTTAAATATAGAATATAAGACAACCAAACATATGTCAAGATAAACTTCCCTCCCCTGGTTCTGAGGTGAAATCAGTGTGAATAGTGAGCAATCACACTTTGCTTGTATCTGTACCAATATTTAATCTGTAACATTACTAATATTTACTCTGTATTCTTATAGATCATAATGGAACACAGTTGGAACTTTTGCCTGGACCGCATGATATGAGCTGCAGGGTGCCACTTACCTGTCTCCTGGAGAGCTACAGTCCAGATGCAGCGGTATCGGTGATTGCGTTTTTCTTCTTTTCTTTAAGCGGCCTGTCGGGCTCTCGTTGCTGAACAGCATGCTCCGGGGGGATGGGATCCATCCCGCTGTAGAGCGGTTGCGAGGCGACTTTATCTTGTCAATCGTGCTATCTGCTATGGTAGCTAATTTGTGTGGACGCTCACCATATACCTGTCTGGATGAAAGAGGTTAACCTCCGATGTCAGCTGACCCTTGGAGACCGGGACGCTCTTGTGGTAACCATGGAAGCTCTAGCGGCCAGTGCGGTTCCGAAGTGGCTCCTATATAGTCATGCAACATGTTATCTTTCCTTTTCAGGCGATTTTTATGGACTTTATGCCATATTGGAAATGGACTTTTCTTTGTGAAATATTTACAAGAAGCTTATAAAAAAAAAATTTTTAAATGTTTTTTTTTCACTTGCATTTAATAGATGTATATGGTACACATGAATTCACATACAGATGTACAATTAAGTTATGCCTGGATTGAATATTGCATTATATATGGATGCACTATACAGTCACTTTTTGCATTTGGTTTTCTCTGTATACAATACCACTCTTTCACTTCGGACACCTGAATGCATTTTCTAATCACTGTGATTGACAGTGGAGCGCACCAATATTGTGCTTCCCACCTGTATTTAAATGTGTGATGTGCTCACTTATACTGGCTTGAAAATGGTGGCGTGAGGCCACAGAAACGTTGCCTTTTGCTGTGCTGTTACTACTTTTGGACACTGGAATAAAACACTGAGTTTTTGCAATTTATCTTGGAGTGCCATTGAATCTACTTTGAATATATAAGGAAGTCCGTGGTTAAGACTACAACAGGCACCCGTGCACACCATCGCTAGTGCTGCTGAATTACTTATCTATCTATCTATCTATCTATCTATCTATCTATCTGTCTATCTATCTGTCTATCTATCTGTCTATCTATCTGTCTATCTATCTGTCTATCTATCTTTCTATCTGAACACCTGAACTGTTTGACCCCAAACCGTTTGATACGTTGGGTTCCCAGGAAGGTTAGAGCGAAAGTCCCGTCCCGTGCAGTTTTTTAGGAGAGAAGGGGGATGGGGAAGACTGCCCTATAGAAGTGAATGAGAGAATCTCCACACAAGCACACAGGTGAAAAAATTTGAGCTGCAGCAATGCACAGGTGTATTAGTGCTCAGTAAGAGCTAAAGAGACATGAATGTGAAAATCCAAAGAATCACAATGACAAATATGAAAGCCGAATCCCATGAAACCACTGGAGAGCTGGATACGAGAAGTGTGCAGCGGTTCTGGGAGCCCAGCCAGCACAAATGTGCTGATTGGTTCCCTTTAATAACATCTTTGCATAAATGTGCACACTATATTTTTTTAATGTATGTTTTACTCATTACTGTCATTTGTAATTTTTGTTTTATTGTAAAAATAACTGTAATGTAGCAATATGTATGCCAACTGAGGAGGAAGTGTTTTTCTTCGATATGCGTCACAATACAATCCTTCAAAGATAAATGTCTGGATTCTATGTTCACATGATGCTATTCTGACATCTGAGGTCTGACCATTGAGTCCAATACGGGATTCCTTTTCTCCTACTAAAAAGGCCATGTTGTTATAATGGCTGGTAGAGAACAATGGTAAGTAAATGCTGTATATAGCTGTGTTCACATGTTTTTTCTGCTCCATTTAAAAAGACGTCTGTCATTTTGAGTCTAAAAAACGGACGTCATTTAGCTGTCTGGCCTCCCCTTGCAATGACGGCTGTTGGCACATTACTCTAGTTTGGGGTTACTATGGGATAACATTGGCTAATAACAAAGAACAGTCATTGATGATATATATGTGACAAGATCAGGACTATGGAAAGATGTAGTAGGCTCTCTAGAGGAGGGTGGTGTGGTAGAAAAAATATATATACTTAAAAATAAACAATGTGAAATGGTATTGAATATTTATTATAACCTTAAAAATGAGTATGATATTTAGTCAGTGTCTAATTATACCAGAACACTGATTAAAAAATATTCCAATAAATAAACCTTAAAATGAAATACAGTAATTATACCAGAAATTGTAAAAAATAAGATAAATAAAAAATGCAAAGAGCCTAGTGGAACCGGCTGCGCCGGGCCTAGCGCAGACAGTCCACACCACGGTGTTACACGGTTAACCCGAGTTCCTGTATGGGATCTTAGCTCGTATCGGTATCTATGATTATCGTGATCCCGTTTGACACAATATCAGTCCTTGTAAGTCTTATATGTTGTATAAAGGTAACCAATGGATGAATCTTTTAAATCACGTATCACTTAGTAGTTATATATAGCTGTAATAGAAGTAGCGGGCCCCATGCAATCAGGCAACGTTTGTTCATATGTAAACAATTAATGATACAGTTAGATTAATAGTGTTGGAACAATCCACCTCTCACCCTGTCGTAGGCAGCTCTCATAGTCCAATGCGGTGATGTCAGGATTGAGAATATGGATATAGTTGATCCGTTTGGAAAGATCAAGACTAAAACCTTCCTAGACACCATATGCACTTACATGCCAAATTTGGGGCCAAACGGTTCAGGTATTTGGAAGTCTGTATAGGACAGATGGATAGACAGATACCCACACACACACATACACAAATTTGCACTTTCTCTGTATTATATAGTTGAATCTAACCTGCTGATAGCCCCCTATAGCACCGGGGATGCTGATGAGGAAGATATGTGTGTTACCTTCCTCCTCAACACTGGTCCTGCACTGTTAGTTGGGGTAAACTCCACTCTGGAGCAACCTTAGGAGCACTGCCGTGTCATCTGGCCCGCCCCCTCCACGGATTATTATTAGAAGGGTTGTCCGGATGATGCTGTACAGCTTGTAAAGGTGCTCCGGAGTAAACTAACCCCAACTAACACCACAGGACTTTTGCCCAGAAGGAAGGTAACACACATGTCTTCCTTCCTCCTATGAACTGAATACAGGGTTGGTTTAAAATAAAAAGTAATGAGAAATATACATCCCTTTCCCCCATTTCCTTGCCCGAGGCTGGATATATTAACCCCTTCACGTCCCATGACCTAACTCGTACCCTGCCAGGAGCAGCCAGGGAGCGCCTCTATTAGGGACCGTACCGCCTAAAATAAAAATAAATAAATAAACGAACATGTTTGGTATCACCACATGTGTAATCGCACAAACTATTAAATTATCACATTCTTGATATTGCACAGTAAACAGTGAAAGTGCAAAAAAATTCCAAAGTGCAAAATTGTGCATTTTTGGTCGCATCAAATCGGGAAAAGTTTTAATAAAAAGTGATCAAAAAGCCGCATATATGCAAACAATGTACAGACAGAAAGTACATATCATGGCACAAAAGATGACACCTCGTACAGCCCCATAGACTAAGGGTGTTATTACACGGGCGATGGGGGCTCTTTACTGGGCCTATTACACGGCATGATAATCGTTTACCAAGGGATGCATGGACATTGTTACCGATGTCCTTGCAGCCCTTGCTTAAACTGCATACATTACCTATCCATGGTCCAGGGCTCCTCCTGCGGTCCGCTTCTCCCCGGGTTCAGCACACTGCAGCTTCAGAGCGACGTATCTTAACTGACAGGCTGCTCTGAAGCTGCAGCGTTCGGGACCTGGGGAGAAGCAGAGTGCAGGAGGAGCCCTGGACCATGGATAGGTAATGTATGCACTTTGCATACACCACTATTACACGTAGCGATGCGCAGCGGGTGCCCGACATTTATAGGTCCAAACCTATATCAACGATCAGCCGATGATCGTTTTCATCGGCTGATCGTTGTGTTTATTACAAGGAACAATAATCGGCCGGATAAGGCCGTTTTGTCCGATTATTGTTCCGTAATAGTACCCTAAAAAATAAAAGCAATTTTTACATTCAGGTGTTTTTTTAAAGGTTTTAAGTTTTTAAAAGCCATAAAAAAAAAAAAAAAAAAAGTTACAGAAGTTGCATATAGTTGTAATTGCACTTATGTGAGCAACATAGAGGTCATTTGCCCTATGGTTTTACCATAGGGCAAATGATGTAAACATGAAACTCCCTGAAATTAAAACAAATTCCTTATTTTTTTCAATTTGACAGCGCAAATGATTTTTTTTCCTGGTTTCGCAGCAAATTTTTATGGGAAAATAAAGTCTGTCATTGCAAAGTACAAATACTGTTGAATACTCATGTGGGTCTGTAGGTAAAAAATGCAAGCACTGTGGCATTATAAACATAAAGAGGAAAAAGCAAAAGTGCAAAAATGAGAGTTGGCTTTGTCCTTAAGGGGTTAAAGCCTATTAGTATAAAAATGAACATACAGGAATATAAAACTTTTTTTGCTGTACACTTATATGTTACTAGCTTTTCCCTTTTCATCTAGAATTTGTCAGAGTGAAGTGTTTAATTTGTGCAGTTTATTGCCCCTTTAAAAAAAAAAAAAAAAAGGGTATACCACTTGCATGTGGACCATGTGGCAGATATCAAGAAACTTTGTGCTGAATTGACCTAATTCTTATGGATAGAAGAAACATTCCTTTAGATTATTGTCTGAATTTCACGTAAGTGACTCTATATTTTTTTTAAGAATCTCTGCCAACTCATCTTAATTAGGTGTTTCACTTATTCTGCAGTCCCGAGAATGTGAAAATGCAGACTGCCAGCACTTGTTTCCTTTCCCATTAGGTTTGATTTTCTTCCAAAGATTCTTGATTTTCAGCAGCACAAGCTTTAAAAGGATTACTGTCAACCCTGACAAAAAGCAATAAAAACAGAAAAGGCTGAGTATGCTAGCAAAATGGTGCAACAATCCAAATTAGTTGAGGTAGTCAAGTGTTCAACTTGTTTATCTTGTGCATCAAGTGTATCTCCTATTCTTACTCAGATCTTGTTTTGATACATTCATCGGCTATTGTATATCCTGCCTGGTAAATTTTAGAATGATGTATAAATTTTTACATGTTAATGTATTTATTAGACATTGACCAGCAATATGTCAACAACATATTCCATTCATACTGTTAGTTATAGCGTTTCCTGAGCCTACATGCTTTTGCTACAGTGCTACATTGTTATATTAAGGAATAAATTATGGCTACTGATAATGGTAAAAAAAAAGAAGTCCTTCAATGCCTAGTATGGTAGAGTAAGATTTAAAAAATACATGGACTGAATGACAAGTTCAGCTAGCGAAGAGAAAGGTACATAAATTAAAGAAATTCTATGGGCTGGAGCATCTTCATGCACAACTCAGCATTTCTAATGAAAAATTTTACATTTTAACAAAAATCGGTAAAATGTTTTAACCCCCTTTATCACCATGACATACAGTTGCACCGTGTTGCTAGTAAGGGGTGTGTGCGTTTGTGTTGTGTGTGAGTTAGTATGAGGGATTGATGATCAGTAATCATTTAAATACTAGACTTCTATGCCAGTTTTTGCATCATGACTTCTCTGCACAGGTGTAAAAGGTAAAATTTGCATTTTTTATACCTTATTTTATATGATACGTCATGGTGCTTGTTCTAGTAAAAAGTGATCTTTTCTCATCTGCCGATTGTGCTACCTGGGCGGGGCTTTACAGGAGCAGCGCCACTTAGCCGCGCCCACCTTGCAACCACAGGCCACAGATGGATGGGGTCTACGGTGGCGTTGCGGGCGGAGCTAAGTAGCGCTTTGTCCGAGAAGCCCCGCCCAGGTAAACACTTTTTAAAAAACCTAAATGTGTTTAAAATTTCTCTATTCCAATTTTTTTTTACATTTTTATTAGGAATGTGATCATTTAATAGTTTGGGTGATTCTGCATGTGGTGATTTTTTATTTATAAAATAGGGAAAGCGGATGCTTTAAACCTTTATTATGGGATGAAATTTTTTAATAATACAAAAACATTTTTTTAATAGTAACTTGTGGTCTCCTCTGCAACTGGTGCTCAATTACTAAGGGCTGCTGGAATCCCCAGTAAAGGATCTTACTGTATATTTCTCAAGTCAGTGTGAATACAATGTGAATACTATGGGCGACATGTATTATCCGGCGTATGGATGATTTTCGGCGGAAATTGCCGATTTGCGTCTTTTTTTATTCGCAAATGGCCGATTTGCGAATAAAAGATTCGCATATCGGCACTTTCCACCGAGTACGCCGGGGGGCGGGGAGGGGGTGTGGAGGCGCGTTACGGGGGGCGCGATTTATCATTTTTTTGCGCAAATATACGCCGAAAACCTACTCCACCTTTCAGGTGGCGTAGGTTTTCGGCTGTGCGCACCGACGCACACAGGATTTATGTAGAGGCAGTCCACCTCTACATAAATCTCCGTAGCGCTGGAGATGCGGGGACATTTATAAGTCCGGAGTAAAAAACGCCGGACTTAATAAATGTCCCCCTTAGTGTATACACTTCGGCCGGGATCCCATAGACACCGGGCCAACGTATTTTCTTATATTAACTACAGCCGTTGTTGCAATCGGCAACAACAGCCGTAGAAATATGAAAAAATATGTTGTGTGAACATAGCCTTATTGCAAAAGAAGAATTCACGGAACTGCATGCAAAAGAAGAACAAGCCTCCTTCACTGACTGGCTGAGCGGACCTGAGACGTCACGTCTCGGGCCCGTGTCAGACACCCGGAAGCGGCCGGGAACCAGGGAGGTGAGAGGACGTCTTTTCCCTCGGCCACCTCGTCCCCGGTCCCAGCGCAAAAGTGCCCCCACGAAGAGTACCCCTTTAAGGGATTGCTATGGCCAAGGCATGTATGGGTTCGAATAAAATTGGGTCGCTAGTGTTTATAGATGATGCTACTGAGAATCGATTTACCATCATGAATTCTGACATTTATACAGCTATACTGTCTGCTAAGAGTGATTCAAATGATGCAAAGAATTATAGGACAGGGCTTAGCAGTGTAGATGAAAAATGACTTAAAACATATCATATGAATATTCTATTCATCTAACCTCGACAAAACAGCAGAGCAGAAAGAGCAGAAAGAGCCACAAACAAATAGCAACTGAAGATGGCTACTGTATAGAAATAATTACTAAACTGTTATTGTAACATCTTTATTAAATCCTTATTAAAGCTGAAAATCTGCATTTCAATAACATATCGATGGCTTTGTTTCAAGTCTATTGTGATGATGCATAGAGGCTAAATCAAGTTTAACAAGCCCCAGTACCTTCCCTGCCTATTGCACAACACCATAATTTGTTCCAGGATCGTGCTTGTAATCCAAATCCACTCTTCAATCACAGCAAATTTTCCCATAAGAAATCACTGAAATGCAGACAATTGGTTCCACACCCCAAAAATAATGATTTTGTATTCTGAATAACATGTAGAACAGATGACACAAACAATGAGAAACAGCTAAATATGTCATAATATAAATTACTGTACAATATAGCAATCAGCATGTGGAGTATAATGTATAGTAAGTGCATAAGAATGAAAAAACAGCAGCAGTTTGTAGATAGAGGATGGAGTTGCAGATCCCCATAATTCAGTAGCATAGTACAACAGGCTAGAATAGAAAAGTAAAGCTGCTGTCAGAGGTCTGTGTGGTCAGATGAAAGCAATGGGAAGGAGAGAGAGTGTTCAGCATGGACCAATCAGTTTGGAAGGTAAGGGAGACTTCCTAGGTCAGAGCACAGGGCTGTAGACCCTGCTATGAAGACCATGCCCCTCCCCAACTTTCCCTCCCACTTAGTAAGGAAGCTCTTAAACCAAAGCAATGCTCTTACACCAAGTTACAATTTTGAAAAACTATGAGCTCTTCCTGCAAAACACTCTTAAACCAAGTTACTCTTAAACCAAGGTTCCACTGTATATATGTACAAAATAGGTGGATTTGACCTGGATTGTATCCATTTGAGCTCAATAAATTAATACATCAGAGCCTCAAGAAAGTTATACTCAAATATTACCAGGAGGGACCCTTCCTCTTTGCAGTGTTAATGCAATAAATATTAAAATTGATGCATAAGAATAAAAATACAAATAGTAAGAAATTATTCTTGTCCTAATAGCCTGTTGACTGTAATTTACCATCACCAATAAAAAAAATGCACATGGTTGTTTGATTTGTGTAATGCTATATTATTTTTAGTAATTCACTATTAAATTATACTTCCATTCATTTTCTTTGGTTCAAAGACTTAAACATGCAAAGCCTATATACAATGTTTCCATCTCATTTCATCTGTACTCATCTGAATGCTATCCCTTACAATGATGAATGTCCAACATATATAATGGCTTTACACCCAAACAATAATCTATCAATGGGATTACTTTTCAAAATATCTAAAATGCCTGATGTGTATGGCATCTAATTAAATTATCCGGTGTCGTGTACATAGGTGCAATTTCACACCCACTGGTTTAATGGTAATTCTATATGATACATTATGAAAATGTTACAAAGAATTAACTGACATATAAAAGTAATATTACTTTTAGGTATACATGGTATGATTTTGCCAGTGGCATCACAGATAATAATGTTAATTAAAAAAAAAAAAAGATTTCTGAAACTGAACAAAAGCAATCTTCTGCATTTATGCATTGGACAAAACTCTGTGTGTATGGTATGAAGTATGTTTCTGGCAAGCTATAATACAGTGCCTTAAGAATACCACATAAAGAATGAGGAAAATCGCTTCTCAGTGATTAGTCGGCAAAGCTACTAGAATGTTACTCCAACAGACACACACGGTACCTTTAATTTTTCTGTCTGTGCTTCCAGAAAGTAAAAAAATACTTTTATTCTCCAGGGAAAAGTGTCTACGAGGTTTTCACAAGCTCTTGACTTGTTGTCGTAATATAAGCAATCACTCGATTGCTTACAACAATATGTGTTGCATTGATCTATGGAGTCATTGATCATCCGGGACAGCTGTCAAAACTTTGTTTAGATCATGGCATCTAAACAGATAAATGACTTCAGAGTGATCTCCAATGTCAGAGATTACTGACATTGGAGATCATAGTTATTGCCCTGTACTAGAGATGAGTTAAAAAAAAAATTGGGTTCACGATGTGCGCAAATATTTAGCGCAAAATTCACGAAACTCGTGAATTGAATCAAAGCGAATCACAGATAGAAGTTTTGAGTGTAGAAACCCCGGCTGAAATGGGATTATGAGGAGCTGCAGCCAAGGTCACAATCCTGCTTGGGGGTATCCCTCCGGTTCATAATCAGCTTGGCATATCGAGAAAAAGTAGGACCATGATCGGTGCTGCTCTTGTGGATGCAATCTTTATAAGGACAGTACAAACAACAACAGCACAACAAACTAGCACTTGTTATCCAGCTTGTATATGTTTTGGAATAAGAATGATTCCTTCATCAGGTAAAGCACTTACCTGGTGAAAGAATCGTCCCCCCCCCCCTTAGCTATAATCTTGTCTAATGACGTGTAATTACATGGACCTCCAAATGACAATTCAAGTAGTCATTGGCTCCTCATGTAAATTACTCTTGTGACCATAAGCAGTTTTCTGCCTGTGGTCTGCTCTGCTCCTGCATGATGTGCTGAAGACAGTGTGCTTTGGAGCCGAGAGGCATGAAGCAGAAAGAAGTTGCCAGAGAACTAAGCAGCCAGTGGGAAACTAGGTGAGTTTTTTTATTTTTGTTTATTTTTGCTTTTTTTGCACTAAATTGTGGCTGCATGAGGGGGGTGGCTGACACTAAATGGTGGCTCCATGGGGGGGGCTGAATAAATAGGGACTGAGGGGCTGATACTAAAAAGATGTATGGGGGGTTAAAAATAGGGACTAGGGGCTGATACTAAATGGTGGTTGTGTAGGAGACTGATTAAATGGAGACTCCAGGAGGGAGACTGATTGATTGGGGGCTGAAGGAGGGGGTTGATAGTAAATAGTGACTACAGGAGGAAATGGATACTATATGGGTGCTGCAGGAGTAAAATAGGGGAATGATACTATATGAGGGCTGCAAGAGGGGATCCGACACTATATGGGGGTTTTAGGGGGTATCTGATACTGTATGAGGGCTGCATGGGGGACTGTTTCGATATTAGGGCTGGGAGGGGGCTCATACTGTATGCAGACTGCAGGGTAGGGACTGATACTACATGTGGCCTGAAGAGAAGGTAGGACTGGAAATTTGGGTATTGCAGTGGTGGAGGAATGATATGTGGGGCTGCTAGGGTAAAAAAAATGCAGTATGAGGTTGCATGGATTGAATAATACCATATATGGGGACTGTGCAGGGTGGAAAGGCTGATACCAGTTGGGGGCTGCACAGAGGGAGGGGGGTTTAAACCACATGGGGGAGACTGATACTTTACAGGAGCCAGACAAGGGGGTCTATTCTACTTGGTATCTAAACAGATAAATGACTTCAGAGTGATCTCCAATGTCAGAGATTACTGACAGGTGTTTGCTGCACATGGTTATTGCCCTGTACTAGAAATGAGTTAAAAAAAATTGGGTTCACGATGTGCGCAAATATTTAGCGTAAAATTCACGAAACTCGGGAATTGAATCAAAGCGAATCACAGATAGAAGTTTTGAGTGTAGAAACCCCGGCTGAAATGGGATTATGAGGAGCTGCAGCCAAGGTCACAATCCTGCTTGGGGGTATCCCTCCGGTTCATAATCAGCTTGGCATATCGAGAAAAAGGAGGACCATGACCGGTGCTGCTCTTGTGGATGCAATCTTTATTAGGACAGCACTATACAACAAACTAGCACTTGTTATCCAGCTTGTATATGTTTTGGAATAAGAACGATTCCTATTCTACTTTGGGGCTGAACAGAGAGGTCTTATACTAGATTCGGGTGCACCGAGATGCCTTATACTATATGGGAACTGCAAAGTGAGGCCTATACTATATTGGGACGGTACTGCTCTATAAGGGTACAGAGAATACCTAACTATTTTTGGGGGGCACAGAGGGGGCTAACTACTAATCTCAGCAGGAGTGTATACACACAGTATACACTCTGACCAGGATTCTATTGTGGCCACACTCAAAACTCACATGTCAGTTTTGTGTGGCCGCTATTTATTGAATAGCGGCCACACAAAGTTGACAGTGCAGAAAATGTAAAGTGCAGCCCTGGCTGCGCTTTCTATTGTCTTTAATGGTTAATTGGAACGCGGGTACACCCGAATGTGCCTGTATTCCAATTCCAAAGAAGTGATGTTTTTACAGTACCGACCGAGAAGAACTTCACAGACAGCAGCAGTTCTGTGACACGGCCGTGTCACAGGACGGCCGCTGTCTTACAGCACGTGAACCCAGCCTTTGTGTTGGTCTCTCTCATAAAATCCAAATAAAATGCATTTAAGTTTGTGAGTTTGTAACATGAAAAAATGTGGAAAAGATCATGAATAGTTTTTCAACAAAGCATTAGCTGCTTTTCAGGCTGGGTTCACACGCTGTAACTGTGCGGCTGTATTTTTTATGCGGCTGTAAATGTGCGGGTGAAACTACTGCCGTGGGAAAAAATAGACATGCGGCTCAAAACATACGGTCATTTACTTGGAAATCTGGTTCAACTAAAAATAACAAATAAAATCTTAAGAAAGTGATGCAAACACCTCTGGATGCATCTGGGAAAGCAGGGAAACAGTTTACATGAATTGCTATTACCGGGGTCTCTGCACTATAGCCGATGTCTCTCATGGTTAATATATTGAATTAATAAAACACATTTTCTTTGTAATAAAGTCCCTTTTATTGTTCAATAATTAAATGTAAACGATTCCATCATTTTGCAATTAAATATACTGTTAAAATAAATATATATATAAATAAATGTATATTTATATATATATTTATTTTTTGACAGTATATTTAATTGCACAATGATGGATTCGTTAGAATTAAATTATTGACCAACGAAACTGAATTTATTTAAACGAAAATGGGTTTTCTTAATTAAATATTAATTAGTACAGGAAACTCCATAAGCCGGTAATTCATATGCCGGCAATAGAGCATTCTGTACTAATCATCACTTTACTTTAATGAAAACATCAAATGTTTCTTCTAATTATGTTATGACAATAGCATTATTAGAAGAAACATTTAGAATTATATGTGCGCTCAGCTGATTGGCTGTTCGGCTGAGCGCACATATAATAAGCCGGTCCGCAGTACAGTGACTTCATTGTGCTGCGGACCAGCGAAGAGGACACATCGGGGTGAGTATAGAGCTCTCCACACCCCCTCCCCGGCACTGCACCCCTCCCAGCAAGGAAGGGGGGGTCACTTAACCCCTTCCTTGCTGGGATGGGTGCAGTCTGACATCAGTCTGGCCCCCAGGGGGTTAAGGGGGATGCAATACATCCTCCCTTAACCCCTTGGGGGTCAGACTGTAAGCAGCGATCTGTAAAGATGCTGCATACTGTAAGGAGCACAACACCGCTCACAATGATGGGTGTTGTGCTCCTGTTTGTGTGTTTTTTGTGTGTTTCTCCCTTTTTGTTTTTCAGATATCAGTATCCTGGGGATTACGTCGGATTCCATGGACTACGTCGATGACCAGCGGTTGTTCTTTGAATTTTTTTTAATAAAATGGTCAATGAGGGGTGTGGGGGTGTTTTTATTTGAATAAAAAAATTTGTAAACTTGTGTCTTGTCTTTATTTCTTTACTTTATAGACTTAGTAGTGGAAGCCGTCTAATAGTAAAGACGGAATCCATTACTAAGTCGGGGCCTAGTGTTAGCCGGTATAAAATGGCTAACACTAACCCCCTATTATTACCCCAGTACCCAATGCCACCAGGGGTACTGGGAAGAGCCGGGTGCCAGTGGTCCCGGAGCGTCAAAATTGGCGCTCCTGGACCGGGCGGCAGCAGGCTGGTAAGATTTAGGCTGGGGAGGGCCTAAACCAATGGCTCTTCCCACCCTGGTGTTACCAGGCTGCTGTCGTTTGGTTTTTAACCCGGCTGGTTATAAAAATAGGGGGGACCCTATGCGTTTTTTTTTTTAAATAAATAAATAAATAATTAAAAAAAAACGCATAGGGTCCCCCCTATTTTTATAACCAGCCGGGTTAAAAACCAAACGACAACAGCCTGGTAACACCAGGGTGGGAAGAGCCATTGGTTTAGGCCCTCCCGAGCCTAAATCTTACCAGCCTGCTGCCGCCCGGTCCAGGAGCGCCAATATTGACGCTCCGGGACCACTGGCACCCGGCTCTTCCCAGTACCCCTGGTGGCATTGGGTACTGGGGTAATAATGGGGGGTTAGTGTTAGCCATTTTATACCGGCTAACACTAGGCCCCCACTTAGTAATGGATTCCGTCTATTAGACGGCTTCCACTACTAAGTCTATAAAGTAAAGAAATAAAGACAAGACACAAGTTTACAAATTTTTTTATTCAAATAAAAACACCCCCACACCCCTCATTGACCATTTTATTAAAAAAAATTCAAAGAACAACCGCTGGTCATCGACGTAGTCCATGGAATCCGACGTAATCCCCAGGATACCGATATCTGAAAAACAAAAAGGGAGAAACACACAAAAAACACACAAACAGGAGCACAACACCCATCATTGTGAGCGGTGTTGTGCTCCTTACAGTATGCAGCATCTTTACAGATCGCTGCTTACAGTCTGACCCCCAAGGGGTTAAGGGAGGATGTATTGCATCCCCCTTAACCCCCTGGGGGCCAGACTGATGTCAGACTGCACCCATCCCAGCAAGGAAGGGGTTAAGTGACCCGCCTTCCTTGCTGGGAGGGGTGCAGTGCTGGGGAGGGATTGGGGAGAGCTCTATACTCACCCCGATGTGTCCTCTTCGCTGGTCCGCAGCACAATGAAGTCACTGTACTGCGGACCGGCTCATTATATGTGCGCTCAGCCGAACAGCCAATCAGCTGAGCGCACATATAATTCTAAATGTTTCTTCTAATAATGCTATTGTCATAACATAATTAGAAGAAACATTTGATGTTTTCATTAAAGTAAAGTGATGATTAGTACAGAATGCTCTATTGCCGGCATATGAATTAACGGCTTATAGAGCTTCCTGTACTAATTAATATTTAATTAAGAAAACACATTTTCGTTGAAATAAATTCAGTTTCGTTGGTCAATAATTTATTTCTAACGAATCCATCATTGTGCAATTCAATATACTGTCAAAAAATAAATATATAGATAAATATACATTTATTTATATATCTATTTTTTTTAACAGTATATTTAATTGCAAAATGATGGATTCGTTAGAAATAAATTATTGATCAACGAAAGTGTCTTGATTACAAAGAAAATGTGTTTGATTAATTTAATATATTAACTATTAGAGGCATCGGCATTCGGCATCATTGCCGGCTATTTTTGAAGAACTCCGTACGGACCGCCTGTCAATCCTCGGCCGCATGTTCAGCCGCAAACAATGGTCTTGTTCATTTTTTACGGGTCCGTTTACGATAGGGCCGTAGATTCATACATAGTGTGCACTGTGCAGCCGCATATCCTATACTTCCAAGCATACACACGAACCACCAAAAATACCGCCGCACAATTACAGCCGCAAATACAGCCGCACTCTTACAACGTGTGAACCGAGCCCCCAAATGTACTTTTGTATATTTTATGTGTTTTTAGGGGTGAAGACAGCTAGGTTAAAAAGTACCAGGACACCGAGACAAAAGGTAGTAAATGTTTCTAGTTTTGCAATGCTGTCATTTTTTTCTGTAATAATGTTGAATAGTACATTTTGACAAGAGGCTCAAAAAAAGATTACTTTTCTTCTACTTTTACTTTGCCTCTCCCTTGCCTCTTTAGAGCACAATTTAATTCAAAATGTTTACTTTTCTCTATCCTAGATTAATTTGTCACTTGCTATCTGTGTAAACTAACAGAAGTACTGGGCTCGTATGACTTTGCAGCACAATAAAAATTGGATGTCACTGTAAATGGTCAGGCCTACTTATATTTATTATTACTGATACTGTGAAAGGTGACATTGTCCCCAAGCTCATGGGATGGCTTTTCTTCAGATTGTTATCATCTGACTGGGCAGCATTTACTTTTGCCATACAAGGTTCATATTGACATAGCCTCTTTTCAGAGGTCATAAAAAAGGAGCACTGAAAAAAAAGGAAAATACTAGGCCAGCAGAAAAAGTGATATCTGCAATACATAAATAAAATAGGTAATAGACAGGCTGTAAGATATTCTTACAGGGAATCCATCACTAGGTTTATTCTGCCCTGTCTGTGAAAAACATAAACCAGTGACAGAGAACCTGATTCCGGCAATGCATTACTTACTACATGCAGCAAATATCACAAAATTAGCGTTTATCTGCTGTGCACTGAACCAAGGGCACTAGTCCTTAACGTGATAATTGTATGCTTGGTAGCCCTGGAATTCATGAGCTGACTCTCATCACCCTCCCACATTTCTTTCTGACTATACTGTGTATAACTGGAAATCTGTCAATCAAAGTTAGTTGGGCAAAGGAAGTGGCAGAATGCGTGGCTCAGTGTGCAGTAGATAAGTGCTGATTTTATGTGAGATGCTGCATGAACATAAGTAATGTATTGCTGAAATCTAGAGTGCACTAGTTTATGCTGCTATCAGATAATCCCAGTGACAGATTCCCTATTGATAAAAACACCTCCTGAAATCTGTTTTGGGAGGTTATGCTCACATTGGCTATCAATCTTAACCCCTTCTGGACCGGGCTAATTTTCTTTTTTTGCGTTTTCGTTTTTTCCTCCTTGTGCTTAAAAGGCCATAGCAGTTGCATTTTTATACCTACAGACCCAAATGAGCCCTTATTTTTTGCATCACTAATTGTACTTTGCAATGACAGACTGGATTTTTGCATGAAACCACCCTTCAAGTCGGTACGATCAAAACGATATGCAACTTTCATAACCTTTATTTTATTTGATGGCTTGTAAAAAATTCTAACCATTGTTAACAAATATATGTTCCTTAAAATCACTCTATTCCCAGGCTTATTGTGCTTTTATCCTTTGGTCTATGAGGCTGTGTGGGGTGTCATTTTTTGCGCCATGATGTGTACTTTCTATCGCTACCTTGATTGCGCATATGCGACTTTTTGATTGCTTTTTATTACAATTTTTCTGGATTTGATGCAAACAAAAATGCGCAATTTGGCACTTTGGGATTTTTTTGCACTTACGCCCTTTACCGTACAAGATCAGGAATGTGATAAATTTATATTTTGGGTGATTACGCACGCGACGATAGCAAACATGTTTATTTATTTATTTTTATTTATAACATGGGAAAAGGGGGGTGAACTTTTATTAGGGGAGGTGATTATTTATTTATTATACAACTTTTTCTTTTTTTTTACACATATACTAGAAGCCCCCCTGGGGGACTTCTAGTATATGCAGACTGATTTGTCATTGAGATCTATGCTGTATAGTTATACAGCATAGATCGATGAAATCAGTGTTCTATTGCTTTTGGATGCTGCAGCGCCATTACGGCACAGACCCCGGCCGGCACCAGACCCGGAGATCGCTCCTCCGTGACAACGTCACGTGGGAGCAATCTCCCCACTAGACCACCAGGGAACAGCTGCAGTAAGTCTTCAGATGCAGCTGTCAACTTTGACAGCTGCATCTGAAGACTTAATTAGCGGGCACAGCGATTGGACCGTGCCCGCTAATAGCCGCGAACCCGAGCTACATGCCGCACCCGGGATACACCCAGGCCGCACCCGTGCATGCCGTGCGGCCCGCTTCTGAACTCCCCCACCTGCACGAGGATGTACAGTTAATCCCTCATGCGGGAAGGGGTTAATCAACAGTCAATTCTCATTCTAATTAGATGCAAAGTGTCCAGTATAGTAAGGCTGGGTTCACACTGCATTTTTGCTTTCCGTTTAATGGAAAAAATGGATACACATCTGCTTGGATCTGTTTTTCCATTGAATTCCATTCCATTATAAAAAAAAAAAAAAAAAAAAAAAAAAAAAAAAAAAAAAAAGAAGATCAAAACGCATCTGTATGCTTACACTGAGTAATTCAGGTGGAATTCCATGTCGCTTCTTTGAGCCGAGATCGGCGTCAGCGGAGGAATGCGTGCTCTCCCATAAACAGGATATGACACACTGAGACAGGTGAGATTTAGGCATTCCGCCTAATTTACTCAGTGTGAACATATCCTTAATGTAAAGAGTTAAGTGTCAGTGTATTGAATAACCACATACCTCCTGGGGGCCATACAGTAAGCAGTGATGTACAGAGCCTGTACAGAGCTTCACTGCTTACTGTAGATCTTAATTTTGGACAAATATCCCAGCTCAGGTGTGTACTATTATAGTTGTTGTTACGGCCGCTTGTGAGTTGCACAACACAACTCCATTCATGTTTATAAGTGACAGTTGTACAACCAGGCTCACCTACAGGATGGTTCCTGGTCATGCGACAAGGAATCTATATGTAGCTATAGCCTTACCCCATATTCATGTAATAATAGTCCCCTGGAGTCCATATCTATCAATGTAAATCTTTATAATCCTGCAACCCAAGGGTCCAGCTACTAACCTCAGGTGCTGATTATACCTTTTGAGATCT
This sequence comes from Dendropsophus ebraccatus, assembly GCF_027789765.1. NCBI lineage: Eukaryota > Metazoa > Chordata > Amphibia > Anura > Hylidae > Dendropsophus > Dendropsophus ebraccatus. The sequence goes on from NC_091462.1 coordinate 75,023,409, forward strand.
GTTCTGCTTCGCTGCTATGTGTGATCCTTGTTCTTGTCCAGTCTATTTGAATTAGCATTCAAATTTAGGAAGTTCTGCTTAGTGAGTTTTCTGGTACTGTGGTATCGAAATATCTCAGTCAGTCTATGCTGTCCTGTTAACCTCTTAAGGACATATGACGTACCGGTACGTCATATGTCCTCACTTGCACTTCAAAGCGGGGCCGCGCGGCGGCCCCGCTTTGAAGTGGCGCGATCCCGGGTGCCGCAAGTAGCCCGGGACCGCTGCTATTAGCGGGCACGGTCTGATCGCCGTGCCCGCTAATTAGCTAATCGGAGGCAGCTGTCAAAGTTGACAGCTGCCTCCGATTACCGGAGGCAACATTTCCCTGGGGTCTAGTGGGGGAGATCGCTCCTCCGGGACCTTGTCCCGGAGGAGCGATCTCCGTTACTGATGCCGGCCGGGGACGCGTCCAAGATGGCGCCGGCCTCGGTTCGGCACTCGTTCGTTTTCGGCTGCAGCAGCCGAAAGCAAACGAGTGCCGATCTCATGGATCTCTGCAGCATATCTATGCTGCAGAGATCTCAATGAGAGATCCAAGTGTATATACTAGAAGTCCCCTAGGGGGGCTTCTAGTATATGTGTAAAAAAAAAAAAAAAGTGTTGTTAATAGTAAAAAGCCCCCTCCCCTAATAAAAGTCTGAATCACCCCCCTTTTCCCAGGTTTTAAATAAAAGTAAACAAATAAATAAATAAATAAACATGTTTGCTATCGCCGCGTGCGTAATCGCCCGAACTATTAATTAATCACATTCCTGATCTCGTACGGTAAACGGCGTCAGCGCAAAAAAATCCCAAAGTGCAAAATTGCGCATTTTTGGTCGCATCAAATCCAGAAAAAATGTAATATAAAGCGATCAAAAAGTCGTATATGCGCAATCAAGGTACCGATAGAAAGATCACATCATGGCGCAAAAAATGACACCTCGCACAGCCCCATAGACCAAAGGATAAAAGCGCTATAAGCCTGGGAATGGAGCGATTTTAAGGAACGTATATTGGTTAACAACGGTTTGAATTTTTTACAGGCCATCAGATACAATATAAGTTATACATGTTATATATCGTTTTAATTGTAACGACTTGAGGAACATGCATAACAAGTCAGTTTTACCCCAGGGCGAATGGCGTAAAAACACATTTCCCCCAAATAAAAGAAATGCGTTTTTTTTTTCAATTTCACCACACTTTGAATTTTTTTCTGGTTTCGCAGTGTACTTTATGCAAAAATTCAGCCTGTAATTGCAAAGTACAATTAGTGACGCAAAAAATAAGGGCTCATGTGGGTTTCTAGGTGGAAAAATGCAAGTGCTATGACCTTTTAAACACAAGGAGGAAAAACCGAAAACGTAAAAACGAAAATGGGCCATGTCCTTAAAGGGTTAAATGTTAAATGTGTATGTGGTGCTCCTAAAGCGAGTAATTCGTTAACTAATTCGCTAAACTGGGGGTTCTGGTGTAAGAACTCTACCTGAGAGTACAGTTATGGTGTGGGTGTATAACGAGTGCACTACTTGGCTGGCACCAAAAATCGAAAAGTATATGTGTAATTAGTAGGCTCTCTAGCTAGAGAGCCTACTAATTACACATAATTCGCTAAACTGTATGGCAACTGCAATTGCATGTTTAGTTACAGTAATGTCGCTTGGTGGGAGAAAAGGATTATTCGTAATTTCTTGCCGCTGTCTAATCATCTGTCAACCCCACTGTGATGTTAGTACCTCATCCTCACCTTGTATGTAGTGTGATCCACATCCTAGAGGTGGGCAGTTGGCTGTGTGTACAGAGGTGAAAATGATTGCACCAGGAATTTAGTGCAAGGCTGGGAGAGAATTAAAGAGATATAATGGAGAGGATAGGAGAGTACATTGTGGGTAGGTGTCTGGGGGTGCTGTGAAGCCAGTGTCCATGCAAACCAGTCTGTGGGGGCTGTTAAGCCAGTGTCCATTCAAACTAGTCTGTGGCCGCTGTGGTTAAAGTTAACCCACTGCTCCTGCTTAGAGAAGTTCCTGCTTAGTTGAATTACTAGATAGTAAGGTCATGTACATATTTACTGTACTCTACTGTTAAACATGTCACAAAAATATTACAAAACACTTCAAATCCCCATGAAACCCATAGTAGTGTATAGGGTTCATTAATATGTTTAATATGGTTAGTATTACTTAAATCTTTTGAGGATATATTGTAGATATAGATTGTATAGGTTGTTTGTGGGGAGCAATGAGTGTAGGGATCGATCAATTTTACCCTTTTCTTATGGTGTGGTTAAAATGAAATGAATTTTGACTGATTCTCTCATCTTTGGGTTCGTGCACACTACAGAATTCCCACGTATGACCTGCGGCAGATTCAGTTGCTCGTACCCGCACGTAACGGTGCGCATCTCCGCCCGTGCCATAGACACTGTTCTATGCACGGCCGGATTCCGCATTCCACTGAAAGAAGTGACATGTCAATTCTTTCGGCGGAATGCGGAATCCGCCCATGCATAGAATAGTGTCTATGGCACGGGCAGAGATGCACGCTGCCGCGTGCGGGTATGAGCAACGGAATCCGCCAGGGGTCGTATGCGGGAATTTTGTAGTGTGCACGCACCCTTTAGTGGTAAAGACTTATATATGACAAAATATGACTCTCTTAAATACTGTACAGTAAACGAACTGATGATTTAAGTGTGCAAATCCTCGTGTCACAGGTGTAGTTCTTTAAACAAATGTGCTCTTACATGGACAATATCTGCTATGTAGACAAAAAGAACATTTTACAAAACTAAAAATTCAGCATTTCATTTTAAAGCACTTACATACCATAACAGTTTAAACAAACAGATCTGTCGTGGACAACTTTATTTTCTCTCTAAACAATTCCAAATGAGTTAAAGTGTAAAATATATATTAATTAAAGCAATCTAAATAATAGCATACAAATATATCCAATTGGCATCTAAGTTTTTACTCTGACAGCCTGCTAAATGGTATCCTGGAGTGGAGAACATTACATAATTAATTACCTAACAGTCAATGTCTGAAACACAGCTTGGAAAAAAAGAAAGTGCTGACAGAATGAAATTCACATTCTACTGCCTCTCCCAATTTACAGGAGAACGGGAAATCATGAACAATTGATACACTCGGTTAGCTTCCATCATGGAGAGTGAGTTCACATGTAGCCTTAGGGGTATCTTATACAGTTTAACACTGAAAATAAAAGGTAATGTTCTTGGCAAAGAGCTTGAGGGATTAAATTTGTGAGGCTGGCAGCAGCCCTGAATTGTAGTCAATAAAATGGAGCAAATAGTAATTTTACTGTGCAAGTTCTGCCCAATGAGTCAGGCACTTGTGAAGTAAACCATGTAAATAGAAAATATTGCTTAACTCTCTCTTCCTGAGGAACAGTTGCTTGTTTGATTCCCTATGGCATTCTGCTGCCTTGTTTAGCTAAATGAAAGTCTAATGTCATCTAGGAGCCAGCAAATCGTAAAACAGCAAGCTAATATAAAGAGAGGAGGAGTACATGTAAATGAGCTCTACAGATGCAATAAATGGTTCTGAATAATAAAGCAGTTCACAATTTCCCTCATATAATTCCAAATTACTGCTGTAAAATGGGAATTAAAGTACTAGAATCTAATCATACCATTGACTTTATTCATAACATGCAATCTTATGTGAACTGGGAATTTGGTGTCAGCCTGGAGCTAAAGGATCTCTTTTATCATATGTTGAGGGGCAACATTGGATCTTATTGTAGCCTATATACTAATGCATTGCATAAAACAAGAGTTGATTGAGACATCTAGGCCATGTTGCAAAATTCATAACAGAGCCCTTGCCTACCTTGCTCCATTTATGACCTTACATGACAGAGTTGCCATTTTTATCTCCTTTTTTTCTTTCTCCCTATAGTTTTGTGGCCTAACCTCTAAATGAGGTTATGTTTAAAATATATACAAATTTTATCAGTGAATTTGAATTGAAAAATCGTTGGGAAAGAAAATGGATGGGTCTGATAAGAAAATGCATTTTTGTGTGAAAATATAAATGACACAATTCTTTATATTCACTTGTACACAGTTCATGGACAAAATAAGAATATTAATTATCTTAAAGATAAAGTACAGGGATTGCAAAATTTTACACTGATCACTCTCTTCATGATAGTCGTAAATATTATTTATGCTAAAGTCTACCTATCATGAAGTCCGCTGACCCAATTGATGGTGGATTCCATTCTGCATCTGGAAGTTTAGGTATACATAGATATGAACATGTTGTAACGGTAATGTGCATGGCCCCCATTCTTATCCAGTTTGGGTCGTATGCATTGCCATCATGGCATGGTGGTATCCATGGATACCCATTTTTACGTCCACTGAAAGGAATTCACGGTCGATCAGGTACATTTTTTTCATTTTCCTGTCATTAACTTGTTTAACAGCACCACCTACCGTGAAATATAGAGGGAGCTTAAGTTTATGATTATGACAACTTTCATACATACAGTAAAATAATACCATACAATAAAATCATACCAAATTATGTAAAATTTATTGAAAAATAATGTGCTTTATTGAACCCTATAGTGAAAAACTGCTGTAATTGTGTATGCACATAAAAATAATGAACATGATCCTTATTTTTGACATTATTTCATAAAAAGCATGCTTTTTCACCTGTTTACACATGGTATTAGTTTGACGACTGTAAAACATTGAAAGAACATCCGCATTTCTAGCAGATCAATGAAAAAAAAAAAAACAGTAATTGCCCTCCCAAAAAATATATCAGTGGGTGAAAATTGACACACTCAAAGATAAGGCAAAAATACAGCCATAATTGAATGCCAATGCTAAAAGTAGCTGAAAAAAAAAATTCTTTTCACTGTTAGGCTATGTTCACACATCTTTTCACCTCCTTTTAAAATGACGTCCATCATTTTGAGTCTAAAATAACGGACGTTATTTAGCAGCCTGACCTCCTCTTAGTGCACTGACGGGTGTTTGTACATTATTTTAGTTTGGGGTTACTAATTGGACTTTGGCTGTGGCTTGATTGAAAAGTCCATTGAATTTAATAGTAAAAACAGAGACAGAACAGTGACAAAAGGAAAACTGTGTGTGAATTACAAATAAAAAACGTCCACTGTTTGCAAAAGACGTCCGAAAATAATGATCATGTTCATTATTTTGACGCCCGCGGCAAAAACGTCTGTTATTCAATACGCTGTATGCCGTGGACGTCTGTCTTCCCGTTGACTTCAATGCATTGCATAGCAGTCAGTTAAGTCTCGCAAAAACGGACGTTATTTTAAATATGAAAATCGGCCGTCTTTTTAATATTTTTTGGACGTTGTGTGAACATAGCCTTAGGCTGGGTTCTCACACCGTATTTTTGCTTAGTATTTTGGTGCTCATATTACAACCAAAACCAGGAGTGGATTGAAAACACAGAAAGGCTATTTTCACACTCTGTTGAAAATTAGTGGATGGCTGTTATTTTATGACAAACAATGGCCAATGTTTTAAAATAACGCCAACTATTTGCCATTAACCCCTTCAGGACCGTGCAAATGTTTGTTTTTGCTCTTTCGTTTTTTCCTCCTCACGTTTAAAGCGCCGTAGCACTTCCTTTTTTTCACCTAAAGGCCTACACGAACCCTTATTTTTTGCGCCACTAATTGTACTTTGCAATAACAGACTTAATTTTTCCATAAAACATGCTGCGAAACCGAGAAAAAAATATTTGCGCAGTGAAATTGGAAATAAAATGCAATTTTTTTTCAAGTCAGTGCAATTACAATGATAGGTAACTTGTGTAAATTTTATTTTATTTGATGGCTTTTGAAAAATCTAAATGCTCTTTAAAAATTTCTCTATAACCATTCTTATAACGCTTTTATCCTGTGGTCTATGGGGATGGTTGAGGCATCATTTTTTGCACCATGATGTGTACCTTCTATTGGTACCTTGATTTCATATATACAACTTTTTGATCATTTTTATTACAATTTTTGTGAATTTGATGCGACCAAAAATGCGAAATTTTGCACTTTGGCGGATTTTTGCTCTTACACCATTTACCATGCAAGATCAGGAATGTGATAATTTAATAGTTTAGGTGATTATGCACGCGGTGATACCAAATATTTATTAATTTTTATTTATGAATTGGGAAAAGGGGGTGATTTAAATTTTTATTAGGGGAGGTTTTTTTTTATTAATTAAAAAACATTATTTTTTTACACTGTAATTAGAATTCCCCTGAGTAGGAGGGGCGATCTGCCCACTAGACCACCACGGAGGGGGATAAAGAGCAATTTAGATGCAGCTGTCAGCCATGACAGCTGCATCTAAATGGCTCACTAATAGCCACGGTCCCGGGCTATTAATAGCACCCGCGATCGTGGCGGTTCAGAGTGGGGTCGCCGCGCGTAAAGTTACATCCTTGGTCATGAGGGGGTTAAATGACGGCCATTCACTAAATTTCAACAGTTTGTGAACATAGCCTTTCAGTATTTTTAACCCACTCCTGGTTTTGGTTGCAATTTGAGGACAAAAATACAGAGCAAAAATACTGTGTGTGAACATAGCCTAAGGCTATGTTCACACATAGTATAGCCCTCAGTCTTTTGGTTAGTATTTTTTAACCAAAATCTGAAGTGGAATTGACAGGGCAAAATTAAAATGAAAAGATCGGCACAGATTCTGTGTTTTAAACCCACTCCTTGTTTTGGTGGAAAAAAGACTGACCAAAATACTGGCAGAAATACTATGTGTGAACATAGCCTTAAAAGATAATTTCACACAACGCATTGCTGGAACATACCCAAGAAGTTATATATGGCTACATTTACTCAGGGATTTTTTTGTCAGTATTATATGGCTGTGTTCCCACTTGAGGAACATATCAGGTAAAATCATGATCTTTATGTTCCTGAAGAGGCCATGTTTACACTACTTATATTTACAATAAATATCAGCCGTTGCTGCAGATTGCAACAATGGCTGCTGTTTATAGATAGTGTGGTTTTACATTAGATTGTATAGAGCAATATCCGTAGTGTATATACGGCTCCCGGCTAATTGGAATGAGGGCACACCCGAAATGATGTTCACCCAGCCGATACTGTAGATACATTGGCCGTTGTTTGACACTTCAAACAACTGCCGTGTCAAACAATGGCCAATGTTCATGCCATGTGCGAACATGTCCTAAAACTGTAAAAAAACAAACAAAAACCAGGCCATAAATCCTAAAAGCAAAAAATTATACCATGTTTAATTACAGTAGTATTTTTGAGTTTGTAAAAAATCTGTTAGAAAAAATCTGTTAAATCAATCTGTTAGAAAATAAAGACTTAAAAAAATATTTTAATGTACTAATATTGGTTTAGAATGGTCACAAAAAAAGTGTCAACATAGCCTTAGTACATAGAACATAGTCATAGTAAAATAAATGCTAAATACGACAGTATATATACAGTATATGAATATTTTTTTGTATAGTTTTTTTCTTCTCTTTGCTTCTCATTCCACTCCCATCTCTTGCCCCCCCCCCACCACCACCACTTTCTCTCTAGACATATAGATTTTACACATATAGCTTTTAATCTCAATCTCATTTAGTGTTCCTCTTAATGATGCCCACCAAAGCAATCAAGAAATCTGTCTTCATTTTAAAATTATGCAGAGAACATTTTAATTGCTCCATGTTTCTGTATGTACACCACCTAATCAAGAACATATGTCAAGTGTGGTATTATTTTTATCATCAATAATATGGACTGACATTAAGAGACTCCCTGTTTATTTTGTTAAAATCAATGCATATTTACATGAACAGAACCTGAACATCAATCACTATTGAAAAAAATCACTGCTAATATGTTACTAGTTGGCTTTTTATATTCCAGGGGGGATGTTAGATTGGATAGAATGGCTGCATGTTGGTATTTTTTATTAAAAGGTGAATATATTGTCAGGACCTAGCTTTACAATTAGAGAACCAATTGGAGGATAAAAACATGTAAATACAACAATTATTGATTAAAATATGAAGTGATTATTTAGTGAAATTTGTTATCGATACATTAATAATTAGATATGCATTTACATGTGTGGATGTTTTACTGTTTTGTGTATTATCTTGTCAAATTGAATCCTTATATTCTAACACTCAGTATATTCTATGCTTACTGAGAAACCCCATGCCACCATTTTAATTTTATGTTTTTTTTATGCAGCAAAACAATTCAGACATGTAGAAGGAGCTTTTTTGAACACAGCTTTATTTATTATGGACATCTTTCTGACACATACCAAAAATGGTAAATTACGTTCCTGTTATTGTTGAACCAGGTTAAGTGTAGAAAATTCCCAATGAGTGCAAATAATCACTTTCTATGAACATTTATATCTAAAATGTCATATTTAATATATGGCCTTTCTACAATAACAAATGCAAATATTTACCATCGAACAACCTCAGGCTATGTTAACAATTTGTCTTATTTGCCAGACATAATGTTGGCACTCCAAGTTGAGTTGACTAAACGTACTAGCTTTATGTTCAAATAATTACAAAAGTATTAAAATTTACCATTATAAGCGTATACTATGAACCATTGTTGGCACCACCATGGTTCCATGGCTTTTGACAAAAGTGAAAACAAGTTGGTTGGTTCTGATTATGTGATTTTGCCGTATTTAATACTACACTGTGTTGAGCAGAAAACAATCACATTTTTTCCCCAATTTTGGCAAGGGCTACTGAGATATTCAGGAATCCTGGATCCTAGGAACTGTTCTGACTGTTGAGAACCCAATAAAAAAAGCTTAAGAAGCTAAGCTATAAAGGATAATTGATTGGATACTAGATTACATTAATTATTCTTAGATCACATAATCAAGTTAACTAGCTTACAGCATTTTACAATGGTGCACTTCTTTAGGCATCAGAAAATCAACCAATATTTTTTGTGCTGTCGAATAAAGTGTTAAATAAATTTTATGAGTCTGAATAATTAACCAAAATAATTACATAACAATGGAAACTAAAAATTTCAAGAACTTAATACATACATACCTGTCTTTGTGTCCTAGTCACCCGTGCAGTATCACCAGCTCTCTGATGTCACCAGTCTCCTGTTTGTCCTGGCTTCCTGCATCATCATGTCCTGGGGGGACGTACTCGGCCAGTCAGTAACTGCAGAGGTGTCCCCCCACAGTCATTGACTTGCTGAGCGACATGGAAGGAGCAGGAGCTGCAGGACACCAGCGGCTCTCAGAGAGCTATAGGCGCTGTGCTGTGAGGGCACAGGGACAGAAAAGTATAGATTCTTTATTACGTTCCCACCACTCCCTGCGTGGACTAGATTTGTAAATTTGGCGTGAGTTCTCCTTAAAATTATTAAGTGTTTATTAAGAATGTGCTACCTTGACATTTTTTGCTTGACTTTTGTGAGTTTTTTTTTTTTTTGTCAAAGTGAACTTGAGGATAGGCTAGATTAACAAATGCACTATTTCTTGCCACAATGAGGGTTTGTTCACACAATGTTTTTTGAATTGAAAATATGGCCATATTTTCGACCTAAAAAAAGGTTTGTGTCATACCCTTAAATTTAATTTCTGTGTTGAAATAACCCACATTGCGTCCCCATTTTTTTTTTTTTGCCTTGTCTCAATACTTGCTGCCTTTCTTACTGCTTTGACTTTGCCCTGTGCATTGATCTCTTAGTGTGATGCAGGCCATTCATTCTGTCCTTTGCTTATACCCAACAATGTAGATAAAGGCTATGTTCACACAAAGTCAAAAATATTAAAAAGGCGGCCGATTTTCATATTTAAAATAACGTCTATTTTTGCAGAGATTTAACTGACTGCAATGCAATGCATTAAAGTCAATGGGAAGACGGACTTCCAATGCACACAGTGTTAGATTAAAAAACGTTGTGTGAACATAGCCATAAAGTGAAACAAGACAAGAACAAAAGAAGGAAGGATGGCAACAAGAGATGAGCGAACCGGGTTCGGGTTAGATGTCCAGCTGAACCCGAACGATCGGCATTTGATTAACTGGGGCTGCTGAACTTGGATAAAGCCCTAAGGCTATGTGGAAAACCTGGATATAGTCATTGGCTGTATCCATGTTTTCCAGACAACCTTAGAGCTTTATCCAAGTTCAGCAGCCACCACTAATCGAATGCCGATCGTTTGGGTTCAGCTGGACTCGAACCCGAACCCAGTTCACTCATCTCTAATGGCAACATATAAATAAGGAAAAAATATTTTTTTTGTAGGGATGGTCCGAACCGAGTTCGGTTGGGGTCTGTACGAACCCGAACTCGGTAATGATTCCCACTGTCTGCCCACTCTGTGGAGCGGGCGGATCCAGCGGGAGGACCGCTTGGAAAACAGGCATACAGCCACAGCCGTAGGATGTATCCCAGTTTTCCAGGCGTTCCTCCCGCTGTATCCGCCTGCTCCATGGAGCGGGCAGACAGCGGGAATCTGCTGGCGAGCGTTCGGGTTCATACGAACCCGAACCTTGGCAGGTTCGGACCATCCCTAGTTTTTTGGCATCAACATTATAATTATTATGATTTACTTAGTGCTAATGGAATGGAATATGGACACATCTGTATTATATCAATATGTAATCCGTTTTGCGTTTGTAGTATATGCAGGTTCCCTGTTCTTCTATGGAAGTTATTATAGAAACATTACTCATAACATACGGATGCATAGTTTATAACTGCAGACATACTATGGATCTGTATTCTTCATAGGTAAGCATTCAATTGTGTGAAGCTGGAATTACTGACTTTACTGAAAAGATTAAACTATGTTTATGTGTGGTCCACATAAACTAAAATTTCAGACTCATTTAGCACGGCTGTACATACTATATTTCCGTGGAACCCTTTGTCATTTATTTTAATGACTCAATGCTTCCTGTCTTTGTCCAATTTAACATCATTGTAAAATACCCTTTTTCACACTTATTGGTAAATCATAAACTCATTTTATATCATAATATATCATATTTAACTACATTTACAAGTCTCCTGCATAGCATCAGCCTAAAATGCTTTCATAAAATTAAGCAATGAAAATAATAAATGGTATAAAGAAGATATACTGATTAACGAGGGCTACTTGCAAGAAATCTCATTTCAAGGAGCGATGCAGCAATTTCAAGTAATAAAACAAGTTTCAGCTACTCGTTTTCTATGTATCATTGCCATATACAGCATTATTACCACAGAACTGTAGGAAATGAATGTACTGCCAGTTTTTGGACACATTCCAAAGTTCCCAATATAAAACTTTATAAAATTTCTCTCTTTACGGCATAAACATTAATCGTATAGAAAAACACTCCACTGCGTTCATTGAAGAAACGCTTAAATACCTACTCAGCCACAGTTTAACACTATGCTTCAGAAAAGTTATGCTTGCTTATATGAAGTAAGAAATTAAATAATTGAATATTACGGCTTTTCAGTTTTGGGCTATTGATTTGGTAAAAAGATATAAAGCTAAATGGAGAATTTTATGTAGAACAACATCAATACACAATTTAACCCCCTGCCTCTTCAGCCTGTTTTGGCCTTAATGACCAGGGCTTATTTTTCAAATCCGACCTGTCTCTCTTTATGTAGTGCTAACTCTGTGATGCTTTTAACTATCATGGTTATTCTGAGATTGTTTTTCCGTGACATATTCCATATACACTCAGTAGTTTTTTGTAAAAATCACAACATTTGCGCAAAAATTAGAAAAATGTACAATCCTTTATATTAAAAATTCTCTTGTTCTAAGAAAAATAGTCATGCCACATAAAGTAATTGCTTATTAGTAATTAGTTATTACTGCAACATCTGCAACATGTCTACTTTATAATGATGTCATTTGGTAAATGTCCTTTTACTTTTTAGGATGTTAGAGGGTTTCAGATTTTTTTAGGGACCAGTTTAGTTCTAAAGTGGATTTGTGGGCCCTGTATGTTAGTTACCCCCTTTCCACTGTAAAAACTGCACCTCTCAAAGTATTTAAAGTAACATTTCATAAGTCTATTAACTCTTTAGGTGTCTCACAGGAGTTTAAAGGGAACCTGTCACCCCCCCGTGCCGGGTGACAGGCTCCCGACCCCCCGCTACAGCCCCCCATACTCACCTGATCCCGCCGGGTCCTGCTTCTGGATCCCGTCGGGTCACGGAGATCTCAGCCGCTGCAACCCGGCGCGCGCGCTGAGAGATGAGTCCAACGCTCATAGAGAATGACGGAGAGTCCAGCGCTCCGTCATTCTCTATGAGCGTTGGACTCATCTCTCAGCGCGCGCCAAGCTGCAGCGGCTTTATCAGCAGTTTTTCACCATTTTTCGTACGCTGTTCACTATACCTCACATATGACATGTTATCACTATGTTATCACTATCAGGTTGGTACGATTACAGTGATTTCCATTTTATATAACTTTTGTTATAGTTTATGACATTTATACTATAAAAACGGTTTGTGTCTTGCATATTGTAGGGGCAGTAATATTTAAATTTTTTCACCAATGAAGTTATGTGAGGGTTTTTTTTTTGCAGTATAAGCTAACGTTTTTAGTGGTACACCTTTTGGGTAAAAGTGACATTTTGATAGCTTTTTTCTATATTTTTTAGGGGGCAGGATTAACAAAAAATTGTCATTTTGGTTAGTTTCTTATTCATTTTTTAATGGCAGTAATCAGGCAGTATAATTAATATGATGGGTTAATATACAGGTTTATTACAGACACTGTGATACCAAATATGTGTTATCTTATTTATAGGGGATCATTTATAAGGGGGGGGGGAATGTGTATACTTATTTTAATTATTTATTTATTTAATTTATTTGTTTTAATTAATTATTTATGTGTGTGTGTTTTTACTTTTGCAGGTACATATAATGCATTACAGCAAATAATCCTTGCTGCAATGCATTATATAGTGAATGAGTGTCAGTGTTACACACTGACACTCATTCAACAATCAGAGGAGGGAGAGGGAGTCAGATCGGAGGGAGGAGGGGAGTGATCCGAATCCAGGGGGGGGGGAGCCGGATCAAAAAAGGGAGCAGGGAGGGAACACGGGTGGAGGGGGGAGCTGGATCGAGGAGGGGGGGAGCTGAATCTGGGCGGGGTAACACTGGGGGGACTGGATCGGGACGGGCTAGCTCTGGGGAAGGACCTGGATCGGGGCGGGGGGAGCACAGCCGGACGGGGAGATGGAAGGGGGGCCTGGGGGAGCATCACGGCCTCTGCTGTTCGCGTGACGGGAGAAGGCTGCAGCACATTGCCTCCCGCTACCCGATCAGAAGAGGCAGAGAATCTTCCCATAGACGCTGCGGTCGCAATGACCATGGCGTCTATGGGGTTAACTGCCCAGGGGGAGCACGGTTCACCTCCAGGCAGTGGCAGCGGGAGGAGACTGTGTGAAACAGCTTTCTTCCGCTGCCAGATCCCAGCTAGGGACAGAGGGGGGGAGGGAGGGAAAGCATGACATCCAAGCAGGGCCGTCTTAACAGCATTATGGGCCCCTGGGCAGAGGTGCGAATTGCCCCCCCCCAACCGCCACCATCAAATCCCCCACATCTTTGCATGTAGTGCCACACATAGTAGCCAATGCCCACATATAGTGCCTCCCATAGTAGCCAATCCCCCATAGTAGCCAATCCCCCCACAGTAGCCAGTGCCCCCCATAGTAGCCAGTGCCCCCCATAGTAGCCAGTGCCCCCCAGAGTAGCCAGTGCCCCCTATAGTAGCCAGTGCCCCCATAGTAGCCAGTGCCCCCATAGTAGCCAGTGCCCCCATAGAAGCCAGGGCCCCCCATAGTAGCCAGTGCCCCCCATAGAAGCCAGTGCCCCCCATAGTAGCCAGTGCCCCCCATAGTAGCCATTGCCCCCATAGTAGCCATTGCCCCCATAGTAGCCAGTGCCCCCATAGTAGCCAGTGCCCCTCATAGAAGCCAGTGCCCCCATAGTAGCCAGTGCCCCCCATAGTAGCCAGTGCCCCCCTTGTAGCCATTGCCCCCATAGTAGCCAGTGCCCCCCCATAGAAGCCAGTGCCTCCATAGTAGCCAGTGCCCCCTATAGTAGCCAGTGCCCCCCCATAGTAGCCAGTGCCTCCATAGTAGCCAGTGCCCCCTATAGTAGCCAGTGCCCCCCATAGTAGCCAGTGCCCACATAGTAGCCAGTGCCCCCCATAGTAGCCATTGCCCCCATAGTAGCCATTGCCCCATAAAAGCCAGTGCCCCCCATAGTAGCCAGTGCCCCCATAGAAGCCAGTGCCCCCCATAGTAGCCAGTGCCCCATAGTAGCCAGTGCCCCCATAAAAGCCAGTGCCCCCCATAGTAGCCAGTGCCCCCCATAGTAGCCAGTGCCCCCATAAAAGCCAGTGCCCCCCATAGTAGCCAGTGCCCCCCATAGTAGCCAGTGCCCCCATAGTAGCCAGTGCCCCCCAAAACAACAAACCAGTTACTCACCTGTCTTGCTGCCCCAGCAGCTCCTCTCCCTGTCAGCGCGCCACTCCCGTCATCCTCCGGCACAGGCAGCGGGTTACAGAAAGGCTGCCTGTGCCGGAAGTGTCCGGCTGCAGGACACATCCAGGACACAGGCAGCGTCTCTGTACCCCGCTGCCTGTGCCCGGAGGATGACGGGAGTGGCGCGCTGCCGGGAGAGGAGCTGCTGGGGCCGCCGGACAGGTGAGTTCCTGGACTGCCTGCCCCTTCTGTCGCCGCTTAGCTGAGCCGATCAGAAGCCCAGGAAAGTGCTGCTCATTGCACTTTCCTGGGCTTCTGATCGGCTCAGCTGAGCAGCGATAGAAAGGGCGGGCAGGGCGGGCGGAGGGGGTCGCTGAGGGCCGCTCACTATGCATATGCATAGTGAGCGGCAATAGAGGGGGCGGGCGGGACGGCTTCCTTGCGGTGCTCAGCACTGCTTGGGAGCCGTCTTCGCTTTATAGGACGCACTTAGTTTTATAAGTGCGTCTTATAAAGCGAAAAATACAGGTATGTCCCAGATGGCAGGGGCCCCCTAGAACGCAAGGGCCCCCGGGCAGCTGCCTACCCTGCCCAATGGGTAAGACGGCCCTGCGTCCAAGGAGGCATTATGCAGAATAGCACTGCTTTTCATGACGTTCCTGGATGTCATTTTGGGGGAAGGGGTTAAAATATGGAGAAATATTAGAAATAGAGAAATATCCTAAAATATTCTTAATATCAAAATACATTACTAAATGTATTACTTTGAAGCTCTTTCCAGGTTAAAAACAATGGTGGTTTTGACTAACAACTTTATAAAGAAGCCATAACAGTGAGGCCAGATCTATTTTCCAATAGATACCAGCAAATCCAGATGGATCCTTTTTTTGAGGGGTTCCACAATCTAAAATCTTTTTTTTTTTAAAGTGTCTTTAATAAATTGCATTGAAGTCTAAGGAACAGACCTCACATTCTTTTTTCTCCTGCCTTTGCATGTTTTATGAAAAAATCAAGTATGCAATTACAATGTGCAACTACATGTGTGAACAGGTGAAAGAAAGCAGCATTTTTTTTCTTTTGCAAAAGCAGGTTGTAAATAATGACCATGTTCAATATTTTGATGTGCATTGCCGGCCAATTGCCCATTGATTTCAAAGGAGTCCATTATTAGATGGAAAATACAGCTGTCTTTGTACTTTAAATTATGACAATGTTTTAGTATTATTTTGATGTGAACATAGTCTTGAGATGTTAAACAGCTAATAGCTACTAGCAGCCGCAGAAGAAAGCTGCTATTAGCTGCTATGGAGCAACCCTAATGGCCCCATGATATCCTGGTACAACATGGTGGTCTAAGGTGTTAAACTGTGCTGTTCAGCGCCATGCTTACAGAATTCCATAAAAAGTTATGAATTGTCAAGTGTTGTTAAATATGTTGGTGTTAAATAAATAACATTATTAATATCATTAAATGTTTTATTTCACACACAAGCAGTTAATTAAAAAGAAGCTATCATCACAAGAAGCTATTCATCCATGTGGCTTAAAAGTATCTTTTCTTATGTTGGGTGTCACAGTTTCATCTTCTTTTAAAGCACACTGTGTGTGTATGTGTGTGTGTGTGTGTTTGTGTTTAAACAAATGACTTTTACATAGCAACTTATTCCTCAACACAAAGATATATACAGTAAATTAATACGTAAAACACAGCAAAACAACAAGTAAAAGTTAATCTTTACATCATGCATTAGCAATAAGACATCCTGGAAATATTTACTCTAGACACATGGGACTATTTAATTTTGAACATAGTGTGACATTTTCAAAATATGATTGTATTTTGCTGTGGCTTTTTCTTCAAACACTCCAATCCTGACATCTATTCAATAAATAGGCATGTCGAGGATTTCAGTCATATTGCCTGGGGGCCTAATCTTCTTATTTACAATAGCCAATAAGATTTATCTTCAATAGTTTGTTATTATCTTCCTTCTCAAAGCAGGTAACATCATGTGGTCAGAATAATTGATGTTATTACTGTTTTATATACCCTCAGATATTGAGAATGCTATCAATAAGACTGCTAATACCCTCAGACCTGAGATAGAAAATACAGTCAGAACAATACTATTCAACAGACTGACATTCACATTTTTCTTTTTAATCCATATTAACAGGGCAATGAAACTTGAAGACCACTGAAACTGGCATTTTATTTATTCTCCTTTATATCATTCTTTTCAGAGTATCAAATAAAAACATATAAAAAAGTTGTTATATGACAACCTAATAGTCTAAGAGTATGAAATGTCATGTCTAAAAAATATTTAGTTTGCCACGATATATTTATTTTTTCTCTACACAAATCCTTATTTTTTGAAATGTAAAAATTAAATGTGGATAAATATATTTATTGTTTAAATTTCTAATTTAAGTCTACGTGGGTGGTATGCTTGATAACAGGAGAAGGAAGCATTTTTGTCTGATAAATTACAAACTTTTTTTTTTTTCAAATGGCAGTGCCAATTTGACTAAAATTGAAGGGTTACAGAAAAGGGACAATCTGAACCATAACAAGTTGTTTTAGGACTAGTTAACACTAGGCAAATTCGGCAAAATTTCACTGTGGAGCTCTCCTTCAGGGAATTCAGCCTGCCTCAGTGTCAAACAGTGTGTCTATGGAAGGGCTTGCACACATCTGCTCTCCTCTGCACATAAGCCCTTCAGTAGACATGCTGTTTGAGAAAGGCGAGATTCTGCGGCAGAGAGCTCTTCGTTGGAATTCCGCCAGATTTGCTCAGTGTGGACTGCCAACCAAGTTGAAGCCATTTAGAAATTTTAACAACTACTCTACATGGAGTCATCAGTAGAGATGAGCTAACCTGCCGAGGTTCGGGTTTGTATGAACCTGAACTCTCGGCTTCTGCCTGCCGCTGTCTGCCCTCTCCGTGGAGAGGGTGGATACAGCCGGAGGACCGCCTGGAAAACTGGGATACAGCCTATGGTTATGGCTGTTTCCCAGGCGGTCCTCCGGCTGTATCCACTCTCTCCACGGAGCGGGCAGACAGCGGCAGTCAGAAGCCAAGAGTTCAGGTTCATACGAACCCGAACCTCGCCAGGTTCGCTCATTTCTAGTCATCGGACCAATGTGAAAACATGTAAAAAAATAAAAAAAAAACAACGATGAGCCCCTTGCCTCTTGAGCCTGTTTTGGCCTTAATGCCCAGGGCCTATTTTTCAAATCTGACCTGTCTCTCTTTATGTAGAGATAACTCTGCGATGCTGTCAATTATCAGTTATTCTGAGAATGTTTTTCCGTGACATATTCCTCTTTATGTTTGTGGTATACTTTGGTTGATACATTCAGTAGTTTTTTTGTAAAAAAAAAAAAAAAATCTTTATATTCAAAATTATCTTGTGCTAAGAAAAATAGTCATGCTACATAAACATTTACTTGTTAGGATGTTAGAGAGCTTCGAAATTTTGCAGCAATTTTTCAAATTTTCAGGAAAATTTCAAATTCTGATTTTATTTGAGACCAGTTCAGTTCTGAAGTGGATATGTGGGGCCTGTAAGTTAGTTATCCCCATAAATCTCTCCACTGTAAAAACTGCACCCCTCAAAGTATTCAAAGTAACATTTCAGAAGTTTATTAACCCTTTAGGTGTTTCATAGAAATTTAAGCAGGTTGCAGGAGAAATTAAAAAAATTTTTTTTTTTGGCAGATATTCCATTTTCATCTAATTTTTATCTCTAACACAGCAAATACTAACTGAGAAATGGAACACAATAGTTATTCCACTTATTCCAATGTTTCTAGAATTTTTTTTTAACCATTATACCATGTCACAGAGGCCTTGTGGGGCCAAAATGTTTGTGTAAGACAAGTTGACGTTTCCATCTGTAGCATTTGGGGGGACACATGACACCCTGATAATTTTTTACGAATGGTACGAATAAAAAACACAATTTAGCAGCTCTTTTTCATCATTTTTTTGTATGTCGTTTAAAATACGTTACATAACCCTTTGAGGACCAAGTCTAAAATGACTTAGTAGGCCGCGCCAATTTTCATTTTCGTTTTTTCCTCCTCCCCTTCTAAGAGCTCTAGCACTTTCATTTTTCTATCTACAGGGCCATCTAAGGGCATGTTTTTTTAAGGAATAGGTGTACTTTATAATGGAACCTTTCATTCTACCATAACATGTATGATGGAATCCCAAAAATATTATTTCTGAAAATATAAAGTGGTGAAATTGGAAAAACGAATGCAATATGGCAACTTCCTGTGTTTACGTAATGCACTATACGGTAAAAGCAACATGATACCATTATTCTATAGGTCAGTCCGAACACAACCATATGCAGGTTTAACCCCTTAAGGTCAAAGCCAATTTTCGTTTTTGCACTTTAGCTTTTTTCACTTTATGTTTAAAAGTCCATAGCGCTTGCATTTTTTCACCTAGAGACGTATATGAGCACTTATTTTTTGCGAAACCAATTGTACTTTGCAATGACAGGCATTATTTTTCCATAACATATGCTGCGAAACCGGAAAAAAAATCATTGGCGCTGTCAAATTGAAAAAAAAAAGGAATTTGTTTTGATTTCGGGGAGTTTTACATTTACGCCGTTCGCCCTATGGTAAAACTGACTGGTTATGCATGTTCCTCAAGTCGTTATGATTACAACGATATGTAACATGTATAAGTTTTATATTATCTGATGGCTTGTAAAAAATTCAAACCATTGTTAACAAATATATGTTCCTTAAAATCGCTCTATTCCCATGCTTATAGCGCTTTTATCCTTTGGTCTATGGGGCTGTTTAAGGTGTCATTTTTTGCGCCATGATGCGTTCTTTCTATCGGTACCTTGATTGCGCATATACGACTTTTTGATCACTTTTTATTACATTTTTTCTGGATTTGATGCGACCAAAAATGCGCAATTTTGCACTTTGGAATTTTTTTGCGCTGACGCCGTTTACCGTGCCAGATCAGTAATGTGATTAATTAATAGTTCGGGCAATTACGCGCGCGGCGATACTAAACATGTTTGTTTATTTGTTTATTTATTTATATTTATAAAATTAGAAAAGGGGGGTGATTTGGACTTTTAATAGGGGAGGGGATTTTTTATTAATAAAAAAACATTTTTACTTTTTTTACTGTAACTTGAAGTCCCCCTGTGGGACTTGTATATAAACAGCAATGATCTGTCATAGAGATCAATGCTGTGTATTTACACAGCAAAGATCGATCAGATCGGTCATAGATTGCTATGGCCTGCTGGAGGCCATAGCAATCTATTGCCGAGCCGGGATCAGCATCATTCCGATACTGAGGCCCGGCACGAGCAGAAGAACGGATCTCCCCCCGTGATCGCATCGCGGGGGGGGGGGGGTGGAGATCCGTCCCACTAGACACCATGTCAGCCGGGATGTCATGTCAGCCGGGATCAGCGCCGTTCAGAGCGGGTTCCCGGCGGGACCCCGCTCTGAACACCCCCCGCGGCACCATGACGTATCAGATACGTCATGGGTCGCTAAGGGGTTAACCAACAAAACTCAGCAATCACTGAGAAGAACAGTAAAAAATTTCAATGAAGTACTCAAGAGTGTCCACTGATGCGCCCCAAAACTTAAATATGCAAAAAAGGAGTCCATAAAGGCTGGGTTGCGAGTCTCAAAACACAGGAATAGGTAAATATCCCTAGCCTGTTGCCATGGGGTGCCTCCAGATGGGGAGAGCACCACACCACCCTGATAGGTAGCCTCTTAAGTTGTGAGTTGCGAGTATTGAAACATAAATAGGGAAACAACAGTGTTGCCCCTTTTGTGTCAAAGTCTAACTCATGGTGCGAGTATTGTGACATGACAAGGGCTTGCCAAGGCAGGCATCCATCCACAGACAGCTGTTTCGGGTATTTGTGGAGCAGGATTCTGGCTACAGGGACTCCTTTTTTGCAAATGAAGGTTTACACAGATTCTCTTATGTTATATATATTTTTTTATGAAATCCTTTTTTTGTGCAATGTATTGATAAAAATGTCCTATTGTGATGCTTAAACCTGTTTTAGTTTTTCCCCTACGGAACTCTATGGGGCTGTCATTTTTTGCGTCATGACCTCTAGTTTTTAGTAATACCATATTTGTGTTGATCGGACATTTTGATCAGTTTTTATAAATGTTTTTATATGTATAATGTAACAAAAAATGAACAATTCTGGTGTTTTTTCCACACTTTTCGTGTACGCTATTCGCCATACAGGATGACAATTGTTGTATTTTAATAGATCGGTTAATGACAGGGGTTGAAGGGGGGTGAATGGGGGTTGAATGGAGCGGATTTCCCACAGACGCTGTGGTCCAACGGACTGCGGCGCCTACGGGGTTAACTGCCTGGGAGGAGCGTGGCAGGGGCAGCAGGAGGAAACTGTGTGAAACAGCCTCCTCCTGCTGTCCGATTGCCGCTAGGGACAGTGGGCGGAGGCAGGGAAAGCATGACGTTTCTGGAACTTCTTGCTGCAGTAACTACCTGCTTTACATGACGTTCCAGGAACCTTATTTTGCGGCAAGGGATTAAAAAATGCTAAGACATCACAGCATATCAAAGGGATAACAACCAAAATCAGAGTTAATTTGCAGGCCAATATACAGTAGTTCATTTACAAAGGACGAAAAAACTGTGGACATCTTCCTCTCTGCCTCCCACGCTGAAGGGAGTCCTCCAGGTATGGAAAGGCCTTGTTATTGTGTTATGGTTTGATACAGTTACTCTGTTATATAACTGTTACTATTACCACTCTTTTTGACTGAACTCCTCCTGCGAGGGGAGTTAAAATTCTTGCATCTGTTTGTTAATCTACATGTTTCAAAATCAATAAAACACATAATTGATAAAAAAAAAAAGAAAAAACTGTGGACATCTTGCTGTGAGAGACTATGGGGGCATAGGAGGAAGGATTTTAAATACACAGCCCACTGTACTTTCAATAAGAGATATTAGTTTGGGTTCACATTACATTTTTTAATCAGTTTTTTTGCAAATAACGGATGAAAAACGGATGGAAAAAACAGATGCATGGATCCGTTTTGATTAGAGATGAGCGAACCGGGTTCGGGTTTAAGTCGATCCGAACCCGAACGTTCGGTATTTGATTAGCGGTGGCTGCTGAACTTGGATAAAGCTCTAAGGTTTTCTGGAAAACATGGACACAGCCGATGACTATATCCATGTGTTCCAGATAGCCTTAGGGCTTTATCCAACTTCAGCAGCCACCGCTTATCAAATGCCGAAAGTTCGGGTTCGGATCGACTCGAGCATGCTCGAGGTTTCGCTCATCTCTAGTTTTGATCCCTTTTTTTATAATAAAAATTAAATGAAAAAACAGATCAAAACGTGTCCATTAAAAAAAAAGTATCCGTTTTGATCAATTTTTTTTTTTCATAATGGAAGTCAATGCAAAAACGGATCAAAACAGATGCACACAACTACATCAGTTTTTACGTCCATTTTTTTTGTAAAACTCAAGGAAAAAAATGGATTGTAAAAATGTAGTGTGGATCCAGCCTAACTTTCAAAATTATAATAACTTGGCTATGCTGCTCTTGCAACAGATGACTGGGCCTGGTTACTGCAGTGCAGCTCCTGTTCATGGAGCTGAGCTGCAACTTCCCTGAGCTGAGCTGCAATTAAATGCTACATATTGAATGGAGACCACTGCTTGTAGCCCACTTCACTGTGTAGTTTGGATTTTAAACAGATGATTAGTTGGGAGGCCAGGTGTTGGCTCCCCGCTGATCAGTGACTGATTACCTTTCCTGTGGATAGCTCATCAGTCTGTTTTGCCTGGAAAACCTCCTTTAAAACAGCACACAAGGGGAAATAGTTATTTTGAACAAGATGTGTATTTTTAGGAGAAAATACATATTGCTTGAAAAGAGCGCCCTTAAACAGTGACTTTCCTTTAAGAGAAATTAACCCTTGATACCCTCCTTTTAAGGGTGACTTTGGTACCATCCCTTCAAGAGCGACTTTGGTGCCGTCCCTTTAAGATAGACTTTGGTACTGTCACTTTAAGACCTATTTTCGTACCTTCCTTGAAAGAC
Organism: Dendropsophus ebraccatus; assembly: GCF_027789765.1. Classification (NCBI taxonomy): domain Eukaryota; kingdom Metazoa; phylum Chordata; class Amphibia; order Anura; family Hylidae; genus Dendropsophus; species Dendropsophus ebraccatus. The sequence continues at coordinate 75,046,071 of NC_091462.1, forward strand.
ACAATATGGTATTGTCATTTTAAGAGCTACATTGGTATAGTCCATTTAAGAGATAATTTTGCCCTGACCCTTTTAAGAGTAAATTTGACACCTGCCCTTTAAGAGTGACTTTGATACCAACTCTTTTTTGAGTGACTTTGGTATCGTCCCTTTATAAGTGACTTTGGTACCGTCCCTTTAAGGGCAACTTTGGTGCAGTCCCTTTATGAGCAAATTTGACTGGCCCTTAAAGAGCTAATTTGGCTATCCTTTTAAGAGGGAATTCGGCACTATCCCTTTAAGAGCAACTTTGGTACCATCACTTTAAGGCTGGGTTCACACTATGTATATTTCAGTCAGTATTGTGGTCCTCATATTGCAACCAAAACCAGGAGTGGATTAAAAACACAGAAAGGATCTGTTCACACAATGTTGAAATTGAGTGGATGGCCGCCATTTAATGGCAAATATTTGCTGTTATTTTAAAACAACGGCTGTTGTATTGAAATAATGGCAGTTATTTACTGTTATATGGCGGCCATACACTCAATTTCAACATTGTGTGAACAGAGCCTTACTGTGTTTTCAATCCACTCCTGGTTTTGGTTGCAATATGAGGACCACAATGGTTTACATTAACTAGAAATACCCCTGGGGGACTTGTATATAAACAGCACTGATCTCTCATAGAGATCAATGCTGTTTATATACACAGCAAAGATCCATTAGATCGGTCATACATTGCACTGGCCTGCTGCAGGCCAGTGCAATGTATTGCCGAGCCGGGATCAGCGTCATTGCGACGCTGAGGCCTGGCACGGGCAGAAGGACAGATCTCCCCCCCGCGATCGCATTGCGGGGGGGAGATCTGACCCACTAGACACCAGGGACACCGGGAGCAAAGCCTCTAAATGCAGCTAACAGGTTTGACAGCTGCATTTAGAGGCTTAATTAGCCAGCGCGGCAACGGGACCCGCGCCGGCTAATAGAGGCGCTCCTTGGCTGCAGATATCAGGCAGGAGCGGCACCGTTCAGAGCGGGGTCCCGGCGGGACCCCTCTCTGAACTCCCCCCCGTGGCACCATGAGGTATCAGATACGTCATGGGTTACTAAGGGGTTAAACGTAAATGTCTCAATTTTTTTTATTTCATTTTAAAATTGGTGCAATTTGGGGGTACATATATATATATATATATATATATATATATATATATATATATAATATTTTTTTTTATTTTTTTTTTGGGGAGGCAAAATTCTACAGTGTGTGGGTTAGATGATATTAAGATCATTTTATAGTTCAGGTACTGTATATAACAAATATAAGGTATTATTTTAATTTATTATGATAAAATTATATTTTCAAAATATAATATATTTTACTTTTCATCAGTTTCAAGTTCAAAGGGATTTAAAATCTTCTAAATATAGTACTTGAAAAAGCATTATATTGTAGTCCGTATTCTTCTTCTTCTTCTTCAGCTTCTTCTTCTTTTTATTTTTCTTCTTCTTCTTCAGCTTCTTCTTCCAGCTATTGTTCTGTGACTAATACAGCCCGAACCGCTTTGCGCGCAGACTACGTTCAAACTGTGTTTCGAATCCCTTGGCGGTTTCGATCAGATTTGTTGTTTTTAAGAAATTTACGTTTAAAGACCCATAGGAAATAATGGCCATACTCTACAGCACTAACAGCCAATCATGGCACATATGCAAATAGCTAAAATATAGCAGCCAATAGAAATTCTAAGTTCTTTTCAGTCAATATACCTCACAATTTCTGTAGAAGATTAAACGTCCTTAACGATTTTGTCTCACTGACATTAGAAAGATTGTCAAGGTAACCTAGCAATGTTCTTTAAGGGGACAAACACACTTGCCGGATCCGCTTCGGGGGGGGGGCTGCAGGGGGGGGGCAGGGGCGATTGTGCGGCCGGGGCTGCGGGGGTGGGGGGGGCGATTGTGCGGCCGGGGGCTGGGGGGGGACAGGGGTGATCGTGCGGCCGGGGATGGGGGATATCGTGCGGCCGGGGGCTGCGGGGGCAATCAGTGCTGCTGAGGGGGCGATCGGGGCAGCAAGGGGGCGGCCAGGCTATACATTACCTGGTCCCCGCTCCTGCTCCGAAGCAAGCAGGAGCGGGGACCAGGTAATGTATAATCTCCGGCGGCCGGGGGGTTAATGGGGCGGGCTGCAGACAAAATCAGATTTTGACAAAAAAAGCAGATTTTGTCTGCCATTGAAAGAATAGGGCCGGGATACGCAGCGAGTCTCGCTGCAAATACGCAGCGATAGGACTTGCTTCGGATCCGGCAAGTGTGTTTGTCCCCTAACATTATAAGTTATAAGAAAAGTTCAGTCAGTAAAGTAGCAGAGGTCAGTCAGTGATGTAGTAGAGCTGATACCCCCATGATGTAGCAGAGGTCAGTCAATGTTGTAGCAGGGCCCATACCTGCATGACACAGCAGAGCTGAGCCAGTGATGTAGTAGAGCCGATAACCGTGTCACAGAGCAGAACTGGGCCAGTAATGTGGTGGAGCCAATACCTGCATGACACAGCAAAGCTGAGCAAGTAATGTAGCGGGGCTTATACCCGCACGACACAGCAGAGCTGAGCCAGTTATGTTGCAAAGCCGATACCTGAACGACACAGCAGAGCTGAGCCAGTGATGTAGCAGAGTCGATACCCGCATTATAGAGCAGAGCTGAGCAAGTGAGTTGGCGGAGCAGAACCAGTGATGTAGCAGAGCCGATACCTGCATGACACAGCAGAGCTGAGCCAGTAATCTAGAAGAGCGATGAGGCCAAGTTCGCTAAAGTGATCACTGACGATGAGTATAAATTTATTTTTAACTCACAACCCACTATTGCCACTTTCTACGCCTTGCCGAAAGTGCATAAACAGGTGATCCCTATGCGTGGCCGTCCAATTGTCTCGGGCAATGATAATCTTACGCAGGGAGCTAGCACTTATGTTGATAGGGTCCTCATGCGGTTCGTTACCTCCCTTCCCTCATACTTACGTGACACTAAAGACACAGTACTCAAGCTCACAAATCTCACGGTATCCAACACTACTTACCTTGCGAGTCTGGATGTAGAATCACTTTACACGAATATTCAGCACCATTTAGGTTTAGAAGCGGTATCACATTTCTTGAGCACTAGAAGCAGGCACTTGAGTACACATAACAATTTTGTGTTAACACTGTTACGATTTGTGTTGACACATAACTATTTTCTTTTTGATGGCACTTATTATTTTCAAAAGAAAGGGACCGTGATGGGTAGCACTTGTGCACCCACTTACGCCAATTTATTTTTGGGGTGGTGGGAGCACTTCCACGTTTTTAATGATGATTTGAGTTTTTTCACTAGTCACATTTTATTTTGGGGGCGATTTATTGATGATGTTCTTATTTTGTGGTAGGGGGAACGCGAGCTGTTTGTTGATTTTGTTGACATTTTGAACAACAATGATCTGGGGATGCATTTTACTTTTGAAATTCAGAAACAGTCAATTAATTTTTTGGATATCACAATAAGCATTGATGATGATCTGAATATCCAAACGGATATTTTCCGCAAACCTACCGCGACCAATAACTTGTTGCATTGGAGCAGTTGGCACCCTGTCCCATTAAAAAATGGTATACCAACGGGACAGTATTTACGTGCCAAAAGAAACTGTTCCAATGAACAAGATTTCCAACGTGAATGCAGAAATCTACAGACTCGGTTTAGATCACGAGGATATCCGAGAAAACCGTTAAAAAAGGCGTATCACAGAGCATGTGCCATTGATCGTTCGACCCTTCTTGCCACAAATACCACTACATCGAGTTCCAACAAAATTGTCAGGTGCATAGGGACCTATGACTCTGACGCGATTGAGATTAAGAAGATTCTACAGAAATATTGGGGTATTTTACTGTTGGATGAAGATCTGAGGGAAGTTGTCGGCTCAAGACCAAACATTACCTATCGGCGTGGTAAAAATTTACGTGACCTGCTGGTCCATAGTCATCTTGGAAGTGGACAGATTACTAGAGGCCCTAGCGTTCTAGGTTCATATCCCTGTGGCCATTGTGGTTTTTGCCAATATATGAGTAAAATACAGGAATTTACCAATCCCACTGATGGTAAAATCTATCAGATAAGGCAATTCATAAATTGCACTTCTAAAGGAGTGGTGTATGCTATCAAATGTGGATGCAACAAATTATACATCGGCAAGACCATTCAGGAGCTAAGAAGAAGAATCTCCAAACACCTTAGCTGCATACGTACCTCTCAGGATACACCTTTGTTGCGGCATATACATGCGTTTCATAATGGAGACTTTAAACATCTTCAAATATGGGGGATATGCCATATTAGACTGGGAGAACGTAAGGGCAACTTGGATTCACAATTCTCTACTCTGAGCCCAAATGGACTGAATGAGGGTTTCTCGTATGCTGCTTTTTTGTAAATTCTGATGCTTAAAATGATACTATATGTTATCCTCAATTGTTTTCAGTGTTAAGTTATAATATTATTTTCATCCGTGATTATTTCTCTGGCGTGATTTTTTACCTTTTTTGGTCAAGTTCCATTAGAATGGTAGATTTACAGTGATGTGAGGGTCAGTATGGGTAGCCATTAATGATAATGATGATTTGCTGATGTGGCCAACATGCGATGTCACAGTAGCTGGATTGTTATTCCGTTATGATGACCTTATGTTTATTTATATTCAACAAGTGGAGACCATCTTTTTCCAGTGTTAGTCACTATCTGAGCATATCTATTACTTTATTTATGAATTTCGATGTAATGTCTATTTATAACATCTTCTATGGACCCTTTATACTTACCTATTTAACTGTTCAGTTTTTCTTTTTTATGAAGTGAGTCTTTCGTAATAGTTTTTGTCTGTTATATATTTATGTACCTGCTCTTTGAGCAGTAAGGGTCCGATTTTGAATGCGTTGGATCAATATTTGTTAACACTATTACTGATAATATATCTATCTATGTATTTTGTTTAACTAAACTAATATCTTATATCTTTTACTTCACCCATTACGTCTGTATTAGTAATGTATTCAGCCTAAGTCCGCACGCATGCGCCAACTATTACGCGAATCCTAGAAGTCCGTACGCAGGCGCTGATACGTCTTTGAGCTCGGATGGGCGCGCAAGCGCAATGGGTATATGTTAATGGTGTTTAGGTCTAAGTGCGGACGCCTGCGCAGTAGTGGACAATGGACGTCATCGTGCGAGTCTCACACATGTGAGTGATGACGTATTTTCAGTGTGATTGGAGGGTGTTTGCCGATAGCGGATAGGTCGATATGTATTAGTGATTGTGTTTGGCTGTGGCTACGGTACATTTTGATTACGTATTAAAAGGTGAGTAGTAAGTTAGCATAAGATGTAGGTGGCTAGTCTTGATATCTGTTCTATTGGCTGTCAATCTTCCTCCGCCCCACATTACATCAAGCACTTAGCATTTATAAGTCTCAAACATGCCAGGGGTCACCGCCATTTGCCCTACACCTGAGGACGCCCCGTATAGGGGTGAAACTAGTTGTGGTGGCGGTGTGTTAGGTTTTAATCAGCTACTCCCACGGTTCATAGGTTGGGTAGTCTGCAGCTACTCAGTTATAGTACACAGTACCACTGGTCGGTGGACTGAAAATACTAAAATATCAGTGTACTGTGGGAGAGTGTTTTTAACGAGATCACGGTGTTCATATTTTTTAAATATATATCAGCACATTAAAAGTTACGTTTTACTTGATCTACCAGGGGTGATTCAGGGCCCTTTGGGCTCATGGCCCTTTGCGTTAGTATGTATTTTCTAGTAAAGCCGATACCCGCAGGACTCAGCAGAGCTGAGCCAGTGATCTAGCGGAGCCGATACCCACATGACACAGCAGAGCTGAGCCAGGGATTTAGCAGAGCCGATACCCCATGACACAGCAGAGCTAAGCCAGTGTTCTAGTAAAGCCAATAACCGCAGGACTCAGCAGAGCTTAGCCAGTGATGTAGCAGAGCTGAAACATGCATGACACAGCAGAGCTGAGTCAGTGATCCAGCGGAGCCGAAAACCGCATGACACAGAAGAGCTGAGCCAGTGATGTAGCAGAGCGGAAACCCAAATGATACAGCAGAACCAAGCCAGTGATGTAGGAGAGCTGATGATGTAGCAGAGCCAATACCCGCACAACACAGCAGAGCTAAGCCAATATTGTAGCAGGGCTGATACCTGCAAGACGCTGCAGAGCTGAGCCAGTGATGTACCAGAGCCGATACCCGAATGACAAAGCAGAGCCGAGCCAGTGATCTAGCAGAGCAGATACCCACATGACACAGCAGAGCTAAGCCAGTGATTTAGCAGAGCTGATACCCACATGACACAGCAGAACTGAGCCAGTGATCTAGTAAAGCCGATACCCGCAGGACTCAGCAGAGCTGAGCCAGTGATCTAGCGGAGCCGATACCCAAATGACACAGCAGAGCTGAGCCAGTGATTTAGCAGAGCCGATACCCACATGACACAGCAGAGCTAAGCCAGTGATTTAGCAGAGCTGATACCCACATGACACAGCAGAACTGAGCAAGTGATCTAGTAAAGCCGATACCCGCAGGACTCAGCAGAGCTGAGCCAGTGATCTAGCGGAGCCGATACCCACATGACACAGCAGAGCTGAGCCAGGGATTTAGCAGAGCCGATACCCCATGACAAAGCAGAGCTAAGCCAGTGTTCTAGCAAAGCCAGTACCCGCAGGACTCAGCAGAGCTTAGCCAGTGATGTAGCAGAGCTGATACATGCATGACACAGCAGAGCTAAGTCAGTGATCCAGCGGAGCTGAAAACCGCATGACACAGAAGAGCTGAGCCAGTGATGTAGCAGAGCGGAAACCCAAATGATACAGCAGAACGAAGCCAGTGATGTAGGAGAGCTGATGCCCACACGACACAGCATACCTGATCGAGTGATGTAGCAGAGCCAATACCCGCACGACACAGCAGGGCTAAGCCAATATTGTAGCAGGGCTGATACCTGCAAGATGCTGTAGAGCTGAGCCAGTGATGTACCAGAGCCGATACCCAAATGACAAAGCAGAGCCGAGCCAGTGATCTAGCAGAGCAGATACCCGCACGACACAGCCGAGCTGAGCCAGTGATGTAGCAGAGGCGATACCGCATGGCACATCAGAGCTGAGCCAGTGATTTAGCAATTCCGATACCCTTACGACACAGCAGAGCTGAGCCAGTGATCTAGCAAAGCCGATACCCGCATGACACAGCTGTGCTGAGTCAGTGATGTAACAGAGCCGATACCCGCATAACACAGCAGAGCTGAGGCAGTTATCTACCAGAGATGATAACCAAATGACACAGCAGAGCTGAGCCAGTGATGTAGCAGATCTGAGCCAGTGATGTAGCAGAGCCGATACTCGCATGACACAGCAGAGCCGAACCAGTGATCTAGCAGAGCCGATAGCCGCATGACACAGCAGAGACGAGCCAGTGACGTAGCAGAGCCAATATCTGCATGAGCCAGTGATGTAGCAGAGCATTACACATCAGAGCCAAGCCAGCGATGTAGCAGAGCAGATACCCGCATGGCACAGCAGAGCTGGGCCAGGGATATAGCAGAGCCCATACCTGCATGGCACAGCTGAGCTGAGCCAGTGATCTAGCAGAGCTAATACCCGCATGACACAGCAGAGCTGAGTCAGTGGTGTATCAGAGCTGAATCAGTGAAGTAGCAGAGGTGAATCAGTGAAGTAGCAGGGTTGGTACATAAGTCACTCTTAAAGGGACGGTACATAAGTCACCTTTAAAGTGCAGTTGCTCTTTAAAGGATGGTACCTATGTCACTTTTAAAGGAACAGTACGTAAGCTGTTCTCAAAGGTACAGTATATAGTTTACTCTTTAGGGTGCCTTCACACCTACCGTATCGCAGTAGAAAATCCACTGCGGATCCGCAGCAGATCCGCAGCAGGTTTAACTAAATGAATGAACACAGCATTAAATACGCACTGTCAAATCCGCTGCGGATCCGCAGCAGATTTGTAAGTGCGGATTTAGTGCTGAGTTCATTCATTTAGTTAAATCCGCTGCGGATCTGCTGCGGATCCGCAGCGGATTTTCTACTGCGATACGGTAGGTGTGAAGGCACCCTAAAGGTTTGGCACCAAAGTTGCTCCTTAAGGGACTGGACCACAGTCACTCTTAAAGGGACAGTACCAAAGTCGCTCTTAAAGGAAGGCTATCAAGGGTTAAAGTTTCTCTTAAATGGAAGTCCCTGTTAAAGTGGCACTCTTTTCAAGCACAATGTATTTCCCTGGAAATGCAAATCTAGTTGCTCATATAATACATCGCACTAATATTATAGGGCAGTGAATTATTCAGTGAGCACAACGTTGAAGACCTAACCACATTTGCAAAGGCACAAATACATTACATACACAACAGCTTTATTTAGTCTGCTACTGAAACCCATTCACATCCCAGTAATTTTGTCACCACAGTGTCAATACGGTTACAGATGCTCAGAAATAACTAAAATGCCACAATCACAAATTAATCCCAAAGCTTAAGAGACTAAAATGCAAGAGGTTTCTCTGGTAGGGCCCTATTCCACCGGACAATTATCGTTCAGATTATCGTTAAATCGTTTGAATCTAAACGATAATCGTTCGGTTGAAATGCAGTTAATGATTAACGACCGAACGAGAAATCGTTGATCGCTTTATAAGATCTGGACCTATTTTTATCGTTGCTCGTTCGCAAAACGTTCGCAAATCGTTCGCATTGAATAAGACGTTGTTTGGACGTTCGCAGTAGATACGAATGCAATAGCGAAGAAAAAACGATCGCAAATACGATCATAAGTAACGATTATTGTTCCATGGAAATGAGTGAACGTTTTCAGGTCTTTCGCAATAGCGGTCGTTTGAGATCGTTAATCGTTAACGATTATGCGAACGATAATCGTCCGGTGGAATAGGGCCCTTACTGGAGGTTAGAGCACATGCAATGCTGTCATACTGCACCAGTGTCAGACTGGAGTGCCTTGGGCCGACCAGGGGAAATCATTCTTGGGGCCCACCCTTCTGCCACCATACTTATCTATGGTAATGCGATGCCCTGGCCCCTGGGGGCCACTTCCGCAGTGCTGGTGTTATGAGCGGGCAATGACCGGGGCAGCTGCAGGGTGTATACTTGTCACGGTATAGGCCTGAGGGCGGCACAGCTGTAGGGCCGGTCTGTGGAATCTGCGGGTGATGATGGGCATGCGATTCTTCGCTGCACTTAGTCAGGGCACCAGTTAGTGGACACCAATGCCAGGGTTCAGTAACAGCGGTTTTATTATAGATGAGGTAACTAGTAGCAACAGTTCTGTCCGGATGCAACCGGGTATATAGCAGGCTTTGACAAATAAGGCAGGAGTGGTGCTGCATAGGCTGTGAGAATACGTGCCGGATGATGGGAGTAGGAGTATGAGAGGAATAGCGTTGCTGGGTGGATTAGCTTGAGAATAATACTTGCTGTGAATCCTTGCAGCGATGAGGAGAGATATCGGAATGACACCCAGATGAGAGAGAAGACTCCGGTCACTTGAGCAGGCAGATACAGCCGAAGACTTGAATATAGCAGAGCACCTAATCCACACTTCTAGTGGTGAAGTGGGAGCTGCAGAGAAGAAGCCCAACTCCTCTGAGGCAGGAGAGGGACGACACACATCCTCCTTGCTTGGAAGCAGGGGGAAGACTAACTTGTTAGGAGGAAGTGGGAGGTCACATGGTTGCTCCTGGCCAGAGCTAGTCAGCCATTGGAGGAACCATGGTTACAGGTCACGTGATCAACAGCCTTGCATACCACTGTACACTGTAATAATACACAGGAATACATGACAATACACATGAAAATGCACATTACCAGAGAATACTAGGGGAAAACCAGCAGCAGTTGCAGTGCAAACACTTACCAGAACAGGCATTGACACAGTAATAGAAATGGCCATAATAGGAGTAGTAGTCTGCATGTTCTGGGACACTGCATACCTCCCTAGCAAATTTGAGCCGACCTCGGCGAATCTAGAAGGCAGCAAACATGAATAGACTGGACAATCAAACAACAGGAATGAATGATGAGAGTGAGTGTGATGAGGTGTGTGTTTCCCACGCCCAAGGCACAGGTGAGAAGAGAGAGAGGATGAGAAACCCTAGTGGCAGGACTTCACCTAGGGGTGCCTAACGTACTCTGGCGACCAGGTAGCTAGTGCGTGAACCATCTGACGTGTAAGCCAGGACAACTTAACTGCTGGCGGGTGACCCTCCATATTCCAGCCAGTTAGACAGTAGGTTTTCTGTTAAATGTGTTACCCTACTGGAGGAGAACGTGAAGACCTGTGTACTACCTTGGCGTGTCTGAGTAGTGTCTTGGATACCTGGAAGAGAAAGAACAAAATAATAAAAGCAAACATACATGGGGGCCCCTTACATACCGGTCAATCATACAACACAATTACTCAATAGGCCAAACACACGAAAGGGTATCCAAGGTGCAATATGTATGGACCAGTGTGAATATTAGGTAAGACTATGTGTGATAACTACTGCGTTGGGACAAGACAGAGGTAAACAAATACTGGAAACAAAAGGAAGGGAAACACAAGGGACAACAAATACTGCGAGGTCCTGAGGAGAACTGGCTCACATGAATCTGAATGAAAATCTGAGAAAAAATCTGAAAACAAACTGGCTCAACTAAATCTTTCCAGCTATAGATATGATAATAATACACAATAATGAGACTGGATGAGAAAATACACTCCTACATGAACTGGACTTTCTCTGAGGTATATGTATACTAACTTCTCTTACTCAGAGGAGGAGCTATCTGACTTAGACACTGGAAAATATACTGTTTTACAAAAGAGGCACTCTACTCTGAGGCAATCTATGTAACCTTGTGCTTACTCAGAGGAGGAAATACAAAGACTTCGATAACACTGGAATGCAATAGTACAATAAGTGCAAGAATGAAATAAGTGCAATAATACTCTGTGTGGAACACACAATCACAGGAAAGTGCATTAGGAAGGAATGGGTTAAGTGTCTCTGTTAGGTAGAGTCTCTTTTAGGCAATTAGAACATCGTCCATGTAAAAGGCTCTGGGACAGGCACTAGAGAACCTTTTGTTACTGTAAGTGTCCATCAGCTCATGGCTGGTTAGTACAGGGAACTTGGTCAGGAGGACCAGGCACGAACCTTGAACGTTGCATACACTAGAATGGTGAAACAGTTAAGGACTCTGGTCTCTGTAGCGAAGTGGAGGAATTCCTCTGGTAGAGCGCTCAGACCGTCTCAGCGGAGGATCCTCTTCAACAGTGATTGGTGCAGGTACAGGTGGAAGATCACGCCCAGTGTCTGGTTGTAGAGCTGGAGTTGTTGGAGGCACAATTGGAAGTGGAGGGGCCACTGGAATGTGTACAGGGACCGCTGGATAGCCTATGGCCATGAGGAACGGTTCAACTTGGAACATTTCTTCCAGAGAGAGAGGTTTAGCTGGAGCTGCTGGGGGAGCCGGAGGTGTGGATGCAGGTACCGGACACGGTGCTGTAAGGCCCTGTAGGTCCTCCTTAGTGCAACGTTTTATCCTATTCCGATGCACCGTCTGTGGGGCTAGCCCAGGCTTTTTGACTTCATACACATCAGTCTCTGGGTAAGGGATAGAGGAGATGACATAGGGCTCAGGCTCCCAAAGGCTTTCAAGTTTGTGAGAGCGATGATATTTCTTTAGCCAAACTTTATCTCCCACTTGTAGTGGTGTGGCATTCGCCCTTTGGTTGTAGGCATCCTCTTGGCGCTGCTGAGCTTCCCCCATCCTCCGGTCAACAATTTCCCGGGCATCCTGGATTCTCCTCTGATGCTCCCGAACCCAGTCAGTTTCAGGTAGGGGGTTGAAGGTGTCAGGAGCTTGGACTCCCAGAGCACGGTCCTGAGGAAGTTGGCCTTGGCGGCCGAACATCAGGTAGAACGGGGAGTAGCCAGTGGAACAATGAGTGGTATTGTTATAGATCTCCACTAGTTCATCCAACAAGTGGGGCCACTCTACTCTCTTCGTCACTGAAGCCGTTCGGAGCATGTTGATAAAGACCTGGTTAACTTTTTCACACAGACCATTCCCTTGAGGGTGATAGGCCGTGGTACGGAGCTTCTTACATTCATGGTAGGCACACAGCTCCTGGAAAAGTTGCGACTCGAAGGCCGGTCCCCGGTCCGTCAGCAGAGACTCTGGGCACCCATAGTGCTTTACATACTCCTTGTAAAAAGTAAGGGCGGTGGTCTTGGCGGTCAAGTCCCTGACAGGTACCACGACTACCCACTTGGAGTAATGGTCGACCATGGTGAGGGCGTAGGTATACCCGCATCTTGTAGGGGCCAGCTTCACATGGTCCAGGGCGACTAGCTGATTCGGCCGGTGGGAGGTGATTGGATGCAAAGGGGCCCTGACTTCTCTTCCCCCAGCTTTGGAGATATTACAGGCAGGGCACTCGGCACACCAGTTCTCGATGTCAGCCCTCATCCCGATCCAGTAGAACCGCTGTCGGATAGTGGCCTCCGTCTTGTGTACCCCGAAATGACCGGACCGGTCATGGTAGGCATCTAGCACCATCTTAGCGTCTCGTCGGGGAATGAGGATCTGGTGGCACCTCTCCCCGGAGACCGGGTCAAGAGAGTTCCGCAGGATCAGTCCCTTCTGTAGGAAGAGCCTCTTTCTTTGCCTCCAGAGTCGCCTTAGCTCGACATCAGGATAGGGCCTCTTTATCCGCATGGGGACCCGACCAGTAGAGAGGTAGTCATAGATCTCCCCCAGGATGCGGGACTCTTCCTGGATGGTCTGCCACCTGGCCAAGTCTTGCGGGGCCCTAGGTGGAGGCGAAGGCGTTTCAGGCCTAGCTGCATCAATAGCACTCTGGGTAGCGAACCTTTGGTAGAAGGGAGGCATTTCTACATCTTCCCAATCGTTGTCCTCTGGGGCCTCTTCGCCCTTGGGTAGTCGGGACAGGAGGTCTGCATTGACATTAGCCTTGCCACTGCGGTACTTAATTTCAAACTGGAAATTGGCCAGTCGAGAAGCCCACCGCTGTTCCAGGGCGCCCAGCCGAGCAGTGTTGAGATGCGCCAACGGGTTGTTATCCGTATAGATGGTAACAGGGGTGGCAGCCAGGTAGTCCTTGAACTTTTCGGTGACGGCCCACACTAGGGCTAGTAACTCCAACTTGAAGGAGCTATAATTGTTGTCGTTCTTTTCAGCGCCCCGAAGACTCCGGCTGGCATAAGCTACAACTCTCTCTTGGCCATCTTGAACCTGGGACAGCACAGCTCCCAGGCCTTGGAAGCTGGCGTCCGTGTAGAGCCGGAAAGGAAGGTTATAGTCCGGGTAGGCCAGGATAGGAGGCGTAGTCAACAGGCGTTTCAGGGTTTGAAAGGCAATCTCCTGCCGTTCGGACCACTCGACGGGGAGCCGTCGGTTGTAGCTTTCTCGAGGGCAACCCCGGAGTAACTCATTGAGGGGCTCGGCCACTTGGGCAAAGTGGGGAATGAAGCGGCGGTAATAGCCGGCAAATCCCAGAAAACTTCTCACCTCCTTGACTGTCTTAGGGGTATCCCAGTGTTCCACAGCCGAGATCTTCTCTGGATCGGGTTGTATCCCCTCAGCACTCACAACATGCCCCAGATAGTTCACTTGGGGTTTGAGAAGGTGGCACTTGGAAGGCTTGATTTTCAGGCCGTGATCGATTAGGACCTGGAACACTTCAGCCAGATGATGGACGTGATCTTCGTAGGTACGTGAATAGACAATCACATCATCTAGGTAGAGCAGGACACTCTGAAAGTTGAGATGGCCGAGACACCTTTCCATCAACCGCTGGAAGGTAGCGGGGGCGTTGCACAGACCGAAGGGCATGCTGGTGAATTCAAAGAGCCCCATGGGGGTGGTGAAGGCCGTCTTCTCACGGTCTTCGGGTGCCATGGGCACCTGCCAGTACCCACTGGTGAGGTCCAAGGTGGAGAAGTAGGCGGCTGACCCCAAAGCAGCAATAGACTCTTCGATCCGGGGCAAAGGATAGGCATCCTTGTGGGTGATTGTGTTTATCTTCCTATAATCCACGCAGAACCGGATGTTACCGTCTTTCTTTTTCACAAGGACAATAGGGGCAGCCCACGGACTCTGACTTTCTTGGATAACGTTAGAGTCTTTCATCTCCTTGAGCAGTTTCTTGACCTGCTGATAGTTGGCAGGGGGGATTGGCCGATGTTTCTCTTTGATAGGCAAATGGTCCCCAGTGTTGATCCGATGCTGGACCAGATTGGTCTTTCCGAAATCGAGAGAGTGTTTGCTGAAGGCCTCGTGATACCTTTTGGCCACCTTGAGGATGCCGTGGAGGTATTCAAGTGGGGTATTGGCATCGCCAATATGGAGCTCGTCCCACCAAGGGGCGAGAGCCCTGTTTGAGTCCCTTTGAGTGCCACGGATGGATCTCTGATAGGCAATGGTCTCCTCACAGACGATGTCCTCAGGATCGAGTTGGTATAGCATGGCCACGGTGGTGAACTTGGGTAGGTCAGCTGGGGAGTCTCCAAGGTTCACCAGACGGACAGGGACCTGACCATTGGAGACGGTCACCAGGCTTCTAGCGGCCCTGACAAGAGGTTGCCCCTCAATTTCAATAGCATCCAGAAGGGCCACATAGTCAGCATTGTTAAGGCCCGGACGGACCCTGCACCAGATGAGGAACTCACTGTTAGCTGGGATGATGATCGGACGAGCATCTCTAGTGCGGACACGGCAGATTTCTCCTCGAGGATTGGCAAACTTCCGCTGAGCGGTGAGCACTTTAATGGTCTTCTGGACGGCTTGCCTGTACTGAGGAGAAGCACAAGACATAGAGGCATTCAAGGCATCCAACACTTCAGTGAATACATGACGGATAATATTCATGCCTAATACCACGGTCCTACTATCTCCCTGAGCCTCAGTAACAATGATACCCTGACGTGCTAGCTCTTGCTTCCCTATGCAGACAGTGGGTTCCCAGTAACCTAGTTGCACAATAGGACGACCATTACTAGCAATAAGTTTCAGACGGTATTTCTCAACTGGACCTAGGGTTCTCAGATCCCAATGTTCTTCAAACACATGCCTCGGGATAGTGGTAACCTGGGAACCCGTATCTACCAGAGCCTCCAGGGGGACTCCGTCCACCCAGAGAGTCACATGCGGGCATTGTGAGAGGAACCTTGAGAACCACTGTGCTTCCTGCGGGCCTGGATCTCGACCTCCTGGGTATTGGCCCTCGGACCCAGGGGTAGCCCCGTTTAACTGATAGCATTGGGAGCGGTAGTGTCCATGTCGCCTACAGTGGCGGCAATAGGGGCGCTCAGGGGATCTAAGTCTCTGTGGAGGAGGCCGATCGGGAACTGCATACTCAGGGCAGGGGTCCTGTGGTGGTGGAGGTGTTGGATAGGCCCCTTGTAGCCCCCTTAGGGCTTGGCAGAGAGAGTCAACCACTTGCGTAAGGAGAGCAGGGATCGCTGGTGAGCTAGCCGGGATAGACTGTTGGGCAGCTTGTATAGCGGAAACCGGCGGAACCATATTGGGCACTGGAGGTGAGGGTATAGATCCCACCGGGTCCGGGCAATCTGAACCTGGAGTACAGCCGGCACAGGGATTGTCAATGCCAACCACCCTCAGAGCCAGAGTCTTGAAGTCCAGGAAAGGCATTGTAGGGTTTTGGGCAGCTAGCATACGCAGTTGGCTCTGGATGAGTCTAGAGTCCACCCCCTCTATGAAGCGGTCAGTGATCATACTCTCCACAGCCGAGGGGGCTATGGTATCAACCTGTCTCAGGGCCCGGTAGGCAGATTGGAGGGCTAGTGCATAGTCTCTGAGGGTCTCACCTGGCCTTTGTCGTCGGTCATAAAACTTAAGGCGGACCTCCGTGGGTGACTGTACCTCAAATTCTTTACTCAGCCGGGCCAGGATCTGTTGTACATTAGCTTTCTCCGTAGCTGGCCACGACCGCACCTCCTCTGCAGCGGGACCCTCAAGTTGTCCTAGCAGCAACTGCACCTGCTGAGTGGGAGAGAGTGAGACAAGTTCAAGGGTGCGGGAAATTTTTTCCTTGAAATCAGCCAACGTGTGGGGTTCCCCTTTATAACTGGGAAGATTGTTGGGCCCAATGAAGAACGGGACCGCTGCGGTAGCCATAGCAACGGGAGCCGCGGGAAGTCTTCGCCGGGCCATCGGCGGACTGCCGGACCCGTCAGAGTCACTGTGATGGCCGGTGGACATGATGAGGGGTTCTGGTGTAAGGCGTCTGGAAGAGAGCAGAGGTGAGGAGAGCTTGCGGGAACAGCAGGCACCGATAGGCAGGGTGTCCGGGACCGGAGAGGGATAGGGCGGAAGTCAGCACCAACACTTCCGGCGGTCCGGGCACAATCTCCTTCCCTCCTGCAACAGAGGCTTGGATACTGCAGGGCCGGGGCGGAGCTTGAGTGGAGCGCGCGCGCGAAGACAGTGCGTCACAAGCTGACTTGACCCCTTAGCAGGCCGCAGCGCGGCAATAGCAGAGTCTCTGAGGATGATGAGGGGTAGCAGTACAGTTCTGGGGACACTGACAGTTGGCACAACACAGTCTGTATCCTGTTCGTGACGCCAAAAATGCGATGCCCTGGCCCCTGGGGGCCACTTCCGCAGTGCTGGTGTTATGAGCGGGCAATGACCGGGGCAGCTGCAGGGGGTATACTTGTCACGGTATAGGCCTGAGGGCGGCACAGCTGTAGGGCCGGTCTGTGGAATCTGCGGGTGATGATGGGCATGCGATTCTTCGCTGCACTTAGTCAGGGCACCAGTTAGTGGACACCAATGCCAGGGTTCAGTAACAGCGGTTTTATTATAGATGAGGTAACTAGTAGCAACAGTTCTGTCCGGATGCAACCGGGTATATAGCAGGCTTTGACAAATAAGGCAGGAGTGGTGCTGCATAGGCTGTGAGAATACGTGCCGGATGATGGGAGTAGGAGTATGAGAGGAATAGCGTTGCTGGGTGGATTAGCTTGAGAATAATACTTGCTGTGAATCCTTGCAGCGATGAGGAGAGATATCGGAATGACACCCAGATGAGAGAGAAGACTCCGGTCACTTGAGCAGGCAGATACAGCCGAAGACTTGAATATAGCAGAGCACCTAATCCACACTTCTAGTGGTGAAGTGGGAGCTGCAGAGAAGAAGCCCAACTCCTCTGAGGCAGGAGAGGGACGACACACATCCTCCTTGCTTGGAAGCAGGGGGAAGACTAACTTGTTAGGAGGAAGTGGGAGGTCACATGGTTGCTCCTGGCCAGAGCTAGTCAGCCATTGGAGGAACCATGGTTACAGGTCACGTGATCAACAGCCTTGCATACCACTGTACACTGTAATAATACACAGGAATACATGACAATACACATGAAAATGCACATTACCAGAGAATACTAGGGGAAAACCAGCAGCAGTTGCAGTGCAAACACTTACCAGAACAGGCATTGACACAGTAATAGAAATGGCCATAATAGGAGTAGTAGTCTGCATGTTCTGGGACACTGCAGTAACATTAATAAGGGTACATAACACAGCGTGATATGGGGCAGCATAGGGCTGCAAATGATTGCTAATCAGCAGGGCAGGTGATGTGCAGCGGACAGCAATGATCTAAGGGCACTTTTACACAGAAAGATTATCTGCCAAAGATTTGAAGCCAAAACCAGGAACAGACTATAAACAGAGATCAGGTCATACAGGAAAGCCTGAGATTTCTACTCTTTTCAAATCCAGTCCTGGCCTTGGCTTCAAATCTTTGGCAGATAATCTGTCGTCAGATTTGTTTGTGGAATAGGGCCCTTAGCCGCACAAAAGATCAAATCAGCCGACTATGCGGCATTTGCTTTCATGTCAGCAGATCTCTGGCACTTTTACATGGGCCGATCATCGGCTGAATAGACTTTCTAGGAGCACTTGTTGCCAATTATTGGCCGGTGACCACAACCATTACTACCATATTGTTACTGACCAAATCTGGTATACTAAGACCAATGAACACCGCACCAGATTACAAGTAACAAATAATACCACCACATACTGACTAACACCGCCACATACTGACTAACACCACCGCTGGTACTGAATAAAATCCTCTGAACAAAGATCAATATCACCTCATACAGTCATATAGAGGTAGCCCCAGCTCTACACAGGCTCTATACACCATATACATTACAGTGCACATAGATTTAGCGACACACAGGGGACGTCTTCTCTGATTAGAGATCTTCCCTTTTCATCTTCTTCTCCATCTGCCCTGGGCCATTATGAGAACTTCTCAGAGCCACGAATCCACAGAATCTGCCAGAGAAATATATTAGGCTCCTCACTCTGTCACCATCCTCATCTCTCAACTAACTGCACATCTGTATTGGCCCCTTTACACCTTCTCTCAGTGGTTAGCCCTGACTATTTGTAGCGTGTGTGTGTGTATATATATATATATATATATATATATATATATATATATATATATATATATATATATTATGTGTAGACACCTTGTAGATGGCCCCTTGTTCAGTCCTCCATATAGATGGCCCTGTGTGCCTCTACTATAGTAGAGATCCCCCTCTGTGTAATCCCCTTACAGTAGATGACAACCTCTGTGCATTCCCTATATCAGGGGTAGGGAACCTCAGCTCTCCAGCTGTTGCAAAACGGCAACTCCCATCATGCCTGGACAGCCAAAGTTAAAGCTGTAGTTGTGCAACAGCTGGAGAGCCAAGGTTCCCTATTCCTGCCCTATAGTATATGACCCCCTCTGTGTAGTCCCCTTATAGATGACCCCTCTGTGTAGTCCATTAAAGTAGATGCCCCCCTATGTGCATGCCCTATTGTATACACACCGCACCCAGTATAGTTACCCTTATAGATGCCCCCCATTGTTGTCCCCCTCTGTGTAGTGCCCTTTATAGATGCCTCCTCAGTGTTGTCCTCCTTATAAATTGCCCCCATCCAGTGTCCCTTATAGATGGCTCTCTGTGCTGTCCCCCTTATAACTGGCCCATGTTATCCATCCCCCCATATAGATAGCCCCCTTATGTTGTCCTTGCCCCATATATAGCCCCCTTATGTTTTCCTTCCCCTGTATATAGCCCCTATGTTGTCCTTCCCCTGTATATAGCCCCTTATGTTGTCCTTCCCCTGTATATAGGCCCCCCTTATGTTGTCCTCCCCCTGTATATAGCCCCCCTTATGTTGTCCTCCCCCTGTATATAGCCCCCCTTATGTTGTCCTCCCCCTGTATATAGTCCCCCTTATGTTGTCCTCCCCCTGTATATAGGCCCCCCTTATGTTGTCCTTCCCCTGTATGCAGCCCCCCTTATGTTGTCCTCCCCCTGTATATAGCCCCCCTTATGTTGTCCTCCCCCTGTATATAGCCCCCCTTATGTTGTCCTCCCCCTGTATATAGGCCCCCCTTATGTTGTCCTCCCCCTGTATACAGGCCCCTATGTTGTCCTCCCCCTGTATATAGCCCCCCTTATATTGTCCTCCCCCTGTATATAGCCCCCCTATGTTGTCCTCCCCCTGTATAAAGCCCCCCTTATGTTCTCCTCCCCCTGTATATAGCCCCCCCTTATGTTTTCCTTCCCCTGTATATAGCCCCCCTTATGTTGTCGTCCCCCTGTATATAGCCCCCCTTATATTGTGCTCCCCCTGTATATAGCCCCCCTATGTTGTCCTCCCCCTGTATATAGCCCCCCTTATGTTGTCCTCCCCCTGTATATAGCTCCCCCTTATGTTTTCCTTCCCCTGTATATAGCCCCCCTATGTTGTCCTCCCCCTGTATATAGCCCCCTTATATTGTGCTCCCCCTGTATATAGCCCCCATATGTTATCCTCCCCCTTTATATAGCCCCCCTTATATTGTGCTCCCCCTGTATATAGCCTCCTTATGTTGTCCTCCCCCTGTATATAGCCCCCTTATAATGTCCTCCCCCTGTATATAGCCCCCCTTATAATGTCCTCCCCCTGTATATAGCCCCCCTTATAATGTCCTCCCCCTGTATATAGCCCCTTATATTGTCCTCCCCCTGTATATAGCCCCCTCTGATAAAAAGAAAAAAAACACAAGACAACTCACCTAACCACACGCTCCCCCGTCGGTCACTGGCTTCTTCTTCTCTCTTCTCCTGACAGATGAGCAGCTCCGTTGCGAAGTCCCGGCGGCGCCATCACTGACCTCAGTGTGCGACGCGGTGGCTGGGACTTCCGGTATGCGCTCCATGAACCGGAAGTCCTAGCCGCCACAGCGCACACGAGGTCAGTGATGGCGCTGCCGGGACTTCGCAACGGAGCTTGCGATACTCTTGTGATCGCAAGCAAATCTCTGCTTGCGGTCACAACAGTGATTGACAGGGCGGGAAGCCTATGGCAATCAGAACACTGCTTACATTTAACTGGAAGCGATCGTTGCGATCGCTTCCAGTTAAAAAGGGAGGTGCGACCACCGGCCCCCTAGGAGCAGGGGGCCCACTCCAGCTCCTCGGCCCCCTGGTGGCCCAGTCCGAGCCTGTACTGTACATCTGCCAAGCTCTGTAAAGGAGACCAGTGTTGGACTACTTTTATACCACCAATAAAAGACGCATATCAGTGGGTTAATTTCTGCCGCCGCGCCCCCCCCCCCCCTTAAAAAAAAAAAAAAAGTATAAATGGGGCAAAGGAAGAAGTCTCCAAGCTCCTCTCCTCCTCTCGTCCTACTACCTGCCCTAGTTACACAATTCCCTCACACCTCATCCAACCACTCTCTCCTGCTGTCACTACTCACTTCACTAAAATATTCAACCTCTCCTCTGGTATCTTTCCCTCCTCCTTGAAACATTCTGTAATAACCTACTTACTGAACTTTCTGTACTTCCAACTATTGACCTGTCTCTAATCTCCCTTTAATCTCTAGACTCCTGCAACTTCTGGTGTATTCTCGTGGAACCCGCTATTTCTCTGATAAATCTCTTCTTAAGCCCCTATAGTCTGGCTTCCTATCCCTTCACTACACTGAAACTTTTCTCGCCAAGGTGTACTGCTTTATAATTCTCCGGATCTCTCAGCAGCATTTGACACCACAGACCATCAGCTCCTCCTCTCCATGCTCAGCTCTCTTGGCCTCAAGGACTCTGTTTTCTTCTGGTTTCCTTCCTACCTCTCTGAATGCTCCTTCAGTGTATCCTTCTCTGCAGGGGCGTAGCTAGGAATCATGGGGCCCCATAGCAAAAAACTGTATGGGGCCCCATAAATCCTTTACGCCCCCCCGCCAAACACAGACATTGACGCACATATACACACACACAGAGGCACCATTAACATATATACAGATACGCCACTGACATACACACATATATACGCTGTAATGTGATTACACTAGTGCTGATGTATACACCATGAATAGACTGTACACAGGGAAATCATCTCAGTGTAATACGAAATACTCAACCAGAAATAAAAGAAAATGCTGCAGATATTAATGGTGGGTTCTTTTATTAGAGCCCAGCATTAATAGAAGCTGCTGCAGAACATCTTTGGGAGCAAACACACACATATACACCAGTGCTACAGACATTGCTGACATACACAAACACACACATATACACCAGTGCTACAGACATTGCTGACATACACAAACACACACATATACACCAGTGCTACAGACATTGCTGACATACACAAACACACACATATACACCAGTGCTACAGACATTGCTGACATACACAAACACACACATATACACCAGTGCTACAGACATTGCTGACATACACAAACACACACATATATAGCCACAGATACATACACATACTGACATATAAATATATACACACACTGACATATACATATGCCCACAGATACATATATACACTCACTGACACAAATACACAGCACTTACAGCTCCCAGGCTTCCCCCTCCTCCTCCTGTAGTCCGGGCTGATCTTCACATAGGTATTGAGGACCTTTGGGTCATGTGACCCAAAGGTCCTTAATCCCTCTCCTGTGCCGTCTGGCAGGTCCTGCTCCTCTGTTCAGCCCGCTCACCCGGCACTACAGTGAGGGGGTTGAAGAGTGCAGTGGGGGTCCCTCTTCCTCTCTGGACCCTTGGGGGAGCAGGGTACCTACCATGAAGGCAGGGCAGGCTTCCTCGGGCCCCCTTCATGCAGGGGCCCCATAGCAGTCGCCTTCCCTGCCTTCACTGTAGCTACGCCACTGCTTCTCTGGCTTTACTCCTTCTCCTTTACCTCTAAGTGTTTGGCTTTCCCAGGGGTCCCCATCTATTCTCCCTTTATACAGCCCCCCATTGGACAGACCATCAAGAGGTTTTGCCTTAACTACCATCTCTACGCTGATCACTCTCAGCTATACACCTCTTCCCGTGACATCACCTCTGCATTTCTACAAAATATCAATCTGCTCTCTCTAATTTTATGTCCTCTACATGTCTCTCTGGTGATGGCTCCCAGGTGAAGACTCCCAGGGTGGGAGAAGACAGGCAGTGCTAGACCTGTGGGAGCTGCAGACAAGAAGTCTGGGTGAGACCAGTGGAGCTGGTGAAATTGAGCATTAGGCTCATAAGTGACAGCTAGGGAAGCTGTGGTGTTAGTGAGTGGCTAGACGGCCTAGGTTTTATTTTATTAGTAGTGTTGCCTATGTCTTGTGTTTTTCTTTGAACGGATAAATAAAGCGACTGAGGTCAGTATAAAGCATACAGCACTGACTGGACTGCAATTTGTGATGTGCCAACCGTCTCAGAGCCAGAAGATGACGATCCCAGCAAGTGAGTAACCCCCCAGATTGACACTATATATATATATATATATATATATATATATATATATATATATATATATATGTATATATACATACGCACTGCTGAATCATTGGTACACAAGTATACAAATAATAATAATAATAATAATAATTAATTATTATTATTATTATGTTACACCAAATGGTGACACTGAAATGTTGGCTTTGGCTTGCATTTCTGATCTCTCACATATAGAACTTAAAAGAGTACTAAGTTTTTTGGGTTTAGTGTGTGCTGTCTCTTTTTTAGCACTTGAAAATATTCGTGTAATCCTGTATATCTTGTGCTTTTAGTGGAACCTATGTGGTCACCTTCGTTTTTTCTTATTACCTCCTTGGAGCTTTCCTTTTTTTCCCCTTTCTGTGCACTTCAGTATATGGAAATATTTTACCAAGACACCTTTGTGTGCCTTTCCCTGGGAAGATGACACACCTAGCTAAGCAAATTTTGTGTGTCAGGCCAAGCAATCAGCCAACTGTAGTCTCAGGTAATTCAATTTAAAATGTAGTTTCTGTTCTTCAAACAAACTCTGTGTTAATGGAAAGATGAAGTAATCCACTTTTTTCTGTTATGATAATTCTAATATTACATGGCATTATATTTCTGTGTTCTGCTGACTTATCATCTTTAATCAGTGATATTTGTATATTTTTTTTTTCTTTTATGTTCAAATAGGTTATCCCATGAAAATAGCATATTTCAATATTGTGTATGAAAATAAATATGTCTGCAATGTCTCGGCACTCATATCTAAGCTAATAAAAGTATAAATTGTCATGTGCATGAGGAATCTCTAGCATATGTCTTAAAGTGACACTGTCACCCCCTTTTTTGCATTCTGACTTCTCTACACAGGTGTAGAGGGTAAATTTAGCAGTTTCCATACCTTATTTTATATCATACGTCATAGTGCTTGATCAAGTAAAAAGTGATCTTTTATTAACTGCAGATTGTGCTAAGTGGGCGAGGCTCCACGGCAACAGCACCACCGGCAACAGCACCACTTAGCCCCGCCCACAGCACCACCGTTGGCCCGACCCTCCATGACGTCATAGGCACATGGGCCCTGCCCCCTCGCTGACCATTGGAACAGGCTTGCCTAAAGGTCTAGGGGCTAATGTGCAGATGACGTCATGGAAGGCCGTGGCCAACAGTGTCACTGTGGGTGGGGCTAATTGGTGCTGTGCTGTGAAGCCCCTCTCACTTAGCACAATCTGCAGTTGATAAAAGATTACTTTTTACTTGAATAAGCACCATGACATATGGTATAAAATAAGGTATGAAAACGTCTAAATTTACACTTTACACCTGTGTAGAGAAGTCAGAATGCTAAAAATGGGCGACAATGTCACTTTAATGTGTGTCTGGGTTTTCTTAAGTTAACCTATATATACTGTCACTATGCTAGTTTTTATACACTTTTATGGATGTGAAAGAGTTACAGTTTGTAGCGGTCACATGTCAATGATGTATTGAACTCACTCACATGATTCTCTTGTTCAGGCTATGTTCACACATCGTTTAACAGCGTCCGTTGCATAGCAACTGACGCTGTTAAACAGCCGGCCGCCGGGCTGCACTCAGCCCGTTCCTGCAGCCCATACCTCTGTATTAGCTGCAGGAATATTCTTTTTTCAGATTGTACCGTACAGCCCCCCTTAAACTAGTGGGTACTACGCTGCATTACTGGGATTTGTGGTACACTACCCCTCAAGTGATGATCCCTTTGCATGAGACAAATTGCCAGATCCTCAAGGATCAAAGTCAAATTCAAAATCAAAACAGCAGTGGGGGGAAAGGTGGTGAGTCACATTATGCAGTGAATGTTACCCCAACTGCTGCAGTCAAATTGAAAATCGAAAGGGTGGTGGCGGGGATAGAAGTGAGTAGTTACATTATGCAGGGAATGTTATCCCAACTGCTACAGTCAAATTGAAAATCGAAAGGGTGCTGGGGGTAGAAGGCTACTTGTTGATTACTGTTGGGCCTTTACTGGCATCCATGTTTACAGGCGGTGCTCAAACTGCTGAACAGCACCTTCTACCTTCCTTGGATGTTTTAGCCGGTTTGAAGGCAGGATTGATCGGGACAGAACAGAGGAATTCCGAAAGGACTAGACACTTCATTGCTAAATGGAAATCGTTTATCTGTGCGTTCTTAAATGACAGCGAAATTTTTCACACCATTTACCCTTTCCGCCTTACGGAATGGTATCTGAAGGCTGACCTGGCGGGCTCCTTAGGCAAACTCAAAGTGACATAAGTCATAAGATTAATAATGTTCATGTCCGGGCGAAGGGTACAGAGATGATGCTGGTGATATACTGTAGGCCTATATCTGGGTAGACGGAAGGGTCAGTCCACGAGGGTGGGGGGAGGGTATTTGTTGGGTAAGTGTGTCCTTTGTTATGTTTTTAGTTGTTTGGGCAATACCGGCTTCTCAGGTGTCAAATTGAAGTCAAGTTGGGGGGAGGATGTGATGTAACATCTTATTATGGTACTGTTTATCCTTATCTTTACCTTCAAGTATATGTTGTTTTGTTTTGTATATAATAAATATGTAAAATCTAATAAAAATATGTAAAAAAAAAAAAAAAAATACACAGACTACTGCACTTGCCCTCTTAGAGATTCTTTAAAGGATTGAAAGTGTATTCGTTCTAATTCCGGGGCCTCTTAAGAAGACTGTATTGTTATTCTTCGTCCCTACCTCCAAAGAGATGCTGTTTGGAACCGGATAGCAGGACAATACAAGACAGTGAGCCCTAAGCTCAGCCCCGCCCACTGTCCTCTACCTACTTGCCACAATCCGCCCTAAAGGCCCTATTCCACGGAACGATTATCGTTCGTTTTCGGACGATATCGACCGCTACGGACGATAATCGTTCCGTGGAATAGAGTGCAACGATCAGCCGACATCGTTCATGTCGGCTGATCGTTGCAGTCGCTTGTTTTTCAACATGTTGAAAAACAAGCGACTGATATAGCAGCGATCTGCTGCCGTCGCTCCGTTGAATAGGAGCATCGGCAGCAGACGCTGCTATATCCTATGGGCTGCCCGGACGATCAGCGATCCTCCGAGCAGCCCCCCCGCAGCTCCCCGCCGCCCCTCCAGCACTCACCCGCTCGCTGCAGCCACGTTGAATAGCGGCGGCAGCGAGCGTCGAACGAGGAGCAAACGAGCGCTAGTAGCGCTCGTTTGCTCCTCTAAAACGACCCGTGGAATAGGGCCTTTAGATGGCGGCGAGCAACCTGGCGGCGGTCCCTACACTGGCTAGGTGGGACACAAAGACAAGACAGACAGACAAAACACAATAAAGAATGGTCGACAGTCCGGGTCACAACAATCAGGCAGCGCAGTACAAAAACACAATCCAAAAAGCAAGGTCAATAAACAGGCAGTATGGTCAGGGGCAGGCAGCTAGCAGGGATAGTCAGAATACAAGGCAAAGTAGTCAGAATAAACACAGAGCTAAACAGAGGCAGAAGCAGGCTGAGACAAGCTCAATATCCGTCAGTGAGAGGCAGGCTGGCACACACTATATAGGAGACCAGAGGTCCAGTGCAGAAGCTGATTGGACCAGACCCCTAATCTCCTCAGAACACCTGGGGCAAGAGCAACCTGACTGGCAGGGAGAACAGTCTATCAGACTAGCTAACCAGCATCAGAGTTAACTCCGGAGTTGCCAGGAGTATCTCATGCAAAGCGGGTGTGGCTGAACAAAAACAGAGGAAATAGGCTAGTGTTCAGACAAGGTTCAGGACACTGCACAAACATACAAAAACACTGAATATCAGCGCCATCTCAGCCGCGCAGCACGAGCTGAGGGGCGCACGGAGTTCGGCACAGGCACATTCATAACAGATGCCTATCACGCAAAACTGCATGAGGGTGTGAGGCAAAATCTAGCCATAATCCGGCTATTTTAGTTTTAGGCGCAGCAGCACTAATGTGGGTACGTGCCAACAGGCGGTGCTCAAACTGCTGAACAGCACCTTCTACCTTCCTTGGATGTTTTAGCTGTTTTGAAGGCAGGATTGACCAGGCCTTTCATCAGTAGCTTCTATCCTTCCTTGGATGTTGTTGTAGCCTTTTGAAGGCAGGATTGACCAGGTCTTTTTAATACACAGGCTACCGCACTTGCCATCTTTTAGAGACTCTTTAAAGGATTGAAAGTGTATTTGTTCAAATTCCGGGGCCTCTTAATAAGACTGTATTGTTCTCTGTGTCCTCACTGCCATGCTCTGACGTCACACTACGTCTGCGGAGGAGCGGGACTGGTTGCCAGGGGCCCGCCGATCGCACCCTCGCCAACCAGCCAGCTGTTTTTTTTTTTTGTTTTTTTTTTGTCTAGCCGTGGCCGGGGCCTCACCATCCCCCGGTCGAGAGGCATCAGGTGTACCCTTGATGGTGACTGACAGCTGGCCTAGCCAGTTAACTGTCAGCACCTAGGTTCGTGTCCACTAAAAATCCAAGCCCCTGGACTCACTCCAATTTTTGGGTGGACTCACTTGCTTCCTTAATCACTTGTAATGGTTCTCTGTGTTCTAAATGCCATGCAGTGTCTGGCCTAATTTTGGGGAGGCTCACTTGCTTCCTCACTCCCTTCTAATGGTTCTCTGTGTGCTCAATGCCATGCTGTGTCTGGCCTAATTTTTGGGAGGCTCACTTACTTCTTCACTCACTTTTAATGGTTCTCTGTGTGCTCAACGCCATGCTGTGTCTGGTATAATTTTTGAAAGGATCACTGGCTACCGCTTCTACCTTGGTTACTCTGTCCTTACCGCCGTGCTGTGTCAGGCTAAATTTTGGGGTGTTTCATCATATGCTACCTCTGTTTTTATGGTTCCCTGTGTTCTCACTGCCATGCTGTGTCAGGCTGAGTTTTTGGGTGGTCCATATGCCTATCTCGGTTTTAACCAGGCTGTTGCACAGAATTAGGCATAATTGTGCCATTAGGCAGCCTCAAAAGCATGCATACATGCTGTCCCTACTGTTTCCTGTCAATTTCCGTTGTGTTTCCATCAATTTTTGAGGTTGACAGGTTTTCACACGACCTTCCCTCTACCGAACTTGAGTCTCCTGCAAAAAAGCTTGAGTCTCCCATTGACTTTAATGGAGTTCGTTACTAGAAATGAGCACTCGAGTATCGGGAAATACTCGTCTCGAGTAACGAGAACCCGAGCATTTTAGTACTCGCTCATCACTAGCGGGGACCGTCGAGTGTGCCCGCAAATCAATTAGCCTTTCACTTCAATTCAATGTGTGGCCAACTCTGCACATTGCGTTGTGTGAACAGCTGATGTCTACAGACTCTGTTCAGTGAGCAGCGTCCGGAAATAATTTACAGGCACATTATTCTAACGCCCGCTCTAAAGATCGGGCGTTAGAATAACGATGTATGAACACAGCGGGCGGCATTGCATTCACTTCAATGCAATGCCGCCCCTACAGTAAAGAACGGATGCTGAGGCAATTGCAATAGCCTAAATTAGGCAGCTTAAGGCTATGTTCAAACATTGTTTTTTGTTTTTTTTTGGTAAAGAACAGACGCTGATTGCAATTGCCTCAGCGTCTGTTCTTTAATGCAGGGGCCATAAGAGAAACACATCGCTGATCTCAGGGAGACTAGCCAAACGACAACACCGCCGGCTGCTAGTGAAAGCGCTCAAAGCAGTGAAGTCCTAGGTGCATTGCCCATGGAGCCTCATCAAAGAGTCTCAAAACACAGGACTAGCCAGATATTCCTCCGGTAGGGACCCAACCAAGGGGTGGCTCCTGTAAGGAAACCACCAAAACCACTATATTAAGTGGCCCTATAAGTCAATGTAATGACAAGGGAAAAACCAAAGCTAGGTAACCATCCACATACAGCTTTTTCGGGGTGTTGCCCCGCATCAGTGTGGAGCAGGATTCTGGCTAGGTGGGAGCAATGCCTAGTAGAGCCATAAGAGAAACACATCGCTGATCTCAGGGAGACCAGCCAAACGACAACACCGCCGGCTGCTAGTGAAAGCGCTCAAAGCAGTGAAGTCCTAGGTGCATTGCCCCCTGGGAAACATGAATATGCAAAAGAAGAGCCTATGGAGCCTCATCAAAGAGTCAGGGCAACACCCCGAAACAGCTGTATGTGGATGGTTACCTGGCCTTGGTTTTTCCCTTGTCATTACATTGACTTATAGGGCCACCTAATATGGTGGTTTTGGTGGTTTTCTTACAAGAGCCACCCCTTGGCTCGGTCCTTACCGGAGGGACATCTGGCTAGTCCTGTGTTTTGAGACTCTTTAATGAGGCTCCACAGGCTCTTCTTTTGCATATTACTGCAGGGGCGGCATTGCATTGAAGTCAATGCAGTGCCGCCTGCTGAGTTCATACATCATTATTCTAAGGCCCGATCTTTAGAACAGGCATTAGAATAATGCGCCTGTCAATCATCATCAGCTGTTCACACAACGCAATGTGCATTGAAGTGAATGACTAATTGATTTGCGGGCACAGCCGACAGTGCCTGCAAATCAATTGTGAAAAAAAAAAATGCTGAGTGCAGCCTGGCGGCCAGCTGTTTAACAGCGTCTGTTACTATGAAACGGGCGCTGTTAAATGATGTGTGAACATAGCCTAAGTCTGAAGTGTAGGATGAATAAGGAATCTCCCAGGTTTAACCCTTTTCCAGGTTAGAACCAATTACTGCAAACCTAGGCCTGATCCTCTCTTCCCGGTATGTTGAATGATTCTAGACAGTTACAATCTGGCTTTGGCCAGAGAAGTGTTCACACCTAGACTAGCTTGCTAGACTGTGGGAAATGCTTTAATTCTAGTCAGTTTCTAGTTCCCAGTAACATTTCCTACAAGGATATATCCAAAAACTTGAATGCTTAAATCTTCAACATCCTATTCCAGTTGCTATATAAAACATGTTTCTTCAGTTTAATGAAGTTTTTTTTACTTTTTTTTTTTTTTGTTTTTTTTTTTGTTTTTTTTTTTGTTTCTTTTTTTATAAAGTTTATTTGACTTAAATAAAATTCACATTACAAACCACATGGCTCTCGTCCCATCAATCAGGACAATCACACCCATATACATATACAAATCTTATTTCCCCCAATACATCAATCAAAAATAATTATAATATCATAGAAACAACCCCCCCCCCCCATGACCCCCCACCCCTACCAGCCCCAAGACAAGAGAGACGAAGAGGGGAGAAAGAAAAGAAAAAAGAGAAAAAAAAAAATTAAATTAACCCAATTATATAAATAATTCACCACTTCCCCCACATCCTCTTAAACTTATCCTCTCTGCTCCTAACACCCCTTGCCGCCCACCAATCATATCTTTTAATCACATTCACTTGACTTATCCACTCCTCTATTGAAGGTCCAATCTTCCCTATCCAGTTTCTCAATATAACTAATCTTGCCAAAAACAGTACTTTAACCAATAAATTTCCCTCTGTCTGTAATTCCGGTTTTTCCCCCAACACTGCCACCTCCAAAGTGAGTTGCCCTTTAAAAATACCTTTATAATCCAAAACTTCCATTACCCCTATCCAGTATTCTTTAATCTTAGCGCATAACCAGAACATATGGGTCAGATCTGCCTCCATCTCTCCACATCTATCACAACTTGAGCTCTCCCGGACTCCCACCCTGTGCAAAAACAATGGTGCATAATGAACTCTGTGCAGTATTTTAAATTGTATAAGTTTGTATTCAGGATTCTGTGATACTCTATCTACACTCTTAAGCATACCCCTCCATCTAGATTCTGAGAGTGATCCACACACCTTCTCCCATTTAGCCTTAAGGGCGGGCACCCTTAGTTCATATCTTTCTTCCAATAATATTGTGTACACCCGTGAAGGAAGCCCCTTCCCTTTTACCAAAGCCATAACTTTTTCCATTCCTTCATTACAAAAAATAAAAAAACTCTCTTTATTACGTGTTTTATTAGCTGCGTGCTTTAATTGCGCATAACTAAATCTATTTTGCCAGGTATCTACATATCCTATAAAGAGATCTTCCCATTTCCTGAGAAGACCTTCCTCAAAAAAAAACTGTACTTTACTATGTCCAAACTCCTTCCAAAACTTCTGGTTGGATAATTCCTCAAATTCTGGGAAATTAATATTGTTCCATAGCTCAGTGCATGCCAAACTCCCTCTAATCTTACAAACCTTCTTAATTTCCTGCCAAATCCTGTGAGTTAATGTGCCAAAAAAATCTACACCCTTTGAAAAAACCTGTAAACCACCTGACTCTAACCTCTCAAAAATCCCCAAATCCCTATTTTTCATACAATTTGAAAAAACCCAACTTGACTCCTTATGGGTAATAATATAAGCGAACTGAAAAGCCAAAAAGTATAAAAAGAAGTCCGGGAGAGCAAAGCCGCCCCAGTCCATCCTAGGGCAGAACCGACCATACCGAAGCCTCACCCTCTTTCTACCCCAAATCAATCTGTTAAGTAATATCTCAATCTTCCTGAACCACTTAGCAGGTATCCAGATTGGTGAGGCAGCCAAGAAAAAGTTTATCTGAGGGAGAAGGACCATCTTGATAAGAGCCATCCTCGCCGACATTGATATAGGGAGACTAGACCACACCCCCACCTTCTTCTCTATTCTATCTACCAGAGGCTTAATATTCTGTTTCAAAAATAGAGAGGGATCTACTGCCGCCAATACCCCCAAATACTCAAGACCCTCCCCCATCTTACAGACTTTCAGATTACAGAAGCCATCCCCTAGGTCTCTGTCCAGAGGCATAACGAATGACTTGGTCCAATTTATCGACAATCCCATTAGATTGCCTAGCACCCCGAAATCGTCTATTATGCCCGGTAGATTCGCCCCGGGGTCGACGACAAAGAGGAGCAAGTCATCCGCGTACATGAGTATTTTTTCCTTATCTCCCCTTAAGCCAAAGCCCCTAAATTTGCCACAAGACCTTATCCATTCCGCCAAAGGCTCGATGTACAGAGCAAATAACATAGGGGACAACGGGCATCCCTGTCTAGTCCCTCTGTGAATGCTGAATTGTGGAGACACCCTGCCATTAATAAGAAGTCTCCCCGAAGGCTGCCTATACAGCACCTGGATCAATTTTATAAATTTAACGCTAAAGCCAAAATACTCAAGGGTCTTCCACAAATATGCCCATTCTACCTGGTCAAATGCCTTACAAGCATCCAATGCTACAACAGCTCTGTCCCCCTCAGCAGGTATTTGCATATTCAAGTACATCCTCTTTATGTTATTAAATACTGTACGGCCTGGCATAAAGCCGTTTTGATCTTCCAAAATCAAAGCCGTAATAACCTTTGAAAGCCTCCTAGCTATTAGTTTAGAAAACAATTTAAAATCTATATTCAACAAAGAGATTGGCCGGTAATTCCCCATCTCAAGATGGTCCTTCCCCTTCTTTCCTATAAGCACAATAACCGCCTCCTCCATAGACCCCGGAAGTCCTCCATCACAAACAGACTGGTTCAGCACCTCTAGCAGAATCGGAAGCACCACCTTAGCATGTCTTCTATAAAATTCATTTACTTTTTAAAATTGTCTTTTTTTGGCTCAGTAGTAAAAGCTGTCTGATAGAAGGGAACCTAACCTCCTTATTTCTGCCCCAATACCCATTGCCACAGGGGTATTGGGAAGGGCTAGATGCCATCAAAATTAATAGCCCTTGCCTTGCATGTACTGCCAGGCTGCTGCTACTGCTTGATTTTATATCTAACTGGTCATGAGAAAATAGGGGGAAAGATGTTTTTTTAAGTTATTTATTTATGGTGTAACAAAAGTCATTTTCTACCAGCCTGTTACTGCCCAGTCCTGGGCTATCATTATTTGATGCCTTTTTTTTATCAGTATCCTTTTAGTAGTGGCTACTGGGGTAATGATTGCTGAGAGGTTTATGTGTAATCTGATTTTATTGACAATCGTGCACAGGTAACAGATACAGGTTCAGTAATCAAGCAACAAAACGTGACCTGCAAGTCACACGGTGTCAGATTTTCAGTATAACAAAAGGAATTTGTAGAAACCGTCAACAGGCATAAGAACAAGGCAGGGTGCCCAAGGACACCATAAGAAAACAGCATAAAATAACAACTATAGAAGTGCAAACTCCAAGAAAAAGGTTAGAGAATGTAAGAAAGGAAGGTAAGAGATAAGGGTAAAGTGGAGAGGGAGAAGAAGAGGGCATGGGGTGGGGGAATGGACACCATCGCCGGTACAGCTTAGCAGCCTTAAAACCCAGAGCCCCAGCACGCCAGGGGCTATCGTATAAGAGCCAGAAACTCCTCAGAGTCCATGTATAGGCGCAAAGGAAACCACACTTTTTCGAATTTGTCTGATCTATCATGGGCCTCAGCCACCAATTCCTCCATTCTGCCAAGGTCCCTGAGTTCACCTATCCACTCTGCTATGGTGGGCACAAGGGGGGATTTCCAATGTCGGGGGATAACTAAGCGTGCAGCGGTCAGAAAATGTCGCAGGATTCCCTTTTTGGCCTTAGAAAGAGAGCCGGGAATTTTAGACAGCAAGGCTAACTGAGGCGAGTTGACGACAGTCTGTCCAGAATATGCGCTATATATTCCTAAGATATTCAAAAATCATGGATTCCCGGGCAGGCCCACCAGATGTGCAACATGTCACCAGCGTCCGCCAGACATCGCCAGCAGCGATCAGATGTCTCAGGGAACATTTTATGCAAGGTGACCGGACAGTAATACCACCGAGAGATGATTTTGTAGTTTTTTTCTTTAGCCTTAGCAGACATTGAGATACCATGAGTCAGTTCGCACATCTTCCGGACAGACTGAGCATCAAACGAGGAAGCAAGGTCGGCTTCCCATTTAGCAAAGAAGGGGGCTCTATCGGGACTGACAGTACTGATCAGGATCTGATAGATAACCGAAATGCAATGTGGGATCGGAGAAGCAGAGACAGCCAGGTTGTCAAAATCAGTGAGCGCAGGTATGGGGGTGCCCCGCGGAAAGAGGGCCCGGATGAAAGAAACCAACTGACCATATTCCAGCCAGGATAGCAGGCCCCTTGTAGACTGGGCTTGAAGGGAGGCCAAGGATGATACAGCTCCATCCGTCATGCAATCCCGTACTCTAGGACATGTAAACTGGTCCCACAGCAGGAACGTATGTGCCTGCCATCCGGGCCGGAATTTCGGGTTTTGAAGTATTGGGGAGAGCGGCCCAGGGACAGTGGATAACCCCCGTTTAGTGACCCATCTATCCCAGACGCAGAGTGTATGTGACACTAGAAAAGGAAGGCCTGGAAGAACGGATCGGTCCCCGGGGGGTATCCAGGGGAGAGCGGAGGGGCTAACCGGACACAAAGAAAACATCACGTCTACCCACCTTTTCATGCCTCTATAGTGCACCCAGTCCAGGACTCCACGCATAACCGCCGCTTCGTGGTAGAAGCGCAAATCAGGCAGACCCATGCCGCCCAAAAATTTGGACTGCGTGAGAACTGCATGTTTAATCCGTGGCCTGCTCTTGCCCCACACAAATTTCGAGACAGCTCGACGTAGAGTCCTGAAAAAGGCCACCGGCACAACAATGGGGACGGTCTGGAAAATGTACAGTAGTTTGGGGAGAATGTCCATTTTCACAATAGCCATCCGCCCAAACCAGGAAGCCGGTTTCAAAAAGTATGAGGACATCTCCGAAAGGACCTTGTTCAGCATGGGGGTGTAATTCAAAGAGAAGAGAGAGCTAAGAGCAGAGGGGATTCTAACACCTAAGTAGATGAGAGAGTCCTCCCGCCACTGAAAGGGGAAGGAGGCCTTGACCGTGCTAAAGACATTGGGTGGGATTGAGATGTTAAGACCCTCAGTTTTGGACAGATTAACCTTGAAATTACTAAGGTCACCGAACCGTTGGAATTCCTGTAGAATAGAGGGGAGAGAAGTGATGGGGGAAGATATGTACAGAAGAAGATCGTCTGCGTAGAGAGCCAATTTGTGGTGATCCTGCCCAAATATCGCCCCTTTGATCGCTAGATTCTGCCGAAGGGCTACAGCTAGGTGCTCCATCGTGAGGATATAAAGCATGGGAGACAAGGGACAGCCCTGGCGCGTACCGTTGTGGATTGCAAACGGACTAGAGAGTACGCCATTGGCCCGCACCCGGGCTGACGGGCAAGAATACAACGCCATGATTCTTTCCACAAAGTGCGGGCCCAACCCCACCCCCGCCAGGACCGACCGCAGGAATCCCCAATGCACTCTATCAAAAGCCTTTTCAGCATCAATGGAGAGCAAGCACAAGGGAGATCCCGTACGGCCAGCCCATGACAGTAGCGAGAGCGTCCTAAGGGTGTTGTCCCTTGCCTCCCTACCAGGAACAAAACCGACCTGGTCAACATGGATGATTTGAGAGATGAGGGGGCTCAAACGAGAGGCCAATACCTTGGCATAAAGTTTGAGATCGCAATTGATAAGGGAGATAGGGCGGTAGTTTTTGCAATATTTAGGGTCTTTGCCAGGTTTGGGCAAGACCACCACATGTGCCTCTAGGGATTGGCGAGGGAAGGGACAGGCCATGGAAACGCTGTTGAAGCATTTGGTCATGAATGGCACTAACAGCTCTTTGAAAGTTTTGAAGAATCCGGCAGTGAAGCCGTCCGGCCCCGGACTCTTGCCCCCTTTGGCCTCAGTGATGGCCGACTGAAACTCTCCTTCAGTGAAGGGGGTCTCCAACTCCTCAGCCGACTCCACAGGAACGGTAGGTAGTGCCGTATCTAGCAGATAAACAGACACCCTAGTCTCCCTTTCCTCCACTGGCAACTCTGAAAAGCGACTTTTAATGTTGTATAAAGAGGAGAAATAGGAGCAGAAAAGAGCAGTGATCTCTTTAGGATTATGTACCTCTTTAGGATTATGTACCTCTTTGCCGCGATGGTCAAGGAGACCAGGTATGTGTGTGAACCGCGTCCTCGGATGAATTAGCCGAGCCAACGTTCTGCCGCTTTTGTTAGCGTGCTCATATAGGAAGCTACGATACCGTTCCTGCTGAGAGGAAGAGGACTTAGCAAGACAATTCTTGAGCTGTTCCCTAGCCAGGGTCAGCTCCGTCAAAGTCTCAGTGGTGGCATTACGTTTATGAGCCATGGAAAGTGCTTCGACCCGACCCAGCAGTGCAACAATTTTCGCACCTCTCTCCCTCTTAAGCCTGGCCCCATGCTGAATCAAGGTCCCCCTGACCACACACTTGAGAGCCTCCCATTGCAAAGGCAAAGCAGTATCATCTGAAACATGGTCCCGGATAAAGTCCTGTATAGTCTGGGACATGGCCGCCTTACATGCCACATCCCGGAGTAGCGTCTCATTCAGTCTCCACGACCACTCCCTGGGCACCAGCCCCGGCAGCCGCAAAGACATAAAGATCGGAGCGTGATCTGACCATAGAGCGGTGCCTATGTGGGCTGTGGGATGAAGGGTCAATGCAAACTGCGCCACCATGAACATGTCTAGTCTGCCATAGGTACGGTGCGCGTCAGAATAGTGAGTAAAATCCCTATCCGCAGGATGAAGGATTCTCCAGATGTCAACTAGAGTGTGCATACTCAGGAGCGATCGTGCCAACACATACTCTGAACGTGGCACAGCAGTTCTGCCGGAGGAGGTGTCCAGGGAGGGGTCCATGACCAGATTAAAGTCGCCCCCCAAGATCAGCAAGCCATCAATAAAACTAGAAGCAGCCCTAAGGATCGTACGCAGAGTGCTACCTTGGTTGGTATTAGGGAGATAGACATTTCCAATGGTATAAATCCGTCTCTGTATTTCTATTTTGAGGAAGACATATCGTCCCTTGGGGCAGACTATAGAATCCAGCAGAGTGTGTGGCAGGGATTTATGCAAAGCGATAGAAACACCTTTGGATTTGGCAGCGGGATTAGTGCTATGGGACCAGACATTATAGTAATTAAGTCTCATGCGAGGAGTCTGAGAGGTCTTAAAATGCGTTTCCTGCAGTAGCAGGATATGGACTTTTTGCCTATGCATGGAGTAAATGATTTGCGAACGTTTTTGTGGGACATTCAGTCCCCTGACGTTGAGGGACGCCAGCCTGATGTCCATCGCCGCCGCCCCCACACCCTCAAAGGGATGCCCTAGAAAGAGGGAGAGAGAAGAGACTAGGGTAGAAAGAAAGAAGAGAGAAAGGAAAGATGGGAAAGACCAGAGCAGAGGACTGAGCCTGCAGTCAGAAATAGAAGGTTTCCAAGGGGGAAACCTCCAAATCCAAGTAGGAGCTACACTACCCGGAAAAAATCCAAATGGGTGTAACGACGCCTAAAGCGTCTTAACCTAGTGAGGGACGGACTAACAGATGAGGTCTGCGAGTCCGTGACAGGGCACCAAAAATGAAAAATCTTAGTAAGCAACACCCCTTTCTGGAACAAACAGTAAGCACAAAAATAACAAAACACCCCCTGGTGGCGGCCAAGGAAGGCCGTGGAATCCTCCTCGTGGAGGCAGCAGACTATGCTATAGAATAACTCCTAAAACCAACTATATACTGTCAGCAACCACATAATGCGAACATAATAAACACAATGCAGCTGCAAGAAAAAGCAAAAACAAAATGAAGCAACCAGCCAACATTAGGAGAAAAAGATACATCTCAAGTAGGGAAGGCACTGTAGGGCACGACGGTGTGGAGCCTCGTAGCGACCTCAATCATCCGGAGCCGAGGCTCCGCTTGGACGGACCGGGCGGCCAATAGGCAGCGGTAACAGCGGGTCCCAGTCAGGCAGAGTTATTTGGGGAAGGTCCAGTGACATCAGGAAGGCCGGCAGATCATCTGGAGTGTGTAGTTCAATCCGCTTGCCATTTTTACGAACCACCAATTGAAAAGGGAAGCCCCAGGAATATGGAATGTCACGATTTCGTAGCAGTTCCAGTAGAGGCTTGAGGGCACGCCGTTGAGACAAAGTAGCTCTGGAAAGGTCCTGTAAGAAGATCAATTGAGCTCCATCAAAGTCGACAAAGTCCATGTCGCATACCGCTCTCATGATCTCATCTTTTATCCGATAGTGGTGGAGTCGGCAGATGACGTCTCGAGGCCTGTTTACATCATTAGAGACCGGGCCTAATGTGCGGTGAGCTCTGTCGATTTCAAACTCCGCACCCGGTGGCCTTTTGAGGATGGAGGCGAACAGTCCCTGGAGAGACGGGATGAGATCATTAACTCTAGTTGCTTCAGGCAGTCCTCGGATCCGGATGTTGTTCCGGCGACTCCTATTCTCAGCGTCATCATGAAGCCTATAAAGATGCCGGATCCGTCTTTCCTGAGTAGCAAGCGTAGCCTGGACATCGTCCACTGTAGATACTAGAGAATTATGGTCGGCCGCGACATCTGAGACTTTCGCCTCCAAGGTGTGGACTTCAGATTTGAGAGAGTTCAGTTCCTGTTTGTAGGAAGTTTCCAGGCGCTCTACAAACTTTTCCATATCGGAGCGCGTAGGCAGCAATTTCATGTATTCTTTCCAATCCCACTCCATATTGTTGCACTCAGAATTAGAGGAAGCAGCGGGGCATATGGGGTTAATAGATGTATCAGAGCTCATCAGGTTGCTGGATGTAGCAGAACTCAATAAGTGGCTGGATGTAGTAGCATTCATAGAGTTAATAGCAGCAGCGGCACTTCCGGGGTTAATAGGTGTAGCAGAGCCAGCACTGCTCCTCTCACTGCCCCTAGTGGTGGAGAATGGAACTGCAGCAGGGGACAGTGAAGACATGCTGGGATCCAGGAACAAACGTCTCTGCTGCAGGCAAACCTCCCCAGCTCTCACAAGGGGGATGTTTGTGGCCCCTGCCTCTAACGGAGCAGCCCCAGGGGAGACGGACCGCCGGGGTGTCGGAGTCGGCCGCACGGAGTGGAGCTCAGCAGGAGCAGCGCCAGAGAGCCTGAGAGAAGCTGCCGCGTCTCCCTCACAGGCAGAGCCGCCAGCGTCCGGGGCCACAGATGCAGAAAGCTCCGTGACCGGAGCACGTACCTCCGTTGCTGCCGTTGATGGGAAGCCGTCCGGGTCACAGGAGCACTCGGCGTAGCAGGTACGGGCGGCAGCGGCAACGGAGGCCCTAGTTACTCGAGAGCCGGGGGTTATGGAGGCTGCAGGCTGGTCTGCTAGGCCGCGCTGCGTGGCGGGGAAGTACCGGTCCAAACTGCCGCGGGCGGGCCGGGAACGGTCCGGATTGGTGCTGGACTTAGTTCTCCGCCGGCCACCCACCATTTGGGGTGTCTTGAGATGGTTTTGGGGTGTATGGGAAGGCTGTTTTGGCGCCCTGTTCTCGGAGCCTACAGATGGTGCGTGTTCACCCCTCCATAGCCAGGCCACGCCCCCCTGCTGAGAGGTTTAGCACTAGTTGTTTTATTGGCCAACTCTAAGCCCCAGTCTAGTAATGGATGTTGTCAGACAGCTTCCACTACTAAGCCAAAAATAAATTAAAAAACAAAACAAACAGAAAAAAGGTTAAAAAGAAAAAAAACTTTTTTGTCACAATCCATTATTAAAGGGAATCCGTCAGCTCCCGGGCACTACCTAAGGTGCTGACAGTGTGCTGTAGCTCACTGATCCCCAGTGAGGATGGTGCCTTTTTGGTAATTTTCCATGCAGCGGATTATGTACAATCTTATGTCTCCTACTGTCACAGAACTGTTGTTCGTGCCACACTTGTCATGCATCCTCCTCCCTCTTCATGAATAATCAATGCTGCCCAGCCTCCTGCTCGCTCAGCTGTTAGATTGCAGATCAGTCCTCTGTAGGCAGGTTATCTCTGAAAGAATCTTTCCTCTGTAATGTGTTGGAGCTGTGGTCTAGGGGGTAACTCACCTGTCTCAAGACCTGAAAGCAGTTCATTCTCTGGTTCAAAGTCCCTGATGGAAATTAAATAGATGTCTTTTTTTCCTCATTATTGTATAATTTTTAAGGCTAGGTTCACACACACAGTATTTTTGCTCAGTAGTTTGGTCAGTATTTTGCAACCAAAACCAGAAGTGGATTGAAAACACTGAAAGGCTATGTTCACACACTGTTGAAATTGAGTGGATGGCTGTCATTTAATGGCAAATAATTACTGTTTTTTTTTTTAAATGTGTTCTGTGTTCTCAATCCAGTCCTGTTTTTTGTTGCAAAATACTGACCAAAATACTGAGCAAAAATACTGTGTGTGAACATAGCCTTAAAAATGATACAATAATGAGGGGGGAAAAAAGACATCGATTTAATTTCCATCAGGGGATTTGAACCAGAGAATGAACTGCTGTCAGGTCTCTAGACAGGTGAGTTACCCCTAGACCACAGCTCCAACACATTAGGGAGGAGAGATTCTTTCAGACATAACCTGCGTACAGAGGACTGATCTAAAATCAGCTGACAGCTGAGCGAGCAGGAGGCCGGGCAGCATTGATTATTCATGAAGAGGGAGGAGGATGCATGACAAGTGTGGCACGAACAACAGGTCTGTGACAGTAAGAGACATAAAATTGTACATAATCCACTGCACTGAAAATTACCAAAAAGGCACCATGCTCACTGGGGGACTGTCAGCTATAGCACATTGTCAGCACCTCAGGTATTGCCTTTAAGCTTTTTCCCTTATTCACCCTTTTACTTAGCCTATTAAGTGTTTTACTTGACCCTTGGCAAAGCTATACATAAAATGTGCATTGGGTGAGGTGGACTCATGTTTGGACTTATTTTTGCAATATTTGTTTTTGCATAAACCAATAATTCTTGTCTGTTTACACTCGGAGTGGCATACTTGGGGAGAAGTGAGGATCTGATTGTTGGGCACTCACTGTTGTTGTTGGTGCTCAGAAACCATATAGTTAATGTTCAGTGATACAATCTTCTTTACAAGAGTAAGTGGAACTGTGGCACTCACTAGTATCCTTAAAACATCTTTATTTTACCTAACTTGACGGTTGCCCTAATTTTGGTGTCATGAACCATGTTCTGCAAATGTCCCTTTAACTGCAAACACTCCTAATGAATGCTTGCAGTTATTCACTTGTGACTAAACTTGACAGATTAGTAGTCAGTCGAAAGGGGGGGGGGGGGGGGGCTCAAAAGTTTGCTATGGGGCTATGGGGCCCAGCCATTTCTAGTTACGTCCTTGGGTTGAAATAAATATATTTTAAGGATATTGGTAAGTTCTGTGGCTTCATTTACTTCTAAAGAAGAATATTCATGGTATTATGCTGGGCTCTAAGTATATCTAAGTGGTGAAGGGATGAAGGGATTTCTTTAAAAGAGGGGTAGCAACTGTGGTATTAGTGCCTTAATAATGTTTTTTTACTTCCTAGTGCCACCAATCTCAGAGCTTAAAAAAATAAAGGTTACTGGGCAGTAACAGGCTGGTATTATTACACTGGCAACAGCCAATATAAATGACTTTGCCACCCTGGTATTGTCAAACTACTCCTGTTTGTTTTGCATCTGACTGGTTATTTTCATTAAATAATAATTTAAAAAAAT
Organism: Dendropsophus ebraccatus; assembly: GCF_027789765.1. Lineage (NCBI taxonomy): Eukaryota > Metazoa > Chordata > Amphibia > Anura > Hylidae > Dendropsophus > Dendropsophus ebraccatus. The sequence continues at coordinate 75,087,502 of NC_091462.1, forward strand.
ACAAAGCCAAGTAGCATTTATTTTGACTGTACTCTACCCTTTGCTGTAGGTACTGGGGTAATAATGGAGAGGTTAGTGTTAGCCATTTTACAGGCTAATGCTCATCTCTGTAGTTGGCACCATCTATCAGGCAGATTCCACTTCAAAGCCAAGAAAAAGGGGTAGCATAAACACAGGGGTAGCATAAACACATTTAATAAATAAAAAAGAAATACCTCCCCAGACTCATTAAAAATGTTTTATTTTACCTCAATCTCAAAAGGTTTCTCTCTCAAGTAGTCTGTTTTTTTCCCAATAAAATAAAATAAAAAAAAAATTAAAAAGAGAAAAAGTTTATTAAACAAAAATTTAAAAAGAACTGAATAAAACTCATACTTACCTGTGCATACTTACCTAGTGAGGTATGTGGTCTGTGGTGGGGTTTCCCAGGACGTGCCACAATCTGGTGGTCAATGCAGATGAGCGCAACTTGTGCATGCTCCAAGTCCAATCGTTTGGCGTTTGAATACTGGTGGCTAAAGAAGTTGTATGCAGCCTATGGCACCAGTATTTAAGTGTCCAACGATCAAGCATGCCAACGTTGGCAGTGGTCAGCAGTTGGCATCAGTTATTTTTGGAATGTCCCTTCTGAAAAGTTGGCAAGTATGTACATTTTTTAAATTACTGTGAAGATATTGCTTCATACTATATGGTGGTTTGGTGTGGAAATGAAACCTATACCAGCTACAGTATATGATTAAATTGCACATATCATGCTTATTATCTTATTTCCGGAGGTTTCTTGACCCCCACACCCACCTACTAAGACCTTTACTAAGTGTTTGAAAAATCTTTACTAGACTTTGCTAGCCTAATGATTGCTTACGGCCCATACATGGTGTGTTTTGAGCAGTGCTCTCTGTGCATGCAAGAAAACTGGCTTTGTCCCTTTTATACGATGTGACTAAGGGAAGTGCACTCATACTATATAACATAACAGTCATTATGAAAAAAACAGCGATATGAACTTGTGACCAATGAAAGAATCCTAACTGGGAGATGATGTACAAAAGTATGAGTGAATTTAAGGCTTGGACTATATGGATGCATTGACTCTGACAAAGGTCATGCAGCCAAAGATCACAGTTAGAGCAAAGTTAATGTGGTTTTGGCAACTTGTATGTCACAATGCGACAATGCTCATTTTTTATTTTTATTTAGTTGTAATGCAGGCTCACAACATTGCAATCTTTGGCTGTGTGTCCCATGTCATGGACAAAATAACCTTGTATGCCTAAGCCTGAAGATCCCTCAAATAGTGAAAATAAAGTGGAACATTGTTTTAAAAGAAATTATCGGAAAAAAACTTTAACTTTCAACAAATTGTTCCTACAAGAATAGCCTAGTGTCATGTATTTACCTGGTCACTCAACAGAGCGGCAGAGACAGAGGCAGGCTGACAATATCATACACGTCCAGCCGGCTGATGCTGCAGATAAGCAGCCTATCAGCAGTTGGGGGCAGGAGCAAAGCTGTGCAGGAGCACAGAGCCAATCAAGAGCTGCCAGGCGGTCCATGCAAAACAGGGGTGTATTTAAACGAGCAGCTGATGCTCCATAGGTGCTAGTAATAGTTTTGCCTTGTCTTACTTCACCAGCATTACTCTGTGTTCTGACTTATCTGATTTTGTACCTCGCTCCTGACAGTGTTTCTGACCTTGGCCTGTTTATACGGTATTCCTTTTGTATTGTGATTTTGTACTGTTTTTCTATCTTGAGTTTGACCTCTGGCTTGTTTTCTGACTGTGATTTTGGTTCTGATTTGTGGTTTATACGTACCTGGCTGGTTTGACTTGGACTGCTGACTTTTCTCCTTGTCTGGCCCTGCACTTAGCAGCGTAGGGACTGCTGTCCAGTTGGGGTCTGTCACTGAGGGCAGTACGTCCAAGTAGGCAGGGACAGTGGGCTGGGTTCAGTTAGGGCTCATTGTTCCTTTACGGACATGAAACCTAGTTAGGCTTTAATGAAATCTATATAATACAGTTTACGTGGAGTGGTTTGGAAGAAGGGTCAAAACAACTTTATATACAGAAATGTTAATGAAAGCATGTAGTAGATCTGTTGTGAAAATGATAATGGGCATGCCTTACATTTAGCTCAAACACCATATCTGACAGTCATGTTGTTCCAGGTTTATGGCATGGACGCAGTCTGACAAATGTCTTCCTTGTCTGTTCCTCAACCTGAGCATTTTATCCATATTAAAGAATGCTATTTGTAATCAGACAAACAAGCAGACAGCAGAAAAAGGTAACAGTATGCTACATTCCAGGGAGTTTATTAAGTCTGTCAATGTTTCGGTAGCAAAGTGTTTGATAAGTGCAACATCAGCCTTTCTGCCTTGACAGAGTCAATGGGGTTAATGGAGTTGCATAATATAATCACTTTGTGACAGAGATAGATTGTTTTATTTAAAAAAAATATATGAGCTGTCTGTGTAGCCCTGCTCTCTGCTATTATCTTTCACAGTGGAATTGTTACCTACTGTGGAATGAAACAGTTTTACAGCATGTCTGCTAATATACATTTTCACAAGATGATTATTTACTCAATATTAAACAAAATGTAAAATACTATTTTACTAGCCGAACTAAATAGCTCTAATATGCTTCAATATATTGTGGAAAGTTTATATAACCAACAAGCATGGAGATCACTCTTTAAGGAAATCGTACATTACACTCCATCGTACATTATTGGGAATATAATACAGTGTTAAGATTTCATTCTCTAAGTATAGCGTTTGGGAATCATGGCTTTAAACAAAGTTGTGGGTTATTTTTCATGTAGCACATCCACAAAACCAAGTGAATTTTTGAAATTTAAGCATCCTTAGTCCCTTAGGGACTGATTGAATTTTCATTTTTTCAACTTTTGTTGTTTTCCTCCTTGTGATCAGGCGACCCATGATGTACTGTCACGACATAAGTGCCTGAGGTGCTTTGAAGCGAGCTCAGGAATTGTCTCTGAAAGAAAGTGGTCATGTTTTTGTAGCACTGGATTACCCCTTTAATTTAATTTTAAGCTTGATATAATTTTTTTTTACTGCTTTTAAAAAATTAAAACTTAAAAAAAAAAAAACTAATTAGGTTTTAAATTTCTTTATTCTCAACCTAATAACACTTTTATTTTTTAGACTATGAAAAAGGTATTCGGTAATTTTGTTTGCACCATTATCTGTACTTTTAAGCTTTTATAGCTTGCTTGCGCATATGCCACTTTTTGATCACTTTTTATTAAAATATTTCCGGATTTGATGTGACCAGAAATCTGCAGTTTTGCACTTTGGTGGGTTTTTGCACTTACACCATTTACTATGCAAGATCAGGTAATCATTTAATATCTTAGGTTTTTTTATTTTTGTTTTGTTTTTTGAAAAATGGGAAAGGGTAGTGATATAGGGGACTTTGATTAGCAATGCACTTTATGTCCCATGTGCTGCATTGTTCTATGTAATAGGAGCTTGATGTGAAGCCCATATTAAACAATTGCCAAGCCGGGGTTAGCATCAAAGGGTTGCTGAGCCCTAGTCAGGTAAGTATGATTGATCAGCCTTTGCAGATTGCTTTTTTTTACAGCATTTAAATGCTTAGAGGAAGCAATACAGTACAATCATTGGATGTATACAAGGCAGAAAATGAATTCTTTATATATGTATATACTGATGGTGAACCAGGAGAGAGAACTGTGAACGATGGAAATGCGAATCATCCCAAATAAATACAGATATAGGAAGTTAATAGTAAATATAGCAATGGCACTCAAGACAAAATTGTCCAAATACTGAAAAAATCTGCTCCACCTCATCCATATACAGAGACTGCCAAGCAATACCACTCACCAAATTTTTTAAAAACCTGAGTAAACAATAAAGTATCATTTGGTAAATGTATATTTACTGTCCAGAATTGTTTGTTTTGTAGGATTTATGTATTTATTGTGTTCAAGAGCTACGCATATTATATATCATTCCATGTGCAATTTTCTAATTTATTAAAATATAGGAATACCACTTCCTTTTGACCATTTGATTAGCGGTGGCTGCTGAAGTTGGATAAAGCCACTAAGGCTATGTGGAAAACATGGATATAGTGATTGGCTGTATCCATGTTTTCCAGACAACCTTAGAGCTTTATCCAAGTTCAGCAGCCGCCACTAATCAAATGCCGATCGTTCGGGTTTGGATGGACTCGAACCCGAACCAGGTTCGCTCATCTCTAGTGAACAGCATAAATTAAAAGAGAAAAAAACAAAACAGGATTCTGGATTTTAAAAATATAATACCACACAGATTTTTGTAGTCCACTTGTGAGACTTCTATGAGCAATACTATGATTGTGCATAGGGGTCAAAGCAGTACCTATGTACTGGATTTACTCATTATTCTGAAATACAGTGAAGCGCAGGGAGTGTAACTGGTTGGAGAAAATCCTGCTGAGAAAGCTCTCACGATGGTGTGGTAGCCTCACCGAAACAGAAAAAAGATTGACTAACCCAAGTGTAGTGATGTGTGTTCAGGTGCGGAAGTCCAGTGCAATACAATAGTTACAATCTTGCAATAACTCAGGTGCTTACAGTTGAGGTAGAGACCAGGTGCTTGCAGTTAGGTGTTTGCAGTAGAAGGAGAGTAGAGGAGAAAAGTTGCTAGAGGGGCCCTGCCCAATTTAGAGTGTACTCTGTGGGAACAGTAGATGTTTGTAGAAGAAGAGATAGAGAATACTTGTACTCAAGGATGACTTTCTCGTCTTTACCTCCTTATGCCCCCTAGTTGTGAGCTACCCATCCTAGGTGGGTAATACGAGCCCCAGACCTTATTATCTGGGTTGAGCAGACTCCCAAGACTTTCCAGTTTTCTGAGCTGCGCAGTGGAATAAGTAGACTTTCACCGAGTAGAGGTTCACAGCGTGGGCAAGGTGAACCATGTTAGGCATCTCTCCCCTTGTAGAAATCTTAGCACTAAATAGTGGTTCTAGTGCTCATAGAAGAAATAACTTGTCTACTTGCGTCCTTATTAGAGGACCTGGCAAAAGCTAGGCCCTGGCTTAGTTTCTCCAGAGACCTGTCAGCTATGCTCTTTCTCACACTGAATCTAGAACTAACTATCTCCTCCCACCAGCAACTAGGTACTAACCTAAGGGCTGTATCTAAACCTGGCTGTGATTGGTGGGCGGCATGTGTGCAGAAAAGAGAGCGAAGTAGATAGGTTAAAGAAAGAAGGGAAAAAACCTGCACCTGTGAGTGGTCAGAAAAGCAACACATGACACATACTGTAACAGTTAACCCCTGGAAGACTTCAGCTGTGCAAAAGATAGGTTACTCAGAAACACAGTAGCGACACCTAGTGGGAAAAACACTAAGTACAGCAGACACCTCACCCAATTTGTGTGAGCCTGAGAGTTACCTTACTCAGGTGAAACAAAACTTAGAAGCCCGTACAGGGTCACTACAGCAGCCTAAAACAATTGCTGATCTCAGGCAGTTTTGCTGAGAATGTATAGGCTCCTTGCGATCTTGCCGATGGGACCCGATCCTCCGATGGATCACTAATAAAGGTAGTTCAGGGCAGTTTTGTAAGTTTTGCCAGTGGCATCTTAACCCCTTTGTGCTGCAGCTAGTTTGGGCCTTAATGACCAGGCTAATTTTTCAAAATCTGACCTGTCTCACTTTATGCTCTCATAGCTCAGTGATGCTTTAACGTATGCTAGCGATTCTGAGACTGTTTTTTCGTGACATATGGCACTTTATGTTAGTGGCAAAATTTGGTCACTACTTTGTGTGTTTTTTGTGAAAAACATCAAAATATCATGAAAAATTTAAAAAATTTGCATTTTATGAACTTTGAAATTCTCTGCTTCTAAAAAAAGAAAGTCGTAGCACATAAATTAGTTACTAAGTCACATTACCAATATGTTTTCTTTATTCTGGCATAATTTGGTAAACATATTTTACTTTTTTAGGGTGTTATGGGGCTTAGAAATTTATCAGCAAATTATCACATTTTCGTGAAACTGATTTTTTTAGGGACCAGTTCTTTTTTAAATGGATTTAGAAGTCTGGTATCCTGAAAACCCCCATAAGTGACCCCATTTTGGAAACTACACACCTTAAAGAATTAATCTAGGGGTATAATGAGCATTTTAACCCTACAGGGGCTGGAGGAAAGTATTCACAATTAGGCAGTAAAAAAATTGAAAATTTAAATTTTCCAATAATATATACGTTTAGATTAAAGTTTCTCATTTTCAAAAGGAATATGAGACAAAAAGCACCCCAAAATTTGTAATGCAGGTTCTCTTGAGTACAACAGTACCCCATATGTGGGCGTAAACCACTGTATGGGCACACAGCAGGGCTCAGAAGGAAGGGAGCGCCAATTAGCTTTTCCAATGCAGATTTTGCTGAAGAAGTTTCTGAGCACCAGGTGCGTTTGCAGAGCCCCTGTAGTGTCAGCAGAGAGAAAACCCCCCATAAGTCACCCCATTTTGGAAAGTACACCCCTCAAAGAATTCATCTTGGTGTGTGGTGACCATTTTGACCCCACAGGTATTACAGGAAAGTATTCAAAAGAAGACAGTAAAAATGAAAAACTTGAATTCTTCCAATAATATGTTCGTTTAGTTTGAAATTTCTCAATTTCACGAGGAACAAGAGGAAAAAAATACCCCAAAATTTGTAACGCAGGTTCTCCTGAGTACAATGGTACCCCATATGTGGGCATAAACCACTGCATGGGCACACAGGAGGGCTCAGAAGGGAAGGAGCGCCAATTAGCTTTTTCAATGCAGATTTTGCTGCAGAAGTTTCCGAGCGCCAGGTGCGTTTGCAGAGCCCCTGTAGTGTCCGTAGAAGAGAACCCCCCCAAAAGTCACCCCATTTTGGAAAGTGCACCCCTCAAAGTATTCATCTTGGTGTGTGGTGACCATTTTGACCCCACAGGTATTAGAGGAAAGTATTCAAAAGTAGACAGTAAAAATGAAAAACTCAAATTTTTCCAATATTATGTTCTTTTAGTTTGAAATTTCTCAATTTCACGAGGAACAAGAGGAAAAAAGTACCACAAAATTTGTAACGCAGGTTCTCCTGAGTACAATGGTACCCCATATGTGGGCGTAAACCACTGCATGGGCACACAGGAGGGCTCAAAAGGGAAGGAGCGCCAATTAGCTTTTTCAATGCAGATTTTGCTGAAGAAGTTTCTGAGCGCCAGGTGCGTTTGCAGCGCCCCTGTAGTGCTAGCGGAGTAAAATCTCGCCATAAGTCACTCCATTTTGGAAAGTGCACCCCTCATAGAATTTATTTTGGGGTGTGGTGAGCATTTTGACCCCACAGGTATTTGAGGAAAGTATTCAAAAGTAGACAGTAAAAATGAAAAACTCGAATTTTTCCAATAATATGTTCCTTTAGTTTGAAATTTCTCAATTTCACGAGGAACAGGAGAGAAATGTCACCCCAATATATGTAAAGCAGGTTCTCCTGAGTAGAACGGTACCCCATATGTGGGCATAAACCACTGCATGGGCACACAGCCGGGCTCAGAAGGGAAGGAGCGCCAATTAGCATTTTCAGTGCAGATTTTTCTGAAGAAGTTTCTGAGCGCCAGGTGCGTTTGCTGAGCCCCTGTAGTGTCAGCAGAATAGATTCCCCCAAAAGTCACCCCATTTTGGAAAATGCACCCCTCAAAGAATTCATCTTGGGGTGTGGTGAGCATTTTTACCCCACAGGTATTAGAGGAAAGTATTCAAAATTGGCCAGTAAAAATGAAAAACTCGAATTTTTCCAATAATATGTTGGTTTAGTTTGAAATTTCTCAATTTGACGAGGAACAGGAGAGAAAACGTACCCCAAAATCTGTAACGCAGGTTCTCCTGAGTACAACGGTACCCCATATGTGGGCATAAACCACTGTATGGGCACACAGCAGGGCTCAGAAGGGAAGGAGCGCCGATTTACAGGAGCAAAACCGCAGCTAGTAATGGTTATTAGAATAGCGCAGTTACTAAAATAAGATAAAAAAAATTAGATTACAGGTAATGTGGGGTGGTTACGGGCAACCAGGGGTGGTTATGGGCAACCTGAGGTGGTTACAGGTAATCTGGGGTGGTTACGGACAACATGGGGTGGTCACGGGCAACCTGCTGTGGTTACAGGCAACGTGGGGTGGTTACAGGCAACGCGGGGTGGTTACGGGCAATGTGTGGTGGTTATGGGCAACGTGTGGTGGTCACGGGCAACCTGCTGTGGTTACGGCAACGTGGGGTGGTTACAGGCAACGTGGGGTGGTTACAGGCAACGTGGGCTGGTTACAGGCAACGTGGGCTGGTTACAGGCAACGTGGGCTGGTTACAGGCAACGTGGGCTGGTAACGGGCAACGTGGGCTGGTTACGGGCAACCTGCTGTGCTTACAGAAAATCTGGGATGGTTACGGGAAACGTGGGGTGGTTACGGGCAACCTGCAGTGCTTACAGACAATCTGGGGTGGATACGGGCAACGTGGGGTGGTTACGGGCAACCTGCAATGCTTACAGACAATCTGGGGTGGTTACAGGCAACGTTGGCTGGTTACGGGCAACCTGCAGTGCTTACAGACAATCTGAGGTGGATACGGGCAACGTGGGGTGGTTACGCGCAACCTGCAGTGCTTACTGACAATCTGGGGTGGTTACGGGCAACGTGGGGTGGTTACGGGCAATGTGGGGTGGTTACGGATAAACTGAAGTTCTTATAGGCAATCTGGGGTGGGTACCTGTAATCTGACATGGGCACCGCAATCTGGAGGGGGTCATTGGCAATTTGGGGTGGTCAGAGGCAAGGTGCGGTGGTCAGAGGCAAGGTGCGGTGGTCAGAGGCGACGTGCGGTGGTCAGAGGCGACGTGCGGTGGTCAGAGGCGACGTGCGGTGGTCAGAGGCATTGTGGCGTGGTCAGAGGCATCGTGGCGTGGTCAGAGGCATCGTGGCGTGGTCAGAGGCAACGCGCAGTGGTTACGTGCAATCTGGGGGGGTTACATGTAATCTGGCATGATTACGGGGAACCTGGGGGGGTTATGTGCAACCTGGAAGGGTTACAGACAATCTGGGATTGTTACTGATAAACTGAAGTGCTTATAGGTAATCTGGGGTGGGTACATGTAATTTGGGGTGGTTACGGGCAATCTGGAGGGGGTCACTGGCAATTTGCGGTGGTTACGGGCAACGTGCGGTGGTTACGGGCAACGTGCGGTGGTTACGGACAACGTGCGGTGGTTACGGACAACGTGCGGTGGTTACGGGCAACGTGCGGTGGTTACGGACAACGTGCGGTGGTTACGGGCAACGTGCGGTGGTTACGGGCAACGTGCGGTGGTTACGGGCAACGTGCGGTGGTTACGGGTAATCTGGGGAGGGGTTAGGGGTAATTTGGGAGTAAACTGCAATTATTACTATAATAAAAAGTGTGTGTTTTTTTTTTTGTATGTTTGTCACTTTTTGTACTTTACATATTCATTTTCACTGTATTACTATGATTACTGTGATATTTTCTATCTCAGTAATCATAGTTCAGTGACAGAGACCAAATTGGTCTCTGTCACTTTAAATTTTCAGAGTTGGCTGGTTGTGAAGCCCATGCGCACTTCATAACCAGCCAGGACGTCGAGGAGGAAGGAGCTCCGTCGATCCGGTGAGTATATGGGGAAGGGGGGGGTGACTGGGGGACGGGGGTGACAGGGGGGGTGGGGGGCGACTTGGGGGGTGGGGGGACATCACTTTTTATCCCCTGTCACCAATCATTCATGGTGACAGGGGATAAAAGTGCCGGGAGCACATGGCACAAGCGATCAGCGGTATATAGTATATACCGCTGATCGCTTGTACCGGGACCCCACAGGGGGGTCCCCGATGACTGCCCCATGCTCTCCGCTACCTCCGGTGGCGGAGAGCATGGGGCTTTCATTCATTTTAACCTTTTAATCGCTGTGAACCGACGTTAGTCGGTTCACAGCGATAGCGGCGGCCATCTTGGAAATGATGGCCGCCGGGGGAGGGGGGTTAGTTATCGGGGCACTAGGGGGGGCTGATCTGAGGTCTGGGGGATACTTATTTCATCTCCCCCCGCCGTAGATTCACGGCGGGGGGAGATGAAAGGTGGCGGCGGCACCGGTAATCTCCATTACCGACGGTCGCCGCTATAACGTTAATAGCGGCGATCGTCGGTAAGGGGGGGGGCCGGGACGGACCTCACACACTGCCCCAACCCCTCAGCTACCTCCGGTAGCCGGGGGGATGGGGTGGGGGCCGTCCCGGCCCCGCAGCCTTATTCTCTGCCATCGCCGTAAAAAGCTGATGGCAGCAGAATAAGGCCCATTAGTGACCGCCGTAGAAAGCCGTATCGGCGGTCACTAAGGGGTTAATGGTTAAACAGCTTGCATGGAGGATTGCTCCATGCTGGCTATCAGCAGCACCCCCTGGCTGCTATCAGCGGTAATGTATAGAGCAGACTTGAGTCCTAAGCCCACTCTATACATTGTTGATGGTACCAGGACAAACATGCCTGTCCTGTGTCATCATCAACCGGTTAAACATTGCTTTGATGGTTGTTCTGCACTATTATGCAAAGTCCAGAGTTATACATAAAGGGCTAACTGTGCTCAAATAAAAACTTTTGGGCAAATCTAGTGAGATCTAGAATTACTGTATGTAAAACTAGAGCAATGAATTGCATGCTGTCCATGCATCCATGACCATACCTGTGTGTATTTCGTTAGGGAGAGGAAGATGAAGTGTTGCCAGACATTACTAAAAGCACTGACCTCTAAAGGATATGACATGTTGAAATAAATATGCCCATACTTATATCCAACTGAAAAGGAAGACAACTGTGTATATGAGATTGAAGAGAGATTGGGAGACATTAGAAATTAAAGAGATTCTAGAGTGTAAAGGAATGCCTAGAAAACAACTCAAAAAGTTTGGTTTTGACCTCCAAAAATACCTTTGCGATCGACAACTAAGGCATTTCCCCGAGGAACACTGTAAATGTGGTCATACTAGAATCAAATTAGAAAAAGGAAAAAAAAAAAACACCTAATCTCCAAGATTTCTAGGCAAGAAAGTGATCTTCCTTTTTGTGGCAAAAAAAGATCCTGGAAATCTTAAGGATTTTTTGGGGAGTGACACTTGATAAAACATGAGGTTAATGCCCATGACAGGCAAGTATGAAGGTGTGGTTGCTGTATAATTTTTTTTTTATTTAAATTCAGGCTGCTGAAATATCTTTCACCAGTGAGATAGAAGTTTACTCAGAAGTGTTAAAAATAGGTTTACCCTACCCTTAATGATTCTTTGGATTAAATTAAGGACCATAATAAAATGTAATGTTTATTCAGGCTGTAAAAATCATCATTTGTTTCAATTCTTAAGACATACAGTAAAACCTTACAGAACTTTAGAACACAGCACTAAGTGTGGTAAGAAATAGAGATAAGCGAGTACTATTCAATCAAGTAGGTATTTGATTGAATATTGCACCGATAGATTTATTTTCGATTGAATATCCAAGTAAAATAGCAGTAAAAAATCAATTCCTCTCCCACCATGGTTGGCGCTTTTTTCTAGACAATAACCATGCAGGGAGGCTGTGACAGGCTCTAGGAGCATGCAGACATCACGAGAACAGCGTCTCCATTTATTGGGTGGCTTACTCATGTGACCTTAAACTATAACAATTCAGCTCCCGCTTCTTGTCTTAAGATGCCATGTTGAACCTCGAACAGTAGTGAAGTTTGATTCGAACTCAAACCCCATTAAAGTCAATGGGAAATGTTCAGGTTAATTTTTACACCTATACAGACAAGGGGAAGCTGTAATTACCATCCAGAAGAGGAAACTGGATACATTGAACAACTTAGTGAAGAAAATTTGGCTCTAAGAATGACAGAAAAAAAATTAAGAGGATAAAGTACTTCATTTAGTGATGAGCGAATAGTATTTGATCGAATAGTACGCTATTCATGCTATTCATTCATACTTCTACTTTACTTTCATCACTAGTGTTAGATGCATCCAGGCATGCTTTCCCTGCAAACAGCATCCACCGCTAACTGTCATTGTGTGTGTAGTATTTGGTCAGACACATTCTACAGTGGTGTGGTTGTCATAGAAACCATGTAAGAGACCCTGTAATTTGAATGTTCACACTTTAAATCCTTTAAAGATTATCTAAGAGAAGGCAAATTTAAAT